>NC_138861.1:1455000-2182500 GCF_965194805.1 Balaenoptera borealis | reverse complement strand
ATATTATTAAACTTCAAGATCTCTTTGTAATGTGAATTCCCATAAAAAAACAAGTGATATTGGAACCAAGCAGAACCCTGTAGCTCATCGCCCCAACCCACCACCAAGTACAAAGGCCCCTGCACGTCTCTTCCCTCTGGTCGTAGGAAAGCTGAAGTCTCCCAGGCCTCCCTGAGTCACAAAGAGTGGCCTCGAGCAGTTAACGATCAGGACAACAGAGTCACAGACTCAGTGCCTGATGCACCTTCCTGAGTTGTTTTACAGATACTGTAACTGCCACCAGCGGGAAAAAGCCATACTGCAGCCATGACATGAGCTACTCCAACTTGAGCAGTACTGAGTCTATGGCCAGCACGATTCCAAGAACCGGCCTCAAGAGAATGGGATTAACACGATTGCTCATAATAATCTACGTCTTTGTGGGCATCAAAATAATTGTAGCTTGCTCTGCCCGCATATGTAAGTGGGCAACTAAAATTGTCAGGAAAGAGATGCTATATACTCATGTCGACATCTTCCACTCTGAGAATACAGCACCCCATGTCAGCATGAAGAAGTTGCAGAAGATGGACCTTTGCCCCTGATCCCATAGAAATGGAATGATGTTTGACAGTGGGGAATTGAAAGCAGCTCTTTGCCCATTTCCTATTTACCCATTTCTGTCCCCCTCTAACCTTAAAAACCTAATTATAGGAACGAGATCACTAAGCAATGTAACTTAACTCCTGACTTATGCTCTCCTGAATGTACACCACGCCTTGCCCAACGTGTTGATTCTTTTCCTAGTTTAAAAGGAGGAAGAATGAAGAATTCAGCAGGTAAAAATGAGTAGCTCTCCACTCCCAACAGCTGCCCTAAGCAATCCTGCAGGCAGATCACGCAGGCAAGATAACGTCGGAAGAACGTCAGCCAGTCTGCACGCCATGAAGGATGAAGCAGAACCCAACCTCCTGCCTCGATAATTCACTGAGATTCTTTCCCCATTTTTCCCTTAAAAACCTATCACGACTGGGCAGAATCTTCGGAGTTGGTCTCAGGACAAGAGAATGAGAATTCTTCATTCTTCTCACCAGGTTGCTGGCTTTTCTGATTAAAGCAGTTTTCTTACTACCAACACTTGCCTCTCTAACTATTGGCTTTTGAGTGGTAAGCAGCCGAACCTGAGTTTGGTAACAATATCAAAATGTTTTGGAACAAAATCATAGGCTGATAGATTTCAAAATGAAGTTACACAATTTTTTAAATAAAATCATCCATTAAATATGTCAATTATTCCAAGTTTGAACTATCAATTTTGGATCATTAAAATATTACATAAAATGTTTCATAAATATGGATACTCTTCAGAGAAAATCCAAAAAATAGCAATGAAGTAAAAGGAAAAATACAAATTAAACTCAAGATAACTTCTCTTTAAAGACTACAGTTTTGAGAGGACATTTAAATGACGTGAGTCATGCCAAAGCTCATATTCACTAAGTGAAGGAAAATGTCCTATTTCATTCATAAATGCTTTCCCATTAGTTTAAATGTATTTCTCAATGTATGAATAGAATATTCTTTGTAAAGAGTAAAGGCTTTTAACAAGCAATCTAGGAAAAAAATGCACACAGTTATATAGTGTATAGTGTTTTGATTAAGTTACTCCATCTCTGTCAGTGGTTTTTGTCTCACTTGGAAGATAAGCAAGTTCTGACACGTTAATCTAGACCTACAAAGTACAAGCTTCTATTAAGTTAAATCAGTCACTGTTAATAATCAGGCTTCACACATATTATAACATGGCATTTTAACTGAGCAGGAGTTTATGATATAATTATGGATTAATAAAATCTACAAATTATCTGAGATCTGAAAATATGCATTGCCGATTTGCATAAAACAGAAAGGAATTTTTTCATAGGTCAGAATTTTTGAAAGTTATACATTTTTTTCCACAATGGGTTAATTCATTTGTTTCCCAGGTGTTAGTTTACTATTTACTTTCTTAACAAAGTTAGTGAACTGTATTCATAACCATATCTGTTCAACAATATTTGTTTGAACAGATTTGGCCAAAGGTGTGCAAGTACAGTAATTCACAAACAATACAATTCTGTTATGTTGAAAACTATCATCCATTAGGACAAGGCATTTATTGATTTGAACTTTCTAGCTGCCTTCAAAAAAAGACTAGGAAAAATCAGACTCCAATTTGTACTGAGAGACAGTTCAAGGGATTTGTGTTTAATTTCTATTGACAATATCAGAAAAGTTATTAGTCTGCACTAAATAACTAAATAGGTGATGCCTAGAAATCCTGTTCTCCAAAACCACAGCAATCAAAAAAGTAACCTGCAGGAAAGCAACACAAAGGCAAAGTGAAATTCTCCCCTAGGTTTCCCATCCAAGAGCCTGAATGATAATTTATCATTATTTTATTGCCAAGACAGTTTAAGTGACAATGTTTAATTTCACCTAATCTGCAAGTTAATGGTCTGAGACACTGGAAAGCACACTACAGTCTTCAGCCTCTTGACCACTTGTTTCTTAGAATATATTTACAAATAGACTAAAATGAAAAAAAAAAAAAAACAGGGATTTTTTTCCTGGGTTAATAATAATCCCATGTACAAAAAATAGAACTTCCTATTAATATTCCGTATTTCAGCAATTCAAATTACAGACATTATTCTACATCAAAAGCATCCAGAAAATTTGGGCAACTGTTTGAAAACTGCAAGTCACATACTGATCGAATGGATTCAATCAGCCTCTTTGTGCGGACTTCAAAAATGAGCGCCAGGCAATGATGATCGCTACCCTCATAAGCAGTGTCTAAATTTGAGCATGTTTTAGCACAGTAGAAGAGGGAACACAAGCAAACCATTCTGGCCTTTTAAGTAAACCACATACTTTTCTATCTGAGTTCTTGTCCTGAGAGAAGACAATGATGTGATGAAGAAGGAAAATGAAGGGCTGGGACAGTGGTTTCCAATCTCTGTTTCCAAGATGGCAAGTTCCGAGATGGCCCTAGGTAAAAGTTCTAAGTCTTTCTCAGGATCATCACAATTTCCTTTCCTACCTCTCCACAAATCTAAGTCTCCACCACAGCTAAGCCAAGGAACACTGTACTTTCTAAGTTTACATATTAAATCAAGGAAACTACTCTTTCAGGACGTATGATAAAATGAAGTGAATTTCTTCAGGATGGCATCTGCCATCACATTTTAATGAAGAGATAAGTGACACTGTTAAGAGGAGATAAGTCACAGCTTGGTCAAGACAACACTGATTATCTTGTGTTTCTTAAGGAGTCAAGGCTCTTTGAACATGGCTCTTCAATTCCCTTCCCATACTTTGATATGATGTTAGTCATAGGGACATCAATTTGACTAATATTTCATAGAAAATAATTTTAATATTTCCTTAGAGAGAAAATATACCCATTGTCTAGTACTGCTGGGGAAAAGTTCTATATAAAGTAAACACACCCGATATAATTATATCTAAGAAAATGATGGCTTCTTTTCTTGTGAAAGAAGCCAACAGTCATTGTAATTTAATTTTATTTTTTCTTCATATACAGTAATACAGGCATTAATTTCTCTACCAGCTAAATAAGCCTTTTCCCTGTTGGGAAACAGCGACTTTTTAAAGGAAATGGTTGTTATCCTTACGAGACACGCACAGGTTTTCAAGAGTTAAGAAAATACTTGTGCTTCCTGGCAGACATCCCTTGCCGCTTAGTCTATCAACTCTTACACAGTTCACTTCCCAAAACAAAAACCAAAAAAAACACAAAGCAAACAAAAAAACAAAAACAAAAAAACCTTATTTACCCACTAATTTCTAATAAAATATCGAATACCTTCTCACAACGTCAGCAGAACATTTTTTGCTAGCATGGGAGTTCTAAATGATTTCCAAATACGAATGATGTCCAAAGGTTCTAAACAGAGAGTCCTGAATGGCTGCTATGACTTTAGCCCAGGGGTAAGTTTATAAAGTTGTTGGAGCCCCACTCCCCATTATAATAATTTTTAGATCTCACTTTCACTTTGAACATTAATAGAGACACTTTTCATGAAAACCTCTCTTTTCTTTCTAGGAAAATTACAATGTCTGAGATAGTATAACAACTAATAAGAAGGCAATTCTATCTGTGGGTGGAAAACCTTGACCTAGAGCCTCCTGAATGTGAAGATTAGAGAGTCATTAATAACCTGTGAATAAATAACCTATATTTTCTAAGCCATTTGGTTGACATTCTATAAAAACGTGTATTTAAGACAAAAGAGAATTGCCCTTCCTTTTAGAATTTCATCATTTTTCCTGATTCTTTAGCCTTCCTGTGGAACTCATAGCAGGGCCCATCGCTTCATTCTAGATGTCAGCAGAAATTCACACTGTCCCTGGAAACAACTACTTTTATCAGGCAAAAAAGAATTCCACAGTAGTGGGATTGCTGGGTAATACGGTAATTCTATTTTTAGTTTTTTAAGGAACCTCCATACTGTTCTCCATAGTGGCTGCATCGATTTACATTCCCACCAACAGTGCAAGAGGGTTCCCTTTTCTCCACAGCCTCTCCAGCATTTATTGTTTGTAGATTTTTTGATGATGGCCATTCTGACCGGTGTGAGGTGATACCTCCCTGAGAAAACCATAATTCAAAAAGATACATGTACCCCAATGTTCACTGTAGCACTATTTACAATAGCCAAGACATGGAAGCAACCTAAAAGTCCATCAACAGAAGGATGGATAAAGAAGACGTAGTACATATATACAAATATTACTCAGCTATATAAAGGAAAGAAATAGGTCATTTGTAGAGATGTGGATGGACCTAGAGTCTATCATACAGAGTGAAGTAAGTCAGAAAGAGAAAAACAAATATTGTATATTAATGCATATATGTGGAATCTAGAAAAATGGTACAGATGAACCTATTTGCAGGGCAGGAATAGAGATGTAGACATAGAGAATGGACATGTGGACACAGCGGGGGAAGGGGAGGGTGGGATGAATTGAGAGATTAGGATTGACATAAATACACTACCATGTGTAAAATAGATAGCTAGTGGGAACCTTCTGTATAGCACAGGGAGCTCAGTTTGGTGCTCTGTGATGACCTAGGTGGGTGGGATGGGAGGGGGAGGAGGGAGGTCCAAGAGGGAGGGGGGTATGTATACATATAGCTGAATCACTTCATTGTACGGCAGAAACTAACACAGTTATAAAGCAAATTATAAAGTAAATCAATTGTATTCCAATAAAAATAATTAAAAGCCAAAAAAAAAAAAAAAGAACTCCAAATAGGTTTCATTCTGTTATTCTTTGCTGTTTACAAATATGCCATCACTACACAAATTTGTCTGTGCTTCTGAGTTATAGTCACTTATTTGAGATCAAAATTTTAAAAATCCACAAGCATACACTGGAATTTCAATTTTCTGTAGTAAGGTTCCCCCCGAGTAGAGTGCATCTGTTGTTCATCTTCTATTCAGACGTAATTTCCAACATAAACAACATATAGTCAAATTGAATCGAGGAAATCTTAATATTTTGAATTGAGTGTCTCTTGTCACTTTCTGTGTTGTGCATCACCAGAAGTCTTCACAGCCCCGCATCTCTCTGGATGAAGCTAAATTATATAATACTGACTTGGAAAACTTCATCTTTCCATAGTTTTCTTTACTATGTATATTAAATATGAATGGTATTTAAACATCAAAGATGATAAAATTACTTTTGTGAAACTCTTACAAAACAAGTCGTAGGAGGAGAAAAGCGTGTGGCCTTGGTACACAGTCCTGGAGAGAAGTGAAGAGGTCAGTGAAGGAAAGAACCGAATGGTTAGCAAAATAAGAGAAATGTGAGAAAGCATTGGGATTTCATGAACTAAGGGAGGAAAACGTACCAAAAGAATTTGCACAGTGGTATTAAACATGGCATCATTTACACAAGGCATGAAAACACACACAAAACAGTTCAACATGGCAAGAGTGGCATTAAGTGACTCTTTTTAGGAAGGTTATTTTCAAAGTTCTAAGGGAGGTCAGATTTGAAAGAATGAAGGAGAGAGTGGCTGGAATGGAAAAAGGGGCCTTAGGAAGCAAATTTATAAATTTATCAGCTAAAGGAAAGGAAGAAGAAAAAATGAAGATAAAGGAAAGTATTGTCCCAAGAAGGACTTTACAACATTGCGGAACATCTAAACATAGATTGAAGGCCAGGGAGAAGTAGCCTGTGGAGACAGAAAGACTAAAGACATAATTAGGGTATCAATTTTAGAGCAACATCTTTGATAATTAGAAAGAGAGGCTGTCAAAGGCCATGATGGGGATATTAGCTTTACAGACAAAGGCACAACTATTCCTCTGACTGGTAGGATAAAAATCTGAAGAATAAATTACACTGGCAAATAGAAGATCTAAATCTTCTTTAATGCCTTTGCCCAACACTAGAAGTGGTTTTGTTTTAATGCGATTCCCCCAGTAAAAGCCACTCCTTGTAATGAAAATTTTGAAGTAGAACATTACTTATCTCCTCAACATACTTGAATAATATTTGATTTAGGTTACTTAGAAGAGAGTACAATACTTAAGACATAAATCCATGTTGTCCTCATTTCAGGGGCTTTAATTGCTAACACTAACACAAGACTTTGGAAGGTGGTAGTCCCACAGCATACATACCAAGGAAACATTGTATTTATATTCCAATACGTAAATTCATTTTTGAGGGTATAAGCTGAGAACATGCTATAAAACATAAATAAAAACAGTATCATAATAAAAAAGTGCTTTAAAACTTGGCTCTTATTTCATAGTTTTGATACTACTTTTTCACTTCATTTGCCAACAATAGCAACACAAAAATGAAAGAAAAAAAAAAAAACCGAGAAAACCTAGGAAGTGTTCAGTATGTTAAGTATAATTGTCATGTATGATAAAAATCCCTAGACCTCTTCTAAGTCTTTTTAAATCAGTTTTGCTAATGAAAGTTTATGTCATAAAAGTAAGACCATGTTTTAGGTTTTTCTTTAAATTTAAAAAGAAGCGCATTATTTTCCCTGATGGAAAAAAACCCCAAAAAACAAAAAACTGTAGCTACAGAAATGGTCCCTGCAAATTAAGGGGGAAGGGAAAATTAACAAGTTGTGTCATACAAATAAATATTTTTAGAGAATTTAATTCTATCAACTTAACACTTCTTACTCATCCTTTAGCTAAAAAACATGAGTTTTGCTCATATATTGATTTTTTAATACAATAAAAAACCACACCATTTGCTTCATGTAAAAAAAAAAAAAGGAAATATTTGAATAAAGTCAATATGAATATTTTCTTAGACATTCCTTTGCTCACTTAGTTTTAGTAAAATTTGATGTTTAACACTATAACTTCTTGGATTTAAAATAAAAGAAAAATTTATATTCAGAAATTGTCAATTCCTTGAAGTCACGAGTCAAGTCAGTGGGAAATATTTTTAGAATCATTAAAATCAGATGTCTGAAGTAATTATGAACATTTTATATGAAGTCTCACAGTATGTTTTTCTCTTTCTTATTAAAATGCAATAATTACCTATTTATAAATGATTGCAGTTAATAAAATATTTTACAGAAGTGTGGTTTGATTTTTTTGATTTCCTGAGGATTTTTTCTATATGGGTAATATGTCATTTTAAATAAAACTAATTCTCCAATAATATTAACAAGAGTCACATTAAACTATATTTCTAGCGATTTCTCAGTTTCTTAAAAACTGAACAAGTATTTATGAAAGCATATAACTAAAAGCATTTTTAACAGCTTAAAATTTTCAAAGGATTGGCATTGGAATGGACCTTAAAAATCACTTACTGTATTCCAAGCTGTTTATTTTAGAAGCAAAGACTCAGAGAGATTAAATAACTTGTCTAAATTAGCATAGTTTGTCAGCCCCAGAAGAGCCAAGACTACAGTCTGGATACTCAGATCTTCAATACATGTGTATATGCACTAACTCAGAAAAACACTGAAGAGCAGTATTCAGATAAGCAATGTTTTATTATGAAGAAACAAATCACTTGACAATATTATAAAATTTAGAGAAATTCAGTTAAATATTTCTGTATAATTTATTAAAAAGTAAACTGAGGCTTAAATAAATTGGATTTGTGGCAGCATTTTAATCAACGAAAAGCAAAGCTAAGCTATGCCTCAGTGTTCTCGTTGGCATTTTGAAATTACTTTCAAATGTGAAAAATAGAGTCAGGTTAATGCATATATTATTAATAGAATCATATCCTTCTGATTATTTTCTGCTTGGAAAACGATGCCTTTAAATTTTAAAATGTAATTGGTATTTCCATACATTTTCGTTCCCTTACAAATGGTAAATGTCAGTACTAAAGTGTTCTACTAATACATCTTATTTATTACCCATATGTGCACACAGGCATATAATGTGAATTGATAAAGCAAGAGGAAGAGCAAGTGGTCCCCTATGGTCACGTCTTTTATTTTTAATAGAGTTACTCAATTAACCCATTTAAGGTCTATAGTGAACAGATATTTCGAGTATCATCAGTGTTTGACAAAATAGCTCATATTATCCTTGTGGATTAAATGGAGAGTTATGGCTATCAGAATTAGATGGGCTTATAATTAAAATATCAGTCACACCCAAAGAGTATTGGTTATTAATTAACATGCAAATACTGAGCTGAAGGGAAACTTTTGTTACAGCACTGATTCCATACATAGTCCCACTGTGTTCAGCGTTTCAGTCAATTTGGATGAATACATAAATGACAAATGCTTCAAAGTTTCAGATATTTATATAATAGGTAACAGAATCAATATTTCAATTTTATGGGCTTGGGCAAATAAGCCAAAATCCAAGGTAAAATTTAACAAGGATGAAGACAATATCCGACGCGTGGTTTCAATCAACTGCATACTCACAGAATGAAAGACATGAGGCTAAACAAAATTCACCTTAAAATCACCCAGGTTTTCAGTAAGCAACACTTTTAGGGCAAGCTATTAGTATGCTACAGTTACCACAAAAGCTAATAGACTTGAGGGTTTTAAATGGAATCAAGTCTAGGTAACAGAGCTGTAACTTCAAACACCCTGAGGGCCAAGAAGGAAATGTGAGTGAGTAAAACAGACAGGAAGGGGGTAGTATAGAATGGTGTGTCTGTAGTAACTGGAGAGTCATTCTCTAGCTAAAGGCATTCTTTGTTTTTTCCCTCCTTTTAAAATAAGAAAATGTAAACACTATGTTGCCAAAGAACACAAGTGTTCAGGTTGAAATTGGTCTGAAATCTGAATTGTCAGATTCTGGCTAAAATCCTTTCTAGTTAGAAAAAGTCACACACCATGTCTAGACAACACACTTTAAGAATAATACTGGGAATTCCCTGGCTGTCCAGTGGTTAGGACTCCACATTCTCACTGCCGATGGCCCAGGTTCAATCCCTGGTCGGGGAACCAAGATCCCACAAGCCACATGGTGGGAACGAAAAAAAAAAAAGAATAATATTGAGAAACCTACATTTAAAAGGTAAAGATACAGAATGAAGGGTTTGAAAACATAATTCAGAATTCTTAGGCTGGGTAATGGGAAAATTTAAGGAAGAGGTGATAGTTATTTTCATGTATTTGATTCATCTGTATTATGAAAATGAAAGCAATTACTAAAGTCAGAATTAGGACCAGTATATGAAAATACTTAGGAGGCAAGTTTTAGTTCCAAAGATCTTGCTAAAAACTCTAACAATGAAAACTGCAACAAAGTGGAATTGGATGTTAGCTGTCTGAGATTACCAAGGATCAGAAATAAGTTCTTCTTCAATGTGGGATTTGCTCCTAAAACACGTTGATTGAACTTCCTTAACCTCAACAACAAGAATAGAGTGTTTTAAGTGTGGAATTTTTAAAGCAATTAAAAGATGTAGGCAATTACGGGCAAATTTGGGTTCTGTTGGCTCACTATTCTAATCTAAAAGGGTTTGCGATTTTTTGTTGTTGTTTTGAACACGTTTTCGGGGAGCATAGTGGTTTTGAGAAACACCGCTCTACACCCTTTGCACTGTACCCTACAACAAGCTAATATTACTCTAGCAAATATTTCTACAGATCCTGCTGGAGGTTTCAGAGTGTTGTTTCAGCACTCTGAGGTTATAAAAAGAAAATAAGGAAGTCCCAATACTAGGACTCAATTTCTTCTAATAATTTTATTTAAGAAAATTGGATTTTAGGGGGGAAACTTTTAATGTGGCTAGTATATTATAATCTAGTATTATAATACAGTTGACCCTTGAACAATTCAGGGGGTTAGTGGCGCTGATTTTGATTTTTAAATAAGCAAACAAGCAAAAAATCTTGGAAGTTAAGGGAAGTAACATAAACAACGAAATGGTAGCAAAAGTTACGGAGTACCCACGAAAATACAGTTCATATACACGAGACATGTTGGGTCCCTTAGTTCATCAGTATCAGTATAAATTTCTTTAGTAAGTCAAAGATACAGTATTTTCTACCTTTCTTACTCTCAAATGTCACATTACTAACCCAATTTGGGAAGTTTATTGTATTTTGAAATAAACATTTTAAAGACGTTGATATAAATCATTCAGATAAAAAGATCAAAGTTATTTCATTATTACGGTATTGCCTTCCCTATAAAAGGATTTAGCTTAAGTCCCCATTCTTTGGCCATGCCAAGAATGAAACATTAGTAAGAAAACTAGTTGGAGCAACATAGTATAAGACAATGACTTTATACATGAGTAACTTCATAAATGTATGAGGATACTAGCCATGTTAAATGTAAACGATATTACATACATTAAATACAGTTGACCATTCAGCACCTAGGTTTGAACTATGAAGGTCCACTTGTTAGCAGATTGTTTTTCACTAAATGCGTACTACAGTACCACAGGATCCGAGCTTGGTTAAATCTGCAGATGCAGAACCTTGGATTCAGAGGGCAGACTGTAAAGTTATATGTAGATTTTCAACGGTGCGGGGTCAGAGCCACTAACCCCCTGAATTGTTCAAGGATCAGCTGTATATACTATATTATAATATAGTAGCCACCTTAAAATTTCTATGCATTTATATGTATATATCAGCATAAATATTCATGCCGCCTTTAATTTTATTTTAATACTAATATGCAAAATTTACATTTAATCTTAAGCAATATTTTTTAAGAAGCAACATCAACCGTAAGATTAGAAGTTCTTATAAATTTAAAATTTTAAATACTGCAAAACATTTCCTACTAAGACAGGTTCTTTACTTAGTTTTTGTTTTTTGTGTGTGTCTTATCTAGGGGCAGGTTTTGGGGTTTTTTTTTCAATTACGTAAAAAAAAATACATGGTATGAAATCTACCTTTATAACAAATTTGTAAGTATACAATACAGTATTGTTAAGTACATACACATTGGTGTACAGGAGATTTCTAGAACTTTTTCATTTTGAATGACTGATACTTTTCCCACTGAAGACTCTCCATCTCCCCACCTCCAGCCCCTGGGGACCGCCATTCTCTTTTCTACTTCAGCGGGTGTGACTACTTCAGATGCTTCGTGTAGTGGAATCTTACGGTATTTGTCCTTCCGTGACTTGCTTATTTCACTTAGCATGACACCCTCAAGGCTCATCCATATTGAAGCTCCTTTTTTTTCTTTAAGGCTGAATAATATTCCACTGAGTAATAGACCACATTTTCCTTATCTCTTCATCCATAGATGGACATTTAGGTTGTTTCCCTCTCTTGGCTATTGTGAATAACACTACAATGAATGTGGGAGTGCAAATATCTCTTCAAGATGCTGATTTTAACTATTTTGGATAAATATCCAGGAGTAGGATTGCTGAATCATGTAATGGTTCTATTTTTAACTTTTTGAGGCAACTCCACACTGTTTAACATAGGGACTGCACATTTTGTATCCCCATCAACAGTGCACAAGAGTTTGAATTTCTACACATCCTTACCAACACTTGTTATTTTTTTCTTTTTTTTTTAAATTTATTTATTTTAAATTTATTTATTTTTGGCTGCGTTGGGTCTTCTTTGCTGCGTGTGGGCTTTCTCTAGTTGCGGCGAGCAGGGGCTACTCTTCGTTGCGGTGCGCGGGCTTCTCATTGCGGTGGCTTCTCTTGTTGGGGAGCATGGGCTCTAGGCATGCAGGCTTCAGTAGTTGTGGCTCACGGGCTTCAGTAGTTGTGGCTCGTGGGCTCTAGAGTGCAGGCTCAGTAGTTGTGGCGCACGGGCTTAGTTGCTCTGTGGCATGTGGGAGCTTCCCGGACCAGGGCTCAAACCCGTGTCCCCTGCATTGGCAGGCAATTCTTAACCACTGCGCCGCCAGGGAAGTCCCTTTTTTCTTTTTTCTAATGGCCATCCTAACTGGTGTGGGGCACTATCTCATTGTGGTGTTGATTTGCATTTCCCTGATGATTAGTGGTATTTAGCATCTTTTCATATAACCTGCTGACCATTTGTTGGTCTTTGGAGAAATGTCCATTCAAGTCCTTTTCCAATTTTTTAATGAGGTTATTAGGTTTTTGCTATTGAGTTGTTAGATATTTTGCATATTTACCTTTATCAGATATATGGTTTCCAAATATGTTCCTCCTCTCCATAGTTTGCCTTTCCACTCTGTGGATTATTTCCTTTGCTGCACAAAAGCTTTTGAATTTAATGCAGTCCACTGGTCTACTTTTGCTTTTGTCACCTGTGCTCTTAGTGTCATAGCCAAGAAATCCTTGCCAGGACCAAAGTCCTGAAGCTTATCCCCTCTGTTTTCTTATAGAAGCTTTACTGTTTCTGATTTTGCTTTTAGATAGTTAACCCATTTTGAGTTGGTTTCTGTGTATGGTATAATACAAGGGTCCTATTTTGTCCTTTTACATATGGATATCCAGTTATCTCAACACTATCATTTCCCCACTGTGGAGTCTTGATGCCTTTGTCAAAGTTCACTTAAACGTACATGCATGGGTTTATTTCTGGGATCTCTCTTCTGTTCCACTGGCCTATAAATGTGTCTTTATGCCAGTGCCATAATGTTTTGATTACTATACCTTTCTAAAATGTTTTGAAGTCAGGGAGTGTAAGGCTTCCGGCTGTGTTCTTGTTTCTCAAGATTGGTTTAGCTATTTCTGATTCTTTGCATTTCCATATGAATTTTAGGAATGTTTTTCTATTTCTGCAAAAAAAAAAAAAGATTTGATTTTGATAGGGATTGCACTGAATCTTCAGATCACTTTGTGTAGTATGGACATTTTACAATATTAAGTCTTTTAATCCATGAACAAGAGATGTCTTTCCATTTATTGTATCTTCTTTAATTTCTTTCAGTAATCTTTTGGAGTTCTCAGCATACAAGTCTTTTATCTCCTTGAATAAGTTTATTCTTCAGTATTATATTTTATTCTTTTTGATGCTGTTGTAAATGGGACTTTTTCTTAATTTTCTTTTCAGATTGTTCATTGTTAGTGTATAGAAATGCAACTGGTATTTGTATCTTGATTTTGTATCCTGCAAATTTACTAAATTTCTAACAGTTTTTTGTGGAATTCTTTGAGTTTTCTATATATAAGATCAAGTCATCTGTGAACAGAGATAATTTTACTTATTTTCCAATTTGGGTGCCTTTTATTTCTTTTTCTTGCCTAATTTCTTTGGCTAGAACTTTCAGTACTATGTTGAATAAAGGTGATAAGAGTAGGCATCCTTGTCTTGCTACTAATTTAGAAGAAAATGTTTCAGTTTCAACACTGAGTATGATGTCAGCCATGGGGTTCATATATGGACTTCATTATGTTGAGGTAATTTCTTTTTATTCCTAGTTTATTGAATGTTTATGTCATGAAAGTGTGTTCAATTACGTCAAATGTTTTTTCTGCATCTACTGAGATGATGATGTGATTTTTATTCTTTATTCTATTATTGTGATAATATCACACCGATTGATTTCCACAGGCTGAAACATCTTTGCATCTCAAAGATTAATCTCACTTGGTCATGGTGTATGATCCATTTAACTTTCTGTTGAATTTGGTTTGCTGTTATTTTGCTGAGGATTTTTGCATCTATATTTATCTGGGATATTTGCCTGTAGTTTTCTTTTCTTGTGTGTCTTTGTCTGGCATTTCTGGCCTTGTAAAATGAGTTTGGAATGTTCCCTCCTCTCCTATTTTTTGGAGGAATTTGAGAATTTTCATTAATTCTTCTTTAAATGTTTGGTAGAATTCTCCAGTGAAGCTGTCTGGTCACTTGCTTTTCTTTATTGGGAGTTCTTTGATTACTGATTCACTTTCCTTACTAGTATAGGTCTATTCAGATTTTCTATTTCTTCATGATACAAACTTAGTAGATTGTATGTTTCTAGGAATGTATCCATTTCTTCTAGGTTATCCAGTTTTTTGGCATATACTCTTTCACAGTAGTCTCATTTATTTTAAAATTTCTGAGGCATTAGTTATAATGTCTTCCCTTTTATTTCTAATTTTATTTGAATCTTTTCTATTTTCTTCATAATTATTCTCTACTCTTTTACTTCCCCCCTCACATTGTATGTTATAGATGCCACAAATTATTTTTTATGTTGTGTATCCATTAACATATTTGTATAGTTATTTTTATACTTTTATATTTTAACCTCTATACCAGAATTAAAAGAGACTTACATGTCACTGTTATGGCATTTTAGTATTGTGTATTTATCTACATATGTACCTTTACCAGTGAGCTTTGTACTTACATATGCTTTTGTGTTTCTGTCTAGCATCCTTTCATTTTAACAAGAAGGACCTCCTTTAATATTTCCTGCAAGGCAGGTATAGTATTGATAATGTCTCTCAGCTTTAGTTTATCTGGGAAAGTCTTTATTTCTCCTCAATTTTTGAAGGAAATATATCATTCTTGGTTGACAGTATTTTTTTTTTTTTCTTGCAGCTCTTTGAATACATCATCTCACTCTCTCTGACCTACAAGGTTTCTGCTGATAAATCTACTAGGAGTCTTACGGGTGCTCACGTGTATGTGACAAGCACACTTCTCTTGCTGTTTTCAAAATTCTCTCCTTGCCTTTGATATTTCACAATTTGATTGTAATGTTTTTCATTGTAAACTTATTTTGAGTTCCTCCTATTTAAGATTCTTTGTGTTTCGTGAATCTGGATGTCCATTCCCCACCCCACCCCCAGATTTACAAACAATTTTGACCATTATTTCTTTAAATACGCTTTCTGACCCTTTCTCTCTCTCTTCTCCTTCTGAAACTCCCATAATGTGTTTATTGATCCCCTTGACAGTATTCCCTCATAAGCCCCTTAGGCTTTCTTCACATTTTTCATTCTTTGTTTTTTTTTTTTAAGAAATTCACGTTCTTTTATTTATTTATTTATTTATTTATGACTGTGTT
Organism: Balaenoptera borealis; assembly: GCF_965194805.1. NCBI lineage: Eukaryota > Metazoa > Chordata > Mammalia > Artiodactyla > Balaenopteridae > Balaenoptera > Balaenoptera borealis. The sequence continues at coordinate 2,167,075 of NC_138861.1, read as the reverse complement.
GAGTCTTCGTTTCTGTGCGAGGGCTTTCTCTAGTTGCGGCAAGTGGGGACCACTCTTAATCGCGGTGCGCAGGCCTCTCACCATCGCGGCCTCTCTTGTTGCAGAGCACAGGCTCCAGACGCGCAGGCTCAGTAATTGTGGCTCACGGGCCCAGTTGCTCCGTGGCATGTGGGATCTTCCCAGACCAGGGCTCGAACCCGTGTCCCCTGCATTGGCAGGCAGATTCTCAACCACTGCGCCACCAGGGAAGCCCTCATTCTTTGTTTTTTATAGATCCTCGATATTTTCAAATGACTTGTCTTGAGTTTTCTGATTCTTTCTTCTGCTTGATCAAGTCTGATGTTAAATCCCTTTAGTGAATTTTTAATTCTGTCATTGTAGTCTTCTTCTCCAAAATTTGTTTGGTTCTTTTCTTTATATTTTTTACCTCTTTGTTAATATTCTCAGTTTGTTCATGCATCATTTTCCTGAGCTCTTTGAGCATTTTTGTAACAGTTATTTTGAATTCTTTGTCAGGTAATCCATGTATCTCCATTTTCTTAGGTTGGTTTACGGAGATTAATTTTTTTTCCTTGGGACACATTTTTTTGTGGTTGTTTTTCATGTGTCTTGTAAGTTTATGCTGGGATCTGTGCATTTTAAAAAGCAGCCACCTCTCCCAGTCTTTATGGACCAAGTTTGTACAGGGGTAGACCTTCACCAATCAGCCAGGTTGCATATTCTAAAGGCCTCTCAAACATTTTCTGTGGATATGTTTTCTTTGGACTTGTGTGTGTGAACTCCCAATTAGAAGGATTTGCCAGTATCTTTTTTCCAAAGCTCATAATCTCTTGCTCCTTCAGTGTCTGTCTGTAGTATTGCAGGTTCTCTAGAGCTAGAATAAGCCTCCAAGCTCTTTTTTATTCTCAGTGGACCCCAGGCTTAGAGAGTATGCTGGGCCCAAGTCAGGCAAGACAGAGGCACTCCCCACGGTACCCCACAAAAGGCCAGAACATCACATGCACAGGCCACTTTTTTCTTCGCCCCCACAAGGGAGTGGCCACCCAGCTGTACTGGTTTCTCTCTGGTGGACCACAGGTCTCTGAAGCAGCAGCAAACCATCATCTCCCTCCTGTTCTCAGCAGCCCCCAGACATCTAGCATGTGCCAGGTCCCAGCAGCGCTCTGAAGCAGGCAAGACAGGAACCAGCCCCTCGAAAAGCAAAAGTAATGGACCTACACTCTAACTTGTTCCTTCCTTCCCAAAGGGAAGCTGGGAGTTGGGGGTTTTCCCCCAGTTTTCCCACACTGAGCTGGAGGGGAGGGTCTATGGTGAGTGTGTGCTAGGCCAAACCTTCACCTTTATTCTCAGCAGCCCCCAACCTGGTGCCATTTATAATGCTTAGATTCAGGCAAGACAGAACCCAGTTCCTTTGAAAATTCAGAACGTGAAAATACAGTTAAGTCTTCTCTTTCTCTCCCTAGAGAGAAAAGTCAAGAGCTGGGTGTTTCCTCCCAATAGTGGTATGCTGTGCCAGATAACTACAGCCAGAGAGGCCATGAATTTTCCTACAAGGTTTGACATGGCTGGTTTCACGCTCACTTGGTTTGCAGGAAACTCTTAACTGGTTTCTCGCAAAGAGAATCAGTCAATGTATTGCTGCTGAGTCAGGGTCTCTGGGGGGAAAGAGGGTCTGGGTTTGTCCACTACCTTCTGACATCACCCCCTTGGCTCTTTGTTTCCTTAGATGCAATCTTAAGTATCACTTTTGGGGACCCTGATCATATCTGACATTGCTTGATTTCCCCAACTGCCTTTTTTTATTTCTAAAATCTCATTTCTCTGTGAACATAAGTAGCCACCTTCACTAGCAACTTGTTTTTGATCATCACTCAATATGATATAGAGCAAAATTATATGATGGAAACGTGAAGTGTAAATTATATCAAGTTTTCCTTCAAATATCAAAAGTCTAATTAAGGAATTCTCAAGATTTTATCAACAATATTTATATTTAGTTCAGATTTTGATTCCAGTATATTTAAATGATTGCAAAATTCTATTTCTATTCTCTACAGAACTCTTTGACTGCATCTGTTACCATGGCAACTAGTGCAAAATATCCAGTAAAGACAGGCATGATGATTCTTTTACTTAAACACAAAAATAAAGTGAATTGAACACTAAGTCATCTAAAGTACTTGCAGAGGTTTATACTGATATTTATCTTCTCCTACACATCTAAACAGAAATTTTAGAAGAGTTTTGAGATGAGAGACTAATCTCAAATTTCTTCTATTGTTTGAACCTTTGTGGCTGGAATAATTATGCTCATGATCTGATGGTAATGTGAAAGGAGCACGGGAGCATTTTCTCTTTAATATGGACAACGGCAGACAGCCTCCTGTAATTTGGTAAGAGTCAGATTATCCTTCCAGTGGATAATGTGAGTTCTCATCTCTCCTTTGAGTCACAGGGTGATCTCTAAATCAAATGACCAGATGGACACAGACATTTGCTGAGAACGGCCATGGAAAGAGGACAAGGAGCAAAATGACATAGTTACTCTCAGAGAAGCTATCATGTTCCACAATAAGCATAATTCGGCAAGCAGACATATCCTTTTCTTTTTTCTTCCACAGCACTTTGATCCCAGAAAGGACCATTCAGTATGGTCTCTCATACATTTATCTCTGAATTTGGAAACTGCTTAATGAAATGCAAGGTCTTTAAACTGATTTTAAAGGAAACGGCCAAGTCTTATAAAATTTTGACGTTTCTTTCACTGTTAAACCAGCCACTTTTAGCTGAAATGATAGAACACAGACATCCCCCAGGCAGTTTAAGCTTAGCTTAAAGACTTAAAAGTCTTTAAGAATTCAATACTAGGGGGACCTTCAAGATGGCAGGAGAGGAAGACATCGAGATCACCTCCCTCCTCACAAATACATTGAAAATAAACCTACAAGTGGAACAACTCCTACAGAACACCTACTGAACGCTGGCAGAAGACCTCAGACTTCCCAAAACGCAAGAAACTCCCCACGTACCTGGGTAGGGCAAAAGAAAAAGGAAAAACAGAGACAAAAGAATAGGGACAGGACCTGCATCTCTGGGAGGGAGCTGTGAAGGAGGAAAAGCTTCCACACACTAGGAGGCCCCTTCACTTGTGGAGATGGGGGGGACGGGCAGGGGGGAAGCTTCGGAGCTGTGGAGGAGAGCGCAGCCACAGGGGTGCGGAGGGCAAAGCGGAGAGATTCCCGCACAGAGGATCGGTGCCGACCAGCACTCACCAGCCCGAGAGGCTTGTCTGCTCCCCCGCCAGGGTGGGCAGGGCTGGGAGCTGAGGCTCGGGCTTCGGTCGGATCGCAGGGAGAGGACTGGGATTGGCGGCGTGAACACAGCCTGAAGGGGCTAGTGCGCCACGGCTAGGCGGCAGGGAGTCCTGGAAAAAGTCTGGACCTGCCTAAGAGGCAAGAGACCATTGTTTCGGGGTGCATGAGGAGAGGGGATTCAGAGCGCCGCCTAAACGAGGTCCAGAGAGGGGTGCAAGCCGCGGCTATCAGCGCGGACCCCAGAGACGGGCATGAGACGCTAAGGCTGCTGCTGCCGCCACCAAGAAGCCTGTGTGCGAGCCCATGTCACTCTCCACACTGCCCCTCCCGGGAGCCGGTGCAGCCCACCACTGCCAGGGTCCCGTGATCCGGGGACAACTTCCCCGGGAGAACACACGGCGTGCCTCGGGCTGCTGCAACGTCACGACGCCTCTGACGCCGCAGGCTCGCCCCGCCTCCTCCGTACCGCTCCCTCCCCGCGCCTGAGTGAGCCAGAGTCCCCGAAGCAGCTGCTCCTTTAACCCCGTCCTGTGTGAGCGAAGAACAGATGCCCTCAGGCGACCTACACGCAGAGGCGGGGCCGAATCCAAAGCTGAACCCCGGGAGCTGTGTGAACAAAGAAGAGAAAGGGAAATCTCTCCCAGCAGCCTCAGAAGCAGCGGATTAAATCTCCACAATCAACTTGATGTACCTGCATCTCTGGAATACCTGAATAGACAACGAATCATCCCAAATTGAGGAGGTGGACTTTAGAAGCAACTGTAGACTTGGGGTTTGCTTTCTGTGTTGAATTTGTTTCCGGTTTTATGTTTATCTTAGATTAGTTTTTAGTACTTATTATCATTGTGGATTTCTTTATTAGTTTGGTTGCTCTAAAACATTTGTTTTTCTTCCTTTTTCCCTTTATGTGAGTATGTGTATGCTTCTTTCTAGGATTCTGTCTGTTTAGGTTTGCTTTTATCATTTGTCCTATGGTTCTGTCTTTGTTTTTTTTTTTTTTTTTCTTTCTTCCTTTTATTATGAGCCATGAGGCTGGCAGGGTCTTAGTGCTCCAGCCAGGTGTTGGGCCTGAGCATCTGAGGTGGGAGGGCCAAGTCCAGGACACTGGACCACCAGAAACCTCCCAGCTCCATGTAATGTCAATCAGCAAGAGCTCTCTCAGAGATCTTCGCCTCAACACTACAACGCAGCTCCACCCAAAGGCCAGCAAGCTCCAGTGCTTGAGGCCCCATGCCAAACACCAAGCAAGACAGGAACACAACTCCACCCATTAGCAGAGAGGTTGCCTAAAGTCATACTAAGTTCACACACACACCAAAACACACCACCGGCCGGACCCCTGCCCACAAGAAGGACAAGATACAGCCCCACCCACCAGAGCACAGGCACCAGTCCCCTCCACCAGGAAGTTTACACAAGCCACTGAACCAACCCCACCCACTGGGGGAAGACACCAAAAACAACGGGAACGACGAACCTGCAGGCTGCAAAAAGGAGACCCCAAACACACTAAGTTAAGCAAAATGAGAAGACAGAGAAACACACAGCACATGATGGAGCAAGGTAAAAACCCACCAGACCTAACAAATGAAGAGGAAATAGGCAGTCTACCTGAAAAAGAATTCAGAGTAATGATGGTAAAGATGATCCAAAATCTTGGAAATAGAATGGAGAGAATACAAGAAATGTTTAACAAGGACCTAGAAGAACTAAAGAGCAAACAAACAATGATGAACAATACATTTACATGTCATTTACAGATGACATGATACTATACATAGAGAATCCTAAAGATGCTACCAGAAAACTACTAGAGCTAATGAATGAATTTGGTAAAGTGGCAGAATACAAAATTAATGCACAGAAATCTCTTGCATTCCGATACACCAGCGATGAAAAATCTGAAAGAGAAATTAAGGAAACACTCCCATTTACCATTGCAACAAAAAGAATGAAATACCTAGGAATAAGCCTACCTAAGAAGACAAAAGACCTGTAAGCAGAAATCTATAAGACACTGATGAAAGAAATTAAAGATGATACAAACAGATAGAGAGATATACCATGTTCTTGGATTGGAAGAATCAACATTGTGAAAATGACTATACTACCCAAAGCAATCTACAGATTCAATGCAATCCCTATCAAACTACCAATGGCATTCTTCACAGAATTAGAACAAAACGTCTTACAATTTGTATGGAAACACAAAAGACCCCGAATAGCCAAAGCAATCTTGAGAAAGAAAAACAGAGTTGGAGGAATCAGGCTCCATGACTGCTAACTACACCACAAAGCTACAGTAATCAAGGCAGTGTGGTACTGGCACAAAAACAGAAATATAGATCAGTGGTACAAGATAGAATGCCCAGAGATAAACCCACACACATATGGTCACCTTATTTTTGATAAAGGAGGCAAGAATATACAATAGAGAAAAGACAGCCTCTTCAATAAGTGGTGCTGGGAAAACTGGACAGCTACATGTAAAAGAATGAAATTAGAACACTCCCTAACACCATACAAAAAAATAAACTCAAAATGGATTAAAGACCTAAATGTAAGGCCAGACACTATAAAACTCTTAGAGGAAAACATAGGAAAAACACTCTTTGACATAAACCACAGCAAGGTCTTTTTTGACCCACCTCCTAGAGTAACGGAAATAAAAAGAAAAATAAACAAGTGGGACTTAATTAAACTTAAAAGCTTTTGCAGAGCAAAGGAAACCATAAACAAGACAAAAAGACAACCCTCACTTCCGTGGTTAAATTTATTCCCAGGTATTTTATTATTACTGGTACAATTGTAAAATTTTTTTCTTAATTTCTCTGATAGTTTGTTATTAGTACAGAGAAAAACAACAGATTTCTGTATATTAATTGCATATACTTCAATAAAAATAAAAACAAAAATTAACAAATGGGACCTAATTAAACTTAAAAGCTTTTTTACACACCAAAGGAAACCATAAACAAGATGAAAAGACAATATTCACAATGGGAGAAAATATTTGCCAATGAAACAGACAAAGGGTTAATCTCCAAAATATACAAACAGCTCATGGAGCTCAATATCAAAAAAAAACAAACAATCCAGTTAAAAAGTGGGGGGAAGACCTAAATAGACGTTTCACCAAGGAAGACATACAGATGGCCAAGAGGCACATGAAAAGATGCTCAACATCACTAATTATTAGAGAACTGCAAATCAAAACTACAATGAGGTATCACCTCATGCCAGTGAGAATGGCCATCATCAAAAAAATCTACAAACAATAAATGCTGGAGAGGGTGTGGAGAAAAGGGAACCCTCTTGCACTGTTGGTGCGAATGTAAATTGATACAGCCACTATGGAGAACAGTATGCAGGTTCCTTAAAAAACTAAAAACAGAACTACCATACGACCCAGCAATCCCACTACTGGGCATATACCCTGAGAAAACCATAATTCAAAAAGAGGCATGTACCACAATGTTCACTGCAGCCCTATTTACAATAGCTGGGACATGGAAGCAACCTAAGTGTCCATCGACAGATGAATGGATAAAGATGTGGCACATATATACAATGGAATATTACTCAACCATAAAAAGAAATGAAATTGAGTTATTTGTAGAGAGGTGGATGGACCTAGAGTCTGTCATACAGAGTGAAGTAAGTCAGAAAGAGAAAAAACAAATACTGTATGCTGACACATATATATGGAATCTAAAAAAAAAAAAATGGTTCTCACGGACCAAGGGGCGGGACAGGAATAAATACGCAGACATAGAGAATGGACTTGAGGACTCAGAGATGGGGAATGGTAAGCTTGGACGAAGTGAGAGAGTGGCATGGATATATATACACTACCAAATGTAAAATAGATAGCTAGTGGGAAGCAGCCGCATAGCACAGGGAGATCAGCTCAGTGCTTTGTGACCACCCAGAGCAGTGGGATAGGGAGGGTGGGAGGGAGACACAAGAGGGAGGGGACATGGGGATATATGTATATGTATAACTGATTCACTTTGGTATAAAGCAGAAACTGACACACCATTGTAAAGCAATTAAACTCCAATAAAGTTGTTAAAAAAGAAATAAATGAACTTTGGCTACTGTCTCACACCGTATCAAATATCAGTGCTATATGGATTGTATGCCTAATGTGAATGGTAAAACAAGCTTTTAGTAGAAGTTAAGAACATCTTCATAATATTGGGGCAAAGATTTATTAAACAGGACACAAAAATCCTTAACCACACAAGAAAAGATTGGTATATTGGACTTCATAAAAATTAGTGCTTTCTGGTCTTCAGAGGTCACCATTTGGAAAGTGGAAAAGCAAACCAAAGAGAAGGTGTGTATAATAATACATCAGACCAAAAACTCATATCATTAAAATATAAAGAAGCCCAGCAAATCAATAGGAAAAAGACAGACAACCCAATAAATATGAACAAGTGACTTGAACAGGCACTTAACAAGTGAACATTTCCAAATGGTTAATAAAGATATAAAAAGGTATTCCATATATCATTACTTCTCAGATAGATGCATATTAAAACCACAGTAGGGCTTCCCTGGTGGCGCAGAGGTTGAGAGTCTGCCTGCTGGTGCAGGGGACACGGGTTCGAGCCCTGGTCTGGGAGGATCCCACATGCCGCGGAGCGGCTGGGCCCGTGAGCCACAACTACTGAGCCTGAGCGTCTGGAGCCTGTGCCCCGCAACAAGAGAGGCCGCAATGGTGAGAGGCCCGCGCACCGCGATGAAGAGTGGCCCCCGCTCGCCGCAACTAGAGAAAGCCCTCGCACAGAGACGAAGACCCAACACAGCCATAAATAAATAAAAATAAATAAATAAATAAATAAATAAAATAACGTGAATTTCTTTAAAAAAAAAAAAAACCACAGTAAAATACACACTCACCATAATGGATTAAACCACAATGAAATACACACTTGCCAGAATGGCTCATGGTACCTAGTACTTCTGAGGAGGTAGAGCATCTGGAACTCACATACATTGTTGCTGGGAGTCTAAATTGTTACAAGCGCTATTGAAAACTATTTGGCAATATCTTCCACAGCTAAATATGCATCCATCCTATAGTTTAGTAGTTTTATTCTTATGTACAAACCCAGGAGAAATGAGTGCATGTGTGCACTGAAAGATATGTACAGGAATGTTCACGGCAGCTTTAGACATAAAAGCCAAAAATTATACGCAGCCCAAATGTCCACCAATGGTAGAATGGATCAATTATAATATACTTATCTGGTGGAATACAACAGAGCAATAAAAAAAGAGCAAACTATTGTTATTGTTACATGCAACAACATAAGTGAATTTCACAGACATTATGATGATCAAATAAAACCAGACACGAAGACTACGGACTGTATAATTCCCTTTACAGGAAGGGCAAGAACAGACAACAGTAGAATACTTTGGTGACAGAAGTCAGAACAGTGGCTACATCTGAGTGTGGACCAGGAGCCTCCTCCTGATCTAAGTGATGGTTATATGGGTGCACATATATGTAAAAATTCACTGAGCTGTCACTTAAGATCTGGGCGCTTTATACATCATACTGCATTAAAAATATGATCACTAAAAAAAAAAAAAATTCAATACTGTCCTCAGACGCTGTGTGGAATGGTGAGAACATTTAAAATGCCAGAGAAAGAAAACGGCCAAGCAGGGAGCAAATGATTTGAACTTGTCCTGGATTATCTAGAGAAGTCTTGGACATGCAGAATTGTCAGCTGTGCAGACTTTCATGACGAATCAAGCTCCCCCAAAAAACTAAGGAAGTAAAATCTGTAATAATGTGACTAACCACATCAGAGAGACTTAGCACATATCCATTTAGTGCTGTTTGTAGCTAATTTATTCACATTCAGCATTGATTTAGTACTGAGTGTTTTAGAAACTATTTAAAGAGTTAAGCATGACTGAAAGATCTGGAAAGGGTCTATTTTGATATTAATAACATACATATAGTCAACTATACCCACTTCATCTCCATAATATTTGAAAGATATAATATATGTATGTATATGTATTCATATATATAAAGCTAAGAAATATGTGTATGTATTTGTACATTTATATATACAAAGCTAGGTATATATACATATTTCTACCCACACAGAAATAGGTGATATATAGGAAACTATGGCAGAAAGATCTTTAGCTATACCAGAAATAAATAAGTATGGAGAACCACCACAAATTAGTGAAATCTGTTCTATAAAATATCAGTATGGAAATCATGCTTGCATTATTGCTAAACACAAGCGATAAGTGGAACAAAATGTAACTATAATGAAATAACACTTAATGCAGCTCTATAAGGAAGCCGCTATAATGGCTAAAACATTTTTATTTACAAATATATTGCAATCAATATTTTATATATTAACATAAATAAGTGTATCTTATGCTAGAGAAGGAATTGAAAAAAAAAAGGTTGCTGCCTTTAAAAGGATAAATTATTGTAATTCTCTTGTATTTGTGGTTATTATATGGTAAAGGAAAATTTCAAACCAGTCTTTTCAGTCAGGTAAGGCACACCTGCATTAATACTATGTATTTATCTATCATTTATCCTCTCTGGAAACTCTGTGAAAAGTCTACAGTGCTGGATAACAATATGGATTATTATGGATTATTATCTGACTAAATCGCTCTTCTGAGACGGGCATAATCGACTTCATTTAATGAGAAGGGAAATACCTTTATTTTGACCATATTTTAGAATCTGTTCCTTCCAATTCCAGCATGATTAAAGGAGATCACTTACTCAGAGACACACTGAGTAAGATATACAGATTGCAGTGTGGGATTTAGGACAGGCATGAAGTACTTCCTTTTTGCAAGTTACTACTTTTTGTTTCGTGGATTGACAGGCCAATGATAGGTTTATTTATAAAGCCATTTTCTATTCCCCACATTGAAGTTTCTGTAGGAACATAATGCACATAGTTCTTATAAAATCATCTTCTGCTCATCTAATTCAAGATCTGTCCTCTTTTATTGAGAGAAGAAATTATCAAAATGTGAAAGTCTAAAAATAGTGGTGTATAATTGATAGCCTAATTCTTTCTTAATTATAGGTGTGTTACAGTGACGCTATAATTAGGCAAGACCAGCATCCAAAATGAGTCAGACTTTATCATTCACTCTATACGAGGATGTACACGGGTTCCGTGAGCAGAAAACTCTGGAAAAGGAAGATGCAGGGTCTATTTCCTCGCACCTCTCGTTGGTTACAAGATTGTCCCCTATTTACTCTCTCTAGCACAACAAAGTAAATATTCCATTCATATTTGTTTTACTGATTATCACTTAAAGAACATATAGATTTTTAAATTAGAAAATTTACAGCTTAAATTGGAATTCTAAAACTAATGCACACACGCTGACTTCCCTAAAACAATATTAATGTAACCCATAATTATTAAATTATGCACCTGAAATCTGATCTAAAAAATCTTTAGATTTAAATTGAGTAATTAGCATCTTACGATGACAAAACAGATTCCTATAAGTGAGATGAAATATTCTTCTTATAATTTGATATAAGATGTTTTCATCCCTTCAAAGATGTATCTTTAGGAAACATTAGTTAATACTGAGACAAAACACTAGGCTCTCAGAACTCCGAATTCTGTTTTAAAACTGGCCCTTTAATCTCTAAATGGTCTTAAACAAGTTATTTTTCCATCTTTTAGCTAGTTATACATCTTTAAAATTCAGACAGTGACTACCTTCTCAAATCAGTTTCTCCAAAGGCTAAATCCAAAGCTCTTGCTGTGATAAAATCAGAAAGTTGACTTGATAGACACTGTGATAGTAGAAAGTTTAAAATAATATAAATGATAGAACCCCTCTTCATAAGCAGCATAAGAAACAAAAAGCTATCAGTAAAGCCGAATTAAGCCATATTAGGAAACATAAGATAACTGTTAGAACGTTAAGTATTAGCAACTGGTAAAAGCTGTGTCTTCCACGTGTAGTTAGCTGTCTCGGGCATGAGAGTAAGTATTAAACATAAGAGACAGCCAGAGAACAAAAGGCACAGAACCTGTCCTCAGTCTGGGCCAGCCCACTCCCTCTGCATCCCCACTCCTGGAGGACCGGGCACCACGATGGCCGATCTCCCATCACTCACTCTGTCCTGCACCCACCTTCCAGGAGCCCCACACGCCCCTAAGGTTAAAGGACAGTTGAGAGAGAGGACGACCCAAGTGTGTGGTGAATGTTAATTTTAGGAACAGAAGCAAAAGGAGCGTTTCCTTTGCACCTCTTTCCACCCTAAGCTTAGAAATTCAACCAGACTACCACCAGCAGACAGATTGTAATATATAACCTAGGTTTTAAGGGGAAAAAAATGTCAATGAAAATCAATTATATTTTTGCCTTTATAATGTCTATGAATTAACTTCATCTCATCCAATACATTTGGAATAACACTCTAAAAAGAGAAATTCTTTTTTTTACAAAAGGGAACTTGTTATCCAATTTCCATATACTAAAGCAATAAACTCTGTGGGGAAAGGTATGAGACGCGATGGCTACTGCTGCAAAGCCAGGGTACCCCTGAAAACACCTTTGAGAGTCAGAAGCAAAATTAAGATTGCCCTCACTATTGTCACCGTGGTACCCAATTATCCAACATTAATACAGTTAGAAAAACTATTCAAAATTACTCGATTTAGCAGCACCTTTTTATTGAATCCAACTTTTAAAGAATCATACCTTTTGTACATACTTTCCCAAATCACAGCCATGCCATGCTTTAATGGAGGAATTAACAGGCAAGCTCCTATTCACTTTGGCGATGTGTGCTGTTCCATTAGCCTCCCTTCACTGGTACAAACAGAATCAACAGTGTGGCTTTTAAGTACTTCTGAGCCCACACCTTCCTTCTTTAGATAAGAAGCTGACTGTTATGCTATGGCACTGAGATCTAGCCAAGGTCATGCGTCAACAATTCCTTCTGAAGGTATATTGAGAGGAACCGTGAGGCCCTGTCTGGATTCCCACCATATACTTCTCTAACATGACATAAGCAAACACGGAGGTGACCGAAACAGAGCATGAGAGCAGCGACGTAAATCCGGAGGAAGGAAGGAAAAACAGTGTACGGAAAGCACTCTTCAGGAGTAAAAGTCTCAGCGCACTTGTTATCTGCTAGAATTTGGTCAAATCCTCACATTTATCCGAGCTTAAATTTAATAACGCACAGCACGCAAACAAAAGTGATCGTCCCAACTATCAGACAGAAATACTGTGAGATTCAGAGATGATGCATAAGAAACTGCTTTGGGAAGCTATACTCATAAAAGTTACCAGGTTGCCTAAATACTCACATCACTTCTCTATTATTCTAGGGAAGGAAAGCAGCACAATCCTATATAGGCGAATGGCACCCCACCGATATGTCAGCGTGTGCGCGCGCGCGTACGCGTGCGTGTGTGTGTGTATGTGTGTGCGTGTGCTGCACATGGGGACCATGGCCTCCATGGGGTTACTGAGCTGAAACACAAGAGTAGCAGTATCCTTTGCCCAGAGTCACACAGCCTTCTCACCCTGTCTCCTGGGGAATTTGCATATTCTAATCATGAAATCTTGGCATCCCGCTGATTAAGGCACGTGTTTCTGTGATCGAGTTCAGGTACACTGAAAAGCTCTGAGATCCTGAACGTGCAGTTGCTGAGAACAGTTGGTCCTCTTGTTGTCCAAACAAGCTAATGAGAGTAACTCTCAACAGTGTCTGGAAACAATTAAGGTTATTTTAATCAATATAAGGAGCACTAAGTAAACCATGATCTAACAAGTCTCTGCCTCATTCATAGGTCTCATTTACTTCAAGAGCGCGGAATACCAATAAAATATACCAGTAAAATGAAAGCAAGCCCTATTGGGACACAAACAACTTAAAAATGTTTCAAACTACTTCTAATTGAGAATCATGCAATATTCTAATTTATTTTAATAGCTTCACTGTTATGATCCGGCTAGAGCACTGTGTTATATTAAGAGTATTGCAACTATTGTCAGAAGTAGCAGTAAATTGTCATTAGTAACAAATCTGCATTACAACATTCATATAATCAAAGTCAAAGTACCCGCTGACAGATGAACCACACTCTCAGCTTACGTCGCGGTACCTAGTGGAGTCAAGGTCCTGCCCACCCCACATACAGCCAAGTTATTTTCTGTTGTCAGCCGTCTGACAACACCACTTTTTCCTCCCGTGATATCTGGAGCACAACTGATGTTATTTGGAAAAGAGACCAGTGGCAATACAGAAGGAGACAGTCTTCAAATTACAGTCTACTATTCAGCTGGAAGTTGAAAGTCCTAACCCTAATTCAGAAGTAAACTGGCCTGGATCTCACTCAAACTTAGGCACACTCAAAGATGGATTATCAGAGATCATCATATGCCACGTATTTGGCTTAATGTCAATACCAAAGTTTATCTGCTACATTTAAGCATTTTCATAGAATGAGTTCTTATAGAGAGATAATAGTATAATGAAAGAAAGTTTTACCAACATCAGCCTCTGGACTGGTGCCCATAAACAGAGACCATAATAAGGCCACAGATCTTTTATAAACTAAAATACATTCAATAGACACATTGTAATTATGATTCCCATTTTAAAAGTCGAGAAGTTGAAGGCCTTTGTTAGCCTTTTCTTGGAGGCTTTAACAGAAAGTGTGGAATTTCCACATATGAACACAATCTGTTTCCTGACTTAGAATTAACATAACGGATTGGAAAGTGAGTTTTCAACTGTAAATTATGTAAGATAGATGGAAGTCATGCTTTAACATAAAACGAAATACAACATCCTTTTCTTTTAAAAATAATCACCTAAATTTAACTATACTTTGCTTCAATTTTGTTCCAAAAAGACAATCACTTTGTTTTCAAAACTAGATTTCTTTGCAACAAAGTGTTTTTCTCCAAAGGAGTCAGGAATCAAACAAAAGGATAGAGATAGTGCTAAGTATAGGGGTAGGGAAGGGAGCAGGGTAGAGACAAGGTTAAAAACAGACATAGAAAACAAACTTATGGTTACCAAAGGGGAAAGGGCGGGGGGGATAAGTTAGGAGGTTGGGATTAACATACACTCTACTCTCTACTATATATAAAATAGACAACCAACAAAGACCTACTGTATAGCACAGGGAACTCTACTTAATATTCTGTAATAAGCTAAATGGGAAAAGAATTTGAAAAAGAATAGATTATATGTATATGTATAACTGAATCACTTTGCTGTACAACTGAAAGTAACACAACATTGTACATCAGCTATAGTCCAATATAAAATAAAAATTAAAAAAAACAACAACAGAAATAGAATTAGAGACAGGGATGGAAGTTGCTTGCACACAGCACCTTTGTGTAGACCATGGGAGGAGGGGCAAGGGGGCACAAAGTTTAATTGCAAGAACAAAATCAGAAGTTACGAAGCAGAATCTCTTACCCTGAAAAATTCCTTAGTGGAGCCAGAGTCTAATGTTCCATAAGCAATTTCTGTTTGCTTAGAAAGATCCTCCGCACTTTCAATGGGAGACACCATCCTCTCTACCGTCAGGAAGGCAGCTAAGTTAGCCGTGTAGGAAGAGATTATGATCAGGGTAAAGAACCACCAAACTCCTCCAACAATGCGCCCAGACAGGGATCTGATAACAAGTACGAAATGGATTTGTAAAGCGAAATGAATGACCTCGTAAGAAAACAAGTTAGCAGTATTATGCAAATAGCGATTTATAGGGGAATATTTAACTTTATACTTTTCAATATATCTGCTAGTTGATGAAACTTGAAATTATTAAACCTTCTGGGCAAGGAGTACAGATTTGCTAGATTTGATGAGACAGCCAGAGGCAGAACTTCAGATTCTTGAGATTCTTTCATAGTTATTATGGCCAAATAGTTTATGGTATGAAATATTGTAACAAGCAATTTCAAGAAATGTGCAAATAATCTATCCAATGCTCATACTACTTTATCCACTCATGACATAAGTAAACGAACAAAAGAATCTAAGATCAACAGCAAAACTCAGAACAATGTTGACAAACAAAATCAAATATTAAAAATAAAAGAGTATGCACCATAGATGTGGCTTTAAACACCGAAGAAACCCTACTTTTAATCCAGCCAATGAAGTTCCAAAACCCTCAAAAAAGGTCCAAAATTTCATTAGGTATTTTTTGTGTGCAGAAACATAGGTTTTAGATACAGTACAAGATAAAAATGGAAAATAGTGATACTACAAACAAAGTACGACACAAAATATTATTCTTAATGAATAAAAATCTGATGCTTCAGGGCATGGACAGATATGACCCTGTTCCTTTGTGCCTCCGGCTTAAGAAAAAAAAGAAAACTCAAGGAGAACAAATTAGACATGTAAAAGTTTGCCAAGATATAAATTCCTAGTTTGAAATATAATAACAATATTTCTGTGACCATAAATTCTTACTTAAAATACTTTTCAAAAGCTTAATTGATTCCCAGTAATTTACTAGTAGATAAATCCTAGGTAGATAAATGTAGACATGTAGATACAGAAAGAGATACATAGGGTATTATTTGGTAAGATTTGGTGGGGTTCTACATATAATGGTATTTGAGTAGTATTAACACACCAATACAATAACTTTTTCTTTTTTGTTCATAACTCTGTTATGCCTAAAAGTTAAACCTTCTACAGTGAAGAGGTAACACTTCTAAAAATTTAAATCATGAAACTGTGCCAATTTATGACCTAAACTAAACCTCCTGACAATTAATAACAAGAAATATTTTTGATGAAACATAGATACTACATCAAATTATTAGGTCGTATTTGTAGAATAAACTACTCAAGCAGTCAAGAAAAGGGGTGAAGCTAAAAGTAAAGATTTTTTAGATAAAAACATCTGCAGCTAAAATAAAAGAGAAAAAGAGAGAGAGCATGCAAGCAATGAAAAAAATAATAATATAATTAAGAGCCTTTACCAGTCTCTAAGAGTTGCAAAGAATGAAACAAATATAATAGAATGGAAAAAAGTTAAACAAGTCTTACTTATATTCTGAAAAGGATATTAAACACATTTTGATTTTGGAGAAACCCTGTGTAGACACAGCCACTCTCAAAATGTTCACTATTTATTCCATCACAATGGAAGGTATAATTATATGACATGTACCCTATACTGAAGAGGGTAGATTCAGTACCTGACTACTCACAGCCCTTAAAACAAAACTGATTGCATGGTAATTGATTTTGATACTATACATTTCAGGTTTATTTGCAATATATTTGAGAATCATTTTTATAAGTCATTCTGTTCTAGTTGTAAATTTAATTAAATATGCCAGTTTGTTTAGAGTGTGTGAGATAACCCACAAAATTTATTTGACTTGTGTATCACTCAAAACAGAAAATTCTTGAGCAATTTATTATTTCCTTGTAAGTGTTTTCAAAGGATCAATTATGATTCTGAATGAGTTTCTGAGAAATTTTATGCAGAGGAGCAAATTCAATATTATGTTTCATGGTGACAGACAAAAATGTTTTTCTAATTAAAAATAAAACTTTCATCTCTCAGTATCTGCACTAACGGAGCAAATAAATGCACATATTCTGCCATTTCTTTTTAATCTCTATTAAATAATTATTTTAAGAATGCAATTTTTTAATCATTTGAATCTTTTAAGGGTATTGCGGGAAAAAAACAAAAAAAAAGGAAGAAAACCGGAGAATAAGAGTCAACTTTACAACATTTTGCTCTCATAATTCTGTGGTCCTAGTCTTCACAAAACTATAGTTAACATATTCTAAACTTAATTTCAGGCAATGACCAATTCACTTCAATAAACCACTCTATATTAAAATTTAAATGTGTTCTATTCATATAAATAATAGAGTTCCATATCATATTTTACTTGGTAAAAGTTGATAAATATCATTTAAAGTATTTAAAGAGCATCTCTAAAGTGATCTGTGGATTTCATGCATTATTATTAAGTTATTTTAGATACTAAGCTGCTCTATTCTTTTGTAATCTAGAGTTACCATCATTACATTCTAAAAAATGATAGTTTGGTTCATTTTTTAAAAAATCCTTGAATTTGCCAATATTAGGTAGTTCAATTGGTAAATGCACACATACCATAAAGTGAAAGATACATATGCTTGAAAATTTTAATAAAGTGAATTTTGCTTATATATATACGTATATATCTGTTCATATATATTCTGTGGTCAAAAAAATGATAACAAGGAAAAATATGCTATCTAAAATTGATATATCTTACCAGGAAATAAAAATTATTACATGTGAAAGTTTAGTGAGTCATGACTCATGAATGAAATCATAAGTGAAGAAAAAAGATAATATTCTAGGAAGCAGGCTTGTTGAAAATTGGAATGTCACTATGTCATGGTGGACCCTGGGAAAACACAGGTTGTTAAATGTCCCTTGTGCTCCAGCTCCTATGTGTCAATATATTTTCTGCTCCTAGACAAGCACTGGACGCCAAAACAATTACCTTCAGAGCCCTGATGCATGAGGAGTGGGGCAAACAAACCCGGGTCCATGGATGGGAACCCAGGTCAATATGTCCTGTGTCCTAATGAACCTTCGCATGCTTCTCCTGCTTATTCAAAAGGCAGAGCACAGTTTGTGGAACCCTAGGATAACTGCCTGATATCTCAGGACTACGGTAACATCATACTTCAGGAGCCTTCTTACCAAAGATGAATCACTTCATTATTTATGAGCCATAATGTTCTCTGAGATTCCAATCTGGTTAGTATTTTCCTCCTTCATCATTAGAAACTTCTCTTTATGTCTTTAAGTTCAATCAGATAAACTATAGAGATGAAACTATGAATCTTATATGTTTTGTCAGAGGTCATAATTATATATATATATAGTATGTAATAATAATTATTATATGTTATACATTAAAATTATATATCTATATATGCAATGCAAGTACCATTGATATAGTTCTAATTTAGTGCAGTTCCATAGAGAAGCCACAGGGAATTTGATGGAATTAAGATTGTTCAGCTCCATAAAATTCATAAGAATGTGCCCTGCTATCTGAGAAGTTGAGTCACTGATAATTTCGGCATACATGATATATTCCCTTTATCTTGCTGGGTGGAGTATACAAAAAAGATCGTGGAAGATACAAAATTTTGAGCTTCACATATAGTTTTTTGAAATTAATCACTTCTTATCCCCAAAGTGCTCAAAAACTAAAACAATAATGAAATAGTATTAAAGAAGCCATTGCCTCTGTTAGTTATTAAGATACCCATAGAATCAAAGGAGGGTAATTGAGCCCAAATTAAAATGTGCCAGTAGATCGATAATCATATAGGCTTTAAATGTGAAAGCAATCACATTAGGAAAAGTATGATTTATTCCTCTGAAGAACCAGACATGGCTATCATTCTTAATCATGTATGTGACATGAATAAAGGCAATGTGTGTTTTGTGGTATATTCATTATATTTAGGCATCCTAGGGCAGGAATTAAAATATCATAATGAGAATAGAGATGTATGAATTTATTCCATCCTGTGTGTGTATTACTATTCAATATGGCACAAGCGTTTGTAACAATCAGCCATCATTATTACCCACCTATATATTTCTAGATACTTGGGAAATATATTATCATACATTCTTTTTAACCCAGCAACCTAACCTTTTTAAAAAAAACCAAATTTTATAAATATCTCTCTCATGTCATTTCCATGAGCTAATAATGGGGGGAAAGAAAAAAGAGAGAGAGATGAGATGTGTGCAAATGAAGTTTTGTCGCTTTTGCAGTTAGTAAGGAATGTCGCCCATTTTCCCATATACAGGTCTGTGGATCAACACACAGATGACTGTAAAATGAGAATATGCAGCAAAAACACGGTACCCCTCCAAGAAGGCGTGGAATGAAAGGAACCTTATGCATTTTATAGCCTCTCCATGGTGTGTATAATCTCACCAGGGAAATATAGGATCAACGTCCAAAGAACATTGCTCAAATATTTCACAGGCTTACGCCGATGCTAAGAGTCTGTCCTTACGAGTCTTACACTGTTTGGACAGGCAGTCGGCGGCTGCTAACTTCTTTACAGTGAATTCATAAACACCATGAATGTCCACTCGAGACCTAAAATGCACAAAGTCGAAGCAGGTGAGTAACCAACCTTGGCGAAATATCGCATCCTTGCTGCATAAAGGCACCCAAGGAAAACCAGAGACTATTAAAAATCCCAAATTCATTAGTTGATTCACTACTTTGTGTTTCTCTTCCATCTTCAAACTCCTCAGTGTGCCACTCGTAGGGGCTAAATCTGCTGACCAGGAATAAGACTACACTGACCCCTATGTAGGCAAAAACAATGCACATCCAAATCTCATAGGCTAAAGGATCAAGAAATGAAAACACTCCCGGTTTGGACTTCTGAGGCTTCTTGATCATGATTGATATCCCGAGGCTCATAAAGGGCTTTGAGAAATCGATCACCTCCTCTCTCACAAGGGTGATGGTTAATGGAGCAATTGCAATATCGGCTTTCTGTAAGGGAAACAAAGGAAAGTAATAGAACCAGGAGTCACGGTCAGGAAGGAATCGTGGTTACGTTATTGGATCAAAGGGAAGGAAAGGAAATCAGGAGAATGGGAATCATTACTTCCCTGGTGGAATCCCAGTAAATACTTAACAGAAGAAAAGCAATTTGTTCCCCAAATATCCCTCCTGTTTATAAATACAGAGTACACCCTTCCGGCTTGATTATGATAACTACATCTGCCTCTACGCCTTGGCAATCTTTGAACAATGCATATGGCCCATAGGCTTCAAGACAGGTGAAATGCCTGTCTCCATCTGCATGTTTGCTTCTGACTTCATCCTTCATCTTCAAATGTGCACAAGGAAATAAGACGGCATTCCTAGAGTAATGTGGGAAACCCACCACCTCAGACATTGGTACTTTGCACGGAAGGCAAGCATTCACTCAACGCGAGTTCAAACGTAATGACTTTATCTTTGAGAAGCGCAGTACTTACCCCATATACAAGTTCTCCAACCATCCCATTCCAAATTTTCGTGTCTGCATCCCTGGCCCCATACTTGCCATCCCCAACAATGGTCAACTTGTACTTGAACCCACAATGCTTGGCTATTTCTGCAGCCAGGTCAACACAGTAGCCCTCGTAGCGCTCATTGCCTTCAAGCATTTCATGATTTTTCTTCATCATAACATATGGAGATTCCTATATGGAAAGAAAGTGCTCTAGTTGATCAGAACAACTGTGTTACTGATCTACTCTCATCCACTCAGATCTTCTGGTTTAATTATTACCTGTAAGCCAGAGATGTTGTAGAATACAGACAGTGGAAGATACGACTGGGAAAAAATTAAGCGTAATGCTTCTGATCAAAGGTCCTCATCTATCTTTCATTGTATTTCATGCACATGGCTGGCACCTGGCCATACCAAAGTAAACAAGAGACTCAAAAGCACAAACTGTTAGTATGTCCCCTTGTAGTGTCTGTAATCCTAGTGTTTAGAGAGGAATAATGTGGTTTAACATCTGTTTTAGTCAACTCTGGATCCACCACTCTCTTATTCTAAGTCAGGGCTACCCTGACCCCAAAGAACCGGCATTCACCCAAAACCCTGTGTCACTACGAGTTCGAGGATAAGGTTCTTGTGGAAATCAGTTCCATGACCAGTGATGCCCAGACTCAAAGAGTCGTTGCCATAGTGAGGTATGGAATCTACCCTCTCAGACTTGAGAGCTCACTTCCTCTATGAGATAGAATACCCTAGAATTATGCTACACGGATAGCTAGGGAGTAGAATCCCCCCCCCCCCGTGAACACCATAAAAAGGAAGCATGAAAACATGACTCAACACCAGCCCCCAAATTTTCTCCACTGGAAAGTGGCACTGAGGATATTTGGGGTTCAGTGAGATAGCTCCTCTCAGTGGCATGATTCAGGCAAAAATCCTCAAATGTCTGGCTTACATTTATTAAGACTTTTCCAAGTGCCAATCAATGTTCTTATGCAAATCCCTTATTAACCTATGTTTTCTTCTCAACATTGTTACCATAATGAATCTCACAAATTCACTACATCACAACTTAGTAAAACGAAATCAGACTGTTTTGCTGCAAAATCACATATTTCCTCCATTTCATTTCCCCAACAGCTTCTTGTCATAATCGACATCTGCCGTCCATCTATCCAAAGCCTCGACGTTCAAGACCAAGTTCAGTTTTGTCTCATCCAGCCAATATACTTTCACTTAGCACTAGCTATGTGCCAACTACTGTGTTGAGACTCAGAGTTAAAAAGAAGGGAGATCACCCTTGTCTTTCAGGAGTTCACCTTTCCATACGAATATAGAGAAGTTGACAACATTATTAAACCAGGTAACAAATGTAAGGACAGAATGGACCCAGAATCGTGTGGGAGTGGAAAGGTAAAACATGGGAGGAATACAAGGAAGGCTCTTCCAGACTTGCCCTAGGTGTCCACCCGTGTGAGCACCAGTTTACCAATTATCTGTGAAGCTGAAGTTCAGTCTTGACGAGGATAAGATGTATTCTGAGTGTTGTAGCTCGTGTTTGTGAGTCCTTCTGACAGAATAAGCATGCAGCGAATGACTAAAACATTCAAAAGCATCACCGTATCAGTTATTCTCCTAAAATATAAGCAGCGATTCTAGTTGACAGATATTTTTCTTAAGAAAAATAACGTAAAACAGAGGCATATGTAGCTAATTACCAAAATTGTAGTGACGACCACAGTCTTATTCTCAAGCCCAGAAGTATCGTTTCCAGAAGGGAGTTCGGTGAGAGTAACAACCATTTTGTCGACTTCGCTCCAGTACCCGATCTGCAAAAGGGTACAGAAGGCGGGCACCTGGACATATGACCTTCCTACTGGCAAAGCACTGAGTTATTTTCAAACCCATGTTTGAATCTGAAATTACACCTACACTAACTAGGCTTGTTCTAAACAGAGATGTACCTTTTATGCATGTGAATCTAATAGGAATAGAAAGAGACTATAAAAATAAACAAAAACAATTCTTAGAAATGGCTTGTCTCTTCGTGTTCACTTTTCATACTCTCCAAGGGTAATTTGTGTGGGAGTGATCATATAGAAACATAAATAAAATCCAAACAATGGCATTTCAGCCATAACAGAAGAAAAAAAAATGTTGACTTGAACAGTTACATTCACATTTGCACCAGCTATGTTTGGTCTCCCGAACCATAATCTTTCAGCAACAGTTCTTTTTCTTCTCATTAAACTCTTTTTCTACTTCTGTCTAAAAAAAAAGTATAACAGTTTTATTTATTATATCTTAAAATTACATTTCAGGGTTACTTACCAGAAATAAATAGAGTTTATTTAGAAAACATATTTTAAAATATATGTTTCTGGAAGTTGTTGAATCCAGCTATGTGAATATATGTCTCCAGGATTCTGGAAGATGAGGTGATGGGTTCACTAACTCACCTCCTCACACAGAGAGAATGCCTTCAATTCACTAATGATTTACCTTCCGTGGCCCATTCGTTTTGAGCTCCATGATGTTAATTGTATAATTTATTCTTTTTCCATTCTGGTCAAACTTGATATTTCCTGAGAGACCTTCAACCTGCACCTAATGAGGAAATGGGAAAGGAGCACAGTTATAAATTCACTTCCACCAGATACAGAGTGGTTGACCAGATGACTCTCCCGGGATGCAAGTCAAGAAAACGACACTTATTAGGTTTCTGCTCTTCAACCTACCTTTGTGTAGTTAGGAAATAATATTCCCTCTTTATAAAACAGAAGGGATAAAACGAGAATGACTAATTCAGCAAGAAAAAATAGTGGCCATCATTAAGTCACATTACAATCATTTTCAGTGACTGACCTGTTTGAGAGCCCTTTCTATTTCTACCCCTTGTCCCCAGGGCACAGCTGGGTTTGCCAGACAGTCTCCTGCATTCCCCCTTCGGGAGATTTCAATTCTCTGCTTCCGTAGGTTTCGAAAAGCTTCGGTCATCACTTGAACGGCGTCATAGGTCAGAGCGGAAGTATACTGAAAAGTACCACACACATTTCATAAGAATGGGAGAAAATTCAGAGGCTCACTGTACACTGGCAATCAAGATTCCAGTTGCCCACCATACATACCATATCAGGGTCCAAGAATTTAGGCACAATTTCTATCTCTAGAAACCTAAGAATGTAAGAGGAGTAGTATGGAATATTGGAACTATGGACTGTCCCTTTGATTCTAAACATTTTCAATTATATTAACATCTCATCTATTTCAGGTGAGACTTTTCATAATAATTGTGTTGATGTTTTCACTTTTGTTTTTGTTTTTCTAACTAGTTTCTCATTAGAGCATCACTTTATGGCCTGACCTGGTGATACGGGAAATTATGAAATTAACAAATCAATGTTTCTCCACTGTCTAATGGGAGATTCATCTGGCAATATGGAAAGAATACTGATCATTTTGGGGATCCTTAATCTCTAATTCCACCCTAGTGATGCTCATATAGATCTGCAGTGATCTTTTGAGTGTTTGTTTTTAAACTCTCCTAGGTGATTATGATACCCAATGAGAAGAACAACCAAACTTCATGATTTCTAGGTCCCCTCAGGCTTCAATAATCTATGATAATACTGGTTACAAGCTTATGGTATTCAGATCCCAGTGGGGCAGCAGGATTATTTTAGGAGCCTGGGGCCAAGCAGAAAAAAACTACTATCAATACATGTGTACTAAGCACGGTCAGGGGCTGGATAAGTATTATTGTGGCATGTGTATATACTGCCATTTATCTACGTTTGACACTGCTGTCAATAATGATAAATCACATTTTAACATAAAAGCTTTAATTACTGCTGAGGAAATTTCTGTTATTCAGTATTTTTCAGTCTTTAGGTAACAAAAGTACAGTGAAGCTGGGGGGAAAATGCCATACCATACTGATTTTGTGACACGCTAAAATTTTTGACCACAAATCCAAAACAGGACCTCAACATTTCCAAATAATCCTCCTCTTTCTTCAGTAACTTGGTTCTTCCACTCTCAAAAGTGACTATTCTATACCTTCTTTTTGTCTTCTCTGTACACTTCTATACACTTCTCTTTCTCTCCTGCTGACTCCCCTGCCTTCCCGGTCGTCAAGAAAATAGAAGCCAACAGACAGAACCAACTGATCTTTCCACCAAAAACTACCAAGCTCCACCTTCCCTCCATCTCCCTCCTGAGCTGGCATGGCTCGAGGTGGCCACTCCCCTTCCTCAGAACAGCCACTCCAGCCTCACACTGACCCCGCCCCTCATGCTCCTGAGGACATTTTTTCTGCACTTATACCCTCAATATCCCGCATCAGCCTTTTTTCTCTATTGGATCATCTCTATTAGCAATTCTACTGCTCCAGTATCTCCTACCACAAGTAAAAGAAGAAAGAAATAGCTAGGTAGGTAGATTTGATAGATAGGTGGATGACGATGATGGACAGATAATAGACAGATTAGATAGGTAGATATCGACCGATATAATAACTGCTTTTTAGATCCATATCTCCTTCCAATTTCCACCATCTTTTTCTGTTTCCTTCACAAGAACATTTGTTAAGACAGATTTTCTAAATTTTCCATTTCACATCACCCCCCTTGCTTGCTCTAAGTGATCTCATTCAGTCCATGGCTTTAAATTGCATCCATACACTCGAACATGACTTCCTCAGCAGTGCCCTTCCTGCCCAGCCCACCCAATCACTCTCCTTCATGGGATCTTGTTTATTCCCTTCATAGTCTCTACCAGCATCTGAGTATCTTCTTCGTGCATTCTTTGTCTACTTCATCTCTCCTCCCCACTAGAATGGTTACTCTAGGGAAGCAGAAAACTTATGTCACCACTGAATTCTCAGAGCCCAGGGCACAGTTGGGCACACTGAAGAGAATTAATAGGAAGGAATGAAAGAGGAAGGAAGGAAGGAAGGAAGGCAGGCCAGAGATCTTGATACTGATTCTATCTTTATGGGACTCACATTGCCTCCCAGTTCAGTGAAAAGATACAGAAACAGATAATTGCAATATATCATTAGAGTGTTATAAATCGGTCCAATGGTGGATAGATGCCTGTGTTGTTTATTTTTAATATGAGAGATGGTACAATAAAGCAAATGAGAAAGTAATTTATGTGGTATGAATTATCCTCTCCTCACATCCAGAAATTGTTCCGAGTTTTTAATGCTAAAAATGGTAATGTGAAGTTATCACTTAATCTTTGCATGAAATAGTTTAGTTGAATCAGTTTCATTTTATCCCATGAATGAATCAAATTTGATGGGAAATGTGGTAAGAAGAAAGAAGAAAAAGAAAATGATTTTGAGCCCGCAGAACTGTGATTGATGCTGTTAACTGTGATAAGATATTCACATTTACTGCTAAATTTTCTTAAGCGATGCCACTGCAGGCCTATTCGTGAGTCCTTCTTGACAAACCTAGATTATCTCCTGGATGGCTGCAGTTAAGTTTCCTGGAAATACCTCTACTAGATGGATCTAAATAAAACCCGTCACTATTTTTTTCCAAAATCTGCAACCTCTTCCTTCAAACTGTACATGCAAGATATTAGCAAAATATACTGTGTTACATATCCATTTAGGCAACTTATATTCCTGGATTGAAAATGTAATTTTCATTTACTGGGAACTTATCCTGAGAAAATATTCTCAAATACAGAGAATTTTCACACAAGATATTCATTTCAGCATCATTTGTAATATGCAAAAATTAGAAGGAACCTAGATTTCCGAGAGTAAAGGAATGTTTAAAAACTATGTTTTCTGGGACTTCCCTGGCGGTCCAGTGGTTAAGACTTCTCCTTCCAGTGCAAGGGGTGTGGGTTCGATCCCTAGTCGAGGAGCTAATATCCTACATGATTCGCAGCCAAAAAACCAAGCCATTAAACAAAAGTGATATCGTAACAAATTCAATAAAGACTTTAAAAATGGTCCACGTCAAAAAAAAATTCTTTAAAAAAAAATACACTATGCTTTCTGCCTTGTGGAAGTATTATGTAGCCCTTAAAAAGTTCTACTAATAATGGTTATGTAACAATACAAATAATGTTAGCTATAAAATAAGCAAAAAACAGTATTACAACTAAAGTGTTTTCAACAAAAAGTGAGAGTAATAAACAATGGTGATATCCCTTCAACAAAAAAAGGAAAGAAAAATAAACAAAATGGTTAGAATAACAGGGAGGAAACATACATGATATTTCTTTTCCAAGTATTCTACAATAACCATGTACCTTTTTAAAAAAAACTGTATTATATCAAAAGCATTGTTTTAAGTCATATCTACTTAGGAAAAGACTTCTTGGAGAAATAGAGATATCACATCAGCTTTTTTCTGCCTCATTTATATGACTGTCTCTATTCTCCTAGAGGAAAAAAAACAATTAGTTTGTTTTCTTATATGGCAATCCATCCACTGCTAATTTAATTCTTATGATGAAGTTTAGGTCACTGAATCAGAAACAGAAAGCTGTATTGCAGTTTGTATTTGAGAGTAATGATCATAGTTAAAAGGCAGACTCTTCCTTCAGTTACCCTGCTCACATTACTATGAGAAATCTATAAAGCCATCTGCAAAATGTTTCAGAGGTCTATAAATGTTGGTGAACTACATTAAAAAATAAGATGAGGTTGAATGAACTAAAAGTATTTAAGTCCACACAGTGTGTGATCATTATGACTCAGGGCATGAGCTCACTAAGAAGAAAAATCCTTCCAACCTTTTTCAAATGTTCAGATCTAATCAAGTCTCAAGCCTATTATCACTGTAAATTAAAAGTCACAATCATAGACACAATTCAGGGCTGAGAGAAAATCAACAGCTTCTGTATCCGTACCTCCTTCTTGTTTATGTTCTGCACATGTGGCTCATTTATTTTTCTCAACAAATATATCACGTTTTTGATTGGACAGTTAAATATTTCAGTTTTATTCTACCATTCACTAAACTAGATGTAAATTCATTTGAAGGGAACGTGATGGCGATGTAAAAGATCTCCTTCTTCGAAAACAAATGCATCATCTCTGCCCTGACGTTTATGTTCTGTGAAATCCCTCAGCTGAGTTGGAAATTTATATCTCAATGGGGACCATTATGTTCTGTGATGCTATATCACAATCACTCCTATCCACACTTGAAGAAGAAATCTGGGAAAACGTTTTTATGGTCCATTTTCCAAATGTGCTTTTTATTCCATTTCAAATGTATCTTTATTGAGACTTATTTTTCAAAAATAAAATAAAATATGCATTTTATTCAAAAATAAAATAAAATATGTATTTTAAACATGTTTGTTATGCCCAATAGTCATCAGATATTATTTAATAATGCATTACTATAATCACTGATACCTGAAAGGGTAGTCTTACAGCCAAAAAAAAAGAGGAGATGAAAAGGAGTTCTATATACATTTCAAATTTAATGAATATTCAAAGAGGATAAATGGGCTATAATATAAAATATTACGGATCTTCATAATGATAGCACTTATTCCGAAACATATGTTACCTGCACCGTGTGAAGACAGAAAAAAAAATACCATTCAAAAAGGAAGTACTAGGCTTTAGCATTATGAAAGTGTTACAAAATTTCCTATGAATGGCCACTTTCCAAATATTCGTTGACACTTGAAATTGAACCGAGTATAGTTTAGAAAGCATGGAATACAGCATCTTCTGATCTCTATCAGGGCTGCCTCAAGTCCTGATTTTACCATTTACAGCTCTGTTGCCTTGAGCAAGTTAACTAAAGCATCAGTGTCCAAAGTTTCTTATCAATAAAATAAGGAGGACAATGTCTGCTCTACGTCATAGTAGTGTTGGAAAGGAAGGTGAGGGAGAAAGGAAGAATTCATGTTGACCTAGTTCTGTACGAGCCAAACCTGAGTTGGATAGTTTCCTAGTAAGTCCTTTAAAAATAAAACAAAAAACAAAAAACCTCTATGCAACAAATATTTGTATTCCAATTTTATAGGTGAAGATTGCAAGTTACAAGTTATATTTTTCTCAGGGTCACAAAAATATGTGACAAAGGTGGAGGAATTTGAACCCGGATCTCTGCATTTCTGAAGTAATGAGGGTGACTGACCTTCCTGCTTTGCCTGGGCCTGTCCCAGTTTTGGATCAGCAAGTCTGGAGTCCCAGGCACACTGGACCTGTTGGTCCCCTTATTGGGCAAATTCCACATCAAATGAATAAAGTTACAGGAAAGGAGAAGCCGGATGTGTTGAAAAATATGCTAAAAATGCAAGTTATTAACCAGCATGTTTGCCTTCTTTTTTCCTTCTATTACGATCTAACTTGTTCAAAACTAGTTTGTTTTTACAACGTTTTGAAAACTGCCATCCTGATCTACAAGAGTCTCGGATCCAATAAGTTCAGAAGATGATTCTCATGTTGGCATACTAAAGGCCCTGAGAAATACTGCAGGAACAATTCCAGTTTAACTTTGTTTGGTCAGCGTGGACCAAACTAATTACCATTTAAACATTTTCCTTAACAGCAATTACTTTCCATAAAAAGAGCGTTTGTGTAACATACTTTGGGCTGTAAGTTTTCTAGACTGATAAATTTTACATAATCATTTTAAAAATAGCATCAATTATTTAGTTAAAATTATTATCAACAGAATGATATCTCCCTAGAGAATCTTACACAATATAACAATTCTCAGTTTCTCCATTACAAAATTATCAACATAGTCAAAAATGATGAGCTCTAGGAAAAATAACTAAGCTCATAAGAAAATTTTAGAAAGTCTTTTTTTTTAAACTTCTTGGCAATGGCCTAGAATCAACTAAAGCCATAGAAAAGAAAAACGTTATTATGAAATACATTATAAACTTAAAATTATTCACTTCTCTTCATTTCAAATTCAACTGAAGTCTAACCTCTGGAAAAGACCTGTCTGTGATAAGGTCATCGTTAATTTCCTCTAAGCCTTTTGAACGTGTGACCTTTGTAGCTTCACTGCATAAAACTGCAAAATCTCCAGTAAGACTAAACCTCACTAGAGCAACAGGAGATCTCACTCATTGTCGGTGGAAACACAAAATGGTGTATATGGCTACTTTGGGAGACAGGTTGCTTCTTACAAAACTAAACAGACTCTTACCATATGATCCGCAA
This sequence comes from Balaenoptera borealis, assembly GCF_965194805.1. NCBI lineage: Eukaryota > Metazoa > Chordata > Mammalia > Artiodactyla > Balaenopteridae > Balaenoptera > Balaenoptera borealis. Next base: position 2,137,497 of record NC_138861.1, on the reverse strand, counting down.
TCACACTCCTTGGTGTTTATTACCCAAAGGAGCTGAAAGCAAACGTCCACTCAAAAACCACCACACGGGTGTTCATAGCAGCTTCATTCGCAATTGCCAAAACTTGGAAGCAACCAAGATATTCTTCAACAAATGAGTGGATAAATAATTTGGGGTACATGCAGACAATGGAATAAGATCATCGCTACAAAGGAGCGAGCTACCAAGCTCCGCAAAGACATGGAGGGACTTTAAATGCATATGACTCAGTGAAAGAAGCCCATCAGAAAAGGCTACAGACTGTATGATTCCAACTATATGACCTCCTGGAAAAGGCAAAACTATGGAGACAGTAAGAACTACGGAGACAGTCGTTGCCAGGGGCTGGGGGGAGGGAAGGACGAATAGGTAGAGCCACCTTTAGAGCAGCAGAGATGCTCTGTCTGAAACTATAATAACGAAAGCATGTTACTGTCCGTTTGTTCAAACCCGGAGAATGTACAACAACAAGAGTGAACAGTAACGTAAACTGTAGACCTTGGGTAGTTACGACGTGCCGATGAAGGCGCATCAATTCTAACACACGTATCACTCTGTGAGTGGAGTTGATATTGGAGAAGGCTGTGCATGTGCAGGAGAAGAGGATATATGGGAAATGTCTGTACTTTCTGCCCAGTTTTGCAGTGAACCTAAACCTGCTCTACAAAAATAAAGTCTTAATTAGAAAGCTAATAAAAACTCAACATCTTCAGTAAGCACACAAGCTGTATCACATTTCCAAGGGGGAAAAGACAGCTCCACTGGCAGGAAACCACCATTAACATCCTTTTTTATCATTCTCTATGCATAATAAAAATAATTTTTAATACACTAGGGAGAAAGACTCTTGAATGTAAAAAGAATATATTAAAAACAACATATCTTTGCCTAAATTAGCCAGATTGGCTACTGACCCTGATGGAAAATCTTGCTTAAGGACCAAGACTTTTACATTCTGAAACACTAGATTCACTTAGGGGTTCAAATTTTCAGCTAAAACGAATCAGATTCATCAAGATAGAAAAAAGATACTCGAATCAACACAGTGTCTGGCTTTGATCCACCCGTCGGTAGGTAAAGGCTTTTCTTAGAGGCAGATATTTTACTTTGTTCGTTGCATAAGTTCCTCCCCCCTGATGCTCCCCACTTCTTAGGCACCTTCTAACAGGTGAAAGTTCCTTATTTTTTTGTAGTCTATGAACAACAAAACCAATATTTTCCAGGGTAATTTAAGATTTGATTTCAGCAGAGGTGACCTGCTGAAAGTCACTACAATCTTTAAGAGACAGAGGAGCCTCTTGAGGGTCATAAATTTGGCAAAAATTAGAAATGTTAGCATATGCTTTTGCATGCCTAAATTTGCACATCACATGATCATGGTATTAGAGATTTGGGAGAAATCTCAGAGATCGTGGACATTTATTCCCTTTGCAGACAAAAAAATGTGGACCTGAGATGAACCCAGATATCCTGCATTATAATTCAAGCAGTGGTAATGTATTTTTATTTTTCATGGTGTAAGGTGTATTTCAATAGCTTAATAAATTATTTTTCAAGTAATTTTTATGAAATATGTAATGTTATCAATATCAAATTTTCAATTTATGGGTTTATATCAGTCATAAACACACTTTTTAAACCACAAAACATAACGGACTAAACTTGTCAAGCCTCTTTTTTGTTGCGTGTCAAAATACTTTAATGTTCGTTGTAGGACACTACAGTGTGCCAGCAGTGGGTTTGGTCAGTTAAAACATTCGAGAAGCAGAATTAATTCTATGAAGCCACCAGGGCACTATTTAATGCACAGCACTAATTACCGAACTCAAGAAGATTATGCTATTTCCAGACAGGTCTAATAAGTCTCTTAGGATAGCAATTAAGAAAGTTCGAATTGCTGCTTTAAGTCTTTTCCTGAGTAAAACGGGATTCTTGCAGGAAAGCCATTATTTAAGTGGCACACAATGTCAGTCCTGTATTAGGGTTGAATTCCTTGACGCTGGCAGGCCTGGCAGAAACAAGTCAAACTAGGTTCAAACTGTCCACTTGACAAAGTAGAATGGATGGTTACATCTTGCAGGTTGTTGAGACCCCGAAAACCCTGAAAATCCATCTCAAAATAGAAATGTGTGTAAATTAGTTTGGAGATAGTGGCAAATCATCTCTATCATCTGCCTCTTTGTCCACATCTTTTTGAGAAAGGGAAAATGCTCCCTTTAATTGTCCCATTTAAACCCAGGCGCCGCGATGGTTCAGGTCTGATTACTACACAATTTTCTATTTCATCCCGTAAAATAACACGACTTTTCTGCCATGGCTGAGTAAAAGAACACAACAGATGCTAAGGGCAGGAATTTAAACCCCATCCTATAGCAATGATAATTACTTATTTTCTTCTTTCTCTGTGACGATATTTTCAAAGTGTTGCCCTCGTTTTCGCTTTATTCCTCTTCATTTCAGCAAATCTCTGTTCTGTGCCTTCTGTGCAAATCCTGGCATGAGACGAGGGACCAAGAACACAGAAGGAAGGAAGGAGACTGCTTTTCTGAGTCTTGTTTTCCATCCACAAAGTCCTCTCAGCTGAATTTATATTAATACATTATAAATGCACGGTTGTGATTTTTGCGATTATTATTTCTAAAGAAATGGAGAGAACTGGCAACAAATCCATTTATTCTCCCCCCTCCTCAGACCACAACCACCATTCAGACAACTGACAGCCGTTGTCTGCATTGTTCCTGCATCGCCCTAAAAGCTCTCCTGCCACCAAGTTCTCTTGTCGCCAGGGCAGCCCATAATCTTCCTGTTTCAAAACCGTGGTGATGGCTCTCCTCTAGGGGGTCCCTGCTGCTCTCAGAATGAGACTAAACATTCCTTAGTAGGTCAGCAAGGCACTCAAGATCTGGAGCCTGCATCTTTACAAGTATTATTTCTCAGAATTCCCCCCAAACACCTCTGTTCAGACTCCAGCCTTACAGAAATATTTATATTTTCCTTGCACGCCAGACTTTAATTTCTCATTTTCTCTATGGGAAGTTATTGCCCCTTCTTTCTCCTAATACCTACCTCTCCTTCAGGTTTTAAATTCCATATGATTTCCTCAAAGAAGGAAGCCTTTTCTTACGTCTAGAACTGGGGTTAGGAGCCTCTTAAGGGTGTTACCACAGAACTTTTGCTTTCCTCTATCTGTTCATTCAGAAAGCCTTTACTGAATAGCTGCTCTGTGCCAGGCCTTATTCTAGGAGCCTGGGAGCAAACAAAATCAGTGAACAAACAAACACCAACAAAAAATCCCTGCCCCCATGTCACTTACTTTCAAGATGGAGGAGACAATTAACAAGGTAATGAATAAATTCATTACAAATACAGTACACTAGGAGCTATTAAAGGGAAAAATACGAAAAAGCTGGAGCAGGGAAGGGGGATGGAACGCACCCTAATGGGTGGGAGATTGCAAGTTTAAATAGAGAACCTGCTTCTGGGGTCGTTAAGGAGATGGAACCTGAACAAAGAGCTACAGAGCGCAGGAGGCTTAGCCTTGCAGATGTTAAGGGGAGAAGAGTCCAGAAGAGGACAGAGCCAGTGCAAAGGCCCTGAAGTGGGAACGTGTCTCCCGTGCTTAAAAAACGGCAGAATGATACGTGCACCCCAATGTCCACAGCAGCTCTATTTACAACAGCGAAGACGTGGAAACCACCTAAGTGCCCACCGACAGACGACTGGATAAAGAAGATGTGGTACATATATACAATGGAATATTACTCAGCCATAAAAAAGAATGAAATAATGCCATTTGCAGCAACATGGATGGACCTAGAGATCATCATACTAAGTGAAGTAAGTCAGACAGGAGGACAAATACCGTATCATATCACCTCTATGTGGAATCTATAAAAAGGGTACAAATGAACTTATTTATAAAACAAATATATTCACAGATGTAGAAAACAAACTTATGGTTACCAGGCAGTGACGGGGGGGATAAACTGGGAGATTGGGATTGATATATACACATTACTATGTATAAAACAGATCACTAGTAAGAACCTGCTGTAGAGCACAGGAAACTCTACTCAGTACTCTGTAATGACCTATATGGGGAAAAGAACCTAAAAAAGAGTGGATCTATGTATCTGTATAACTGAGTCACTTTGCTGTGCACCTGACACTGACACAACATTGTACATCAGCTATAGTCCAATAAAAATTTAAAAAAAAAAGAACTGGCAGAAAGGCCACTGAAGCTGAAGCAGAGGGCGTGAGGGGGGAGCCCGAGAGAGGAAGGCGGAGCATGTAGGGCTTCGTGGCCAGTGGGGTGAGTCTGGCTTGTGCTGCTGTGGTGTGAATGGCCACGGGGCTGGGGGGCTGGAGAGCAGCAGGGACATAATGTAATTTACATTTTAAAAGGACCGCAAGCATGGGAGAGAGAGGGGTCGGTAAGGAGGCAGGGAACCCCGTCTAGGAGATCACTGCAGTCACCTGGCAGCAGGGCCATGGGGGCTGGATTTAGGGTGGGTGCAGAGGAGGCGTAGTGTTTCCTGACAGACTGGATGTGGGCCACCGGGCAAGAGAGGGCTCCGGGACACTTGCAAGTCCTTGGCTGAAGGAACAGCTGAAAAGATGGCGTTGCCATCAACTGAGAGGGAAGGGTTGTTGTAGGAATAGTTTTTCAGGGGATGAAGAGGGAGCAGAGGTGGAAATCAGAAGTTGAGAACGCGTTGATATTAACGCGTCAGTAAGACAACTTCCACCAAAGTTAATACAAGGTGATTGCTGGTTTCTAGCCTGAAGACGATCAACCCCTTGAAGACTGGAACTTTGTCTTTTCTCTGACACCTAGAACGGTGACCGTTTGCAGAATAAAAACTCAGTAAAATGTATAATGAATTGATGAATGAATAAGTGAATACTGCCCCAAGTTAGCACATTAGTGAAAGAGAGTCAGATTTTAAATCACTAGAGTTATTTTTGGTACAGGATATAAGAATGAAGAAATTTAACATTTGCAATTTATATTCGGTGGTTATTAAAATATGTTAAATATTGAAACACATAAGGTTTTACTTGTATTTACTGAGTAAGATTGATTTTAATTAGGAAGCTGTGGAAGCTGCATTAACTTTCAAGGAAGACTAGAAGTTTTAAATAATTATTAATTTAATAGTCCCACAACTTGATATAAGTTATATAATTTCCAATGCCTAACCACGGAGAGGATTTGATGTAATGAATTATATTTTTACAGGCTTTCATGCCTATAGCATAAGTTTACGATTTAAATTATCTAGCAACATACCTGATACAGTCAATGACCCAAAAGACAATGTAAAAAGAGATGACCGCATTCGAGATATTTTCGCTTGGACAGATGATATATGCTTGTTTGTATTAGGAAATGGTATATCGTTCCCTATCCAGTTTTTCTTCCTTTCTTCTGTGCATGAAACAATCATGAGAGAAACAATCATGAAAGTCCTGTCTTGGAATTACTCTTTACACCTGTTGACAACTCACTCCTCCCGATTTCTTGGACCTGTTATGCTGCTGCATGGCTTTGAGACTCTTTCCCAAGCCCCCTCCCACACTTTCCCTCCTGCTCAACCACAGGCAAAGCCCTGCTCAGGCGTCGTACCTCTGGAAAGCCTTCCTACTGTACTGTCCTAATCATGTGTAGCAGCTGCCACAGTTTACATGTATCACTCTCTATTATATTTGCTTACTGGCATGTTTGTATCCTCCGTAAGACTTTGGATTATCAAAGTCAAGAGTCATTTTTTAAAAATATATTGAGTTCCCGGCTGTCTAGTGCATTAGCAATATGCCTCCGTGTTAGGATGAACTCCCACCCAAAGGCAAGTCCTCCACACAGATTTTCAGTACTTTTTATCAAGCTTCAAAGACCATGTAAGATATATCTCCTATTGGCACCTATGTTTCCAAAGCTGTGTTCAGTAAGTCTTTGTAAATGTTGTTCAATGTTTGAGCTGAGGGTCAAAAAGTGACTGAGAGCCTACTTTTGGGGGGTGGAGCGTGAAGTAGAAAAGAACAGCTTTATTGCTTTGCCAGGCAAAGGGGGACACAGCAGGCTCATGCCCTGAAAAACTGTGTGTCCCAACCCGGGTGGATTTGGTGAGGAGTTCTGTAGCAATGGTTCTAGGGCGGGGCTGCTGATAAGGACCAGGGTGTGTGCAGGGCCTGCGCTCCTTTAACCGGGCTTCCAGGACCTTCCCTGAGTTCCAACCAGCAGGTTCAAACAGCTGCTAATCTGGGAAGGGAGGGGCTGCAGAGACAAGGGAGGGGCCGTCAGGGAACAACAGTGTAGCCTTGGGGCGGGTCCTTGTACTACCTCAAGGGATACACAGCCCATGGAAGAGGCTGTGTTTTGTTGTGTGTTTTTTTAACATCTTTATTGGAGTATAATTGCTTTACAGTGTTGTGTTAGTTTCTGCTATATAACAAAGTGAATCAGCTATACGTATACATATATCCCCATATCTCCTCCCTCTTGTGTCTCCTCCCACCCTCCCTATCCCACCCCTCTAGGTGGTCACAAAGCACCGAGCTGATCTCCCTGTGCTATGCGGCATACCGTATGCTAACACACATATATGGAATTAAAAAAAAAAAAAGTTCTGAAGAACCTAGGGGCAAGACGGGAATAAAGACACAGACCTACTAGAGAGTGTGTTTTTAAACTTTTAAGCCCATGCTCTTTGCGGCGCCCCACAAGGAAGGGCCATCACGATCTTTCTGAAACTTGTCAGAAGAAGCCAAAAGGGAGCCGCTCTGGAGGGAAATGTTACAGCCAGAAGGGAGCAAAGAAAGGTCACCAACAGAGTGAACTCTGGTGCTAGGTCTTAGCAAAAATGTTAGCAGAATGCATCGCCAAAGATCTCTAATCCCCTAAATCCGCTGGCGCTTTGATGCATAGCACGTGAACTTTAATACCGATATGACTTCCATGAGAAAAAAATCATCTCCTTTTGCTTTCCTCCTCCTCACAGCCAGCAGCAGTGGAAGGCTACACGATGACGAGCAGAGGAACATCAGTCCCGTCTGAGGGTGAATGCCACGTGCGCGCTCCATCAGAGAACTTAACCGGCACCACATCTGGATGACGGGAAGCCTGCAATCCCAGGGGACGTGGTCCTCAGTCAGACCCCTGCTGAACCCGGGCGGAGACAGACACTGATGGGGCCCCCTCCCTCCTAAGCAGCCCTGTTACATGGTGGCACGGCCACACGCCCTCAAGCCCTTTATAAATGTATACAGTGCTGAATCTCAGTCAAGGTCACCAAACAAGAAGTCACCTACTTTAGAGAAAAAATTAGCTCTGGGCTATGCTTTAACATCCTATGGGATGCTTTCCTAAATTTGACATTGAATTAATAGGATCCATTTACACACCCCAAAGTAGAAAACTTTAAAGCTTCTAATTCTTATCTAGCACCAGTCTCACAGCCAGACGCAAATTTAAAGCCAAACGTATCTGTTTTTTCAATTTGTGCAGAAAACAACAACATCAACAAAACTTCTCCAGGATGTATGAACATAACTATGAGAGCAACTGAAATGACACTGTCCCTGACTGGTTCTTGCACCACCTGCATTATAATACACAGATAAACAGATCACTATACATTTGACAATATTCTTTTCTGCAGCTTTTATTTTTCATAAACCTAGTCACAAAAAGTGAACACGATCTCATCTCACTCACTCTTCCTCCTCCCTCAGGTTTTACTCTTATCTCTGCTCTCAATCAGGTGACAAACAGAAGAAAAAGAAAACCCTTCCTATCAACAGCAGAAATATGTCATATTTGGAGGTAAATATATGCATGTATGTATATACACAATAAAGTACACTGAATAAACCAGTGAAGACCTCAAGGTGTCCAGACCCACAGAGAATAGAAGATGAGTCTGGATAGCACTTATTACCGAGCAGTGCATGACATATAGCATTCAAAGTTTCTTTGATTACATAAATCATTATATTTATTTTGTTAATTACAAAAACAAATTGAGACTTTTATCTTCTTCCTAAGGCGTCCCAGAGAACAGGCTACTCACCAGCAGTTAGAGATAGAGATGAGGGTGGAGGTGGAGGTGGAGATTGAGGTGAAGGGGGAGGGGGAGGGGAGGGGGAGGGGGAAGGGAGGGGGAGGGGAGGGGGAGGTAAAGATGGAGGGGGAGATGGAGGTGGAGGTGGAGATGGAGGTCAAGATGGAGATGGAGGTGGAGATGGAGGTCAAGATGGAGATGGAGGTGGAGGGTGAGGGAAGGGGGAGGTGGAGGTGGAGTTGGTGATAGAGATCAAAATGGAGGTGGAGGGGGAGGGGGAGGTGAAGATGGCGGTGGAGGTGGAGGTGGAGTTGGTGATGGAGGTGAAGGTGGAGGTGAAGATGGTGGAGGTGGAGGGGGAAATGGAGATGGAGGTGGGTGTGGAGGTGGAGGTGGAGGTGGGGATGGAGGTGAAGGTGGAGATGAAGATGGTGGAGATGAAAACAGAAATGGAGATGGAGGTGGGGATGGAGGGGAGGGGGAGGTGGGGATAGACATGGTGATGGAGGTAGAAGTAGATCCCGATAGACAGGTACCTTAATTGTCGTCGTGTGTGCTCCGGGGTATTCTTTTTCTTCCAGTGTTGACCACCTTTCTATAAACTTAGATACCATGGAGTCATCATAGTCCACTATCTGAAATCCAGAGACGTTTGCACCTCCAAACTGAATTTTTAATAGGTCTCCATCGGTAAATCCCTGGACAGAGAACATATTTATGTCATGCTTTCTATTAAGAACCAAATAGAACTTAATGTTAACCAAATAGCTCTATACATTGTGGTTTTACAAATTTCAAAGAACTCATGAGGGAGATAAAAAGCCTATAGTAAATGTTTCATGTACTTTAACAGCCAATATTCTTCCCCAGCACCTAGCCTCATCCTGGTCATAGTGGGTCCTTAATCAATGATTGTTTATTGGTCATACTTACATAAAAGTTCTCTGTATTACTGAGAAATCTTCCAAGGATAAGGACTGGGTTTTATTTACTGTATCTACAACAAAGCACCACCAGATACTTAAACATTAAGCTACTTCTCCAAGAGCTACAACATTGTGTGATGGTTATTTCTATTTAAATTGTTCATTCTCTCAGGTGATATAAAAACCTTTTAAATGAGAAGGGAAGGAACCAAATGCTTTGTCATTATTTGAGAACAATTAAGCATTTTCACTTTAAGCATGAAACTTAGTTTTTATAAAATGTATTAAATTTTAAAAATCCACTTCTACTGCATTGTTAGAATGAATTCAGTCATTATTAAAGCTATCATATAGTGTTTCCACTGATTTCAAATCTTGTGCTGCCATAAATTATATCTCAGTTTGGGAGTACATTCTCTGAAAGATGAAATCACAACTTTAAAAAGTCACAATTATAAATATTTTCATCTTATACACTTATTCCTTATTATCACACAGAAGAATTGGAAATATTTTGACTAAAATCTGAGAGCCTTTTCTTTGTTGTTGATATTAAAAATATAGTTTAATATTATTTGTGTGGAGAAGGATAATTACTCTGTTATTGGCTCATATTTTTGTTTTTTCTTTTTATCAAATTATGCAAATAGAGGAAAATGTATATAACAAAAATCATAGATTTTCTGTTCTGACCCACGCATGCCTCAGTTAAGCTGCTTCAAAACAATCAATTTCAGTAATTTTTGTTTTTCGGGTATTTACCTCTGTAATTCTGCGTGACACATTTTTGCTCTTCTTTCCTAACTTACCCATGTTAGATTTTCGTCTTCAGTTTACACTTGTGCCAGATGAGTATGTAAGTCTCATAAGCAAGACATCTATCTCCTCAGCCATTTTAATGTTCACTGTTTTCACAGTTAGAATTCTGTTTTTCAGAGCAAAGCCAAATAATGTGCTTGGATTGCATTTTCCTTCTTTAATAGTATTTTATTCTAATGTTAATGATTGCTTCATTGTTTTCACTACTAGAGCTTTCTCTATACCTATTCTTGTTTTTTTTCCAGTTGCTCCATGTAAAAATTTTCATGTTTATATGGGTAAAGCTTTTTTCAAATAAAATATTGAAACATATCAAGTCATCTGTCTTTTCCCCTGCATCCTGGAGCCTTCCACCTTAACGCTGCAATCTGAATGGTTCCTCTTTCATCTGCTCTGCAATTGTTCTCCTGAAATGCCCCTTCCCCTCTTTTCTGAGTAGCTTCTCTGTTTCCTCCATCACTTTTCTCTCCCGTTTTTACTCCTTTCTTCAGCTAGAGCCCTCAGGAGTCTCCTGAGACACGTGGAGGTACCTTTTCTGAGACACTGAATGTCTGTAAACACCTTTGTTTTCTCTGACGCTTGACTGGTATTTTGGCTGGGTATAGAATTTTCAGTTGAAACCCTGATCATCTGAAGGCATTGTTCTACTGACTTACTGTTTCTACTGAAAAATACAATAGCATTATTTCTAAATATTTTTTGTCTGTGACCTGCTTCATACTCCTTCTGGCTTCCCACCTGTCATAAACTTTAAGATCTTCTATTTATCTCTGAAAGTTCATGGCGATATTTTACGAAAGAAGCCTTTTGTCTTTCCTTATTGTGTGTACTCAGTAGGCAGATTTATGTCACTTAGTATCAGAAAGTTTTCTGAATGTTTCTCTGATAATTTCCTTCCCCTGTTTTCACTATGTCTGTTTAGAAGGTTTATTAATAAGACATTGCAACCCCTAGATTAAACGTCTGAGCCCCTCAGTTTTCTCCACATACACTGTTTTTTATTGTATTGTCATTTTGCTACAGAATCTGGAAGATTTTCTCAAATTTACCTTCAAACTCATGTAATTTTACTAGTTATTCTAGGAAAAATAAGTTAACTTCCCAGAGCTCTTTCTTGTTCCTTGATTTTTTTTTATAGCAGCCTTTTCTCCTCTTTATGGATAACATATTTTATCTTATTTCTCTGAAGATATTCTTACAGTTTGAAGCATTTTTCTCCTGATTCCTGCCTGCCTTGTTTCTGTGTACTTGTTTATTTGTATTGCATCCCTCATGGCAAAGACTTTTTTCTCAACTGTCTGGTAATGCTTGGCTGTCTAAGAGGAAGATGCTAAAACATTTCGTGGAATTTCTATGCGCATGGGCGGGGCTGGTTGATGAGTGAGCATCACTGTAAGGCAGAGTCAGGTGGGCGGATTGCAGGGCTTTTTGTCTGATTCTGAAGGGCTGAAGAAATGAGAATTGGATCCCTTATGACCGCTTCCTCATTCTTTATCCCCTTTAATGACGTATCAGGAAATGAACTATAGCCTGTGTTTGGGGAGCCTAATCAAGCATTCAGCAATTTCTGAAGAAATAAGTCACTAACAATATCTGAGGATTTTTCTATCTTTTACAACCACTTCCTTTAACACCCATTAGCCACTGGACATGGGAAAAGGGACATTCCCAATCAAGACTTTGGAAGATGAAAGCCCTTCAACTTTGGATGGCATTCTCCAATTTTAAATGTCACTGAAATTTTCAAGTGCCCTAGAGATTCTCAGAAACTGCAGCATTCTACAGATTCTTTGAATTTACTGATTCACTAGAAATTCCATATGGCGAGGATACCAAGTATTCAGAGAAGGAAAAACACAACTTGAATTCAGATAAAATGTTAGGTAGATTTCTCCCTATAGCAGCATGACAGCAGCAAGAACTTGCTTTTATTTTTGAACCTTTTTACGTTGGTCAATCAAACACGTTTCCTTTTTCACAGCATCTAATATCAATTCTCAAATTGATGAACCTCCTTCTGCCATTATTTCTCAATGTCCCAATATAATCTTCTCCATCTGGACATTTTTAAAGATCACAGCTTTCGGTGTGGCTCTGTGCTGTTCATCAATGGCACACTTTACACAGGGACTGACTGTCCAGGCTGTTCCCTGCACAGAATGTGGTTCTGGAAAGCCTGATTACAGAGCTTCACTTATTTTAACTCTCGCTTCTCTGGTCTGGACTCATTTAGGATCTATAAGCCATATTATAAGGGTAAGTTCTAAAAAATTATTATAGTGATGAGCCATTTCATTGCCAAACAGAAATTTTATCTTGAGCAACCAACTCCTCCCAATATCATGTAGGTTTGAGATTGAATATTCTTTATCACTGGTGCCACTTTCTAGTGAAAACAATATTTATCACTTGTAATGTTGTGGGTTTTTAAAATCTCTCCATGACTACTGGAAATAATGTCTTGTGATATAACAATCTAATATTCCAGAAGCAACATCATAAATCCTCATCTGTATAAATAGGAAATTTTTCACAGTCCTATAATGCTATTGAGAATACACTCTCATTCTCTGCTTTTGTCGCTCTTTTAATCACCTTTTTTTCTGAGGCTGGGGAGACAGAGCCCTCAATTGCACAGAATCATACTTGTTTAAAGAACGTAAACCTTTGCAGCAGGGAAGTCTCAAGCTCACGTTAATGCCGATCTAAAAAGTATTTTGAAAAAAGAAATTTCTAGTGGTAGTTCTAAATTGACTTTGATCATACTTAAGAAGGGAGATACAATTAATCACGGGAATGTTTCAGTATAATCTTAATTTGAGGGGAATCTCAATGAAAAAGTGATCAGCTACAGTTATTCAATTTTCATTGTGTTGCTTATATAGTAAGTAGGAAATCAGACATAAATAATACACAATATATAAATATTCTGGGTATTTCCAGGCTTTATTTTGTACCAATACATATTCTCACAAATGTGCATTTCAAATATTATAGATACTAAGAACTTTAAAGAAATGGGCAAAGGGTAAAGTGTATAAATCACAGTGACAGTGAGAAACAAGGGGAAATTTGGACACTTAAATTTTATATCTTTTTGAAAATTTTCCCTTAGTTAAAATACACCTTTAACACAAACTATAAGCTTGTCAAATATTGTTCTATAATTTCTCACATCATTTATAACAATAGGAAATTGATTAGAAAATATGAAATGGAAAGTAAATCTAAAATGTAACAAATTCAGAAAAATATTGTCACTTCTAATTGATCAATATAATCAAAATATGTTTTTAAAAATACCACTGATAAATGCTGGCCATAAATTTTTTTTGAATTAACAGGCATCTCTATTAAAATAATAAATATCATTAATTCACCTACCAGATTTGCAATGATGTAATGGTACCCTTTAACATGTTTTCCAATGGTAATAACCTAACAAAGATAAAGAAACAAATGTAAGTAATGTAAATGTAAAATTACTTATGCTATGACCTGATTCAGAAAATAAATTTTATCTACTGTGTTTCCTGATAGTCTACAATGAATCATATTTGATAAAATATAATTATCAAATTCAGATATTTCTCTCAGAAAAAAGTAACCATACATTTAAGTGCTTTATAAATATTATCTTTCAAGAAGTCAATAACTAAACAAAAGTGATTACCTTGGTTTCGTTAATAGTGAAAATAAGGTTTCAATATTTTAAGAAATGTGAAACCAAAAACGTGTTGAATCCATAATAAGTCATAATTTTATCCCTACAAGAGCTATTTTTTTTCTTTTCAGTGAAACATAGACAGCTGAACCCAACATCTGAGATTTTATATTCACAATCTACATTCAAAGATAAACACAGAGTTTATAGCAGTACATGGGTTTTAAAAGACTATTAATAAGCATATAACAGAATTGTTATATAGATCTATAAAATAAAATTCCAATCTTAAGAATCTTGAAATTCTTATAGTCTAGTTCAAATGAACATTGTTATTTCTGGTTTAAGGCAGCAAAATATCAGAGAAGCTAATTTTTCTCCACAAATCTAAGTAAAAAATCATGGAACAAGTAGTCATTTGGTAATGCTCACAACAGCTTTGGACATTATTGCATCAACTGGACTCTTCACTGATCTCTATCATTTATAAAGAGAGGTAGGTAAAACGGCCTCACTGTAGTCCTGGTACTGAGATACTCAAATATAATTTCTATTTTTAAGAAAATAGTCACACTAACGGAAAGCGTTAAATGTTATTAAAAATTGAAAAGATTAGATCCCCTCCCTTACTGAACTGTTTTGGTGGCTTCCCATTGCTTTTATTAGCATAATGTACGAAATCCTTCACATACTGCGAAGTTCAGGCCCACCTTCTCACTCTCTGTACCAGAGCCACATGGCCCTCTTTTTGTTTCTTTGTGCAAAAAGAGCTTCTTTCCATCACCTCAGGGCTTTCATAGATCCTGTTTCCTCTGCTTGGAAAGTTCCCTCCACACCATACCCTTTGTCTCTTAAGGCACAGTGAATCTCAGCCCAGTGTTACCTCCTAGAAGACTCCCTCCCTCATCCCAGGCAAAGTCAGATGCCCCAAAGCAACACACTTAGTCAAAGAGCAAGAGGAGGGCCAGACCCTAGAAGGGTTCCACCATATGTTACTTCGATAGTACATGGCCACAAATTTGGAAGGGAGTTAGGCTTATCTTATTTGTTAACTTTTTTTTGGTAACACAACTAAATTGCCTTTTCCAAGAAAATGAATACTCTGTGTTGAAGGGAGAATTTTGAAGAAAAGATGTCCTCCTGAATGAAAAATATATTAATTAGCATCAGCTGAACTGAGACGGTCATGCCCCTCATATTTCCTACTGGCATCTGTTGATTGTGCTTATTGGTCATTCTATTTTCATAATCGTGCATGTTTTACTTCTGGGAATTAAGAAAAAACATAGTATTAATGGTGCTACCAGAAGCAGAAGTAGTTGAGTTTAGTGTTCATTGAGAAAAAGGAGAAATATGAAAAATGGTCTAGCCTTACTTCTCTCTAAGAATTAGTATCAGCCATACCATCATATCTTTGCTTTACGGAGCCAATAGTATTGCATTAACAGTAGTAAATTTATGTTAATTTCTAAATGTTTTTGACGTCTGAGCCCTTTCCCCACCTAATCACAACTAGAAATAAGTGTCTCTAAAGTTTTATTGAATGATAAAATACTCATAGACTAACAGCATTTAATTATATTTCTAACTAAGCAATTATGAATATAAAGTTTCATCTCATCTCCGTTCTCTTGACAGAGTGAGTAAGTCAATAGTGTTTCCTTTTCTTGAAATGTACCTCAACCCCACTTTCTGCCTGGTAAATTCTATTCCTTGAAGGCCTCCCATGATCTCCCAATCGAAATTATTTTCTTCTGCAATTTTTTTCTCATAACATCCTGTTCTGTTCATTCATAGTATGTACCATTACTATAATTGCATATTAATGTAACTATGAAACATCATGGCTATTCACCTTGATGGGCATGCCTGTTCTGTTTAACACTACGTCTTGGATCTCCTGCAGTGCTTGTCTGGTAAACATTAGACACTCAGGCTAATTCACTGAACAAACAATTGGAGGAATCCAAGCCAGCCAGCCAAGTGGTACCCATGTGTGACCCATTCATACATCTTCCCACACCTGTTAAGACAGGTACTTCCTCCTGCATGCTCTTAGACCATACTGCATTACAACTTGTAATACTGCAGTGTTTATTATGTGTGTACATTTTCCTTCCCCTTTAAACAATGAATTCAGAAGGTAAAGTCAAGACCCTTACCTTTCTTTGCATCCCTCATTCCAGACACATACAATGTCCTCAATAAATCCACACACTCACATAATACATTCAAATAAAATATATGTTCAAAATACTGTGTACATTTTGAATGGATGTCCATATGGACATTTATTTAATCACGATCATATATTTGCTACAAAAAATTTCATTCCATGAAATAATGCCATTTGCAGCAACATGGATGGACCTAGAGATTATCATACAAAGTGAAGCAAGTCAGACAGAGAAAGACAAATATCGTATAATATCACTTATATGTGGAATCTAAAATATGAACAAATGAACGTATCTATGAAACAGAAACAGACTCACAGACATAGAGAACAGACTTGTGGTTACCAAGGGGAAGAAGGGGTAGGGGAGGGAAGGATTGGGAGTTTGGGATTAGCAGATGCAAACTATTATACAAAGAATGGATAAACAACAAGGTCCTACTGTATACCATAGGGAACTATATTCAATGTCCTGTGATAAACCATAATGGAAAAGAATATGAAAAAGAATGTATATATGTGTGTGTGTGTGTATATATATATATATCTGAGTCACTTTGCAGTACAGTAGAAATTAACGCAACAGTGTAAATCAACTATGCTTCAATAAAATAAATTTTTAAAGAATTCTATTCCACTCATGCAGCTTAATATTATCAAAACAAACAACCCAATCAAAAAATGGGCAGAAGACCTAAATAGACATTTCTCCAAAGAAGACATACAGATGGCCATGAGGCACATGAAAAGATGTTCACCATTGCTAATTATCAGAGAAATACAAATCAAAACTACAATGAGATATCACCTCACACCGATCAGAATGGCCATCATCAAAAAATCCACAAACAATACATGCTGGAGAGGGTGTGGAGAAAAGGGAAGCCTCCTACACTGTTGGTGGGAATATAAGTTGGTGCAGCCACTATGGAGAACAGTAGGGAGGTTCCTTAAAAAACTAAAAATAGAATTATCATATGATACTGCAATCCCACTCCTGGTTATATATCAGGAGAAAATCATGATCCAAAAGGATACATGCACCCCAATGTTCATTGCAGCACTGTTTACAATAGCCAAGACATGGAAACAACCTAACTGTCCATTGACTAGAGGAATGGGTAAAGAAGATGTGGCACATATATACAATGGAATATTACTCAGCCATTAAAAAAGAATGAAATAATGCCATTTGTAGCAACATGGACAGACCTAGAGATTGTCATACTGAGTGAAGTAAGTCAGATAGAGAAACAGAAATATGGTATGATATCCATACCATAAGTGGATTAACACCATGCACAAAAATAAACTCCAAATGGATTAAAGAATTAAATGTAAGACCAGATACTATAAAACTCTTAGAGGAATACTTAGGAAGAACACTCTTTGACATAAACCCCAGCAAGATCTTTTTTGACCCACCTTCTAGAGTAAAGGAAATAAAAACAAAAATAAACAAATGGGACTTAATTAAACTTAAAAGCTTTTGCAGAGCAAAGGAAACCATAAACAAGACAAAAAGACAACCCTCAGAATGGGAGAAAATATTTGCAAATGAAACAACAGACAAAGGGCTAATCTCCAAAATATACAAACAGCTCATGGAGCTCAATATCAAAAAAACAAATAATCCAGTTAAAAAATGGGTGGAAGACCTAAATAGACATTTCACCAAGGAAGACATACAGATGGCCACGAGGCACATGAAAAGATGCTCAACATCACTAACTATTAGAGAAATGCAAATCAAAACTACAATGAGGTATCACCTCATGCCAGTGAGAATGGCCATTATCAAAAAATCTACAAACAATAAATGCTGGAGAGGGTGTGGAGAAAAGGGAACCCTCCTGCACTGTTGGTGGGACTGTAAATTGATACAGCCACTATGGAGAACAGTATGGAAATTCCTTAAAAAACTAAAAATAGAACTACCATACGACCCAGCAATCCCACTACTGGGCATATACCCTGAGAAAACCATAATTCAAAAAGAGTCACATACCACAATGTTCATTGCAGCACTGTTTCCACCAGGACATGGAAGCAACCTAAGTGTCCATCGACAGATGAATGGATAAAGAAGATGTGGCACATATATACAATGCAATATTACTCAGCCGTGAAAAGAAAAGAAACTGAATTATTTGTACTGAGGTGGATGGACCTAGAGTCTGTCATACAGAGTGAAGTAAGTCAGAAAGAGAGAAACAAATACCATATGCTAACACATATATGGCATCTAAAAAACAAAAACAAAAACGGTTCTGAAGAACCTAGGGGCAAGACAGGAATAAAGACGCAGATGTAGGGAAAGGACTTGAGGACACAGGGAGGGGGAAGGGTAAGCTGGGACAAAGTGAGAGAGTGGCATGGACATATATACACTACCAAATGTAAAATAGATAGCTAGTGGGAAGCAGCCGCATAGCACAGGGAGATCAGCTCGGTGCTTTGTGTCCACCTAGAGGGGTGGGGTAGGGAGGGTGGGAGGGAGATGCAAGAGGGATGGGATATGGGGATATATGTATATGTATAGCTGATTCACTTCGTTATACAGCAGAAACTAACACAGTATTGTGAAGCAATTATATTCCATTAAAGATCTATTAAAAAAATAAAAAAATAAAATGGATAACCAACAAAGACCTACTGTATAGCACAGGGAACTCTGCTCAGTGTTATGTAACAACCTAAATGGGAAAATTATTTGAAAAAGAATAGATACATGTATATGTATAACTGAATCACTTTGTTGTACACCTGAAACTATCACAACATTTTTAATCAGCTATACTCCAATATAAAATAAAAAGTTTAAAAAAAAAGATTAAAAAAAATTCCATTCCATATATTCCCAGTTTCTCTCATAGTTTCTCTCTTCTAGTTTTGGAAAGAATTATTTTCATATAGGCTTTCAGCAACTTGTATTATGATGAGTCATGAATACCTAAATTTTTAAAACAAAGACTAGCAACTATTATCAAAATTCAGTTTTAATGAGAATCTCCTCAGAAATTCAAATGAGTTGTTAGGTTCACATTTGAACGAGAGGCTTTCAGGTTAAAAACAATCCCAGCTTCATCTCCCGAGACAAGAATCAAGACTGTTCTACTGAAATGTTGACCTCTCTGACATAAAACATTTAGTTTGTTGTCATAACAAGCTAGTTTTATTCAGTTATTCAATATTTCATGAGAGATCCATTTTGTATATCTTAGGCCCTGTATTAATGTATAACAATTAAGGGTTCATCAAGGTTTATGTTTGCAAAATGCTTTGTTTTACAGATTAATGAATCTAATTTTCTCCTCAAAGCCTAAGAAGGGCCAAGATATGCATACTTAATTGTGTATTTTTCTTCCAATCCTATATTATTCCAAGGGATAATTTTATATACATACATTTATGTAGGTAAGTGACATACATAAATGTATAACATACATATATAATTATTCCAAGGAAAATATTATAAACGTACATTTTCAGCTGGAAAAGAAGCAGATACTAGTGGAGGAGACCTTAGGCAGTAAACTCTGATGCTTTTTATCACCAGCTCTGGTCACCTACCCTATCTGCATAACATAGCGGATTTTATTTCTATCGTGTGGAAATCACCGTCCCATCCTGAAAGATCTTAAAAGGAAGCAAGGTGATGTGGTGAGCACAGATATCTCTGGTATCATATTACTCTTGAAAATATTGCACATGAATACATCTAGTTTACTTTTCAAGCAGCAAGGACTGCATATATCACTCCTACATATTTTATTTTCATAGATTAATAGTTCCACAGTGACACAAAACCTACCTACTTAGGAGGAAAAAAATTACTTCTTGGAAGAATAAATACATGCTTTTTCTGAAGACCGAAACCCACTCAGACAACACTCCAGGTTTAGCACACCACACTACATCCTAATGTTTGAAGTACTCCACGTCTTGCCAAAGAATCCATGAATTACTCACTTTTCCCTTAGGACCCAGACTTATTTTCACTGAATGCCTGCCTATTTCTTTCTCCCTTAACAGTTCAAAAGAACTGAATTTTAAATTTCCACTTCGAAATATCAACATTTAGGGCAGCACGATAGAACACACGATCAGGACCTGTATATCGCATACAGGTAATGGTTAGTGTGACGCGCCAGCACCACTGGGGACGCCCTGCTATTGCTAAGTGAAGCCCCGGAGGAGGTCACGGCTGATCCCTGCCGGGTCCCCCACGGGCCCCGGGGACACCTGCTGCTCAAGCGCCGCCCCGAAACGCTCGCTGCACACGCCGGGGCCGCACGCACGCGCTCGGCCGGGCGCCCTAGGAAACAGGCAGGAGCCAACCTGGTCCACGATGTCGTTGACTTTGTCCCTCTCGCAGTCCAGGATGACACGCCGCTCCTTTTTGAGCTCCAGGTCCTGGAAGAGCGAGCGGTAGGTCTCGTCCTTCTTGTCGTTGTTGATGTTCCCCACGTTGATGGCCGTCACCTGCCACTTCTTTTCGGCAGCGGAATCCAGCACCGCCTGCAGGGTGGACAAGCCTAGGAAAGCAGAGAGACACGGGGCCTGATGGCAAAGGGCTCAAAGCAGAGAGACACGGGGCCTGATGGCAAAGGGCTCAAAGCAGAGAGACACGGGGCCTGATGGCAAAGGGCTCAAAGCAGAGAGACACGGGGCCTGATGGCAAAGGGCTCAAAGCAGAGAGACACGGGGCCTGATGGCAAAGGGCTCAAAGCAGAGAGACACGGGGCCTGATGGCAAAGGGCTCGGCTCGCGGGGAAGCGCGCCGCGAGACGGACGCTGCATCTGGAAGGCCGCCACTTTTCTGCAACGAGGGGCTGCTGGCGCCTCTAAAAGGCTACAGCTGTGACCCTTAGCAACACCCACTCGTTGCCACTTCGCATCAAGAACTCTTGCCTCTACCTGGGAAAACGGTACCCCCTTCATTCGGGCTTCTCAGCTGTTTTCTTTTGGACGTTACCAAAGCGTGATGTTTTAATACCTCTGGGGTTTTGGGGGTTTTTGTTTGTTTGTTTGTTTGGCCACACCGTGCAGCTTGAGGGATGTTAGTTCCCCAAGCAGGAATGGACCCCGTGCCCTCTGCAGTGAAAATGCCTAGTCCTGACCACTGCACCGCCAGGAAATTCCCTACCCCTGGTTTTAATGAAATCAAAGGGCATCCATTCTTTCCTGTATAGAATAGAAAAAAACATTTCTTTATATATGACACGCTATCATTTCCATTATCCTGAAGACGTTGAGTCCATTTTCAGTGAGGTGAATCTATGTGGGTCTATGTGAGTCTAAAAACCAATCATCTCTGAAGCTGCTCGATTTCCTCCTATCGTTTTCTGGTCGGCAGTTGTTGTTATTTTTTTTTTTTCCCTCAGCCTCTGTTATATCATTTTTGTTACTGGGACTAATCCTGTAGAAATTAAATGTTCACCAATTAACCACATGGTAGCAGTTAGTTTACTAGCACAGATTGGTTACATTTACTTAACTTTCCAAATGTGAGACCACTTTACTCGTCATTAGTAACTTTGTTTATAGCATCATACGACTTAGGTCATATCGAAAAATTGTATTTTTATTTTTAATTGTTCACACATTGCATCATATGTAGGATTGGGAGGGAAAACAACTTGGGAACATCTTTCCTAAAGTTAATGCTGCAGTTTAGAACTTGCAAAACTAGTATATAGACTTGTCTTCCATGTCACTTCAACTCTTCACAGCCAACCCAAATTCATCATTTCTATGAATAGCTTAATGAACAACAAAAATCAAGGCTCCAAAAAGAATTCAGGACTCATCACATCATCTTCTTTATTCCAGAAAGGCAAGAATATTGGACCCTTTTTACCCCATAAAATCTGGGGTTTCCCTAATGTGAACACATGACTCTAGAAGCTTTATTCATGTACTAAACTTTATTGAAATCTATTTACCACAGCAAAAACTATGCGTATTCTAAATGTTGTTGAAAATTACCTGAACCTGGAAAATATCATTAAAATTTTCATTGGTTCCATATTGCCAAGGGTATATAAGATGAGCCTAGAACACCTTGTGACCCCCCAAAGCAAGCTCTCCAAAACTATCAGCCTCGTGTCAAAAGACCCAGGAGAAATTTGATGAGAATCACTTTAATCAGAGATGACGCAGCTGGAATAGCAATAAGAATAATAACTGCAAAAGACTTAAACACATACATTTCCTAATCCATAGATTAGTAATGACATTTAAGAAAAATATTTGATTGCCTTTGATGAATGCTAAGGAGCCAAGTTATTATTTTGAAAACTGGTAAATAAAGGTAAAGAAACAAGCATTTTCCCGCCTTTCCTATATGAACTCTACTCAGGGTAATCGTTAATTAAGGGAGGGTTTTTTGTTTTTTTGTTTTTTTTGGAAAAACTCCAGCTAATCAATGATGAACGAATATAGATTCAGAATTACAATCAATCTTGTAACACCTTGTGAATTAATGAATCAAGGCAAGAATCGTTAACTGCTGCTCACAAAACAAAAAGAGAGATGCGCAGAAGTTACGTGCCTTCAAATGGGGATACTCAACACCACCTATGAGATATTCATACCAAGAAGTGAACATGAATCTCAGCAAGCATCTAGATCTAATTACCCTTTTGTAACGAATATATGGCACAGAGTAATATGCTAATCAAAGTCCAGACTGTGGGAAACTCTACATTACCTTATAAAAGCCTAAAGAGATATGTTAACCAACTGGATATATGGACCTCACTTTTATCCTGATTCAAACAAACTGTGAAAAAAAAATAGATGATGCTAGTAATGAATTACTGTTAACTTGTCTATATACGATAATGATATTGTGGTTATATTTAAACCAAGAGAATTGTTCTTTCAAAATATAAACTGAAATATTTACAGCTGAAATAACAGGATGTCAGGTATTTGCTACAAAATAATTGTGAGGGGCAGAAGGATAGAGATAAAACAAGACTCCTCTTACCCATCATTAATAAAGCTGGCTTAAGTGTCCTTGGAGGTCTTCACATTATTCTGTCCATGTTGGTTTTTTTTTTTTTTTTTTTTTTTCTGTCCATGTTGTTATTTAAAAATTTCATAATGAAAATTGAAAATAATTTACTTTTATTTCAAATTGAAAAGTCGAACGATAAACTTAAAATGAATTTTGTGGGGTTCTTTTGGGCAAAACAACAAAATTAGTTTCCTCCATCCAGTCTTGTAACAAAAAATATAGGGTACTCAAGAATTACTCAAGGGATAACTTAAACAGAGACCACATGCCATTGTAAAAAATCTATTAATGATAAAACTTCTTTTAAAAACTTCATAGATCACCTATGATTTCCGTTCACTGTAAGTGAATTAAATCCTTCCAGGATACATTTCAAATCCTTTTCCTGTTTTTCATCATCAGTGAAGATAGAACCAAAGTTGATCATCATGGTCAACTCAATAGCTATCAATGTGCTTGAAAACACTTATGAAGTTTATTCAGTTTTCTTTCCAAGTAGGAAAAAAAGCTAATTTTCTTAAACCTTTTCCACTGTCAAGGTCCTACTTTTCCACATTCCAGTCATGATGTGACTCTTCCTTGTCACCTCTTTAAAACAACACATCCATGGGTGGTGTTCTACATACATATTACCGTACAGCACTTATACGTGAGCTTCCTTTCTTCTAGGCAATAAATTATTTCATGTTGCTTTCATTTAATTATGAACTTTACCACATACTAAGTTAAAGTTTCACGTGGTGATGTTGTTGATATTCTGTCCTATCCTTCAACATATATAACAAGAAATTTTAAATATAAATGCCAACGTGTAAATGAATCTCAAGTGATATTTCTAAACCTAACATTTATTGGCAGTTCACCTTGTCCAAAATTTGGAGAGGATATATATATATAATCAATAAAAATGCATTTAAAGAAATAGCTGATTCAAACTCATCCATTTTATGTATCAAAAAATAACTCACAGTTGGTGTGGATTCTGTTATTAAAACTCTTAGAATTAATATTTTGTAACCTATGAAACCTAAAAAAATACATCCATTTATTAAGATGCTAAACTGCCCAAGTGGTACATAATCAGACGATGAATTTAGTTTCATCAGAAGACACTGAGTATTATTCAGTTATCTCCTAAGGACAGCCAGAAATAATTCACAAACCATGGCATGATCTGTCTCACATTCTGAAGAGATTGCTGTCCAATGCTTATTAATCAATATTCTCAGATTTGCTTTTTTTTAGTAGTAGCAACTGACCTCTCAAATACTTTCTCAACTTGATCTGCCCTTTTCCTACAACTAAGAGTTCTGTATTATGTCTGGTTAGTTTAAAACTAATAGATCATTTTAAAATTTAAAAAAATCACTGAAAATGCATATCACAAATATTATGGTGAAATTAAATTATTCATACACAACACAAATTGATGCTCTTAGTCTCTTGGTAACATATTCCAATTAGAAGAGAAAGTATTACCTCTTTCCCTTCCACACAAACTAGCCTAGAAGTATCTTTATAAATACACTCATCCCTTAATTCAGAATATAAACTTGTATGGACATTGGGAATTCTATATACGTATTGGTTTGTTTACAAACGTTAGTAGCTGGTTATTCAACTCTAATATCTGTACCACTAAATCAGGACATTGAAATCCTGGTTTAATTTCTTATTATTTTATTGCTTATGACAAAGAGAAATTGAGATATACTGTTGTTCATCTACAAACAGAAAAAAAATTTGGAAAATTAACTGCTCTTCCTAAGAAATATATTTAAAATATGTTCTGAAAAACCTCAAGAATATTACAGGAGTATAAAATTAAGTTCTACACTCTACTAAATGCTCAGACTTCTGGATAAAATAAAGAATAGCTAAAATACTGCTACTTACTTCTGTATTATATTACTTCTTCGTGTGCCTAATTGTTGCTGGACTAGTTACAGCTGTATACCTTATTTATAAGCTGACACTCTCCCTAAAACTCTCTCCAAGTATTACTATCAGTAGTTCACAGTCGCATCTTAAGTTAGTGCTCCTAAGCCTGTGACAAAGTTACAGAAAAACCTTCAGCCCCGAAACAGGTGAAGTCTAAATGCCTTAGTTTGCACATTAATAGGTGGGATTAAAATTGACTACTGCATATAGGTATATTTCATTCAGACCACGTCTTTCTTCTTGAAAATATTTTTTGTTCCATTTAAAATTCACAGCCCTTACTCATCTTTCAGGCACAGAAATGAATATTTTATGATCACTAAATCACAGCGGCATGCCTAGGCCAGATTAGATTAACATATATTTCCCTCATTGACTTTCTCAGGAACATCATAAAAGCAATTTATAATCTGGAAGCATTTTTATTCTAGGCATGATGCCTTTTTTGGAACTGGAATCAATGTGCCTTTCCTTCAGGGGACAAATAGTGTGGTTCAAAATTAAAACCAAGTTATAAAAGCATTAGTTCTGGTTTTACCAACTGTCTGCAGAAATGTATGACCTTACCTTAGTAACATTGACCCAATAAATAAAAACCACATTTTGATTAAGTCCTGGTTCAGATGTAGTACATGTGTATCCAAAGACAAACCTATATTGAATGCATTAACATAGGCAACCCCATGACTCTATCTCAAACGTGTTGAAGATCTATCTACCTACTCTCCCTGCCATCTACCTCCTCTCTCTGGAACTTTTAGGAAGGGTGTGGGGTTATCCATTGAGAAGTGCCAGGCTGCTGCCACATGACTTGGATAAAGAGAAGACACCAGCATTCCTAAAGGGTCACATGGCACCAAGTGAACAGTTCCAGCAATCCTCTCACCAGTAAACTTGAAGTAGTCAAAAACCTATACAAAGATCAGAATGCATCCATGTCTTCCTTTGTCTACAATTGGGATGTAGGCTCCTGGACTTGCTGCTCGGCCTTTGGATGGGTAGTTGGAATCAGGAAAGGTTTCATTGGCAGTCCTAGTTGAAAGCAGTGCAAAGAAAAAGCATAGAAAAACTGTGTCTTTTTCATCTAGCTTGTATTCAGTGCAGAATGTTGGACAGCCATTCTCATGCTTGGGCTATTCAAAAGAACATCAATTCATATATTTAGAAATTAAAATTTAACAATATGTTTACCTGATCTAGACTCTCAGAAAATTAAAGATTATTAAAAACAAATCCTTACAGTCAAGGACGTGGAAAGAGTGCCACATCAAAAACAGACAAAACTCTTTGAAATTGAGGCATATGGAGACATAACTTGAAAGATCAAATCATGGAACCTATTTTTAAAAGCACTCATAATATAGTAAGGGCACACAGATTCATTCTCAAGTCGTGTAACAGAAAAACAAGGAGGTACTTCCTTAAAGTGTAAGAGAAATGGGTTAAGGACCATAGGGGGAAAAAAACAGTTCATGGGATAAATGTATGAATAAACATTTTAAAATGTGATATGACAGCAAAGCTATAACAATTGTAGTTAATAAAAAAAAATCAGAGAGCAAACATGCCATTTCCACGAGTCAAGTAAAACATTACATAAAGGTCAAGTCTTTTGCCAGTATTTTGAGTCTTACACATTTATCTCTGAAAATAGATTCAGATGAAAAGCCAGTGTAATACTCTTCATATTAAAACATGAGTATCCATTTGAAAATATCTTGAAAATGCATCCATAATGTCAGTTTTGGCTTTAATATATAATTACTTAATAATATTACTGTAATGTTGACCTCTCCACAGATGCACTCGAACTCAAATCAATTTGTATAATTTAATGATTGGAGATTATCGCATCATTCCAATTTCATTTAATATTCCTAAAGTGTTAATAAAATCCTTAGAAATGTCTCAGGTTCTTTTCACAAGTACATAAGTCCATCCATCATCATCTGATCCATAGTGACGCTGAAGTGTGTCCCTAAAGTGAAAACGCCGCCTTGCACCTAGTCAAAGAGTAGAGAGAATTCATCTCTGATCCTTCAATTTAGCAAGCAAGATTCAGGTTCTCATATCGTCTCAAACTTAAAATACACAGATGCTCAACTCATTCATTTAATAATGCTATTTATTGACATCAACTCTGTGCTAGCATTATCTTAAGCGCTGTATGTACAGTTTAGTGGGTACTGCCAGGGCATTGCCTTCCTGGGCTTAGAGCCAGATCTTAAATTAAAAGAATAAAGCTTAGTCTGTGTGATTAAAACGGTCCCTAGAATATACTAGGAGTTCACTTCTTGGGTGAAAGAATGAACATCAGTATTAATTATAAATTGTGATAAGTACTATGTAGGAAAAGAAAAGATTGCTTTGAGAGAAGATAACAATATGAAATGCACCTCTGTGGGAATGTTATATAAACTAAGACCTGAAGGAGAAAAATTTAGAAGTCTGTGCAGAGATTCAAGGTGAAAGAATTTGGTGCATCTGAGAAAGTGAAAGAATATTAGTGAGATGGGTTTAGCCTAGTGAGTGAGCAGGGCAGTAGTATAAGTGGGCAGGAACCAGATACTATGAAACCTTACAGTCATGTTAAGAAATTTCAGTTTTATCCTCATTATAACGAGGAGCCACTGGAGTATTTTAAGCAAAGGAGAAATGTGGTCAGTAAAGCATTTAGAAGCATTCAAAAAATAGAGCTACCATCTGATCCTGCAATCCCACTCCTGGGCGTATACCCAGAGAAGACCATAATTCAAAAAGATACACACACCCCAATATCCATTGCAGCTCTATTTACAATATCCAGGACATGGAAGCAACCTAAATGTCCATCAACAGAAGAATGGATAAAGAAGATGTGGTACATATACACAGTGGAATATTACTCAGACATAAAAAAAGAATAAAATAATGCCATTTGCAGCAACATGGATGGACCTAGAGATTATCATATTCAGTGAAGTAAGTCAGACAAAGAAAGACAAATATATGACATCACTTATATGTGGAATCTGAAAAGATGATACAAATGTACTTATTTACAAAACAGAAACAGACTCACAGACATAGAAAACAAACTTATGGTTACCAAAGGCGAAAGGTGGAGGGGAGGGATAAATTAGGAGTTTGGGATTAACATGTACACACTACTATATATAAGACAGATAAACAACAAGGACCTACTGTATAGCACAGAGAACTCTACTCAATATCTTGTAATAACCTATAATGGAAAAGAATCTGAAAAAGAATAGATATATGTATATTATAACTGAATCACTTTGCTGTACACCTGAAACTCACACAACATTGTAAGTCAACTATACCCCAATATAAAACAAAATTAAATTAAAAAATAAATAAAAGCATTCAAAACTTCTGGCTCCTTTACGGAAAATGGATTGAAGAGGAACAAGTACAGAAATAGAAAGGTGAAGGATGAACACATGGGGCTGTCCTGGCCCGGAGTCATGACAATGACACAGAAGAGTGGCTAGGAGTAAAAGACATTTAGATGGTAGCAATCCTATGAAGAGGAGACAAGAGTGAAAGAGGACGTAGCAGAGGGCAAGAGGAAGGTGATGATAAGCCGTGTATCACCTTGCACAGGCTGGGCAGAGGGCAAGCAGAGGGCAAGGGGAAGGTGACGATAAGCCCTGCACCACGTTGATGAGAAGCAGGCTTCAGAGCCATCTAGCACACCGGAATCCGTATTTACTCTCCACTGTTCTGTGTTTGAGTTGTTCACTCCCCACGTGTATAGCAAGGCTCTCCCTTGTCAGAGCAGGGGGAAAGCTGTTGACAGAGTCTCTCTTCTCAGCGTGTACAGCGCTGACTGGCTTTCCCGCGGAGGCTTCTCGTTCTCAGGGCCGGAGGCCGGCACAGGGAATCGGACCCCAGGCTGGAGCACGCCGGGCTGTGACTGCTGTAGCCAGTGTCTCCAGACTGATCGACTGGTGGTGGAGAAGCGAGGCAGCGGGCTCCCCGCTTGGCCGCCCTTGCAGGTAAGCACGGTGCCCTCTCCTGGTAGAAGCAGGCTTCGGTGTTCACCTGAACGTCTAAAGCAAGTTGCTTCGTGGGCACGCTGGTATCTATTAGGTGCTCTGGCAATGGTGGTTGTCAATACTCTGAGTCTGTTGGTGGATACTCTCTCGAGAAAAATCATCTACGCTCATGTGCACAAAATGTTCATTCGATGTTGCGAAGTACACAGACCCACTGAGGCTGAATCACAGACCCAGGAATGGTTAGAAAGATCTGAAATTCTACGACACGTAAGTCAATCAGGTCCGCTAATACCAAACTTCACAACAAATGATGCGGGAAACACAAAGGAAGTACCCTTACCCCTGAAATAAAAACTAGTAAAATGAGCCAAGACTCCAACTAATTGGCATGCTAATCCAAAACATCTCCTCGTAAATAGCTGTAGAAGAGCTGCTGTCAAAAGACCTGAGTTCAGCTGAACCACCCAGGGGTGGCTCATGAAAAAATCAACTTCTCTGAGATTCAGGGATCTCATTCTAAAGCAGTGTTAATAACAACTGTCCCTGCCTGATAATATTTTTGCATGTGGAAATATTTAATGTCTATACATTTCTGTAGACGTTCGTATTTATATATTTATTCAAATCTTACTTAAACCAATTTTCAAGGCCGTCACTTCACTGACCCTAGACTGAGAATACAGTCATCCTAGGGTCTTAGCTGCCGGTACCAGAAAGTGCTTTGTGCATTACAACTGAACATTCGGGCGTTGTGTGAACACAATCTATCTCTGTAAATGGTACATCCACAACGTTTTTGCTTGTTTGTTTTACTCTAAATATGTTACCCAGGTTTTGAATTGCATTACTCATTTACACAGCATAATTAAGCCAAGTTACCCTTGGACTTCAACACACTTACATAGCCTTACAAAGTCACATGTAAGTGTCAAGTGTGGGCACTGAATTTGACCCATTACAAAGGGAGAAGGATATTGTCACTTACCTCTGTCACTGTCGTAGAGGTATGCAAACTTGTCCCATTGGTAGTACTCAATCAAGCTGAGAAGAGCTCCTTTGAGGTCCGGTCGCATCTGAATGACAAATGGATGGGTGCCATCTGTCGGGAAGCTGGGAGTGATGAAGGACACATGGAGCGTTCCACAAAATGATGTGATGGTGTTTACAGACTTCTTGTCATAAAATCCAAAAATAGCATATACTCCTCTTGAAAACTGGGAGCAGACTAGAAGAACAGGGGAAATAGAAAGGATAAATCATTGAAATTGGCATACAATCACATGCATTTGCTTGAAAGTTAATGCCCTTTTACATAAAATACAAAAGAATCAACATATTGAAAAATACAGAGAGTTGATATCAATAATTCATCAAATTTTTTAGCACTTATTTACTTAACACCCTACTTGAGGAATTCAAAGAATTATAAAGCATTAAAAAATAATTCTGGCTATGGGACTATATCAAACTTAAAAGCTTTTCTACAGTGACAGAAACCGTCAACAAGTTTGAAAAGGCAGCCTACTGAATGGGGGAGGAGATTTTCAAATCCTACATCTTATATGGGGTTAATATCCAATATATACAAATAACTCATACAACTCAACATCAAAAACAAAAACAACCCAATTAAAAAATGGGCGGAGGACCTGAACAGACATTTTTCCCAAGAAGACATACAGATGGCCAACAGATACATGAAAAGATGCTCAACATCACTAATCATCAGGGAAATGCAAACCAAAACCGCAACGAGCTATCACCTCACACCCATTAGAATGGCTGGCATCCAAAAGACAACAAATAACAAATGTTGGCAAGATATGGAGAAAGGGGAACCCTCGTATACTGTTGGTGGAAATGTAAATTGGTGCAGCCACTATGGAAAACATTATAGAGGTTCCTCAAAAAATTAAAAATAGAACTACCATACAATCCAGCAATTCCACTTCTGGGTACTTTTCTAAAGAAAAAAAAAACACTAATAATGTATACCAATGTTCATAGCAGCATTACTCACAATAGCCAAGACACGGAAGCAACCTAAGTGCCCATCAATAGATGACTGGGTAAAGAAGACGCAGTGTATA
The DNA here is from genome assembly GCF_965194805.1 of Balaenoptera borealis. Lineage (NCBI taxonomy): Eukaryota > Metazoa > Chordata > Mammalia > Artiodactyla > Balaenopteridae > Balaenoptera > Balaenoptera borealis. The sequence goes on along the minus strand of NC_138861.1, from coordinate 2,106,763 downwards.
TACACAAGGGAATATTACTCAGGTATAAAAAGTAAAAAAGAATAAACTCTTGGATAGACCTAAAGGACACTGTGCTAAGTGAAATAAGTCAGACAGAGAAGGCAAATCGTGTATGCTTTTATTTCTATGTGGATTCTAAAAACCAGACAAACAAAAAAGAATAAACATAGAAAAACAGAAACAGAGTCATAAATACAGAGGACGAACAGATGGTCACCAGAGGGGAGGTGAGGGGGTGAGCGAAACAGGTGAGGGAGCTGGAGAGGGACAAACTTCCAGTTTCAGAATAAATCAGTCACGGGAATGAAACGTACATTGTGGGGAATATAGTCAATAATACTGTGTATGGTGACAAACAGTAACTACACCTATCTTGGTGATCATTTTGTAATATACAGAAATAACGAATCATTATGTTGTGCACCAGGAACTAACAGAGTGCTGTTGGTCACTTACACTTCAAAAACAATACTGATGTGTATAAAATGGATGACTAATAAGAACCTGCTGTATAAAAAAATTAATAAAATTAAATTAAAATATTAAAAAAAAAAAAACCAACAAGCAAACTCATAGAAAAAGAGATCAGATTTGTAGTTGTCAGAGGTGAAGGGCGGGGGAGAAGAAATTGGATGAAGGTAGTCAAAAGGTATGAAATTCCAGTTCTACATGATAAATAAGTACTAGGGATGTAACGTACCGCATGATAAATGTAATTAACACTGCTGAATGTTATATATGAGAGTAGTTAAGAAAGTAAATCCTAAGAGTTCTCATCACAAAGAAAAATTTTTAAATTTTTCTTTTATTTTGTATCTATATGAGATGAATTTTCACTAAACTTATTGTGATAATCATTTCATGATGTATGTAAGTCACATCATTACGCTTCATGCCTTAAACTTATACAGTGCCGTATGTCAATTATAACTCAATAAAACTGGAAGGAAAAAAAAGAATATATACACATTCTTATTTAACAAGCCATGTAAGCATAAACATATTTTAGGACAGCCCCATAAAAAAAGAATACAAGTAAAAATCATTAGTTATAATGAACAAACTGCAATTACCTGGGATTTATACATATTCATAATAACTCATTCCTTGTATTATCTGATTTTTTTTAAAGGCTTTATCGTGCTAATAATGCTTTTATACTACAAGATCGGCGTGCTTATGAAAAGTTCTAATGCTGACCGAAACCTCTTTAAGAGAAGATGTATGCAGGGCTGGCACCACACACAGAAACATGTCACCCAAAAGGGACATCTCTCACCTTGAGAAACTCAGTCAAGGAGCGATTGTGTGACGCTCAGAACTCCTAATTTTTTTAATCTTTCCCACGGACTTAACTCATCCTATGTGTTCTACTCCATGCAAAACACAGAATATTATCAACATACTTTGGCATAGAATCATCATTCTTTAAAAAAAAAAAGACAGTATTTTATTTGGAAGTCTCCATCACTCCCACAATCCCTTGTTCTCTACCAGTACTTGTATTTCAGTGAAGGACCTTCCCCCAATCCCTCCCCCACAGTCAGACCATCACTAAGTCATGGTCATTCTAATACCTAAATATACTCAAAGGTGGTCCCCTTATTTCTCTCTCCATTCCAACCATCCTAGTTCACTAATAGCATATACCATGTATCTTGGGCTTGCCTTGTGGCCTGGCATGGTACATGAACTCATTTATTTCTTATGCTAACCCTCGAGGTAGGAAAGATTATTATTCCCAAATTACTGATAGGAAAATTGAAACATAGGGAGACTAAGTGACTTACCCAAAGTCAGACAGCTAGTAAGAGATGCTGTACTCAAACCCAGACAGGCAGATTCAGAGTCCGCACTCTTAACTAATGGACAATATTGTGTTTCTAACTCGGATTATTGGAATACCTACCCAACTTTCCTCCTTCATCCAATTATGCCCCTTCCATTCACTTCTCCACAATATAACCAGAATAATTTTTTGAAACACAAATTTGATCCTATCTCTCTGAGAAGTAAGCGTTACTTTGTCCAAGAATAATCCCTGTAATGCACAATACAAACCACACGTGCCACAGCACTTACGACAACCAATTCAGGTCAACCACATGCTTTGAGTGAATGAACAGTTGATATTTTTTAATCGCAAAGTTAATTTCGATCCAAAATATGAAAGTCAGCTCTCCAGTAACATAATCTAACAACCCAAAACATAATACCAAGCATCCTTGTAAATTAATTAAACCTCATTTAAAGGATAAGGCCAATACTATCATATTTCATTTTATTTTACTCACAAAAATAAATGGTCTATAGAAAAAGTAGATTTGTTTCATGAATAAGAGCATTGCTAAAATATATAGATTTGAATAGCCAATTGCAGACAATCAATAAATGATGGGCAATAATTTTTAATGACTATCGTGTGATATGAAATGAAAGGAAAGCTAGATTGGCCAGTTCTCTGAGTGGCCCTTATTCATCAGATGTTTCAATTTTCCTCTAAATATTTATAAATCTTCAACTCACTTCTGCCTTTCTAACATAAGACGTTTCCTGGGATTTCTAGGTTATGTCTGTGTAATGTGTCGACTGACCTCTTTACTAACAATCTTCTGCAGAACAGACTGATATGTCTCAGAAAACAGCTGTATGTATTTCTTTACATTTACTCTAATACTTTAACATAAAGCAAAGATGAGATTCCCGACTTTTATTCATATTTATGCTTTTGTCCTTGTCTGAGAACAGATGCTGAAAGCCACCTTTAATGTGTTTGACTCTGCTCATTCCTGACTTACATGAAAAATCCCTTTCACTGTTCAAACCCTTCTGGGCAAACTCCGCCATGATTTCTTATTTTATGCACGGATATATGCGTCCTGACGTGCATATCTTAAATCTTAAGCTTGTTCAGAAATTGTTGACTCCTTAGGACGTATAAAAATGAGAAGTTGCTCTAAAATTCTCTCTGGGTCTATTTTATTTCACTTCCTGCAAGTGTTGGCATGTCATCTAAAAACTATAGGAATATCAGGCAATATGATTTATTAATGAGACCTCCTCATCCATCCTCAGTGAAATCGCCTGGTAAAGGAAGCCACTGTTTGAATACACAGTCTGAATAAGAAGCCATATCTTTCATTTCCCATTTGTTTTAGACTCTGGAGTGAGTTGTCAAGGGGCCTCCTGGCTGTCGTGACCATCTGGAAACACCTGGCATTGGCCCAAGCATGGGCACAAGCTGCACAAGACTTCATCAGAAACGACAATTCACCTAACTCAGAAGGCACTTTTTTTCATGCAGTTCAGCTAATTCTCCAATGGCCATAATTGTGGAACCATGGCCGCTCCCTCCTGACTATCCCAGCCACCTCTCAGCCTTTTCCCCTTGCCCTTTATCTCGTCAGGGCACATATTCAATTGTCCACTTGCCTACAGCTTCTATTTTCCGAGATATCTCTCTCCGTGTGCCTTTACCACACACACAATGAACAGCCATTTGGTCGACATTGCTCATCTCCCCTGACCTTATGTCTGCCATTGTCCCTGTCCCCCAAAATGATAAGGATATCATTGCGTTTACACCCAGGACTCAGTCAGAATGCGGACCTGAGCTAAGGCATTTTGCTTACCCAGTTTGCAGTGACCATCTCAGGATGAAAATCTGACTGTTGTATTCCTAACACTCTATCCCCCGAATATCAGCGTGTTCGCATGCTAATACTGATCTTCTCCCCAGTACAGCACAGATACAAGACCCTACTGACCTAAGACACAAGAACATTAGTTCTCTACTTTGAAAGGACTCCTCCTTTGATTAGAAATGAAATTACTCTTTTTCATCTCTACCTTATTCCCTAGCAATACTCCAAAATTCAAAGTCATTTCCCTAACTTATATCCATCCTCAAATAAGGAAGATTTACTATCACTATCACTATCACTATTCAAATGATGTGTCATAGCTCTGGAAACAGTTTCAAAAGACAACTTTCTAAAATGAGTTAGATAATATCGCACCCTATATATCGTCACCTTGTTCTGTGTCATCTCTGGGGGCAGAGGAAGGAGGAGAAAGCTCTCAGTTTCACCTCTAGATTCATGACCCTATGAAACACTATTATAAATTTCTGAATAATTATGCTAATTAGGATTAGATTTGCGTTTATTGTCTTGAAACTCTAAGCTAAATGTAAGGTTGTTCTCACTGAGTACGACTTTAATTAAATATTTAATATCAACTTTGAGAAACTCAGCAAAGGCAAGTCCTTTTAAAAGATGCTTTAGGTCAAACAGCAGAAATGATAATCTCCTGGGTGTAGATAACTTGCTGATTATTCCACTTTTTATTACAAGCCCAGGTGATAAAAGCCAATAACAAGGCTGATGGTGCATCCAACTTGCATCTTTTTCTCTTGGGTCATTCTGCTCATTGGTGCTGCTAATGTACCACACCCCATACAGTCTGGAGAACCTTGCATGGTTATTTAGTAGAAAGAGAGAAGAATAGAGCCTGATGTATTTTTGTTTAACATTTTTTTATATTTAGAAGTTGCCATTCACTGCTGTGAAACCCCCAGTCTGCTTCATAAGCAGGAATGGCACTTTGCAGCTTGTGCAAAGTCTGGTGAAAGCTGCATCACCAAGCAATATTGACCTCAAAATTTGGAGACCGAAGAAAATCGCTCTCATCTTTCATCACACAACTTCTGGCATTATCTCCTTGTAAACAGTGACCCCAATTTTACTATTGAAATCTCCCTTAAGATCCCCTAATCACTAAATCTAATAATTTTTTCAGATCTAGCTTTCTTGGCCTCTTTGAATTTATTAATCAAAAACTTGATTCTATGTTTCCATACAAAATTTAAAATTATTTGTTCCCATTCTATGAAAAACGCCATGGGTATTTTGACAGATATTGCGCTGAATCTATAGATTGCCTTGGGTAGTATGCTCATTTTAACAATATTAATTCTTCCAATCCAAGAACACGATGTATCTTTCCATCTGTTTGTGTTGACTTCAATTTCTTTCATCAGTGTCATATAGTTTTTTGTGTACAGGTCTTTTACCTCCCTGGGTAGGTTTATTCTTAGGTATTTTATTCTTTTTGATGTGCTGGTGCTCAACATCACTAATCGTCAGGGAAATGCAGATCAAAACCACCATGAGATATCACCTCACACCTGTCAGAATGGCTATCATTAAAAAGAATGCAAATAACAGGTATTGGTGAGGACGTGGAGAAAAGGGAACACTCATACACTATGGGTGAGGGTGTAAATTGGTGCAGCTGCTATGGAAAACAACACGGAAGCTTCTCAAGAAAACTAAAACTAGAACTACCATATGATCCAGCAATTCCACTCCTATGTATATATTCAAAAAAAAAAACCAAACAAACAAACAAAAACACTCATTCAAAAAGATACATGCACCTTGTTGTTCATAGCCGCATTATCCACAATTGCCAATATACGGAAGCAACTTAAGTGTCCATCAACAGATGAATGGATAAAGAAGCTGTGGTACATATACAATGGAATATTACTCAGCCATAAAAAATGAAATGTTGCCATTTGAAGCAACATAAATGGAATTGGAGGGCATTATGCTAAGTGAAATAAGTCAGAGAAAGATAAATACTGTATAATATCACTTATAGTGGAATCTAAAAATACAACAAACTTGTGAATATAACAAAAAAGAAGGAGGCTCACAGATATAGAGAACAAACTAGTGTTTACCAGTGAGGAGAGGGAAGGGTGGAGGAGCAATACAGGGGCAGGGGATTAAGAGGTACAAACTGGGCTTCCCTGGTGGCACAGTGGTTGAGAATCCACCTGCCAATGCAGGGGACATGGGTTCGAGCCCTGGTCTGAGAAGATCCCACATGCCGCGGAGCAACTAGGCCCGTGAGCCACAACTACTGAGCCTGCATGTCTGGAGCCTGTGCTCCACAACATGAGAGGCCGTGACAGTGAGAGGCCCGTGCACTGCGATGAAGAGTGGCTCCCACTCACCGCACTGGAGAAAGCCCTCACACAGAAACGAAGACCCAACACAGCCAAAAATAAATAAATAAATAAATTTATTAAAAAAAAAAAAAGAGGTACAAATTATTAGGCATAAAATAAACTACAAAGGATATGTTGTACAACATGGGAACTATAGCAAATATTTTATAATAACTACAAATGAAGTATAACCGTAAAAAATTGTAAACTACTATACTGTACTCCTGTAACTTACATAATATGTCCATCAACTGTACTTCAATTAAAAGAAAAAAATCTGGCCAAAAAGAAAAACAACTTGCTTCTAGAAATGCTCTCTCTTTCCGCTGCCACTAGCAGTGCTTTCGTCCGATTCCTTCTCCACATGGCTACCAAGTAAAGTGATATCACCTTGGTGCTCTTGCTCTCCCTATAATTACCTTTCACTCTTTTTCCCCCTATGTCCCAAATTAAATCTATCCTTAGAGGTCTCATCCCTTTTCACAAGGTTAAGTTCAACTTTTGATGCATGCTTCCCAAACCTTCATATCACCTCTGTTGTCTCCCTTTATCTATTTATTTACTGAGCAACTTATACTGTAAACATTCATGACCCTATGAAACACTATTATAAATTAGTTCTCCACTTTGAAAGGACTCCTCCTTTGATTAGAAATGAAATTACTCTTTTTCATGTCTACCTTACCCTGGGGGCCGCCCCAGCCCCATTCAGGCGCCATTCCAGGTCCCAGCCACGGCCACCTCTCATGACCAAGCACTCCATCAGCCGTGGCAGCCCTCGCCCTCGTGTGGAGCAAGGCGGGTTGAGCGGGCGCCTGGCCCAGGCTGGGGCAGCCCCTGGGAACCTGGCCATGGTCCCCTGCGGTTTCAATCTGCTTCATCCACCGTGTACAGGGAGCAAGCAAGGGTGTGTGCTCGTCACCAATGGTGCCAAAGTTTCTTACCGCCCCCCTGTGAGTCCCACTGTCTTTCAAACCAGCTTAGGGAACTTCCTTCCTGCTGTCAGACCCCAGGGCTGGCACAGCACATATGTGGCTTAAACCCCTCACTTCCCAAGGAGGATCTCAACTCCTGTAACCTCCCCCGACTTCAGTGTCCCTTCCCAGGAGCGCAGGACCCTAGCTGATCACTTCCCTTCCCTTCCCACCTGACGCCGTGTGGATCTTGCTTACAGCCTTGGTTGTACAGGAGTCTTCCTGCCCGTCTCCAGTTCGTTCTCAGTGAGAATTGTCCCCCAAGTAGGTGTATTTTTGATGTGTCTGTGGGAGGAGGTGAGCTCCACGTCCTCCCACCCCTTCTGCCATCTTGATCTCAACCTCATATAGTACAGCCTTAGCTGGAGTTGACAGCTTAACTTCAACCCCTCACCCTCCCGTGCCACCCACTGGAGAACTTCTAATTCTCTATCATTCCAACTAATTCTATACAAAAAGGAAAGAAAAACCTGAAAACATTATCCTACAAACCATGTCTTCGTACTGGTTTTTTTTCCTTTCTGCTCATGGCACCATAACACTTGCCATCACTGATTTTTGATATTTCAGAATAATTAGTTCATTACTCTCCTTGCCCTGACCATGCAGTCTATAGCCATCTCTGTTTTGTGCCATGACATTCATTCCACATTAATCAAGTGTTTTTAAGAACCTCCAAGGTTACTGTTCTGGGTATGGGGAGACAGCATTTAAGCGTGCCAGGTAAGGTCTCTACTTATATGCAGCTTGTGTGGTACACTTCTTAAGTGTTTCCTGCACCCTCGCCTTCATTTTCTTTCTCCTGGTTTCTTCCCCACTTCCTCTATCACCTTCCTCCAATTCATGCTCTTGTCGTATGAGTCTTCCTGAAACACCACATAAAAGGCGTTCTTCCAGGATCATCTTCAAACTGTTTTCCTTCTTTTTTTTTACATTCTATCTGTTAATGGTCTCATCTTAAAGGCCAAATTCCATTTTCTTGTGCAAATGTTTCCCAAATCTGAACCACTACAATTGTCTCCCTTTATCTATTTATTTACTGAGAAAAGATATACTGTAAATGTATTGTATATTATGTAGCAAATATACTATATATACTGTATATATAGTACAAATATATACTGTATATATACTACATATGATTAATTTTTTTAAATTTTTTTAATGCATTTACTTATTTATTTTTGGCTGCATTGGGTCTTCGTTGCTGAGCGTGGGCTTTCTCTAGTTGCAGCGAGTGGGGGCTACTCTTTGTTGCAGTGCACAGGCTTCTCATTGCGGTGGCTTCTCTTGTTGCAGAGCACGGGCTCTAGGCATGCAGGCTCAGTAGTTGTGGCTCGTGGGCTCTAGAGCACAGGCTCAGTAGCTGTAGTGCACAGGCTTCGCTGTTCTGCGGCATGTGGGATTTTCCCAGACCAGGGCTCGAACTTGTGTCCCCTGCATTGGCAGGCGGATTCTCAACCACTGCACCACCAGGGAAGTCCCTATGATTAATTTTTAAATCATGTATTTTCATGATTATTTCATATTTATTTCTTTGCTAGTATGATTTTTAATTATAATGTTTAATTCTTTCAAGACCTCAAGTGTGAGTTTTCTAGAATGAAGAAAATAGAAACAGTGGAAAGAAATGCATAAAATATCACAGTTTTACGTTGTTTAAAATCCTATAACTTTGATCTCAAATGCTAAATATCATAGAAAAGTTATTATTCTGTATCCAAGGATCTTGGGCTTTGACCTTAGATGGAGCAGTTGTAGTGGCAAAAAGTGAGAATAACCAGGGGTTGGATCCTGCTTTGCTGTTATCCAGTTTGACTGACTTGGGAAAGTTACATATTTCACTCTGTCTCAGCTCAGCCAACTGTAAAGGAAGATAATAATGTCACCCACCTATTTAATTTGGGATGGGGCTGCATGAAAGAAAAAATAAGCTCCAACAGTGCCCTTGAACTCTGAGCTAACTGAAAGCAGAGAATGAAGTGTTATTTATCTCTAACTGCATAGCCTATCCCATATTTGGCACAGATGAGGTATTTGGTAAATGTCATGTAATAAAATAGCAATTCATCCAAGAAAAGTGTCCTTCTTACCATCAACTGAATACGATTTTCCCTGAATCGGATCACCATCAGCACTCTGCCCTTACCTCCCTTATGGCATGAAACACAGTATATTTGAGTGTGTGTATGTGGGGGGGGGGGGGGGCAGGGTCGGTGATCTGTGAGCTTCTTGAGAGTAGTGGTCAGTGTGAGAACAGGGTAAGAACACCCGACGCAGAAGCCCAACTCCATCATTCCCTGGCCACCCGGCGGAAGAGACACTGAGCCTGTGCCCGAGGTCCCTAATCTAGTGAATGAGGATGTTGATTCCTATCCTGCCTTCCTTGCAGGGATTCTTGAAAGTTTAAATTCGATAATATAGAGAGAAGTGCTGGGGAAAATATAAATCATTAAATAAATAAGTTAATGACAACAAATCCAACCATAATGATTTGTGTATCCTCTGCAATAGCCAATTCAGGAATTCTCACAATTATGTTATCAGATATTTGTCGGATGAACGCATGATCTCAACTAACTGTATAACAAAGATATAAAACAGTCTTTATAATGAAATTTCATTTCTGTTGACACTGGGGTATTTCTGAAATCATAACAATATTTTCCTCCTCAACTATCAGACTGCAAGAAATTTAGCCTATCATTTCCTATAACAGGAAAAAAAAAACCCACAAGTATGAGTCTGAGAAGACAATCTTTGGAATATCTGTGAAATTTAATTATTTTAAACTTTCAAAATACATTTTATATGTGAAGAAGTTGTACCAAGTGAGGTGAAGTTACCAACCTGAAAAAATACGTAGTGCAGGATACAACTGAAAATGTAAACGAAAGAAGTGAACTTCTTTGTCTTGGACAGACATCCAGTAACATATTTTGCACTTGAAAATATCCTCAGGGATTCTCACAATCTCGAATGTCTTATTTATATAATGCAATGGAATTGTTCAAGCCTGAAAACTTATCGTAAGCAACATTTAATCCTTAAAAAAATGCAACTGTTGGAACATACAGGATTTGGAACATTTGGTTTCCATATAAAAATTTGGGAGAATGTGAAAAACAGAACTGTCATTCTCTCATTCTTGGAAAATGTAGGTAAATCAGTACCCTGTTCTCATACTGAAATGGAGTAAAACTATATACTGTCTATTAGAGGCTATTATTTAAAAGTTTACATATCTACTGAGGCACCTTCTTTTCCCATCAAGTGACAGAAGGATTTCACTCTCAGGAGCTGATTGTTCAGCATCTCTCCTAAGACGCTCCTCTCCTGAAGAGCCGACCCTCTGCTCGTCCACTCCTGTCTCCCAGAGGCCAGCACAGTTCCTGGCGTAGATGCGCAGTTTGCAGGGAGTGCCTGAAACACTCACTGATTCAAAGACAATGTGAAGAATAATAAACACACACCACGACATCTTCTATAAATCTCCTCGCTGACGACTCTCCCTATAGCCCTGCCACAAATCATTACTAGGAGAGATCACTTCTCCTTTGCATGCATTTTTATCCCATTTTTCCTACAGATACCACATGGGATGCAGCAGCCTCACTCAGTAACAGAGAACTAGGAAGTTGTGATAATACATTTTTCTTCCCCTCTAACAAACATTTACCCTTCCTGACCTGTGTGCCATGTTTGCTGAATGGGGTGAAATGTCACAACTTTACTGCCGTGGCCCACATTATATGCGGCTTGAAAAAAATCTATAACATTTATTCTGGCTTCATCCATCATCTTGGGAGAGCAGGCAACAGGAGACCTGGCAGCAATAGGCAATAACTCTCAAGTGAATTTTAACGATGAGTCCTGGACACGTAAATGAAAGAGAATCACCTCTGCTTAGGTAACACGCTGTTTCACGAAAGGTAGTACCATTCTTCATCCCCTGGACGTGTATATCCTCCTCATAAATAAACATAGTTCTATCCTCTGAAAGTTCTTGCCTGACTTAAGCTCTGGGTAAGTTCTGGGCACTGCGTGCTCTGATCCGACTTGAGTGTGGTGGGTAAAGGGTGCCAGCCGCAATATGTGGAGGCCTGCCTTCCAAATCCAGTGATGACACCAGCCAGCTTTGTGCTTCTGGAAGACTGCAGCTTTCAAACATCTCGGTGCCCTCAGAGGTCCCCCTGAGATCAAACTTGAGCCCGTGTGGCCAAACTTCAAAGAGGGAAATTATACAACATGTCAGGCGATGTGTGTTTATTATTCATCACATCCTTACTCATGGAAAATGAGTGTGGGAGATGCAATACATTTTCTCAGACGAATTCTACCATTTTCTGCATGTTTCATTAGTCTTTTCCTTTTTCTCTTCCTTCTTTTAAAATTTCTCTCCTTTCCACTTGTCAGGTTTCCTCTTCCTTTTTTTTTTTTTAACTTTTCTACTTGATGTTTATCTGTACCTTTAGCGTACCAGGGACATCCTCAGCTCCACAGCCACTCTTGATCATGATGCTTGAAAAAATTCTACTACCTGATTGCAATTAAAATGTATAAAATCGAAGGACCTTATTTTTACCAGATACAGATTTGATGATATTTCAGCACAAATAAACATGTTGACTTTTGTGATCAAAACCTATGTTTAAAAATATGATTGAAAGGGCTTCCCTGGTGGCGCAGTGGTTGAGAATCTGCCTGCCAATGCAGGGGACACGGGTTCGAGCCCTGGTCTGGGAAGATCCCACATGCCGCGAAGCAACTAGGCCCGTGAGCCACAACTACTGAGCCTGCGTGTCTGGAGCCTGTGCTCTGCAACAAGAGAGGCCACGACAGTGAGAGGCCCGCGCACTGCGATGAAGAGTGGCCCCCACTTGCCGCAACTAGAGAAAGCCCTCGCACAGAAACGAAGACCCAGCACAGCCATAAATAAATAAATAAATAAATAAATAAATAAATAAACCCAAAGTTTAAAAAAAAAAATAGATGTAACACTCAAGATTTCAGCTTTAAAAAATACATATATGATTGAAAAATAATTGAATAAATACAAATACTTCTTAAAAATTGAAAATTTTTAAAATTGAAAAATGAGAAGATTTCTACTTAATTTTTTTGAGTCGCATGGCAAAAAATGCCTGAGCTTTATAGCCTTACTTGTCTGCATGCTCTCACATTGGATCTGATATCCCTCTTGGCTGTGAATGGCTCAGAGTTTCTGAGGCTTTCTTGAACCTTCTTGCTCAGCTTATTTGTTGGTAAGCAACAGGATTTCTACCTATAATGCCTCAGCACTTATGCATTAACCCATGTAAGTTTATAGTAAGTCCCCTACATACGACCGAGTTCCGTTCCGAGAGCACGTTCATAAGTCCAATTTGTTCGTAAATCCACCCAACTTAGCCTAGGTACCCAACTAACACAATCAGCTATATAGTACTGTACTGGAATAGGTTTATAATACTTTTCACACAAAAAACAACACAAAAAATAGAAAACATTTTTAATCTTACAGTAAATCACCTTGAAAAGTGCAGTAGTACAGCACAACAGCTGGCATCCGGGGCTGGCATGGAGTGAACAGGCGAGAAGAGTTACTGACTGGAGGAGGGAGAGGAGGTGGGAGATGGCAGAGCTGAAGAATCGTCAGCAACAGGAGACAGAGGGCAAGCTGCAATTTCACTCACGCCTGACGTGGATGGCACAGGTTCTGGTTCCTTGCTGGATTCAGGTCTATCTACCCTCTTGAAAAAACGATCCAATGGTGTCTGGGTAGCAGCTCTTTTTTTTCTCATCATAGATGACATGGTAGCACTGGATTGCATTCTGAACGGCTGCTGCGACCTTTGTGTACCATTCTACGTTCAGGTCCTGTGCCTCAAAAACTAACAGTGCCTCCTCACATAAAGAAAATCCCCTTGCCATTCCCTGTGTCGTGAATCTCTTCGTTTCTTCAGTTACTTCTTCTTCCTCTTGTCTCCCGTCATCCTTTCTCTGGGCCCCCAATTCCTGGAGCTTCTTAGCAGTACCAGCTACATCACCGCTGCTTTTACACTTGCTTCCAGACATCCTGATCTTGAAATAAAGACACTGTGCTACTGTACTCTACACAGTCTGTACAGAAAAGTACCCAAAGGCACAACCACTTGTAGAGGCTGCACGCACATGACAATGTACGCCAGACACGTGAACTAACTTACGTGACTGGACATGCAAACGCACGTTCGCATCTTTGAAAGTTCGCAACTTGAAGGTTCATATGTAGGGGACTTACTGTATTAAAAGAGGAAACATTTTTGAACATCATATAATGAGCAGTTTTATAAATGTAAGAAACACTCTGAAAATCCCCACGGTGCTAAGTCCCTGGAGGAATTAATGTCAGCACAGCGGACTCACTGACGCTCAGTGCATTGGTCCTGGCGCAATTAGGACCTAGGCCTTGGTGAGTAAGCATGGCATTTGGGTCTGATGGTGTGCAAAGGGTCTGCCTGCTTCACTGATACACCCCCATCGATAAGAGGAACAAGGATAGAGCTGATGGTGTGAAGAGTGCCCTCGAGAAAGGATTAGTAACTTACTGATGTTCTGGCCCTCTCATTTATCTTTTTTTAACTTTTATTTTATATTGGACTATGGTTGATTTACAGTGTTGGGCTAGTTTCAGGTGCACAGCAAAGTGACCCAGTTATACATACACATGTATCTACTCTTTTTTCAAATTCTTTTCCCAGTAAGGTTATTACAGAGTATTGAGCAGAGTTCCCAGGGCTATACGGTAGGTTCTTGTTGGTTATCTTTTTTTAAATATAGCAGTGTGTGCATGTCAATCCCAAACTCCCAATCTATCCATTTATCTTAACAACATAAATAAAATGTGTGTAACTCAAAAATAGCAAGAATAAACTCACACACATTTGAGAAGTATATTCATTACAAGGTTATCATTTCCCTTCACTCTCTACGTCTCCCAGAAACAACCCCTGCTGGCAGCCATTTGGCAGGTACACGTCCACATTTGCGGTTCCAACTAGAGTTTATTTTGTTTGTTTGTTTCAGTTTGTTATGTTTTTGATTAATGACACCATAGGGCAATTGTCTTGTGACTTGCTTTGACATTTGACAGAGAAATTGCCGTGCTGGTAGAGACTTGGTTCATTCTTTTAAACCACTACTTAGTATATTCCCTGGCTTGGCTGTATCATCATTTCATTAACATTCCCTCACTTGGGATACTTAGACTGTCATGAATTTTCGCTACTGCAAACAAGGCCGCAGCAAACATGTCAGTACATGCAACTTTGTGCACGTGTGCTAGTATTTCTGCAGAACAGATTATTAAAATTGGAAGTGCTTGCTTGAATGTAATACTGGGTAAAATGTTCTCCTTGCTATCAAATTATCATCCAAATGCAGTGTACCAATTCACACCCCATCAAAATAAGATCAATTGCTTTTTTTTTTTTTCTTTTTGGTGTTCTTCACTCAGAGTGGATATGTTTCACCTTTTAACTTTTACTAATGGAATGCGTAAAAATAGCATTTCATTGTTGCTTTAATAATGACAACTTATATTTTTGTACACTTGTGGTAGAAGGCATTACTCAAGTTTTTTTTTTCATGTATTAACTCTTTTAAACTTCAGAATATCCTAACATATCTTCATTTTACAGATGAAAAAACTTGAAAATAAGTAATTTTCTAAGATAACACCTCTAGAAAATGATACAGGGGGTGTCAAACCCACGCAGCCTGACCCCAGAGCTTGTACTTTTAGCCACTGTACTTCTTACTGGTAAACAGAAAAATTTGGATTTCCATTATTATTTGTAAGAAAGTGCATCTATTTTTATATTTTCCTTTCTGAACTATTCCTATATTTTGGACATTTTTTCCTATTAGTTTGCCATTTAAATTTCGATGTTTAATCCTCTTTATATGTTAAGTTCATATTTTTTCTTCCTTTTCCTTTCATCTTTCACTTTGTTTATAATGACATTTGTAACCAAATTCTCAGTCTTTTCTTTGATGACTCCTAGATTTTGCATCTTGTGTAGTAAGGATTTCTCATCCTGAGATTTTCAAAATATTTTTATCTTTGATTGCATAATTATCCTTTTTATAATAAATTCTAATATGAATATTTGGATTTTATGCAAGGGAGAACTCCAATTTTGTTTCCACATAAATATTCAAGTTTCCAAACCCTTTAATTTAATCATTTATTTCCTCTTAATTTTAATTTTTTTGTCATTTTATTTTACTTTATTTTGAATTTTGGAATTTTATTTATTTTTTTTATACAGAAGGTTCTTATTAGTCATCCATTTTATACATATTAGTGTATACATGTCAATCCCAATCTCCCAGTTCATCCCACCCACCCCTCTGCCACTTTCCCCCTCTGGTGTCCATACGTTTGTCCTCTACCTTTATCATACTCTAAGCTTCTCTATGTGCTGGGGTCCATTTCTGAAGACAAAGACACGTGTTTTAATTACGACACCTTTTTGGAAATTACTATTGTTTTCAATGTCATTTTGCAAAGTTTTCCTACCTATTGATTTATATTTTTTTTTTTCCAAATTTTGGTTAGGCTTGGATTGAAATGCAAATTAACTGGCAAAGATGAACATTTACAACATTAACTTTATAGCCAACCTCTATTGACTCAGAACTGTTTATGATTTTCAGTAAAGTTTTACAGTTTTATTCATACCTTACATACTTCCTATTAGGTTTATCCCTAGTTACTTTGTAGCTTTATTATTATTATTACTATTGTTATCAGAATTTTGTACTTCATAGTTTATATTTTATATATTACTAGTGGCCTGAAAAATCTATTGACTTTAAAACGACACCTTTATATCTAGTGATGTTATTGAACTCTCTAAACAGTTCTGTGAGCTTTCGTTTGATTCTCTTGGATTCTTCTATGTGGAAAAAACATTTTGGGGTAAACATTTTACTCAACTCACCTTTGGACCATTCTACTTGGAGAAATCATTTCTCCTTAGTTTGTATTTCTATTATATTTCTTAAAATAATAACAAATTGAAAAGTATACCATTAATCAGGTTTCCATGCAATGAAAATTGAGTGAGAATTTGAATAACTATCTGGTATATCTGATCAATGTATATAATTAAACTTTTATACAGTCCATAATTCTTCCTTTCCCATAATATAATGGCTTTATAAAAGCCTATATTTTGTGTGAATAATTGTTTCACCTTTCCACTTCACTTTACTGTATGGCCCATAGAGAATTAAAAAAAAATTGGAGGAAATATAATGCAAGTTACATAACATCAATATTTAGTCATTATCAATATGGTTCTATAATTATTCATACCTTAGTCTCAGCACACCACAGGTGCAACAAGGCAAAGGAAAAAATAATTAGCCAAGCAATAAATCTCCACTAGTAAAGGCCAGAAGATGAAGTAAAACTATTCAGAGGGATGAAAGGAAGTGGACAACAAATGAAGAGCCGCAAAAAGGCATTTTGGAAGAGAGCACGAGAGCGCAGTGTAAATTAGTATGGCAATAACGATTTAATTTCTAAGAAAGACGAAGCTGAAAAATAGAAATGAGTAGCTAACTGCAAGGAAAATATTAATATTGCATATATCTTGTGCTTTACAGCATAAGTTATTTCAGCTGCATATGATTACTGAAAATAGGCACATATGAATTCAGTTAAAGTCTTCATTTCAAAGATATCTCAATGAGTGGATGTCTTGTTCTAGAGCACATGTGCAACCCTGTACCTAAATCACAGCATAAACAGAAGATCGGCAATTTTTAGGTGGCTAAATGGAATGCAAATGGTGAAAACACAAAGCAGAGGCAAAAATCTCTACTGAAATGTGAACTACTCGGTTTGTCTGCTGGCCTTTTTCAGAGCTCCTGGAGAGTTGCCAGGCCCCTAGTGGGTTATGCTGGGGAAGCAAACAAGCTTGGGAGAACAGAACCCCTCAAACAGCTTCTCAAGGAACCAAAGAGTATGTTCTGCTTTCAGAACGTGTCAAAAACAAAGCTACAGTGTATTCATATTTCAATAAGGATGACAATGGGTCTTTCATCAATGGGAACAATACAAAGTAAGTATTAGCACCAAAGTGAAGAAAACTAAGGCATACCCTCTGAACCAGTATATACACAAAACTGCTAGCCTATGCCTGTGAAATTGTTCCTTCGGGGGTATTACCAGTAGAAAGCAATGACGTATCCAGCCAAGGCTGGTGTTTTATGAACGCTAATCTTGCAGAGCATCAAAGACAATATGAATATTGATGGAGCAGCTACACATGTTATGTAAATATACCTTTCTTTTACCCAACACACTTCATGCTCTCAAAGAATCACAAACAGGCATAGGACCAAATGCAATCACATGCTAATTTGATAAAACGTGGCCAAATTATCTGCGAAATTATCTAGTATTTTTCATAAAATGAAATTTCCCTTAAGGTAAATTGGTGTGCTATATTGTGTGTTATCATTATATCATTCTATAACCAGAATCTACACTTTAATTGTGACAAGAAGGAAAAGCTTGGAAATAAGTACAGTGAGCCTGATCTCTCTTTGAAGTAAGAGCTAAAACTTAGCCAAAATATGAAATGCCAGGAACTCTTCTTAGGCCTGACTATACCAAGTCATTTAATCTTCCCAACAACTGACAGGCAGCGAGGTTAAGCTTCCCAAGTTCATACAGCCAGTGGTTGTGGAGCCAAAATTTGAGACCAAATTGTTTGAAACTAAACAGAAAATGTCACTCAAGAAACCTTGGGAGAGTTTGTAAATAAGTTCATTTGTATCATTTTTTTCTTAGATTCCACGTATAAGTGATATCACATGATATTTGTCTTTGTCTGACTTACTTCACTTTGTATGATAATCTCTAGGTCCATTCATGTTGCTGCAAATGGCATTATTTCATTCTTGTTTATGGCTGAGTAATATTCCATTGTATATGTGTACCACATCTTCTTTATCCATTCCTCTGTCGATGGACATTTTAGTTGCTTCCATCTCCTGGCTACTGTAAATACTGCGCTATGAACATTGGGGTTGCATGTATCTTTTCAAACTATAGCTTTCTCCAGATATATGCCCAGGAGTGGGATTGCTGGATCATATGGTAATTCTATTTTTAGTTTTTTAAGGAACCTCCATACTGTTCTCCATAGTGGCTGCACCAATTTACATTCCCACCACCAGCAGTGTAGGAGGGTTCCTTTTTCTCCACACCACAGAAAGAGACTCACAGACACAGAAAACAAACTTATGGTTACCAAAGGGGAGAAGGGGGTAAATTAGGAGTTCGGGGGTAACAGATACACACTACTATATATAAAATAGATAACCAGGACCTACTGTATAGCACAGGGAACTCTACTTGATATCCTGTAATAACCTATAAGGGAAAAGAATCTGAAAAAGAATATATATATAGCTGAATCACTGTGCTGTACACCTGAAACTAACACAACATTGTAAATCAAATATACTTAAATTTTAAAAATTTAATTAATTAACTACTTTAAAAAAAAAAAGAAACCTTGGGAAACAGCACAGTAGAAGAGAAAATGAATTCCAGAGTTGTGACAGACACTTCAAGTGAAACAGATATTAGGGAAAACAATCTCTCCAGCCTTTTACTTAAAGCTATATTCTAATACATATCCTTAATATATGGATTGTGTGTGTGTGTGTGTGTGTGTGTGTGTGTGTGTGTGTGTGCAGGCACATACTTACAGGCTGTCCTTTAATACGTTTCCAAACAGAAATTTACCACCTAGAAACTTTATCTATAATTTTTGTAGCTTCTATCTTTACCATAACTTTTCTGTGAACAAGACCCAAGAAAACAATTCTAGGGTCATAAAGTAAGTGAAGATACATATTTATATATGAATTTAGCTACATATCCAGGGCTTTTAAAAAATCTTGTATCTCACTATTATCTTCTTAACTATTTCTACAACCAGCACAAAATGAAATGGGGTATGGTAGGAATCTGCCTAATGTAATCCCCATATCCACATCAAATAATTAGGCAAAGTCTTATGAATTTGATACCTCTAGATAACTGTAACCTGTGATTTAATATTTGTAAATATAACATAATGCTTAGGGCACTGACATGCTTGTAGAGGCTTTCTTTACATTCATCAATGCTCAGGTACTAAAACCCAAGCCATTTTTTTGTTATATAAGCCCTTATTTGTTTATGTCCACATTACTCTGGAAAATGCCTGAAGGGCATATTTAAGTTATATTTTTTAAAAAGAGCCTATGTTCAGGTAGACCTTTTTTCTTTATGACAGTTTTTAGAACATTCATAAGCAGAATGACTTGATTATAAATCAAATTTGATTGGTCAAAGCAGAGTTCCACTTTACTTTCTGCCCTTTCACACCTGGAATAGCAATGAAGCTGCAGAGAAAGGTAAACGTCAAAAACAAATAAATATTAAAATTGGAGTAGAAGACTTTTCATCATTCCACCCCCAAACTAGCAAGGCTCAATTTTGCTTCTGTATCTGTTCAATGTTCCAGTTAACACACCAATATACCCCAAACAGCCAATCAAAATGAAAAGACACAAATTTACTCAGAACATCCCAAAATATCATATGGGGTGAAGAAATGTGAGGCCCCATGATAAAATACTAAATGCAGAGGCCTTCTGATACATCATTATGGTCCTAATTTCCTCAATATCCTTATTGGAAAAAAATAAGCACATGTTTGAATACAGACTAGAATGAGAATGTCTGCCTTGTTTCTAACAGCAAGTTAAATTAATTGTTAAATGAGAAAAAAATTAGTCCCACTTCCCTGAATTTTGAAAAAGATCTTATACAATAAGATCTACACAGGAGAATTTTGGCACCCATTAAGATCGTATGTATTGCAGTAAACAGAGAACTAAGTTGAAGCCAGACCGAATATGATCCATGGCAGCCTTAGAAAGTCCCCGTAACATTTTTAGGACTTGGTGGCCATAGTTATAAAGTGCTCGGTCACTGCCAAGAGCTGCTCCAGGGGAGGTCAGACAAGCTCTTGTCTGAGACTTAAAAATAAAATTAAAGGCAAAAATAAGTTTAAAGAGAAAAATAAAGTACTAAGCACAGTGTCTGATAAATGGTAAGTACCTAAAAAAAGGTAAACAGGTCTTAGTTTGGGCTGTTGCTTTGTTGTTATCTTTGTTTTGCTGCTGAGACCAGATGACTTCAAAGATTCCTTTCAATTTAAAGATTAAATTATTGGAGACTCTTTTCAACATCTAAGAACATTCACATTTATGAGTATAAGACTTCATGACTCTGCTCATTTTAGAATAAGAAATTGTCAAAAACTGGGGACAGCAGCAAATGTTTTGCTTCTTAATATTCCCAAACAGAAGTCCTAATACTACATTAGGAGTTTTTTCAGTATTCTTACAGCATACTGGGTTGACTTTCATTTTCAGCAAGCTGGCTGGCTCAACAGCCCAAAATACTCTTCTTTTCGTCCTAAATAATGTTATATATGCAGAACTCAGCCCACAAGAAAGAAACCATCCAAAACAATAGAGAGAGGACAGGAATGATGTTAGGCAGGATACTGAAGACCGTCTGCCTTGGGACAATGATTTGTCAGGGTGACCACGAACTCTGGATCTAATGGTTCATTAGGGAAATGAGGAAGGCTTTTGGACGCTCCCCAAAGTGAGAACATGGGATAAGCACAAAAGAACAGCCAGCCAGCAAAGGAAGGAAACAGAGCAACTTCTCTTACTTGGCTTTCCTCTGGGTGGGAAAGCAAGGTCACCCTTGATCATTCACAGCCTTAGGTCACACAAGCCATCATTTTCACAGTTTCCATTTACATCTGGGAAAACCCAATCATGGAAGTTAATTTAAAGTCATTCTGGCTTGAGCTCCAATCACTAAGCAGAAACAAAAAAAATCCCCATCCTCTCTAAAAAAATGTAGCTTCAACCCAGGACCCTTGGGGTTCCAAAAGATTAATAGCACTCAAATATAAGCTCAAAACCTAAAAAAAAGAAGAAGAGGAAGAAGAAGAAGGGAAAGAAGAAGGAGAAGAAGAGGAAGGAGAAATTTTAAAAAGAAAGAAAAATATACACACACCAAAAAAGCAATCAGGAACAAGGATCAATAGACACATAAAAACCAGCAAAAATTAATTTCATACGTGCAATGTAAAATAATCTTAAGTATCTAAAAAGTAAGACAAGAGGATATTTTAAATATGAGCAAGAAGTAAGAGACCGTGAAACTGTTGGTTGTATTTGAAAGAAAAATAATTTCCATAATGATAAACATAAATGTTAAAATTAAAACTCCAAGGCAAAGATTAAGCATTATATTAGCTCAACTGGAAAGAATTAGTAAATTAGAAGTTTTACCAAGAATCACCCAGAATCATCAGAGCAAGCAAAGAGACAGGTCACAAGAAACAACTAACTGGAGTTATTTTAGGACAGAATAGATTGGATGAGAGAAAGACCGTGAGACAGGTTGGCACCTGGGACCTGGGACCCTTTGCTGCAGTGCTGGCACCTGGACAAACGTCTTCTCCAGCGATGGATACAAAGAAACTATAAGGGACTAAAAATAACTGTGTGCATGTGCAGTTGGGGCACATTATGGACAACAAGATACAAAGAGACCAAAAACCCAACCGCCACTTCTGAAGAGCCCGGAGCAAAAGCAGGTCCTGCAAATGCCTCCTGCACTCAGCACCACCTGAGGGGCGGGCGGACCACCTCAGCCAGCCCTCCGGCCTGACCTTTGCACGCGCCCCTGCCCTCACCCCGTGTAAGGAAGCAGCTCAACCCCCTTCGGTGAGTGAGCAAGCAAGGGAACCTGTCACTTGTTCTCCTTCCCTCGTGCTGCAGGAGGGGCCCCAATAAAGCCTTGCCTCAATTTCTTATCTGCCCTCTGATCAATTTCTATTGATTAAGGAGGCCATGAACCCTGGTCAGTAACAACAATATTTAAAGACATGGCTGAAATTTTTCTAGAATTTATGAAAATATATATTTAAACTTTAAGAAAACCTAACTTAATAAATTAACTGGCACAAAACTGACTGAAGCTGCAATATATTAAAGAAAAGAGATGAAGGAGAGTTACCAAACCAAAAGGAAAGATCAGCTATAAAGAAACATGAATTATAATGATAGCAGATATCTCAACTACAGCAAGGAAAACTGGGAAACAGTAAATTAAAACCTTCAAAATAAGGAGAGAAAATAAGTTTCAATCTAGAATCATATTGGCTTGTTTGCTAAAATAAAAATGCCCATTAAACTATTAAATGCAACCATTGAAAAACAGAAATAACTGTACCAAAAAAAAATCTAATAAAAGATGTATGTAGGAAGTTATGAACTTTACCAAAAGATAATAAGGAAGCCATATAAAATTTACCATTTTATGGATAAGAAGACTCAACGTCATAAAGATGTCAAATCCTCTTCAAAACCATCTGCAGTGATAGCTAGCTGTTACCAAGCACTTACTTTGTGCATGACACTGTTCTAACTTATTTAACTCAAAAAAATGTACCCCACAATTTGTCATCATTTTGATAAATAATTGATGAGAAAATCAGAGTGGTTAGATAACTAGCCCCAAATCACAGAAAAAAATCCAATAAAAATTTTGATAGATGTGTTCATGAAACAAAATATTAGACAGTTTTAACTATTATTAGACCAACAGATCAGTAAAGAGAGCTTAGAAAGAGACCCACACAATAAAATATGGAAAATGATTGGAAAACAATGACGTAGCAGCTAAGTGGGGAAAGTATAGACTCTTCAGTTAGAAGCTTCTGAGACAATTGATTAACCATAAGGAAAAACTCCAGTTAGAGCTCTGTCTCACACACAGAGAAAGCACTGTAGGTGGGCTAAAGAAGGAAATCTAAAAATAAAACCTTTTAAAGTTAGACAAATATATAGGACCACATCTTTATGAACTGAATGTAGGAAAGCATTTCTTAAGCAAGATGAAAGAAGCAAAAATCATAAAGGAAAATATTGATAAATTCAACTATTTTAAGAGTTTATATAAAAAGCTATATGAAAAAGACCACAATGCAAATAAAAAGGCAATACTGGCCAAGATATTTGCAACCAATATAAGTGAAAGTGGATTATAATCCTGGTTAAATAAAGAACTATAAATCACTAAGAAAAAGAAAAATAACCCAAAATACAATATTTAAAATATTATGTAAGCATTTTATGTATAAAATATATAAAATATGTGATATAAACAAACATTGCATTTAAAAAGGACACAGAAACTTATACAGTAACTGGAAAATGCTCAGTCACACCGAAAATCAGGGAAATGCTGATTACAACCAATTGGGTTACCTTTATATACGGCAAAAGGGAAAATTACGATGATACCAAGAATTGATAATACATAAAAAGAAGAACTTGCACACTAATAGTAGGCATGCCAAGTGATACAACCATTTTGGACAAAATCTAGCAAGATTCGGTAGAGTTAAAGAACTACACACCAGCAATAATTCCTTCCCTAGCCATATGCCCTGAAACGCTGAGAAATAAGCATGAAGAGACATGTAAAATAGTCGTGGCTGCATTTCTTGTCTTGCCAAAACAACCAAAACATTCTCAACGAGCCAGCGCGTGCTGTGGTACATCTCATGGAATAATACACAGATGGGAAACTATTATTTTCTTTTTTATGTCCTTATTGTTGTATAAAACTACAAATATAAATCTCAAAACATACTACTGAGTAAGAGAAAACCAAGTTACAGCACATGGATACTTTGCTTGCATAAAATATAAAAAAAAAAATCTATACACCCTTTTTAGAATAAACATACGAGAGATAAAAATATAATGAAATGTAGAGCAATGATAAACATCACCAGCTGCGTGGAGGGCACGCAACAGTGAAGAGGATTCACTGCATTTCAAACGTATGAACATTTTATTTCTGGAGCTGGGTGCTGTGTATAAAGATGTTTGCTAGAGTTTGTTGTGTAATTTTTTGCAGGTCTGATATATTTAGTAAAGTGATTTAAATGAATAATGGATGCTTTGGAGATCAGGGCATAGTGAAAAAAAAAAAAAACAGGCTAAAGCCACTAAAGATCAGATAAGGTACAGAAAGCACATCGTGTCAAATGTCAATCCACTAAAGTCTAAGTAGAGAGAGTTGAATGTCACTTGCAGTGTCCTAATTAGTGTGGGTTTTTTTCGTCCTCAATAAAGAAACGAGCAAGCTATGCTAAGATGTAAATGCTGGCCACTTAATTAAGCACGCTAGCTGGCCTGGTTCTCCGCATGCAACACCGACTTCTCTCAGACTTGCTCTTCAGACGAATTGTAAGTTATGTCTTGTCAAGTGACTGCGGGTCATTCCACTTGCAAATTAAAATGACAGATGTCAAGGTGCTTTTGTGTTAGCGAAATCTGAGGTCCACTCT
The DNA here is from genome assembly GCF_965194805.1 of Balaenoptera borealis. NCBI lineage: Eukaryota > Metazoa > Chordata > Mammalia > Artiodactyla > Balaenopteridae > Balaenoptera > Balaenoptera borealis. The sequence continues at coordinate 2,082,263 of NC_138861.1, read as the reverse complement.
TCTCCAGAAATCTTGCTTTCTACTAAATACGAATTTGTTATATCGGTGCCACAATATTAAAAACTCTCCAGCATCATCAAAGAATGACTATTAATTATTTTAAAACTAGAATATTAATTAATGCCAACTCTAAACCTTCACCTTTGGAAAGGGATTCTGTATCTAGTATCTCTTTGATCTTACAATAGAACAAATCTTTTTCATAAATTAATTAATTAATTTATTTATTTATTTAAAATAATTGCTGCTTGCAGGCTTTCTCTTCGTTGCTGTGCGCAGGCTTTCTCTAGTTGCGGCGAGCGGGGGCTACTCTTTGTTGCGGTGCGTGGGCTTCTCACTGCGGTGGCTTCTCTTGTTGCAGAGCACGGGCTCTAGGCACGCGGGCTTCAGCAGTTGTGGTCCATGGACTCAGTAGTTGTGGCTCGCGGGCTCTAGAGCGCAGGCTCAGTAGTTGTGGCTCACGGGCTTAGTTGCCCCGCGGCATGTGGGATCTTCCCGGACCAGGGCTCGAACCCGTGTCCCCTGCATTGGCAGGCGGATTCTTAACCACTGCACCACCAGGGAAGTCCCTAATAGATCAAACCTTATTAGGTCTCTTTTGCAAGTGAAGATTTGGCTGATTCTCCATAAAAAAAAATACTAGTGAGAGTGTCTTAATTTTCTTGACAAAAAGACCCTCTAAATTCTAGTAACTTTTAAAATCAAAGGTTAAAACTGAAAAATATGAAGGTAAATTAATTTATATATGTGAAACAAAAGTCACAGATTTAAGAAATATTAGAATACAGTAAATAGCATTAAAGACATTTGAAAGTTTTATTTCCACATACAATCAAACTGGCAAAAATATAATAGATGCATCACCTGCACATATAATGCCAGTGATTCAGATGGATTTTTGCACCAAAGAAATTGTTTTTGCTCATTAAAAGTTTATTTAATTAAGCTAAAAAGGCATTAGTATATTTATAGTACCTATATTACAAAAAAATTAATACTTAGGTAATAGCACATTAATCATCACAATTTCCTTTGTGAGTATTTGTCCCATTCACTGTGGGCCTAACATTTTAAGCCTCAGATTATTCCGTGAGATTTGTCTCTGCTCCTAGAAAGATAAAGCACCATCTCTTCCCTCAGCCAGGGCTTTCCACCGTTCTGCAAAGTCTGCCGAGCCCAAACTATTTAGCCGTCATCACTATATTATGCAGAAACAAAATTAAATCAAGAAAGAGATATGGGGATATATGTATATGTATAGCTGATTCACTTTGTTATAAAGCAGAAACTATCACACCGTTGTAAAGCAATTATACTCCAATAAAGATGTTAAAAAAAAATTGACAAGGATGGCATTCAACGGTGGTTATTTTTCAACTTCAAAAAAAAAAACCATTTCCTCTGAGTGCTTCTTACAATAACTGGGGAGAGGTTCAGGGACCTTAGAGCTTTCATCTGCGAAAAATAGCAAGTCTAGATTGTAGATATTTCAATGGTCTAAACACCCACTGCTCACAATAAAAGAAAAAGTATTTTTTATAACACTGGTTTTTCTAGAGTATTTCTGACCTATATTTCAGGTTGTAAAAGAGAGCACCTGAAAGGTAGATAAGCAAACTGTGCATAAGTGAATAAAATCATTGACCCAGTTTGCTTCAGTGTCTTTTTGTGAAATCAGTGCATTCTCTTCTGAGTCTCAGCCCATCACACAGGTTTTCTGGGCCCAGGTCAATGATAGTGGGTGGTGAACTTTGCCAGAAAACAACCTGAGTGTTGTTCCTGTACCAGCATATGGAGGGATGTTCACTGTGATATTCTGTTTGGAATTTTTATAAATTTTCAGTAATATATTTTCTGGCTGAGGCAAAGCCTACCTCAGAATGAAATTACCGTTGCCACAGGGGTACAGAATCAAGTCACGGCTCCCACCCCTCCTGGATCCAAACCACAGACCCACATCCCTCGTTTGTCTCCATCTGCCTCATTTCCATTCATCTCACCCCCAAATCACCCTCCATCAACTCCCACCAGCCCTCGAAAATCCAAGTCATCACCCCGCCACCACCATTTCCCTCATTCTTAAACTTTTCCTACATCTTTATCGCCAAGCCTTGTAATTTCTCAAAACTAACTTACCTGTGAAGATACTCTTTTTGTAGAATCTTCTTTGAAAATGGCCTACTCATTGCCATTTCCTAGAAAACGTGCCTGCTGATATAGGTAGTATGGGAGATTGTTACTCGTGCCCACAAGAAATCACATCTCCCAGTGTCCACGCTCTTATCTAGTTCCTTCCACATTGACCCCGAGCGTGGCCGGGTGGTTGCCTCTTCTAACCCAACAGGAAATCCACAAACAGGACGCAGGCAGAGGTTAGAGCTTGCCTTCTTGGGACACAGTCCTGCCACTGAGAAGTCCAGTCTGGCCTCCTGGAGGTTGAAAGGCCATATGAAAAGAGGTGTAGTCATTTCGGCCACCCTGGTGGACTCAGCCCCAACTCAGCCTCCAGAGGGCTGTACTCATAGGATGACCACAAGCAAGGCCAGCCGAAGATACACCCCAGCCGAGCCACAGAATTGCAGGGGGAAAAATGGCGGTCTTTTAAGCTGCTAAGTTTGGGGACAGTTTATTGTAGGCACTGAATCAGAAACTGGCATCTACAGGTAGGGTGCTACCACAACAAAAGCCTAGAAAATTCAGCATTGATTTGGGGCCTGAGAAATGCGCAGGAGTTAGAAAACCAGCAAGGAGCCTGTGAGTGAAGGGTGGAGAAAAGGGAAACCAACAGTTAATAGAGGCCAAAAGGCAGCAGAAAACCACTATTGGACAGTGCAAAGACGGACTCCCTTGTGTTCTGTCAGTGAACACATTGGCAAAACTGTCCCTTGCAACAAATTGGAAAACTGAAAATGTGCCAGATAAACGTGTAAGTCTAGCCAAGAATATTTCGAGACACGATGGTGAAAGTGTCAGTCTGCACCTTTTAGTTGCTTATAAGAAGGCACTGGTCAGAAAGCTGGAGAAAGGCCTGTTTAATGTGCAGGTGGAATTCACAGAAAACACAGAAAAGCCAGGACATGCTGCTTGGAAAGTACGCTTTCCTGTCGCCAGTGTCCCCACCTGGCAAAGAAAGAAATGGCCTCAGGGTAAAGACTGAAGCACAGATGTTGCTAGAAGACCCCTTGGTAAGATCTCAGGAAGATTTAAGGTGTTATCAGGGTAGATGCTCACAGTGAGACAAAAAGGCCTTTAATAATGTTAAGGGATGTTGTAGAAAGAAAGAAATTATTTTGAAAAAAAAATTATGGATGAGGCTCTAGGGGCATGAGGTGAACTCCAATCAGATCCATTAAAAGTTCACCAAAGTTTAAGGGAGTTGAATCCGCTTGGACTAAAATGTAAAGGAGCAGCTCAAAATGAATTTTCTATGGACATAAACAGGCTGAGAAAGCAATTTATCAAGTGCAAAATGGAGCATTACTTATCAAAAAAGAAAGACAGACCCAAGTTCCCAAAAGACAGAGCCAAGCACAGCAGAGAGTAGTGAATTAAGGAAACTTCCAGGAAGCAGAAAGACCCAGTTAAGGAAGATTCCCTACCCCTGGATTGTATGCCGCTGGATTTCAGCAGCGCTGTGAACCAGTAACTTCTGGGTATCTTTTGCTCATCCTGTTACTGAACTGAATTACTGAGATTATCCTGTCCCTCTAACCACTGATGTCAGCTGTGTATGTAGAGGACAAACAGGGAGGAAATGTAAGTTATCATTTTAGTTCACAGTTCTCTAGATAAAGAAGGGCTGCCCCCAAAAAGTTTCATCTGCATATGGATCTGATGCAGATGATGGGATCAAGGACTGAGCTTGGATGAGACTTTGAAGGTTTTGAAAGGAGGTGAGTCTATTTTGCACATGAATCATTGGGACCAGAAGGCAGACTGTGATAGACTCTTACACTCATGGATCCCAGTAAGTCACGCCTCCTGTTAGTGATGACCCTGTGGGGCTCCCTCCCTCCTTGACTCAGGGTGTGGCCGCGAGACTTGATTTGATCAATAAGGATATGAGCAAATGTAATGCAAACAGAATCGTAAGCACTTATGCATTCCCTCTTGGAATGCTGTTCTAAGACTGTGTGTGCAGAATTTAAGTGTGGCCTCATTGAAATTAAAATACACACACACAGGAGGAAAGAGATCCAGGCATCTCAGACATCCCAACTGAGCTCACTAATAGAATGCAAACCCTAACATGAACCTGGGCAAGACCAGCTGAAGAACTCCGAGTCTACCCACATAATGATGAAAATAAAATGGTTGTGTTCAGCCATTAAGTTGTTTGCAGGGCAGTATATGCAGTACCATATAATTGATATAACCACCCCCTCCCTATCACGGTTATTTATTGCCTAATTTCTCCCAAGACACCCAGAAATGTTCCTGATGGCTCTTGCTCTGGGTGCCACTTTCTATTTTCTTTTCTCCTATTTTCATTCTGAAGGATTTCAATAAGCTCTCTTTTCCTCTGACTCTTCAAATAACCATCTTTATGGTTCCTTGATACCTTACTAATAAGAGCATTAATCCTCCAAATATTTTGCTACTTGTAAGCACGGCCATACCTTCAGCCAAATAACAATTCAAACAGTCTATATTTGACTCATATGTGTAACATATGATGTAATGTAAGAGAAACACTTTAGGGTCAGACAAACTTAAAAAGCCAGTTTTGGTATTTATTAACAGTAAATTTCAATTATCTCGTGTATAAACGGTGAAAAAATGTAGGCACTCAATAGGAAGATGCTAATACTATTATCCTTATTGTGAGTTCACATAGTTACTTTAACTGATCCAATTTTAGAAATATAATGGAATAATTAAGCAAGTTAATAAAAAGATCTTCAGCCCCATATTTCTCCTAAATAGATTTGTAATTGAACATAAAGATGATCATATAAGGGCACAGTGTTGAGTCTTGATCACTAATGATTGTTTGGTTGTTTTTTAACTTTGGAAATCAAGGATTTCCAAATGTAAATCTCAGAAATCTGTGTTTGATGCCTGAATTTATCATTTATTATTATCTGATTTTGATCAGTCATTTACCCTCCCTGTCCCTCTCTGTTCCTTATTTGCAAATAACTTTAGCTACCTCACAGGCTTGGTGTGAAGTCTAAGTATGTAAAATAGCAAAAAGCTATTTACAAAAAAGAGCTCACAGATGATTGACCCACCATGTTATGAAAGTTTGAATTTTCCTTAATCTACATTTTTAAAATTTGCAGATAACAAAATTAAGGACTCCAAGAAGCCTTCCTTCTAGTATCAAAAAGCATTTTTTTTTGCAATAACAGAACATAGCAACCTACTGGTATTAACCAGTTATAAATACTCTCCGTTCCTATATTCTAACGTTTGTCTCATTAAAATGAATCAAACATCTCCTCTTCTGAACTTATAAAGTTTGATTAGTGTTTGAAAGTAAAAATATCTCATGGAAATGAACAGCTCATTTTTAAAGTGAGTAATCCAAAAAAAAACAAACAAACAAGTTGCAGTTCCCATCATGTAGGGTATTCTTTCAACCCACCAATGGAATTACCAGTCCTTCCAATTCCCCACGCATGCAACTCCCGTCTGCACCACAGACTAACTCCCATTCGTCCTCCAGGTGATCCCAAATGCTTCACTTCCCTCTGAACTCTTTCCTGACATCCACTCCAAGTCCCAACACCCTTGCCTAGCACCTCATGCTACTTTTTACCATAAGGGTGCACATAAGGTGTCATAGTCGAATAATCAGTCCACTTGTGTGTCTTTCCAGCTAGATAATGAGTTGGAGTCAAGGAGTCTATATTTTGCTTTTCCATCCCCAACTCCTAACACAGGAAATGGCCTAGAATAGGTGGCCAGAAAAGGCTTAAAAATCTTGAATTAGTGAATAAAATAATGAGCAAATAAATGCTATTTAAGTTATCTTAATCATCAAGAAAAAGATGACTTCATCCCTGATGTGTTTTTTTAACCTGCAAATATTTCTAACACAAATTGGGCACCTTGAGTCCCACGCCAGAGAGAAACCTGAAAGCACAGCTGTGGAGGCAGCCAGCGGGTTTGTTCTCAGTCTGCGCCGGTACCTCGAAGCTCATCAACGTCATCATCACCATCACCATCATCATCACCACCATCATCACCATCACCATCATCATCACCATCAGCATCACCATCAGCATCACCATCATCACCACCATCAGCATCACCACCATCACCACCAGCATCATCATCAGCATCAGCATCATCACCATCACCATCACCACCATCACCACCATCAGCATCACCATTATCATCACCACCATCATCATCACCACCATCATCACCATCATCATCACCATCAGCATCATCATCACCAACACCATCAGCATCATCACCATCATCACCACCATCATCACCATCATCATCATCACCATCATCATCATCACCATCATCACCATCACCATCATCACCATCATCACCACCATCATCACCATCATCACCATCACTATCATCACCATCATCACCATCATCATCATCATCATCACCATCATCTTCATCACCATCATCATCACCACCATCACCACCATCATCACCATCACCATCATCACCATCATCACCATCACCATCATCACCATCATCATCATCACCATCATCATCACCAGCAGCATCATCATTATCAGCAACATCACCATCATCACCATCACCACCAGCAGCATCAGCAGCAGCAGCAACATCACCATCACCACCATCATCATCATCATCACCACCATCATCATCACCCTCAGCAGCATCATCATCAGCATCATCACCATTACCATCGTCACCATCATCACCATCACCATCATCACCATCATCTCCATCACCATCATCGCCATCACCATCATCACCATCATCACCATCACCATCATCACCATCATCATCACCACCATCACCACCATCATCACCATCACCATCATCACCATCATCACCATCACCATCATCACCATCACCATCACCATCATCATCATCACCATCATCATCACCAGCAGCATCATCATTATCAGCAACATCACCATCATCACCATCACCACCAGCAGCATCAGCAGCAGCAGCAACATCACCATCACCACCAACATCATCACCATCAGCATCACCATCATCATCACCACCATCATCATCACCCTCAGCAGCATCATCATCAGCATCATCACCATTACCATCGTCACCATCATCACCATCACCACTAGCGTGATGATTATGGTGATGATGATGGTGGTGGTGGTGGTGATGATGAGGGTGATGGTCACCATCACCATCACTATAGTCATCATAATCGTCACCAACATCATCATCATCAATAACACAAGTTAAATCTAAGTCTGATAGATAATCAGCTCACCTAGCAAGTCTCCTCAGCCAGAAAGAGCTCTGACCCTCATTCAGAAAACCCAGTATCATACATGAACTTAAAAGTTATTCAACTTAAAGGAGCACTATTTGAATTAGTTATGGAAAGAGTTTAAACGTTAAGAGGAATTTGATCAAAATCACATTTAAATACAGCTTCTTAAAAAGCCACCTTTAATGGTAAAAGTTAGTATAAAGTTATGGTAATGTAATGATAATGGTAAAAGTTAATATAAAGCAATTCTGAATTATAAAAGATAGAAAAATATGAATTCATTTATAAAGAACTAATGGGCTCACTTTCCAAGATCCTTTTATATGAGCATAAAGGAAAGCTCAAAATATATCCCGCAAGATCTATTTTAGTAGATTATTTAGGTGCCTAAAGTTTTTAGGTGCCAAAAATAAATTTTTTAATATGTGAAATTTAATAGATGCATTTAAGTTTATATTTCAAATGCTTAAGTAATCTATACCTGTTTTTTCAAAAAAATGAAATATCAAATAATATTTTATTTGATATCTAAAGGATAATATAGTTGTTCAATATGGAAACACCTAGACTTGTATAAATCTACTGCTAAGAAAAGAAAATAAATCAGCTGAAACTTCACGCGGGGCCTCTGGAGAGGCTGGGGCAGTGACAATAGTTCAGGCCAGCCAGGAACCCAGGATTCCAAGACGGCTTCCGATCGTGACTGACGGGAGATCTTGGCCAAGTTACTGAAGCTTTGGGGCATAGGTTCACTCATTTATAAAATGAGTGGGTGCCACTAGGTAATGTCTTAGTTCCTTCAAATTCCAACCCTCAGATGAAATGACTGTGCCTCAGAACTGCTTTTGGAAGCAAGCACAGATGGGACTTGAAGAGACGGTTCCTGCAACTTCTGTCTACATTCTTAGGTCGGACAGACGCCTTTGAACTTCATCCTTCTCTTTCTTCCAAGTGAGGGAATGTAATCTTGGCCCGTCTTCCTTCATTCTGACAATGCTTCTCTGTCTGCCACACTTTTCCTCTCACCCCCTTCTCCAGGCGGCACCAGATGAAATGGGAGTATGGCTTCAAGCAGGAGTGGAGAGAGAAAAGATGCATCCTAACTGAACCATCGCCCCCGCTACAATCATCAGTAAACCGCAGCCTCTCTGCTATGTGTGTATGCGTATACATATGTGTGTGCATACATGCATACACACACGCGTATCTCTATAGTGCGTGGGGTTTCACATGCAATACTTTCACTCCTCTGATGCTCTGCAACCCATTCTCATACCCATATTTTCCAAATCAAAAAAGAGAAAAGAACTACTTATGTGACTTTTATACACCTGTTTTCTTTTCTTGGTTTTAAATTATTTTCTTCCTTTCTAATTTTTCAATAAATCATTAATAAGAAAAGAAAACTTGAAAACTTATATCCTAGGGAAAAAATGGATGCACAGACATTAAAACTGAATAATCACACAGGTAGAATGAAACTGAATAAACGGCTATATACTAAATGATCTAGTGGAAAAACAAACCTGATTATCCACAAAACAAATTTTACTTTTTTTTAAAAATGAAATTTTCTTAGACTATTAGCACCCTCCCCTAGTGACTTATATAGAATTATCAAGTTCAATTTAAAATTGCTTTAAGTTTTACTTAAAATGCCATTTCAACAGAACCAGTACTATAGCATCTTGCTATAATACCAACAGTAAGAAAAACATCAAGTTCTTAACTTATGTTAATATATCTATTTTAATATTGCATAAAATATTATAAGGTAGATACTATTATTTTCACTGTTTCACTCTGAGGAAATTAAAACACACCAGGGTTAAGTAATTGGCCCAAGAACACACATTTAGTAAGCCATGGAACAGGAATTCTCATACAGGTACTGGGCTTACTTATTTCAATAATACTGTATGCTATTAACTTCTAAGACATGAAAACACATGAAATACCAATCTCATACCAGAAAGACCAAGGTTCCCCTTAAGTCATATATCATTTGCTATTTGAGAGTCACATGGAGGAACATTTTTGTGAAGCCATATGAAGGCATATGCCAAACGTTCACTATAACCTTGAACACCTCAAAACTGTAGATCTGTCTCATTCATGAACCCCTTTTAATTAATCGATTTGTGTTTTCACGTTGTCTCACCTCTTTGGTTAATATTTCATTAATTTAAAACAGACTGTTTAAAATAATATTTCTTTAGATTTGCCCTTAACCTCTTCCTTTGTGCTTCAAGGGTGGGGGCATCCTCGAACTATAATATGTATTTTGAAATTTGGTGAATAAGTTCATGTTTATTCTCTTCCAAGTTTTACAAACTTTCATCATCTCTCCTTTCAACACTTTGACTTTCCATACAGAGTTCTTTTAAATGCATTAAGTAAAAACTTCAAGAGGTGAGACAGTTTCAATTTCAAAGCCCTAAAATTTCAAAGGAATCCAGAAACTTGTTATTCAGCCATGTCAAGAAGAATTTAAAAGAAAGTGTTTCTAAAGTTAAAAAATTCTGATTTGGAGATAGTCTCTGCTCTCATAAATGACATTGCAAAGAAATTTCAAGGACGACTGCACTATGTCCATTTCTTAAATCAAACATTCTCATGAAGGAAAAATATCTGACCACTCATACGTTTTCCAAGTCAAAAGCATCCTCATATCTTAAAAGTTTAGCACACAAGACTTTAAATGTCATTAATGTTAATTAGAATGTTATGAATAACAGCTGCAAATGATAGGTCTTTAATGACAAAATGCTTTTAATAATCCCTTCCTTTCACTGCACTGCCACTCTTAAGATTCAAGGAAGTATTAAAACTATTTTCCCTCCTCCATGACCTGTAGGCAGCAACCCAGGGCAAACTTGTACAAACTGTTAGAAACTGCTCTACTTGCCCTTCATGACACCACCTTCTAAACATTTTCCCCTACCTCACTAAATACTCCTACTCAATCACCTTTGACCTTTCTCCTTCCCTCTGAACATTAAATGTTGGTTTTTCTCAGAAATCTTTCTTAAGCATATTTTTCTTCCCAGGCCACAATCTCTCCTTGGCACCTCTGTCCATAATCATAGCTTCAATTACATCCATGCAGACAATTGCAAAATCTCCATCTCCGACCCAGATTTTGCTCCTGAGCCCCAGGCCATCTATCCACGTACCTTCTAGACAACATCACTTGGACGTTTCATGCGCCTTGAAGTTCAGTGAACGGTTCCAAGCAGAGCTTATTATTATCCCTTCAGAACCTTCTTATCTCCCCTTGCAAGCTAATCAGTAAACAGCCCTCTAAGTTGTTCGGGACAAGAGGCACATCTTTGCTTTCCTCTCCCTCTCCTCCACATGGAATCAGTCGCCAGGTCTTGTCAATCATGCCTTTGAAACATCATTCAGATATGCCTTCCCGTTGTCTCTGAGCGCCTGGTCCAAGCCACCGTTATTACTGACCTGGAGTTCATACTGCAGCCACAGCGATCTTACCCATAATTTAATTCTGAATTGTGCTTAAATTTTCTCGCTGAAAACCGTTCAAAGACTTCTTATTGCTAGTATTTTATAATCGAAAATCCCTGGGAGGCCCTTGCAAGATTAGCCACTGATTCCCTCTCCCAGCCTCAGCTCATAACATCCGCCCACCTGAGTCCCATGTTCTGGACCTCAAGTTGGCACAGCGTTTTGGTCACTCTGTGCATCAAAGACTGAAGTATATTTATCCTCCTCTTGAACACCGCCAGTGCCCACCGATGCTGGGCCAGTCCCGGACCTGCTCCCCCTCTGGGAACATTCATCCCTGGGATCCCCCTGGGAACGCAGCCGTCATGCATTAGAAGCCCGAGTTGCACGGTGAGCTCCCAGCCAACAGCCAGCATCAATCACCTGTCTTAAAAGTGAGCCCTCCTAGATTCTTCAGCTCCATGAAGCCCAGCTGAATTTACACGGGGCAGGAGAACTGTCCAGCTGATACCAGTAAACCTACAACATTATGAGGGATAATGAAATAATTGTTGTTGTTAAGCCACTAAGTTTGGGGCTGGTTTGTTACACCGTCAATTACAGGGAGCAAATGTCTAGATTTCATCTTATGTATATTCCAGCTCACAGAGACAGAATCTGTTTTATTTATTACCACCATATTTCCAATGCTTACCAGGGTTTCTAGTCTGCCAGTAGGTGCCTAATTAATATTTATTGACTGATTTAACAAATAAATAAAAAGATTATTATTATCCTCTTTCAATAAGGGCGGTATAGCCTAATGGTTAAAATCTGAGCTGTTGGGCTAGACTTCATGAGTTAAATCTTGCCTCTCCACTTACTGCTGAGTGATCAAAACATGTTACATAAACTCTCTGTGCCTCAATTTGATTATCTCAGAGGGAGGTAGTGTTGCTTTGAGGATTAAATGAGATCATACATTATCTCAATACATATACTGAATGGCACATGAGAGCTGGCAGGGAATGTTTTTTATTAGTAGTATTTATTTATTGAAATGATAAACTGTGAAACAGAGGAAAAGAAAAGCTTTTCTGAGTCTCCTTGCTAGTTGGCTGAACAGCTGGGGTTAGCAAGCTGCTTTCCTGACTCACTCTATTTCTTTTCCCCTTCACACTTTCCTAGTTCTTGTTCTTTTTTTATGTCACCAACACCCCTGGTAGGTAGAAAACCAGCCTCTTGAAGATTTCCATATTCTAATTCCCAGAATCTGAGAATATGTTAGGCTACGTGGCAAAGGGGAATTATGATTGGAGATGGAAGTAAGGTTGCTAAGCAACTGATTTTGATGTGGGGAGATTATTTTGGATTAATCAGGCATCCCAGTATGATTACAAGTGTCCCTTTTTTTTTTTTTTTTAACAACACAGAAACAGAGACCTTCAGAGCTGGGTAAAATTTTACAAGTTAAAAGCATGGTTAGAATTTCAGAAAGTCAGATTAAAAAGCAAAAGCAAGAGAGTACCAGAATGCTACAATTTGAGAAGTGTGAGAGCAGCGTCAGAAAGTCCTGACATGGCTGGGTTCGAGGATGGGTGCGCAAGAGCCGGGAACGCAGGTGGCCTCCAGAAGACAGACAAGGCAAGGAAGGGGGTTCCGTGCTAGAGTCTCCAAAGAGGAGCGCAGCCCTGCCGACCCTTGATGTCAGCTCACTGAGACCAGTTTCAGACTTCTGACCTCTAACTGAAAGATAATAAATTGTGATGTTTCAACCACTAAGTTCGTAGTCATTTATTACAGCAGCAATAAGAAACGAATACATCACCCAAAGTTTTTTGTGAACTCATAAACCTGCATGCAAGTCCAAAAATCAAAACATAATACATTTTCTAAAGTGCTCCTTGAATTTATGGCATTTCATGCAGATATTTCCATTTGGGGTCACTAAAATTCTTGTATCTTCCTTTAATAATATATTTCATGACTGAAAGTGATGATAATATTTTGATTTTTTGTTACTAATAGTAAAGTTCAAGAATGGAAAAAGGTACAGACAGGAAAATATTAGAAAAAAAAGTAAAGTTAATGATTCAAGGATTTTTGAGTGGCAATTCCCATCAGAAAGATAAGCACTTATGACCTTGACTCTCCCCTGGAGAAGATAATTTCACCCTCCCGACTCTCCAATGAGACAACAGAATTACTGAATTTATTGCAATTACAATAAATGCTCACTGAATCTATACTGTATGGGTATATTCTTTTTTAAAAAACAGCTGAATACTTCTGCCAAGGCAGCTAACGCAATACACTGACTATTAAATTGATTTACGGCAACAAGATGCAGAAGCTGTCACACTTGTAAATGAAGTTTTAACCATATGTTGTGATGTGTTTATATGCTAATGTCTTCACAAATAGCAAAACCCTTTGATACCACCTGGTTGGCCATATTTTCTGAATTTATTCCAATAAAATGGAATAAAATTATAATATATGAAGTCTGCATTCTTTAAACAGTAACTAGAATGCAAATGGATTTTTTGGTGTAGTCAACTCTTAAACCACATGAGAACTCTCCAAATGGGGACATCCAAAAAAGGAGAAATTACTTCATTTGAAACCATCTAAATATTTGTAATTTCTACAAAGCAAATATGAAAGTTATCCTCACAGTAACATATTAGTGTCCGTTTACTGCTTTGGGTATTCACCAAGGAATGAAAGAAGCAGAAAAAAAAATGTCTTGGAAGAAACCAGGGTATAATATCAACTACTTTGAATTGAAGAGATTACTATGGTACATTTTATGCTTCTACACTCAAAGTGTAAAGTCACTGTATAAGACTGTGACCTAGTTTCTGGAAATCTTGCTATCCTTAGCTTACCCTGACAAACTTAAATGGTAACCAGAAAAGTCACATTTTAAGCAAGCATACGTTAACTATCATGGGCTAAATAAATAAATACATAACAGGTTACATTATCTGTCTTTTCTATAAAAGTAAAGGTTGCTTCTGGGGATTCAACTGTGTATTTCTTTTTCTTCTCCTACATAAATAACTCTGATCAGTGATAAATCATTTTGGAAGTACCAATGTGATTGGAAAATAGAAATGGGAAGGTTCCCCTAAGGAGTATTTATGTTTGTTTCTGTATCTCTGTACTGTGCCTTTATTGAGAGGTTAATGAGAGAAGGATAAAGAGGAAGATCGACCTGAACAAGACTATACTGTGTCTGTGACCGTGAAAGGCCAACGTGGACCCAGAGATTTGTCTGAAGGAAGGACAAAGGTAGCCAATTAAATGGGGGTCAGAATAGAACCTAGTCCTGTGAACTGGGTCGGAACTAGGAGCAAAGTTCAGAGAAAGGCTAGACTATGGCTCAGAAGCCACATGGGTCATTCTCGACACCCTCTAGGTATCGCAGATGATTAGCACAACAGCTTTGTTGGGAGCTCCTCAACAGGCTTAGAAGCAAGTACTGACCCTCTTCCCGATGCCCCTTTGCTGTGATTGGCACAGAAGCCGGTACGGACCAGGACCTGAAGTTAAGAGTCCATCCCGCAGCAGCAGGCACTGTTACTTGAGAAGGACCAAAGATGCAGAAAGAAGGCAAGATGTGACACGTCAGAGCTTTATGGCTTACAATGCAGAGTTGGTATTTTCTCCGAGCTTCCATATGAAGACCTAGATAAGATGCTCACAAAGTCTCCCAAATGAGGGCTTCCGATGGAACCTTGACTCATGTAAGTTAGTGTTGATTCTTCTATGGACCTCCAAGATTGAGCCAAAGTATTGCCTTCTGTGCAATGAGTATGGCCAGGTGACTAAGTCTGGCCAATGACAAGTGAGGGGAAATGACACACGCACATTCCAGGATGTGTTTTCAGTGCAGACACGCCCATCTTCCTCACCTCCTCCTTCTTGCTGCTGGAAATGGGGACCTGGTGCTGAGTCACACTTGGTGATGCAGAAAGAGGCAAAGACTTCAGATGGTAGAGGCTGGGTCCCTAGATCCCTCAGGAGATCGATGCATCATAGCAGCCGTAGACCAGCTACATCCGGGACGTTATATGGGCTAAGTCACAGTTGTGGGGTTTCTACTACACAAAGCCAAATCTATATTGTAATTACCAGCATGAATTCAAAAATGGTAGGTAGTCTGATAGGACCAAAGGACAGGATGTCCAGGAGAGATCGCTGGAGTGAAGGGGTGAGGCCGGAAAGTGAAGCCCTAGGAAGTCTGGACTGAGAAGGCTCATTCCTCTGCAGTGGGAAGCCACAGACCATTTTCTAAAGGACTAGGACGTGACCAACTACGCACATTAGAAAGATAAGCCAAGTGTGTAGAACAGACGTAAGGAAGAAAGATTGGACACAAAAACAATGAACTCTGTTCTCAAAAGAGTCTGACATAAGCTTGTGACCACAAGAGGAAGAGCAGGAATGAGGAGAAATTGTCCAATTTGGAGACAGAACTGATGAAATTGTGCAAATATTTAAATTAGTCAGAGATGGGTGTTTATGAGCTAGCAGAAGACATAAATAATAATTGTAATCAAAGACAATCTTAAGTAACAGGAAAGAAAGTACAGTTTTAGTGGTTGCAACCAGTAGGTTATAAGGATTCCTTTTTGAATCTGTTAAGTTCTAATCAAGTTTAAGGGACCCTTGGAAGCACAAGTGTGAAGTAACTGGAGTTAGAGCTACGCATCTGTATTTGGTACTCTCCCAAATACAACGGCAAGGGAAGACTTAGTAGTAAACAAAATGGACAAGGAAGGTCATGTAAAATGGAAATAAAAAGCACAGAAAAACAGAATCATTATATGACGTGCTTCTTTGAAATTACTTTGTTTTGTTCCTGCTCCAGGATATAGGATGAACAGAACGTAAGATTCATATTATCTTGGAACACCAAATGGCCTGTGAAGTAATCTACCTATAGAATGATGGAACCATTGGTTTTCTGGACCAACCCAGTTCGTCACATGCAAAGCAGACTTGTCTAGGGGGGCTTCACTAAGATGGTGGAAAGCTCCCCAATTCCAGGGGCCTAGGCCATAATCTGATGCCCTAAAATCTGTCAGTCATAACGAAGGCAGTCGAAAGGTTTTTTCCCTTCCCCTTCACTTCATCTTCTAAAATTTCTTTCCATTTCTTTCTGCTTCAGAACCACTGGGACCTTGAGAGCTTTTCAAGATTCAGTCATACTGAGTTTCAGTTAGCAAGATGCCAGAGCACATGGAAAAAAATATATACATATATGTATAACTGAGTCACTTTGCTGTACAGAAGAAATTAACACAACATTATAAATCAACTATACTTCAATACAATTTTTTAAGAAAAGAATACATAGGAAGAAAAAATGTGTCTTTAAATGCTAGTCACCTGCCTGGCTAATAGTTTTTCACTTTTGCTCATTCATTTATTTGTAAGGCACAATGTTTAAAAATTCAGAAGGTAACAATCATTATCAGGGACATTACATTAAACCCTTTTCCCTAATTCATCAGAAATAACAGGAAACGCTTCCTAACTGAATGGGAGAGTTGCTGATAATTTCTCTGTTATTTCTGCAATCGATTCCAGGACCTCCAACATCTGCATCTGAACTAAATCCTAGCTACTCTCCCCGACCCAGCTCAGTTTCTTACCCCTCACTGTCTAGATTCCAGATTATCCCGCAGTTCCCTTCTCTGAAGCTGTAGCTCCTGCCAGCTTATAATTATTTAGTAATTCACATACTGTCTTAATCCAAGACCTGCATTTTTCAAATTCATCACCCTATATTAATAGTCAAAATTTTAGTATTTTATTATACTATATCAAAGGGTGTTAATATTCAATACATTGTAAGATTCAATTAGACAATGAACATGCCATCTCATTCATGTATTTTCTTTTTTTAAGTTTTGCGTTCTTCATAGACACTACCACAATTCCACGTATGGAACTAAACCACAGTGTGACTTCTGTTTTGGTGTCCTGCTCTATTTTTTTAATTTTTATTTATTTATTTATTTATTTATTTTTGGCTGTGTTGGGTCTTCGTTTCTGTGCGAGGGCTTTCTCTAGTTGCAGCGAGCGGGGGCCACTCTTCATCGCGGTGCGCGGGCCTCTCACTATTGCGGCCTCTCTTGTTGCGGAGCACAGGCTCCAGACGCGCAGGCTCAGTAGTTGTGGCTCACGGGCCCAGTTGCTCCGCGGCATGTGGGATCTTCCCAGACCAGGGCTCGAACCCGTGTCCCCTGCATTGGCAGGCGGATTCTCAACCACTGCGCCACCAGGGAAGCCCTCTAGTTTTTATCTGACATTTACTTGACACCAACCTTTATCTGACAATTCCTTGTTTTGTTTCCCTTGAGTTCTTTTACGATTTTCTTCCAATAGAGTAAAACTATATCTCAAGGCAACAGAGGGGCAAATGTTTCCTACATACAGCCATTATATTCAGGGATATGATTTGTTTCATGATATAGCTGATTTCTTTCAACTTGGGTTAGTTTTTCAATGGCTTTACTAAAACTAGAATAATAAGACTTTTAATTTTTAAAAACTCTACTATAAAAATAATGCTTGCACAGAAATATCTCACTTAATACTCACAATGACCTATAGATTTAAACATCCAATTTTATAACTGATGATTCTAAGAATCAGAGAAATCAAGAAACTTATAGAGCATCTTGAAAATTGGCTCTCCTGATTGAACAATCAGTTTCCTTTCTATGCATCTCAGAGTTCATTCTACTTTCTAGATATCAAGACATGATAAAAGAAAAGTTGTGGTTTCTCCTAGTTTCAGTTATAAACTCATCCGCCGTTGTATTACAGGGAGAGTTTGGAAGTGTCCGCTAGATTGCAGGGGACAACTCTTCAGTTTCAAGAAGTTAATTACTTAAAAGGAGAGAGGGATTCACAGAAAGTTTACTCCCTAAGCCTCCAAAGGTCCAGCGTGGCCATGATTTAAGAATTAATTTATATCTCAAATCAGTGATTTAACTTGCGTCCATTTTGTGAACTCATTATGTTCTTTTAATTTCACTAGAAAAATTTAATATTTAATGAGCCTACCATATTCAAGTATTGTGTTTGGTAAGGATAAGACTTCAATCTAATTATATTTACCACTAATACATGTTCATCGTAAAAAAAAAAAATTAAAGGAAAGAAAAGAAGAGATAAGTCAAATGGTAAAAGAAAATGAAAATCTCTCATAACTGCATTACTGATGTAATGCAGCTCTCACTATAAGAAGATATCCTCGGTGTATACCTTCCAAAGACATTTGATCAATGCATATAGACATGTATTACACACACACACACACACACACACACACAGAGAGAGTATTTTTATAAAAGGAATCACAGCATTTTTATACTTAACATATGATAAAATACTTCTATCCCATTGTATATAAAATGACATATACTTTCACAACTGCACAGAAGCCTGTCAAGTTGAGTTGCTATCATTTATTTAACTAATTCATTATTCGTAACCACTATTTTTACCATTGAAAACAATGAACATCCTTTCCTTACATCTTTGAGCATGTACGTGAATATCCCAAGAATAAATTACTAGATGTGGAATTGCTAGTTTAGATGTCACATTTGGACACTTTGATATCATTCCAACTGGGCATGAGAGCCTGTTTCACATGCCTCAACTCTGCGTGGTTCCAATCTTTATAACGTTGTCAATTTGGCAAATTATTCATTTGTTTGCTGGATATACATATCTCTTCTTCTTATTGTATTTCCTGACCTTTAACAAAGCTTGCCTTTTTCTTATTAATTTATAGGAGCACTTTACAAAGATTATACACTATGGATATTGACCATTTGTTAATTGCATATATTAAAAACATTTTCCAGATATGGTTTTTTTTTTCACTTTTCAAATGAGTAACATTAGATTTTTGAGTCTTCTGCTGTCAAATCTATTGTTTCCCTTTGTGGCTCATGTTCTTTGGATACATGCTAAGACAGACCACCTGCATCCCTATACAATAAATGGATTCTCCTAAATGTTCCTAGAGTACACATAAGAAGTGGGGAGCTTATGTTATCTTTCTGAATAATTATCTAATTGTCCCCAAGTCATTAATAGACTAATGTAACTTTTCCCTTCACTAACTGAGCCACTTCCTTTTTCCTTAGAGTATAATCACACTTACATATTTTGAGTGTCTGGACAGAAAAATAAAAGCATTATTTCCTCTCATTTTTAGTCTAACCCCATGACCACCTCTGTAAAAAAACAAAAGTATATGTGTGCACTTTCACTTTCAAATATTTCTGAAAAGACTGCTCTTTGGATAAATCGATTTATTTTTACTTGTATTTGACAAATCTATTACAAGAATAAATAAAAAGAATTTTTCTCTAATGTTTACTTTGCTTTTTCCATTATCCACGTAAGATACATTTTGCTTTCTGCTAAAAGTGGGGGGAAAGCAGGATTCCTACCAGGGGCAGTGAGAAAAAAGCAGGAGGATAACAGACTTTGAGCTCAACTCGGCACTGGCTTAAAAATGTCAATGAAATTCTCTGCCTGGGTTAATTTTGCAGGATCTGAAAGAGGAAGAACAACTGAGCCTCACTGAATATTTTGAGCCCTAAAGAGAAGCAATTTTCCCCAAATATAGTAATGTCAATAAGCTTTTCTGAAAGAGATTGATCATACAAAATGTTTGAAGTTCCCAACTTGTAAGTTCTGGTTTCTATGACATTTTCAATTCAAGCTTTGAAGTTCCAGAGGCAGAAAATCTCCATAGACGAAGACCACAGTTATCAAATATTTGGGGCTCATCACTGTATTACACTTTTAAAAATGATCAAGGACCTGAAAAACCTTTCTTTACATGAGTTATACTTGTCCCTATTTACTGTATTTTAAATTAAAACAGAGATGTTTGAAGTATTTACTTATCAATTAATTTAAAACAATAAGCCCATCACAAACTAATATTAACAACATATTTTGTAAAAATAACTATATTGTCCAAAAGAATTAGAAGAGTAGCACTGCTTTCCATTTGTGAAAATCTCTTTAATGTTTTAAAAAAAAAGACACTGTATGACAGACTCTAGGTCCATCCACGTCTCTACAAATGGCCCAACTTCGTTCCTTTGTATGGCTGAGTAATATTCCATTGTATATATGTGCCACATCTTCTTTATCCATTCATCTGTCGATGGCACTTAGGTTGCTTCCATGACCTGGCTATTGTAAATAGAGCTGCTATATACATTGGGGTGCATGTGTATTTTCGAATTATGGTTTTCTCAGGGTATATGCCCAGTAGTGGTATTGCTGGGTCATGTGGTAATTCTATTTTTAGTTTTTTAAGGAACCTCCAAGAGAAAAACAAATATCGTATATTAACACATGTATGTGGAATCCAGAAAAATGGTACAGATGAACCTAGTTCCACGGCAGGAATAGTGATGTAGACATAGAGAACAGATGTGTGGACACAGGGGCAGGAAGGGGAGGGGTGGATGAATTGGGAGACTAGGATTGACATAAATACACTACCATGTGTAATATAGATAGCTAGTGGGAACCTGCTGTATAGCACAGGGAGCTCAGCTCGGTGCTCTGTGGTGACCTAGATGGGTGGGCTGGGGGTGGGAGGGAGACACAAGAGGGAGGGGATATGGGGATGTATGTATACATATAGCTGATTCACTTTGTTGTATGGCAGAAACTAACACAACTTTGTAAAGCAATTATACTCAAAAAAAAAAAAAAAAGCAGCTGGACATAAAAAATAATAATGATCAAAAAATAAAAGCCTAGAAACACCCCCCCCCCACAAAAAAAAAGACAGCTGGTTCTCATATTTTACTTTGGCGGACATATATTAAGAAAATCTGGGGACTTCCCTGTAAGACCAGTGGTTAAGACTTCGTCTTCCAATGCAGGGGGTGTGGGTTCGATCCCTGGTCAGGGAGCTAAGATCCCACATGCCTCAGGGCCAAAAAACCAAAACATAATACAGAAGCAATATTGTAACAAATTCAATAAAGACTTTAAAACTGGTCTGGTCCACATTAAAAAAAAAAATCTTAAAAAAAAAGAAAATCTGTCTTCACATACACATGTAGTTTTAAAAGTGGCAAGCATTTTGACAGCCTTTTCACATAATTCTGGATACTCTTCTTTGAAACCACACTAAAAGTTGGCAAGAGGTAGTTTCTTAAAGGTTAGTTGTTATGTGGAATCTGAAACCATATAAATGAACTTTTTAGTATTCTCTTCCAACAAAAGCTACTAATATCAATATATATTGGGCTTTGAGTATATCTTTTACTCATGCATAATTCTGCAATATTATGCATCGGTCATTTGGAAAATATCTGTTCACTAAGTTAAGTAGTTCTTCAAGATGTTGCTACGGCTCATTATACAACATCAGAATGTTGCATTCCTCAATACTGTCACTCATCTCTTCAGAGAAGCCTTTAATTATTGAGAAGGTGACAAACTCACAGTGACAGATTCATGTTTTCCAAAATCTTATGTTTAACTTAAAAGCTTGAATACTGTCATTGGCACCCCAAATTGTCAGTTGTTTGCCTTACCGTGACAGACCCACTTTGTTCTTTCTCCAAAAATGTTGGTGAAATAATCAAATGTAAATAACCCTAGGATGTCAATTCCTCCTCCAAGTAAAGAGGCGGCCTACGAAGTAATAACTAAGTGCTTCATGCATACTTTTCACTTTGTTTCACAGAATACAGAAAGATGCCTACTTAAGGATTCGGATTCAATAAAATCAACAACTGTTACTGCTTTACGAGAGACATTCTTGAAAAAAAACCCTTTATTTTGTGAGTATGTGACAGTGAT
This sequence comes from Balaenoptera borealis, assembly GCF_965194805.1. Lineage (NCBI taxonomy): Eukaryota > Metazoa > Chordata > Mammalia > Artiodactyla > Balaenopteridae > Balaenoptera > Balaenoptera borealis. Next base: position 2,060,524 of record NC_138861.1, on the reverse strand, counting down.
GAACACGTGACCTCTCAGTAGGGTCTGGGACCGCGGTCCTGGTTCATGGTAACGGATGCTTTTGTACCATCAGTTCAAAGCCAACAAAGCGGAAGACAATGTCTTGACATTATTATAAAATAATTCTGACTACAAGGACCTTCTTATACGGTCTCAAGAATCCCCAGGATCTTCCGAGGACACTTGGAGAATCACTGGACTAGTATATAAGGCTTCTGGCCTAATAATGACTACGGATTACACTGATCTTAACATGAATGAGTGAATGGATATCAATTTCCCCCTGAATTTCCGTACCCACAGTGACACGAAGCAAAAGCTAATCCTAGAAAAGGGACACTTTATTGTGAAAGTGTCTTTAGTTAGCAGTGCTATTGGAAGCGCATTTCATCTCTGCTTGTTCTTCTTTATTAGAAAGATAAGCATCTTCATTGGCTTTATAACCCATTCATAATGTCAGCATTGTTGGTGGGCATCAGGGGGTTGTCAGTACCAAGAAAAAAGAAGTAAAATTAAAGAGAAAAAGTACTAGAGGAATAAAGTAGCTCCTAAGATGAAGTTTTTAACTGAACAGAATCCAAGGAAAAAGCTTTATTCTGTAAATGAGCAAATGAGTGAATGAATGGACTGAAAGGAATTTTCTAAAAAGAAAAAAAAGTACAAGCTAGAAATTCCTGTTGGTTTTGTCCTGCCTCTCCCAGGATACTAGTGTGATATTGTTTCTCTTATAGGAATCTACCTTGTCAGAAAATATTTTTAAAGGTTTTAAGTACTTTTGAAGACATTCTCATGGCATGTCTCTTTTCCAAGATCCTTCATATCTTCTGTAACAATGACATGAGTTCCACTCTCTCTCCTGGTTTCTATGGCATTGCTTCCTTTAAAATGACATGATTAGTATAAAACTGGAAGATAAATAAGGTTTTTGGTAGGTGCCATAAAGCATCAAGCCCAGGGTACTGAGGAAATTAGGTCTCTGTTTTCTATTTCCAACGTTATATTTCTCCCACTCCTCAGCCCCTGAAAAGAGATGAAAGGAAGAAAACTTAGAAGATGGGACAGAAACATGGAGAAGAAGGAGCAGGAGAGGAAGAGGAAGAAGAAAAGCAAACAGAGCAGGATGGCCGGACGCTCTCTCTCTTATCACCTCTCTTGCCTTTTCTGATGTCCTAAGACGTCCCCAGGATCGCAAAGTACGTAAGGTGATAAGGAGATTCACTTTGGGAATCACTTAAGAAGATTATGGTTTTTGTAAAAGGACGGGGGAAGGTACTTTTATTATACATCATGGCTTCACATCCTTTTCATTATTTGTTATTTTTGCTGGGGAGCAAGATGGAGTTCTTGATTTAACGGTGGGTTTTCACTTGACAGTGGAGGTGCTCAGGTGTGTTTATATTCTATCATCGTTGCCTTCCCTATAGATCTGTGTCTTGCAATCATTCGAAGGAACTGGGCCCACTGAAATCTTCAAAACTGGATCTGGTCCTACTGTAGAATCAATAAGAAGGAAGGGTCTCTAGGTGTTTTATTCAATACATGCATCTCCCAGGCAAGAAAGAAAGACCCACCATGATAACCCCATTTCTTCAATTATGAAAATTGACCCTGCTCAGCTATCACCCCAGGATACAGTAATTAACCTCCCTAAGTCTCAGTGACAGCACAGAGCACAACCTGAGAGTCTCTTTCCTAAGCCCCTCGTCTCCTAAAGTATTTGCTTAAATTTGCTTTAAATTCAGACGTGTATCAATTCAATAAGCATCTTCAGCAAGTGAAACATTAATCGCATATGGTTTCACGCTTCTAATTTTACTCTCCATGGGACAGTATCTTTGCTCAAGGGATGCAGTATTGAAACACTTAAACTTGTGCCTTGAACTTAAAGCTTGGAGCTGTAAATATCTCTCAACAAAAAGGGAGCCGTTTTCCTTTGATTTGTGGGATGCAATGGTTCTTGGCAGTCCCGGTAATGCATAATCACTAATTCCAATTTAAGGAGTGTCTGCATAAATGGTAAATTGGAAAATATCTGCAGATCCCAACAGTCAGTTCTCTGCAATGTAAACAATCAATAATCATCTTTACTAGAGTAATGACCCAGCCCAGGACCACTGCTTGGCTGCAAGGCTCAGGAATCATAAATATTCTCCTTTACACTAAAGACACAGTGACAGTAGATCACTAACATGGTGATTCTCTTTCAAGATTTCTACTCCCTGCATGTGAAGATAATGAGAGAGAGGTCTGCATTTACAGTTATTCAGTAAATATATGCTTACCATCTACAATTGCCTCAGCTCTGCACTGGGGCTCTAGAATATGCAATGCAAGTGTAAAGCGCCTTCTATTCTTAAAGAAATTGCAATCTAGTCAGGGACAAATTGACATCTAGTGAATAAAGCCATCACTCACTGAGCGTCTTCTATAACCTGGCACTTTGCCAGGCACCTGACCAATTTCAGAGTCAGAAGTTCTACACAAATCCTGGCTCTTTCTGTAAATAGCTGTGCTCCCCTTAACTAAATCGCTTCATTTATCTGGGATGAGTTTCTCCATATGTTAAAAATTGCTAAATATGTGATAGTAAATCTATTCTAGCTCTCACGAGTCTATAATTACACACTATGACTAAAATAGTTCGGAAGTTCTGAAGACACGGGGGGCGGTGAGGATTACAGTGGTCCAGGGTGCAAAGCGGATGAGAACTTGGCTTGTGTGCTGAGGAAGTATCCAAGCTCACAGACAGATCTGTGTGTGTTACTGAAGTATGACTGACAAATAACGATTGCCTATATTTAGGTTTTACACGACGTTCCTGAACAGTCGGAGGAGAGCTGGCACAGCAAGTGCACATTTGGAAACGGCTCTGGAGGTTCACAAAGCCCCTCCCGAGATTGCAGAGCCCTTGGTGGCAGCTTCTTAACCCTCAGCACAGTGCCTGGTGCCTGAGAAGTACTGAAACTATTTTCAGAAGAAAGGGGAAAAGAGACAATAGGGACTAGAGCAGAGAATTTATTCCGCAGAGATGTGACTGTAGGAAGCGTAAACTAGGCAGAGCTGATAGGCGACGCTTTCCCAGCGAGAACGATAGAAACAAAGATGGGGCATGTCTGTCCTGTAAACCAGAGTCAGACCCTAACGGCTTCCTCCCAATAACAGCAGATGCTGTCTGCACGGTGACCCCACTTTGCCCCTGCCTGCTTCCCCAGCTCTGCTCTCCGAAACCCACCTCCTTGCGCCCGCCTGCACGCACCATCGTCCTGGCTGAAAACTTGAAATCCCCTTGCAGTCAGAGCTGGACTTGGGCTCTATTTCGGTCGGGGAGCTCTGATCTCAGCCTTCTCCCCGGGGCTCACGGCAGGGCGGGTGCCTGCGCCCCCCAGATCGCCCTGCAGCCAGCGGCCGAGCTCGCACCAGCGGCTTCTTTGCTCCCAGCCCCGCATTTACACAAAATCCAAGGCTGTTCCCCAGTTTCGCCCCTCACAAGGATCTCGGCATCTTCTACACCCACGCATGACAGGCGTGTAGGGACACACGGTATCCCATTTGCAAACCTTCAGTGTGTTTGTCTTTCTGTCTTATGGGCTGGCAGAAGATGACTCTAGGTTCCTCCCTTCAGAGGGCCTGGCACAGAGGCACCGGACATACACCTGGAAAGTGCGCGCTGACGACGGAGGAGCGCAAGGCGTCCAGCCGTATGACCGAAGCTTACCTGCTAAGTCCCAAGTGTTACAGACTTTCATCTTTATCTGGGTGAGGCAACATGAAAGGAGTAGCCAAGAAAAGAAAATGACTTAAATCATAATTAATACAATTGCAAATTATAATCAGAAAAAGGGGTTGTTCTCCATTTTTACCACTAGCTTTTAAATAAGAACACAGAAATCCAAAGAGAAAGCAGAGAGAAAATTAAAATTAAAATTTAAACTTCATATAGTTTTATATTAGAGTCTGAGAACATGTTTTCCTGAAACATTTAAGGAAACAGTGACGATTAAGAATGGTAACCACTCAATCTTCCTGAGGAGAAAAACCAGAAGTGAAAATCCCTACAAAACTACACAAAGAGAGACTATTAACTGTAGATAACGTCATCTTCATTTCAATACTTGATATTACAGAGGACCTAACAAGATATGCGCTCACAGCCACTTAGTGGAATAAATCCTGAGTAGATTCCAAAGTAAATTTGTCAAAAGCAAACCAACTTCCATGACGCTGATTTCCATTCTACGGTTTATACGTTTGAAGACAGTGATATTACCACTAAAGTACGAAACTGAAAGAGAGGTAACCTGATTGCATCATAAAAATTGTTTACTAAAAATTGGGTAGAGTTGAACAAACATCATATTTCATTATGAATACATGTATTAATTTCATGTATTACATGTAAAAAAGTGAACTGTACTCAGGAAGAAAACTTGCATTTTTTGAGCACTTTCTATACACCTACCATGTTATTTTTATAGAGACAATATCAGCTTAGTCAAATTTCACAGGCAAAGTTATTGAGGCCAAGAGAGATCACATGGCTAACAAGTGGCAGAGTTAGGATTCCTAACCAAACACAAGAATAATGAGGAAAAAAAAAGTAAACACAAACAAGAAAGATCAGGGAGCATCAGAGACCTACTGAATGTATGTCATCCACACGATGGCATTTTTCAAAACTCAGTGTAATGTTGGAATGTACTCAATATAAAATGGCATAAATTATCTCAAATATAAGCCTCTGCCATCATCAAAATTAGCTAGAAATTATTACAATTTCACCTAGTAGGCCTCCATTCTCTCTCTTTTTTTTTTTTAGTAAAACAATTTGGAATTCAGTCGTATATGCTAAGAAAAATAAACCAGAGAACAAACTCGTGCACTGTGAGAAGGGCTGAGTTCCTCACACAGAAAACAAGGCTGGTTTATGTGCCGCCCTCGGGCAGAGGAAGTCATATCCTGATCAGGAAGCAGAGACCTTTCCGTCCCTTCCTGAGAGGGCTGATTAAAAGAAAGGATGTGTAAATTACAGCAGGACAAAATTCAGCTAGACAGAAGGCAGAACTTCCCAACAAGAGTTACTGGGTGATGAAACAGACTATCAAGAGAGGTCTTGAAATCTCTCTCCCTAGAAAGCATCCCTGAAAACTGACAAGTAACTGCCTTTGCTACGTAGCATGACATCCATCCTGGGGTTCCGAGGTCCTGATATTTTACAGTTGGATTTCATTTCTCTTGTCATATTTCTAATAATGCAAATAAGCCTCCTAAATCGCTCCACTTTACAAAATCGTTTGGATTTAACAGTTCCCCCCAAGGAGACCCTGTCCCTAACCCATTCAGAATACTAAAAATCCTAATGCGATACATCGGATAAGAATCAAGAGGCCTTAGGGTCTTGGGTGGGATGCTACTTCTTTCAACGACATGGGACTCTAAGTCTGTTATCACTCACCTAAGGAGAAAGAGAGAGCAGAGTGGGTTTTTTCACATGGAAAGCAGAGCTCACTCCTTGGACACAGATTAAACCTGGCAGCATAAACAAACCCTGAGTATATGACGCCACCGTAATCATTACCTGGAAATAAAAGCAATAGCCGAATTTGGGGATAACAGTGGGAGGCACAGCTTCCCTAAAGGATCTGTGTACTCACTCTACACACCTGCTACCGTCTGCGTGGTAAAATAGCCCCATTTTCTGTGTAGACACCTGCTTTTGTCCATGAGAGAAACGAATCCGAATCGGGCATAACATAAACTTTTAGAAAATTGACAATCCTGATATTATGGGGTTTTAAGTAGCTATTTTTTTTTTCTACCACAGAAGATCATATTCCCGCCATGGCAAGGAGGACAGATCAAAAGATGAGCAAATTGAATTAAAATAATACATTTTTTTAAAGTTTTAAAAGATGAGCGAATTAAATTGCATGTTTCTCTCGACCCTGGCTTTCAAGGAGGAGGCGATTCATGCAGCCGATGACCTGTTTCCAGGGAGGACCTTCATCCTCCCAGCCAGGAACTGACCGTGCCTCAGCCTTGGAGCTGGAGAGAAACGTGGCGGCCCAAGGCCGGGCCCGCCAGCCTGTGATCCCCTGGGTCTCACAGCAAAGACTGCGTACGTCAAAGACAGCAGATGCATCGTTCAGAAAAGAGTTTCTGCACCAAGTCAGGGACAAAGTTTGAAGGTCCTGATTTATAACTTCATGACAGCATCAGTCACCCTGTTTATACAGACAATACACAACCCATAGACCACAAGGCCCTGTGAGCTAAGAACCCAGCCTAAGACTTTTCTCGGTACATCTCTAGTCATACTGAACAGGTGACCGCCAAATGCAATCAAATGAAGCTATTCTGTCATCCTAAAGCGGTTCTGTGCGTGTGGAAATAGTATTTGCTCCTTCCCACTGAATATTTTGGCGACATTTGCTCTGACGAAGCTGCGTTAGGGGGTTAAGATCTTGGTGTTGCCTTTTGGTTTACCTTCCAGCCTGAGGTGCCTGTGAATCTCGAATATGCATAAGTTAAACCAGGGCTTACGAAGACTGGTGCTTTCCCTCCCGCTGAACCCCAGCTCCTTGGCCAGCTCTCTGATCACCTCCCATGCTGCACCCACACTGCCTTGCCTCCTGAGAGAGGTCACACGTCTCGTCTTTTCTCGTTCAGGCCCTTCCTGTTCCCTTGTTGGAGAAGATCATCAAGAGACACGGCCACCGGTTGAGCCTCTAGCTGGACCCGTAGAAGGAGCCGCCCCTTACGCCCACCCCCGTCCTCGGCCTGTACCTCCCACTGTGCTTCCAGCCCAGAAGCCCTTCAAGGATGCAGCCTTGCGAGAACGATGCAGGGCTGGGACCATCTGCACGGTGCACGTGGTTAAACCCAGGACAGCTTCTTTTTTTTTTTTTTTTTAATTTTTAAATTTTATTTTATTTATTTTTTTATACAATAGGTTCCTATTATCCATTTTATACACATCGGTGTATACATGTCAATCCCAATCTCCCACTTCATCACACCACCACCCTACCCACCACTTTCCCCCCTTGGTGTCCATACGTTTGTTCTCTACATCTGTGTCTCTATTTCTGCCTTGCAAACCAGTTCATCTGTACCATTTGTCTAGGTTCCACATATATGTGTTAATGTATAATATTTGTTTTTCTCCTTCTGACTTACTTCACTCTGTATGACGGTCTCTAGATCCATCCACATCTCTACAAATGACCTAATTTCATTCCTTTTTATGGCTGAATAACAGTCCATTGTATATATATACCACAACTTCTTTATCCATTCATCTGTCACTAGACACTTAGGTTGCTTCCATGTCCTGGCTATTTTAAATAGAGCTGCAATGAACATTGTGGTACATGACTCCTTTTGAATTATGGTTTTCTCAGGGTATATGCCCAGTAGTGGGAATGCTGGGTTGTATGGTAGCTCTAATTTTTGATTTTTAAGGAACCTCCATACTGTTCTCTGTAGTGGCTGTATCAATTTACATTCCCACCAACAGTGCAAGAGGGCTCCCTTTTCTCCACACCTTCTCCAGCATTTGTTGTTTGTAGATTTTCTGATGATGCCCATTCTAACTGGTGTGAGGTGATACCTCATTGTAGTTTCGATTTGCATTTCTCTGATAATTAGTGATGTTGAGCAGCTTTTCATGTGTTTCTTGGGCATCTGTATATCTTCTTTAGAGAAACGTCTATTTAGGTCTTCTGCCCATTTTTGGATTGGGTTGTTTGTTTTTTTAATATTGAGCTCCATGAGCTGTTTATATATTTTGGAGATTAATCCTTTGTCCATTGATTCGTTTGCAAATATTTTCTCCCATTCTGAGGGTTGTCTTTTCATCTTGTTTGTAGTTTCCTTTGCTGTGCAAAAGCTTTTAAGTTTCATTAGGTCCCATTTGTTTATTTTTGTTTTTTTTTCCATTTCTCTAGGAGGTGGATCAAAAAAGATCTTGCTGTGATTTATGTCAAAGAGTGTTCTTCCTATGTTTTCCTCTAAGAGTTTTATAGTGTCCAGTCTTACATTTAGGTCTCTAATCCATTTTGAGTTTATTTTTGTGTATGGTGTTAGGGAGTGTTCTAATTTCATTCTTTTACATGTAGCTGTCCAGTTTTCCTAGCAGCACTTATTGAACAGACTGTCTTTTCTCCACTGTATATCCTTGCCTCCTTTGTCAGAGATTAGTTGACCATAGGTGCATGGGTCTATCTCTAGGCTTTCTATCCTGTTCCATTGATCTATATTTCTGTTTTTGTGCCAGTACCATATTGTCTTGATGACTGTAGCTTTGTAGTATAGTCTGAAGTCAGGGAGTCTGACTCCTCCAGCTCCATTATTTTCCTTCAGAATTGCTTTGGCTATTCGGAGTCTTTTGTGTCTCCACACAAATTGTAAATTTTTTTGTTCTAGTTCTGTAAAAAATGCCACTGGTAATTTGGTAGGGATTGCATTGAATCTGTAGATTGCTTTGGGTAGTATAGTCATTTTCACAATATTGATTCTTCCAATCCAAGAACATGGTATATTTCTCCATCTGTTTGTATCATCTTTAATTTCTTTCTTCAGTGTCTTATAGTTTTCTGCATACAGGTCTTTTGTCTCCCTAGGTAGGTTTATTCCTAGGTATTTTATTCTTTTTGTTGCAGTGGTAAATGGGAGTGTTTCCTTAATTTCTCTTTCAGATTTTTCATCATTAATGTATAGGGATGCAAGAGATTTCTGTGCATTAATTTTGTATCCTGCAACTTTACCAAATTCATTGATTAACTCTAGTAGTTTTCTGGTGGCATCTTTAGGATTCTCTATGTATAGTATGATGTCATCTGCAAACAGTGACAGTTTTACTTCTTCTTTTCCAATTTGTATTCCTTTTATTTCTTTTTCTTCTCTGATTGCCATGGCTAGGACTTCCAAAACTATGTTGAATAATTGTGGTGAGAGTGGACATCCTTGTCTCGTTCCTGATCTTAGAGGAAATGCTTTCAGTTTTTCACCATTGAGAATGATGTTTGCTGTGGGTTTGTCATATATGGCCTTTATCATGTTGAGGTAGGTTCCCTCTATGCCCACTTTCTGGAGAGTTTTTATCATAAATGGGTGTTGAATTTTGTCAAAAGCTTTTTCTGCATCTATTGAGATGATCATATGGTTTTATTCTTCAGTTTGTTAATATGGTGTATCACATTGATTGATTTGCGTATATTGAAGAATCCTTGCATCCCTGGGATAAACCCCACTTGATCATGGTGTATGATCCTTTGAATGTGTTGTTGGATTCTGTTTGCTAGCATTTTGTTGAGGATTTTTGCATCTATATTCATCAGTGATGTTGGTCTGTAATTTTCTTCTTTTGTAGTATCTTTTTCTGGTTTTGGTATCAGGGTGATGATTTTATACCATCAGAGAATGAGTTTGGGAGTGTTCTGTCCTCTGCAATTTTTTGGAGGAGTTTGAGAAGGATGGGTGTTAGCTCTTCTCTAAATGTTTTATAGAATTCACCTGTGAAGCCAGCTGGTCCTGGACTTTTGTTTGTTGGAAGATTTTTAATCACAGTTTCAATTCCATTACTTGTGATTGGTCTGTTCATATTTTCTATTTCTTCCTGGTTCAGTATTAGAAGGTTATACCTTTCTAAGAATTTGTCCATTTCGTCCAGGTTGTCCATTTTATTGTCATACAGTTGCTTGTAGTAGTCTCTTAGGATACTTTGTATTTCTGCGGTGTCTGCTGTAACTTCTCTTTTTTCATTTCTAATTTTATTGATTTGAGTCCTCGCCCTCTTTTTCTTGATGAGTCCAGCTAATGGTTTATCAGTTTTGTTTATCTTCGCAAAGAACCAGCTTTTAGTTTTATTGATCTATGCTACTGTTTTCTTTGTTTCTATTTCATTTATTTCTGCTCTGATCTGTATGATTTCTTTCCCTCTACTAACTTTGGGTTTTGTTTGTTCTTCCTTCTCTAGTTCCTTTATGTGTAAGGTTATGTTGTTTATTTGAGATTTTTCTTGTTTCTTGAGGTAGGCTTGTATTGCTATAAACTTCCCTCTTAGAACTGCTTTTGCTGCATCCCATAGGTTTTGGATCATTGTGTTTTCATTGTAATTTGTCTCTAGGTATTTTTTGATTTCCTCTTTGATTTCTTCAGTGATCTCTTGGTTATTTAGTAACATATTGTTTACCCTCCATGTGTTTGCGTTTTTTACATTTTTTTCCCTGTAATTGATTTCTAATCTCGTAGCGTTGTGGTCAGAAAAGATGTTTGATATGATTTCAATTTTCTTAAATTTACTGAGGCTTGATTTGTGACCCAAGATGTGATCTATCCTGGAGAATGTTCCACGTGCACTTGAGAAGAAAGCGTAATCTGCTGTTTTGGGATGGAATGTCTTATAAATATCAATTAAATTTATCTGGTCTATTGTGTCATTTAAAGCTTGTGTTTCCTTATTAATTTTCTGTTTCGATGATCTGTCCATTGGTGTAAGTGAGGTGTTAAAGTCCCCCACCGTTATTGTGTTATTGTCGATTTCCTCTTTTATAGCTGTTAGCATTTGCCTTATGTATTGAGGTGCTCCTATGTTGGGGGTATATATATTTATAATTGTTATATCTTCTTCTTGGATTGATCCCTTGATCATTATGTAGTGGCCTTCCCTCTCTCTTGTAACATTCTTTATTTTAAAGTCTATTTTATCTGATATGAGTATTGCTACTCCAGCTTTCTTTTAATATCCAAAAGATATTACATGGAATATCTTTTACCATCCCTTCACTTTCAGTCTGTATGTGTCCCTAGGTCTGAAGTGGGTCTCTTGTAGACAGTATATATATATGAGTCTTGTTTTTGTATCCATTCTGCAAGCCTGTTTCTTTTGATTGGAGCATTTAATCCATTCACATTTAAGGTAATTATCGATATGTATGTTCCTATTACCATTTTCTTAATTGTTATGGGTTTGTTTTTGTAGGTCCTTTTCTTCTCTTGTGTTTTCCACTTAGAGAAGTTTCTTTAGCATTTGTTGTAGAGCTGGTTTGGTGGTGCTGAATTCTCTTAGTTTTGCTTGTCTGTAAAGCTTTTGATTTCTCCGTCGAATCTGAATGAGATCCTTGCCAGGTAGAGTAATCTTGGTTGTAGGTTCTTCCCTTTCATCACTTTAAATATATCATGCCACTCCCTTCTGGCTTGTAGAGTTTCTGCTGAGAGATCAGCTGTTAACCTTATGGGAGTTCCCTTGTATGCTATTTGTCATTTTTCCCTTGCTGCTTTCAATAACTTTTCTTTGTCTTTAATTTTTGCCACTTTGATTACTGTGTGTCTCGGCGTGTTTCTCCTTGGGTTCATCCTGTATGGGACTCTCTGCATTTCCTGGACTTGGGTGGTTATTTCCTTTCCCGTGTTAGGGAAGTTTTCGACTATAATCTCTTCAAATATTTTCTTGGGTCCCTTCTCTCTCTCTTCTCCTTCTGGGACCCCTATAATGCGAATGTTGTTGCATTTAATGTTGTCCCAGAGGTCTCTTAGGCCGTCTTCATTTCTTTTCATTCTTTTTTCTTTATTCTCTTCTGCAGCAGTGAATTCCACCATTCTGTCTTCCAGGTCACTTATCCGTTCTTTTGCCTCAGTTATTCTGCTATTGATTCCTTCTAGTGTATTTTTCATTTCAGTTATTGTATTGTTCATCTCTGTGTGTTCTTTAATTCTTCTAGGTCTTTGTTAAACATTTCTTGCATCTTCTTGATCTTTGCCTCCATTCTTTTTCCGAGGTCCTGGATCATCTTCACTATCATTATTCTGAATTCTTTTTCTGGAAGGTTGCCTATCTCCACTTCATTTAGTTGTTTTTCTGGGGTTTTATCTTGTTCCTTCATCTGGTACAAAGTCCTCTTCCTTTTCGTTTTGTCTGTCTTCCTGTGATTGTGGTTTTCCTTCCACAGGCTGCACAACTGTAGTTCTTCTTGCTTCTGTTGTCTGCCCTCTGGTCCAGGACAGCTTCAATATAAATGTTCCAGATTCTGCCAGGCGGGGCAGAGATCTACTCCCCTCTAGGCTGCCCACCACAAGCCTCATATGTGAGTCCCTCGCTCATTACATCTGAACCTATTGATCGGAAGCGTCTGCCTCTTTCTTTGGTCTCTTCTTGCCCCACCCCTTACAGGAACCAATTTGTGAACCAGCTTCCCTGCCAGTGATGCTCTTTCCCCAACCCTTCACCTCTCAGGCTTGCCTCTCTCTGCCTGGTCTCAGCTCAGATCTAACCCACTCCAAGAGCACACCTGTTTCTCCAGCCAGTTCTCCCATCATATGGGGATTTCCTTTCACACACAGACCCCAACCTATAATTGTGTCTCTCCTGCGTGTGGATTTGGTATCACTCACCCCATCCTAATGCTCCAGGAGGATGTACACCTCCCCAGGATTCCTTGCCATGACCCTCTGTGCTTACAGCCACCCTTCACAGGAGACAGATGATACCATATTCCGTTAAGCCCATGTGAAGCCAAACCATGTGCAGCACATTATGCACAGACACACACAACAGCCATAAAGAAAAGGGAGGCCTTTTCTTTATCTCCTTTCCCAGTAAGAAGACTGGCAAAACATGAATGGAAAATAACCTAGGACGACACAACTCACAAGAATGATTGCTTCCTTGACACTTCAAAGGAGCTTAATGCCCTTCAGTGCTTTAAACTTTTCACATTTAGGGGACATTTATTAAAGAAAGAAAATAAAATAAAATGCTTTGTCCTTCAGCTGTGCCATCATGAAATTGAATTTATAGGAATAAGCATTTTCTTCTCCTTTCAACTCCTTCAGCAGAGTTTAAAGAAATGTCAGTTTCTTATCCTTTCAAATCTAAGGTGTTTTATCAGCATAGGTAATTATAAACATTTCAAAGCTGGGTGAAGTCCCTTAACCTCTATCAGCCTCGTAAAGTAAATAGAGAGCTATTGCCCAAACTCACTCAAATCAAACAAACACAGTCAATTCTCATTATTCGCTAATTTTGTATTTGTAACCTCACCTACTCACTCAGATTTACTTATAACCCCCTAATCAATACCTGCAGCCCCCTTGCAGTCATTCACGGGTGTGCCGAGTGATCGCCCGATACACAGGTTGCCCAGCTGTGGCCAAACAAGACGAGACTGCCTCTTGCTTCAGCCCTTATACTATAAACAAGTGTCTCTTTCCCAGTTTACGTAGTGCGTTTTTTGCATTTTTGTGCTTTTTGTTAGTGCTTTTGCTGTTTAAAATGGCCCCCAAGCTTAGTGCTGAAGTCTTGTGCTCCTAAGAGCAAGATGGCATTTGTTTGGCTAAAGAGAACACCAACCTATTCTGAGATTGTCTTGAAGAGTTATACCTAATAATGTTTAACTAAACATTGGCTTTTTCCCTTCCTAATCATTGCATGGCTATTTGAAAATATAGCTTTTGTGGAATTTTGAAAACCATAGAGAATCACTGGGATAAGAGAAATATATTTCCAAATAATGATATAAACAATACAAACAGCAAAGACTGAACATTAGAATGAGGAAAACAGAGGAGCAGGTAGGTAAATGTGAGCAATGACATAAATAATATTAGATATTAGGTTTGTGCATTCCACATTCCTGACTCTTATTTCATCTTTGTTCAGGTGTGAGTTCTAGGCTGTTGGCCACGAGTTTAATGTTAGGGCATCAACAATATATATTAAATAAGGCATCTGAAACAGAGACACACATCAAAGTCACGTATTGATTAGTTGATGAAAATGTTGTGACCAGAGGCTCTATACTTCCCGGGAGCAATGGTCAGTATTCTCTAATTCAGTGTTCACAGAGATTGTATAGAACAACTACAGTGAATAATGAAAATCAACTGTACTTTTGTGGAAGGAGTGTTAAACTCTTCTGAAGAGTCATATGACATGAGTAATCTCACCAGCACCTCTATCATCAGAAAGCATTCAAATCCATCTCCCTGAATTTCATCAGAAAAAAAGATTATTTCATGAACTGCACCTTCTCCCAGCCAGAAATGTATCATTCACATGATTGCCTAGTCAGTTGTTCTTTCATTTTCTGAGGCTAAGGATCTCCATTATCACCAAGAAAAAGGAAATGTTAACAGTGAAAAATAAAATCCCAAACTCTCCAGGGCTCTCTTTCTTTATTCAAATACTTAATATTTTTTCTACTTAATATTTTTACCCTATTTGATCATTAGTGATGTATCTGGTAAAACATAGGTGAAGCCTCAACCTGGCTGATTTTTTAGAGTTAAGATTCTAGAAATGAAGCTTATGGTGATCTTCACTTTCAAAATTCAAAAGCCATATGCCTAAGATGAAACATCAAAGAGATATAAAAAATCCAACTATGTTCGCAACATAAAGAAAAGACTCTCCCAAAAGAAGGAGATGGCAAAGATGAAGGTAGTGAATACAGTCGTCCCTTGGAATCCAAGGGGAATTGGTCCTTGCATACCAAAATCTCAGGATGCTCAAGTCCTTTATATAAAATACATAGTATTTACATATAACGTATGCACATCCTCCCGTATAGTTTAAATCATCTCTACATTACTTATAATACTTAATACAATGTAAATTCTAAGCAAATAGTTGTAAATACAATGCAAATGCTATGTAAATAGTTGCCCCCACGAGGCAAATTCAAGTTTTGTTTTGGGGAACTTTCTGGAATTTTTCTTCCAAATATTTTTGATCCATGGTTGGTTGAATCTGTGGACCTGGAAACTGCAGATACAAAGGGTCAACTGTGTATAGGTTTTACAAGAGCAAAGAAAATCAACTTATAATTAAATACAAGATGAAATAAGAGTCAGTAATGTGGAATGACTCTTTGGAACAAACCAAATATCTAATATTATTTAAGTCATTGCTCACATTTACCTGCTCATCTGTTTTCCTCATTCTAATGTTCAGCCTTTGCTTTTTGTATTGTTTTTATCCTCACTTATAAATATGTTTCTCTTAGCCCTGTGATTCTCTATGGTTTTCAAAATTCCACAAAAGCCATTCAATGACTAGGAAGGGAAAAGGCAGGTGTTTGTTTAAGCATTATTAGGTATAGCTGTTCAAGACAATCTCAGAATTTGTTAGTGTTGTCTTTAGCCAAGCAAATGAAAGGTAATTTCTTTTAGTTGCATTATACTAGTAAAAATAAAAAAAGGATAGTTTCATGAAAAATTTGATGGGTGGCCTACTTTCAAACGTTAACATTTGAAATGTTACATTAAATAAATTCTAAATGAGAGCAGAAGTCAACTAAACAGCTATCTAGAAAGAAATAATAAAGAAAATGGAGGAGGGAAAATCCTCTAAGTAATAATGGCTAAGAATTTCCCAGATCTGAAAGGGGAGTCTGATTTCAAATTGAATATTGAGTAGGATGGGGAAATAAATGCCCATCTGGAACAACACTGTGAAATTTTGTTTAGGAGACTAAAGATAAAGAAAATCCCAGAAGCTTCCAACCAGGAAACAGTAAATGCACAAAAGAACAAGGACACAACAACATGTTATAATAGAAGATATGTAGGATTCCTTCTGAGTTCTAAGAAAATGTGATTTTTATCCTAGAAATCAGTATCCAGCAAGGATTATATATCTATGTATGCGTATATATATATATATAGAGAGAGAGAGAGAGAGAGAGAGAGAGAATGAAGTTATGAAGTATTTTAGAAAATTGTTTTAAAATAATTACTGTAAATGATAAAGAAAAATGGATTTAGCGTATGAAGAAATAAGCCAAGAGTTAGAAACACGAATGGTCAACCACAGAAGGACGGTGCTATCCCAGGGTGTCAGCTCCACAGGAAGATTCAGAGCAGTCAGTCCAGACTGCATGAGGAAGATGGAAGGAAGTCTCTGGAAACTAGAATTCATGAACTAGATACACAATAGGAAGAGCCTACAGAGATATTAAGGCCACATCATGCAAGAGGAAATTTGGGAAATTCAAATATCCAGGAAAGAAAAAACACTCTGCAAAGAAAAATAGTCAAATAGCTATAGATAATTATGTAAATAATACTTATTTAATTTCCAGCTTTCAGAATAAACCTATATACAAAGTATATGTATGTAAGGCCAATTATAAACACAGAGGAGAATGTAAATATTCTCAATTTGGATTCAATAATGTTAGCACCTCATAAGGTAGGGAGTTGCAAGAGAACGTCTGTAACTGTTGAAATAAGAGGTATGGTTTCGAGTATATTAATACAACCTATAATGAAAAACAGAGCAATATAAAATTGATGGTATAATCATGCTATGAATATAGAGTTAAACACTAGCAGGATAACAGAGATGGTTAAAAGTGGTCATCTCTAGAGAAAGACTAGACAGGTAAGGAGAGAGAGGTAAATTGTTTTCCACTCTGTCTTTCTACGTGATTAGGAGTTTTAAATGTGTGCAGATGTACTGGAGGGGAAAAATTCCAAAAAAAAAAAAAATCTTTGAAACTTGAAAAATATTCCTAGGCAAAATTGAAAGGAACAATAATAAACTCAGGCAAAAAATTAAGTAGGTTTTGATGGGCAAAGGGGTCGCAGTTATTGTAGACATTAATAATCTTCTCCAACATGCTGTTCTCCTCCTCTGGACCCAAGGACAGTTAGTCTCCACTGCCTTGGAGCTGGACACAGCCATGTGAATAGCTTTACCCAATGAAACGGATGCTGAAATGGCCTGGTCCTTGTCTGGCCACAGCATTTAACTGCTGGATGGGTAACTCCCTAGCCCCGTCTTCCCCTCTCACACTGATCTTGACTAAATAACTTATGCAACTCAATGGGGAAAAAAATACCAAGATGGCAATGAAATTTGGGTACAAGACTGTAATGAACAATTTGTGAAAAAAGAAACATAAATGTGTAATAAACATGAAAACTTGTTTTAAATAACAAAAAGGATCTTCTGGTGATGAAATATATAAGGATGTTTAAAAATAATAACACTGATGGTGAGGTTCTGTGAGATTAGACTTTTTATAGACTGTTGCTAGGATTATAAATTGGTATGGATTTCCTTAGTGTTTACCAGAAATAGTTAACTAAATGCTTTATGGCCTTTTATCCAGTGATAATACTTCAGTCATCAGAAATGAGGGAAAATACATATGCAGAAGATTTGCATTTGCAGCAATATTTTATAATGGATAAAAGAAGGATTCAAAAACAATCTGTAAAAATAGGAGATGATTAATTAAGCTAGGGGATAAATATTACTAAGCCATGAAAATTAAGTTTATATATGGCTTTACTGCCATCCAAAAATGTTTCAGGTATGACATTAAATACAAAAGAACGCTGGTAAATATTAACAAGTGCTTACTTCTTGAGTAAAATTAATGTTGATTGTTATTTTCTTTTGTGTTTTCCAAGTTTTCCACCTAATAAGTACTTTTATAATTAGGAAAATTTTTCTAATCAGAACTTTAGAAAGTTTTTATATTAATTTTGGAGGAAGACTTAAATAAATGTGTCCTGAATTAGAGTCACCTGAGAAACATTATGATGTACAAGTGCCTTGAGAAAACTTAGAGATAAATAAAAATGAATGGAAATAGGGACAACTATGATTACAGAGTGCTTTGAAACCAGAATTTGCCAAAGACAATTACAAGTAAATGGAAAGCTAATTCAAACGTTGAGGATTTTAAATCAAAACAAAAAATTATTATGACATATACTAATATCCATTTAGACACAAGTGTAAGTACAGGCAAAAAAAAAAAAAAAGAAAGAAAGAAAGAAAGAAAGAAAGAAAGAAAGAAAGAAAGAAAGAAAAGAAAAGCAGAAGTCATCCCGTAAAAGAGAACAGGGTCTGTGTACCATGGAGTCCTTTAGAAAAATCTGTCTGTTCAGTCCACCTGTGGCCTGTTCCACTGTGGGACCAGAACTACATTACATCCCCCCTTAGGGGTACTTCAGCATCTTTAGTTCACTGGCATCAAATGGCTTTTTCTGACTTTCCTTTGCCTTTAGGAGTGGAGTAAGGAGTGAGACCGAGCCAATGTTAGGAAAATATTTAATTTGCTTAAAGTATTAGCATAAAAAATTAACACTGAAGTTCTGCCTATGTAATTGTTTTATGTTCATCCAGGTAACATTTTTCTATTCTCCAAAAGATATTAAAATATAAACAGATGACTAGAGTCTTAAAGAAACGGAATGAAATACATTTTATAAAATTGTTATCTCGAAAGTTAAAATCTTTCCATTTTAATGATCACGGAAAGGCACTTCAGGGCCACATTAAGTTCAGAGTTCCACAAAATGTAGTTGTTAAAGATTTATAAATTTCCTGATGTTTGGCCAAAAATACACAGTGCATGCCATCCGCCATAAGGCAAACTGAAAGTATTCGTTGATGAAATTAATAATTTAATATCGTATTTAGCATTCCAGTTTAAATCAGATTTATACCATAGATAGCTGGATATTTGGCTTTAGAGAGACCACATAACTAGTTTTTAAGACAAACTGAGGATGAAACTATAAGTTAATAAAACCACGAGCATCTGAATTCTTTTACCTTTATTGCATATGAACTACATTCTCTGGTTTTAATATTCTATTTGTGAACATATATGGATTGTTACACTAAGTTATCTTCAAAGGGACATTCGAAACCCAAGTCGTAATCATAACCCATTACTTAAGCCTTGATATAGGTTAAGAATAGACAAACCAGCAGTCCATTTAAGTGACATTAGTGCTGTAACGCAAGCCAGAAACATAACACAATCCTTTATTTATCCCTCTGGGCTCAGTGAACCTTCAGAGTCTGACATCCTCTTTATTGATCTGAGACCACAGTGACACAGAACCACAATTTACAAGGACAGCATTACTGAGGAAACAAGTACCTTGCAGAACATACACTCCTTTGCCTGTAATAGAGTTTTAATCTTGTTTATTTCATTTTCTGCGTAAGTTTCCTGTTTGTTTTTAAATCCCTGAGGAACTATTTACACAAGAAGAATACCTGATGGCATTTCAAATCTAGGAGGAAAAAATGGATTTTTTTTTATATGCTGTGAAATTTGGCTAACCTTATGAAAGAAAAGAAAAGGCTGTATACCTATTTTAGTATTTATCCCAAATAAATCCAGATGAAAGATACGTTTCGAATCTTGAAACCATAATAGGATGGGTATTAAGTAAAAGGATGGGCAGTTCTTTTTCTTCAAACCACCCTGAGTGGGAAACGTCTTTCTGAGCAAAGCACAAAGATCCTGAAGCAATAAAATAAACCACTTCTAAATTTAACTGAAGAAAATTTAAGAATATATGCATTCTTAAAAATTATAAACAGAAATCATGGTTTTAAAAAATCATGAACAGGTTAAAAGAAAAACAACAGACATAGAGAACAGACTTGGGGTTGCCAAGGTGGAGGCAGTTGGGGAGGGACGGACTGGGAGTTTGGGGTCAGCAGATGCAAACTGGTATTTATAGAAAGGATAAACAACAAGGTCCTACTGCAGAGCACAGGGAACTATATTCAATACCCTGTGATATACCATCATGGAAAAGAATCAGAAAAAGAATGTATATATATATGCATAACCGAATCACTTTTCTATACAGCAGAATTTAACACAACATTCTACATCAGCTATACTTCAATAAAAAAAATCTGGCTAAAATAGTGGCAACTCATGACAAGTAGGTGTTACTTTCATGTATGTTGTATCGATAAATAATAAATAGAGCCACAACCCAAGAGAAAACTGGGCAAAGCTATGAACAGACCCTTGAGTGCAAGCACATGCACACACATACACAGAAATGCAAATAATGTGGTGAGAAACGTTTAACTTCAGTCAAAACGTATCGTTGTAAATCTAAGCAGTGAAATAGCAATAGCAAACCTTAAACAAGTTTAATTAATATTGTACACTAGTCCTGAGAGTAGGTGAAAGCAGGCATATTCCTACACTCCAGGTAGGAATGTAAATCGCATACCTTTTTTGAATATGTAGCAAAATTTTAAATGCAAACATCCTTTGACTCAGTCATTCCACTCATAGAAATCTATTCTGCAAACCCACTGGCACACATTATTAATATAGTCAGGAAAAGATGGAAACAGTCATCAACAAAAGACAGGCTAAATAACAACAGAATACCATGCAGGAACTCCAAAGGAGGAAACTGTGCAGATAAAAGAGGTCTCCAGTTTATGTTAATATAGCAAATTATCAAGATACGGAAAGAACAGTGTATTTATGACACTAGTATTTCTGGAAACCATTGATGGTGATTACGTGAGAGAAGCGGAATTGGGGGAGAAAAGACAAAGATAGTATTTATTATATCCCCTTTTGTAATGTTTAAAAATTATCACGTGACTGAGTTACTTTCTTCATAATGTTTAAACCTCAAAACACAATCCTTAAGAATCTAAATTCTAATTTTTGCATGTTTTAGGTTTTAAATCACCCACAATATCTAAATGTTATTGTTGACAAATTTTTAATCCTTTTATATATTTCTTCTACATGTTAAAACTGATTCAATTTTTTTCAGATAATCAAGATTTTGCCACCTGAAATTTTCAAACTGTTACTATAATCGTTTAGATCATATAAAGCCTGTTTTAACATTACAAGAGAACTAGCCAGGTGTGTCTCTTAGGTTACTCATAATAGCTACATGCATCAACATTTTTAATATTTTATACAACGTATTACAGTATTGTAAGACTTGCAACCTGCTTCTTCAGTAACAAACTAGAATAGTATTTATAATAATTAAATAATTTAGTCAACATCAAATTAATTTAGGTAAAACTACCCAGCAATTTCTGCAGTCTATGATATTTCAAACTGAATTGAAGAACTTTTGGCAGAGAAGCCAAAAAAAAGGAAAATCTTGCAAAATAAAATATAAATTATCATTTCCAAATCTGATTCAAAAATTAAAATTGTTTACAAAAGTTCTTCAGTTCACATCACTGTTAATATCACTAGTTCATCATTTAGCTGCCCCATTTTCCAACAATATATTCTAAGTCAGTAGACAAGCAATGAGTTTTCAGCTTCTACCTCTTTTATATTTTCTTCATAATTTTTATAATTACCATTTCTGCTCTTAAGACACTTTGATCCAAATCTAGTTCCAAGGTATACGATAATATTTATAAATGATCTGGAAACAATGGGTACACTATACGTACTAAAATAATACGAAAATCATGTAGCTGACCTGGATTAACTACTTCTACTTTTTGCCATAAAAATAATTCTGCACCCATGAATAATTTCCAATACAGAAACCTTATCTTGTTCTTTGTCACCTGACACATTACCCAAAAGATTGGCATTAAACAGGTATCTACTAAAATTTTAGAAAGGTAAAGAAAGAAGCGAATCCTGTGATGGATTTGGATGCAGTAAGAGGCAGATGACCGATCCACAGGGAAGAAGCCATAAGGAGCCAGTCCTGTGTCTAATGTCACCCTCGTCATGGGCAATGACACCATCATTTCCATTTGCTCAAATGTACTGATGGTGAAATGGATAACTGAACAGTATTACATATTCACACTTAACGATAACCCAAATCTGCATTTTTTACCTCATGCATGATTTTTAGCTCTTACTGTTTATCTGTTTTGGGATCAAGAACACATTAAAATTCTTGGTAAATGTGCACATTCACCAGTATTCTAAAAATGACAACAATAAAACCCTAGTCTCCAGTATTAGCTCAAATGGTTGTATTAAAGAAGCTTACTAATTTAAAAATTACACAGAGAGCTACGTTAGATCTCCTTATCTACTTCCCTTCCATGCCTCTAAAAGCATGGAGCTAAGTGTATATAATTAATATGCCCTCGGGGGGATTGGAAATCACTGAAATTAGCAGCATCAGTCACTGTATTATATGGGGCAGTGATTATCATTTGAATCTGACAATTTCCTCATGAGGCAGGTATTATAATAGCCCCCATTTTACAGAGGAAGAAACAGGATTAGAAAGTTTAACTGATATATACAAAGTCTCACAACTGGTAAATGTTGGAGCCGTAATTTCAAACCACATCTGCTCATTTTAATATACTGGCTGCGTTGCCCTCTGACACTGTGAAAAAACTGACCCAGGAAGCAGAAGATGTGTTTTCTAAAAGAAGTTCCTCCACAAATTTAGAGTTGCTTAGAACAACTCCAATTTGTTTTCTCACCTGGAAATGGGTATAATAATAATTCCATTTATCCTATAAACTGTACAGAGCTACAGTGAAGACCAAACAGCTAGGAAAGTGTTTTGAGAAGACAAAAGTTATGCATAAATATAAAGCTATCGAATATATAAGCTCTCTGAAGACAAGAATTTCCATTTTATTTTCCTCCACCTCTCCAAGCACACTGTTTAGTTCACAGTAAAAGGCTGGGGTACAGGGAAGAAGGGAATATTCGGGTCACTTGTGACAAACTAATCAAGGCTCTTATTTTCTCATTTCAACCCCCCATAACAATATCAGGCATGATGAGGAAATAGCTTCATTCCACAAAAGAGAAAAACACACGCTTTGTGTCATAAAGCTCCTAATCATATTCAAACCCACATTTGTCTGGTTCTAAAGCTTGCGTTCTCTCATCTGCTTTTCATTTAAAGAAATATAATTTAATTAATTAGGTGAATTAAACCATGAGGAGTCTATAATGTGCACAGTTAGACAATGTGTGTAGCTATCTTAATTATGTGCTTGAAAGCCCCACCGGGGATGAAGAGCCCAAACTGTTCAACATCCTCCTGGAAGTGACATGCGACACGGTGATACTGCTTGAGTTTCAGCATCTCGGGTTTTAAAAGCCATTCTCCTATTTTAGTGTGCTAAACATATCTTTAAGGGGCTTATGCGGTTTGCTTTGTTAGTCTCTTCTTTGTCACCTAGCAGTCCTGCCCTGGTATACAAACAGCAGGAAAAGATTCCAGCAAGAAACTAGAAATGCATTTTTCTCTGTCCCCAACAAGTGCTTATCAAAACCATCCAAAGATCTCAACACAAAGTGATAACAAGCCCACTAACTTCCATGCACTTAGATGTGACAAACACAGTCTTTTACGCCTATTCTCCGTCTTCAAAATAATCCTATAATGTATGATTCCCTTTTACAAAGGTGGAAACGGAGACTTAGCTGCGCTAAACAACTTGTTTGATGTCACACATCTAACAGTAGGACGAGAATTCCGTTCCAAGTTCAGACTCAACTAATGCTCTTCTGTGTCCCAGAACACCATGGCTGCAAACTGCAAAGGATCAACGTCTTTTATTTTTGTAGACAAAACGCTTGCGCATTTATCATTAAGATGACAATTCTTGACTTGTCTGTGTTCTGAGAGATAAAAAAAAAAACTGAAACGCTACTGTTCCTTGATATTCCCTCTGAATTGTTGCCTCTGTTCCTAAAATTTCCTCTCCAGATGGAAATAATAACACTGTAAACTAGTAAAAACTTAAAAACTGATAAAACAAATAAAGCTACAAACTGTGAAAGTGCTCAGGAATTACAAAGCTCAATATCTCCATTTCATACACAAACTGAAAATGAGATTGAAATCTTTCAATTCCTCCCAAGCACAAGATAAGATACGAATAAAGAAGAAACTCATGCCCTAAGTTGAAGTGTATCTCTCTAGAAAAACTAGCAGACACACACTTTCCCTACCACGGCTGGAGATCGGCACTTCCAGAACTTTCCTTGCCAAATTCTTGCGAGGAGGAGAGACTTTTTTAAGGGAAGTCCTCCTCCCATTCTAGAATCCAGGAGCTACTTCTGTGGTAGCTGGATTATTGAAAACAGGCAGTCCTTTTCAATATCTGCAATTCACAATAAACAGCTTACACGGAACCTTCGAGGAATATGTTTAAAATGTTCCAAATTAGTGCCACTAAAATGTAGATGACAATACTCCCCAATATATGGACTAAGCTGATCCCCCTACACCTTACAATCTTTATTCTTCAGATTGAAACTACTCATTGTGTTCTGCGTTTCAGTCCCAAATTGCGCTTCAGTAATTTTTTGCGTGACTAACTTCAATGACAAAAAACCCTATATATCATTCAAGAATTATCATTACTTTTGTTAAATATTCTTGAAAGACATGCTAACATATTTTAAAATATATCTAGGATTGTTAGGACCATTATCTAGATGTTAAAAAAAGGAGAATAAATCACCACCAGATAAAACTAAAAGACAAATTTTTCTGTGTTCTGCTGATAAGCCCTATTAGCATTTATCAGTTGTTGAGTTGCTAAAACATCTCAGGAACCCCAAGCAGGAGGTAAAGTTTATTATGACTCTCATAAATTCAAACCCTAGTAGTATGTTCCACATTACATATTTTTAGCTACAACGTTTTCTGAAACTTTTCGGTCAATGTTTTACCTCATAATTAACAAGAACGACTTTTTTACCAGCCTAGAAAAATAAATTGCCTGAAAGTGGTGTTTTTGCCTATGAGGGATCCAGAACGTTTCTTTTCTTTCTTTTCTCCCTCTGGAAGTAGTTAATAGTATCTATCAAATTCTATCTATCAAAAGTAATATTATGATAAGAATTCACTGTTTTATAGTAGCTCAATGTTAGTGTAGAAGTCTGACTGCAGACATGCAAACTAAGCAAACACCAGGTCAACGAGAAGCTTAAACAGAAAGAGAGAGAAAAGGAAAAAATTCCCAGTTCCAAATTCCAACTCCTTTGCCTAGTACACCAAGTTACACTGCCTCTTGGAATTGTTCCTGTTTGTCCACGGTCCCCTTCTGACACATTAAGAAATCTTGCAATTTCAATCTACAACAAAGGAATTTTTTTTTCCTTTTGGCGTGAAAATAATTATTTCAAAATGCTCATTCTATCCTTTTATTCTTGCATAAACAATAAAAAAATACATAATCACATATTGCTGACATTCTTACTGCAGTGGACCCAATACTTATGCAAGGGAAATTGTAGAATACTAATTCTGAAAGAGTATTTTAATGCAAAGTCTTAGCATCAGCTGCAAAAGGTTTAGGGGTTGAGAAAACCTTTTTTTATATGAAATTATATAACATGAGCTTCAATTAATTTTATGCTGAAGTTAGAAATGATTGACCAAGGCCATATTATGTTGTAGCGATGAAGAATTAGGTAACACTTCTCTGTTTTCATAATAAGCATAGATACACTCAGTTTATATAAACATATTTCTGTCATTTCAATCAGTATCACTGGGTTTTTATAAAGATTAGATGAAAAATATTTGCATTGAAGGGACACCTTCTGAGGTACCGAAATTTGATCAGAGTACAAGTATCAGAGCAGCATAAAGTGAATACCATAGTATTTATAGTTTGAAATTAACTTTACACAAAGGGTAAATAGCTCAGTAGAAATATGATGCCCTGTTCAGAGGCCTGTAGACAAACTAGAATTCAGGTATTTCTCAATTCAATTCAGTTTGTGCTCATATTGTACATACTAAAATAAAATCAGGAAAAAATGTAGATATTAACATAACTAAAACTATAAAGTAAAATTCTGAATAACAATTTAAATAGTAAAACTGTGACGGGTATATGTCATTTCTTTAAGAAATGTTGAGATGAAAAGTAAAACAATCTAAGAAACTATCTCCTCATAAATCCCCTCCTATAATGAACCCTTATCTCCCAAACCTACTTGTTCTATTCAGTTGAAGACTCTTATAATTGTCAAGGTTCTACATTTTAAAACTGTCTTTAACCTTAAGGTACACATTAGTACTGAGCATTTTGGATGATTTTTTGCAATATTATGTTAATTAACATATGAAAAATAAAACTATAATTACAAGTTGTATTTTATTTTTGCTGAAGCAAACTATCAACAGGATAAAAATAGCTAAATTACTGGAAAACAAATTCTAAGGATAAACTGCCAATACAAAAAAGAAAAAAAAGGCATGCATATAAAAGAATCACACCCATTAGTGCAAATATTAAAGCAACTGGTCTGTAAGAAACTGTGTCTATAAATTTCTCATTCTCAAATATCTCTAAAAAATATATATTTTTGTAATTCGGTGCTTTGTAAAAATTTTCCTATGGTTACCAAGGGGGAATGGGGGTAGGGAGGAATAAATTGGGAGATTGGGATTGACATATACACACTACTATATATGAAACAGATAACTAATAAGGATCTACTGTATAGCACAGGGAACTCTACTCAATACTCTGTAATGAGTTATATGGGAAAAGAATTTTAAAAAGAGTGGATACATGTATATGTATAACTGATTCACTTTGTTGTACAGCAGAAACTAACACAACACTGTAAATCAACTATACTCCAGTAAAAATTAATTAAAAATAAAATAAAATAAATATTGGAGTTTTTCTTTTTAATTTAAATAAAAAATGAAAGAATTCACAGAAAACTGTGGTATATGATATCCTGGGGATGGGGGGTTGTGGGGAGATAAGACAATTTTGTGGCTATTCAAGGTATATGAACAGTCACTTTTTGTGGACAGTCCAAAACAAAAATGGAAGCCGGGCCCACCCATAGTCCTCAGGGCCCTGAGAAAGGACCCCTGTATTCTAACCACTGCAACACGGCTTCTGCATCACCCCAACAGCATTTATTTCAGCAAAGCATTTTAACATAGAGCAATGTAGCTTTAGGGATAAATATAATAACTTTGAACATACCTAAGTTGTAGATGAAAATGAAAAATGTATCACACCTCTATCTAAATAGGATCGGAGGCAGATTTTACCAAATAAATTGTTTCTTCTGAAATCCAAAAGTAGCGTAAGAGCAAAATTCTGACTTTAACAAGTATAATTCTATAACAAGACATTCTGCTATATGCAGTCTGTGTAATAGATAAAAAGTCGTGACGGATACAAAGCCAGCAGTGGCATGACCCTGCCTTTAAGAAAGGCATGTTTTCATTCTCCACGTTAATTTTTAAATGTCTTCATTCTATAAATTAACATTATCAAAAATGACAAAATACTTTGAACTGAATAGTAACCAAAAATAATAGGTATTAGACTACTAATGGACACCTCTGTAAGAATCACATTCATTTTTCTCCCAAATTAGTGAAACCTGCTTTGAGAAACCTTTTAGTTTTAGAAAATTTTTAAATCATGGGTGATTTTGAGATTCGAAAAAAAATCGTGGGTAACCTTGAATTCAACAACTAATTTTCCTATTGTATTGACGAGGCATAGTTACTTAAGACATTTGGCAATGAGTTATTCAGAATATTAGAGAAAACCTGAGAAAATTTGAATGAAAATTGCTGGAATAAAAGAGCTAGGATTTTAATCACGTCTGGGGAATCTTCAGTAGAATTCAGTTAAAGAAGAAAAATATAATTTACCCAGTGGCCACTAACATCCCAATAAAACGTTTAAATCTAATACAAGATTTTAGCTCTGTGGAGTATATCCTCTGCTTACCTTAAAAAAAAAAAACCTATTTCAATTTAAGTTTATTTCCTGTAATAGCATCTGCTCTGCAGATTAAGCACTTTCACTGACTTTTTTTAAAAGGGAGGAGAAGGAGGAGAACAGAGGAAGAGGAGGGAAAACAGCCCACGCTCTTCGAAAAGTCAACCATAAGGCAACACCTGATGGAATAACCAGGAAACAACTGGTCCTCTACAGCCTTCCTTAACATTGTCAGGACTCCAGAACGTCTGAAAGTGTAAGTGTTTTTGGAAGAGATTCCGAGAGTATCTGGGCTCTGGCATGAATCAGCATTTTATGGTCCTAATGTCAAGGTGCAATGACCCCATCACTTTAAAGGCTTGACATGAAAGGGAAACCTCTTGAGTCAGCAGGTTGAAGTCTGCGAGACCTCAAAAAGGAATAGCACAGGAATAAATCCCTGTTACTATGAAGCTTCTATAGCTTCATACAGTAATTTTTATTTAAATACTCAGTTTCTCACATCCTAAATAGAATATTTCAACCAAAGCCATTCTTTGATTTCTGTTTGGTATAATGTCTTTTCTTGAAATTCTCTTGTGATATACATGGAGTAAAAAAGCTTAACTACAAAAAATCCAATTATAAATTAATTATTCTCACGTATTAAAATCTACTTCATTCTTTGTAACTTCCAAAAAATCCAATGATAAATTAATTATTCTCACGTATTAAGAGCTACTTCATTCTTTGTAACTTCCAATTGCTTATAATCGAAGATTTACACCCCAGGTTGTAAGGTATTGTGTTCTGGTACATTTGTCCCCAGTTTTCTTCACACCACAAATTCTCATAATTACTTAAGAGCATCCAAGTTGATTCTGGTTTTATGAAATTTTTGCATACATTAAAGTGGGTAACTCCAGGCTCTCGTAATTACCTCGACAAAATGACAAAACATGATAGCCCAGCCAATCTATAATTACTCACAATCTATAATTATAATATAACTATACATACACACACACACAAATTCATGCAAAGTGTAATAAAGGTTTAGCAAGCACCAATTAATGTGATGAACACAGATACACAATCTCAATAATTCATGACTAAAATTAAATGATAAGAAATATACCTTAAAATAATATCTGAAGGACCTACTGGATAGCACAGGGAACTCTACTCAATATTTTGCAGTAATCTATAAAGGAAAACTTAATATATATATATATATATCTGAATCGCTTTGCTGTACACCTGAAACTAACATGACATTGTAAATCAACTCTACTCCCATAAAATAAGTAAACAAGTAAGATCTGAAGAGTCAAGGTTAAAAAGCCTTGATTCTTTCTCCAAGGAAAAAGTATACTTTTAGAATTCTCTCTTGTCCAAGAGCATTTATAATCAATGACGTTCCTGAATTTCTTTCCAAATCAAATTCACAAGAAGATTGAAGATAATCTATTTTAAAAATAAAATCGAAGGCACTCTTTTAAAAAGGCATTCGGAGTTATTTTTCAAACACATCATTTTAAGTGAGTTTTTCCAAAATAGATGCCATTTACACATATTTCTTCCATCTCTCTAAATGAATGGGTTTACGTTGCTTTAAAAGGCAGTGTGCGCAGCAGTTTTACAAAAGAACAGTATTTCTCCAACATCTCCATCTGCTGGCTTAGAGGAAAAGTAGATTTTATCTGCTGTTTCTTGAAATTTAATTATTTTCATAATTTATTGTTATGAAATTGAAATATGAAACTATTAAATTAATTTTAAATAGCTTAATAGCTATTTGTCGAAGTCTTTCAGTAAAAAATAGGAAAGATTTTGAAGAGGACATTTACTATCTAATATTTTTAATTCCAAAGCTCTATGTGATCAAATACTCATATTCATAGCCCTTTTAGACAGTTTTATTTTGTTTAAAATAAAACAAATTTACTAAAACAAAGTTTTAGTAAATAGTACATTAAATTTTATTAAAACTTTTTAGAATGCAAACATATGTAGTATTCGCCTAAAACCTGCTGTTGATCTTGTTAACCTATACACAATATGTGGTGTATACACATATGCCAATATCACATTTATTATTTTCACAAAAATGTTGAGTTACTGTAATAAATTGCTTTTGTAGAAAAACTACTAGACTATCTCCACATCCTCAGACTAAACTTCTTAGACAAGACCCAGCAGACAGTGCACAGGAAAGGCGTCCAGGCCAAAAAGGATTTGAAAACTATCTGAAAGAGCATTGAGGGGAAAGGTTAGGAAAAAATGAATTACTATAGGAACAGCATTCATTTATTCTCTGACATCTAGAAGACACTCAGCAGATACTGAAGGGGGCAGAGGGGAAGGAAGGAAGGAAAGAATTCTTGAGGCCCATTATTGATTCAACTGTTGAACATCAGATGCTAATTTATTTATTTTTCTGATTTCATGGATTTTCTCATATTGAAGTCTTATGTTTGAGCAACCTTCAGGGAGAAAAAAAAACTCACCTTAGTAGGCTCTCTAGCTAATAAGAAAGAAGGAGGAAAGGAAGTGGGGAGGGAGGAGAAAATAAAAGGAGAAAGTAAGCAATTGGAAATCTGTCTTTATTTCCTCAGGTACCCATGGAAACAAATGGGAACAAGTAGGTCCTTCCATTATTCCCACTGTGACTGTGAAAGAGGGAGTGGGAGGGAGTTCAGAGCCTGCACAGGCACTTACTCAGTTCAGAATATAATGACTTCATTTCGTTTGCATAACTTTAACCCATTCCATGGATCCTGCTGGACCCTGAAAGCCCCATCGGCCTCAGCAGTTCCAAAGAAGTCCCTCCATCTCAGGAATACAACTAAATTAGCAGACTAGTATCTTTTCTATTTTGAAATTATACTATTAAGGTTTACAACTCTGCTTTCTTAATATATTAAATTTATACGTTACATTTAGGGTTAAATTTACCCTATGGGATTTTTATGGTTTAACTCGGAGGAAGGACAAGCTACTTTATGAACACTGATTGATGATACACATTTTAATACTGGAGTTAAGAAGCAGAATTCCTTAGATTTCTGGAGGAAATGGAAGAAAGTCGGTTGGGTTTCTAGCAACATATTTGACACTGCTGCTTCCACTTCATATAGGAAAGAATCATGGAGTCCCCTTGACTGAGAAGACAAGGAAACAAAGGCTAAGAACAAAAAGCCTTGAGCACGATTTAAGTGATCAAGACTCATCTTAATAAATTTGATATTAGAGATCTCCATTCATTTCTTGACTGCTAACTTTGTGAGTGTAGTTTATACAAGCATCTCTCTCTCTCTCTCTCTCTGAAAAGAGGTAAACTAATTTTACATTTTCTATTGCTCTTGGGGGAAAAAAAAAAAAGGATACAAACACTTCATTTCATTTTGCAAAGTCTAGATTGTAAAATTCCCAAAGGAATGAAGAAATTGAGTGCCTGGTCGACGAGTTAATGTCAGCTCCAGAAAATTCTATTCAATGAGTCTCTCTTCTGTACCAGGGCCTCAACTAGTTCTGCTCAGCAATCAGTAAGACTACTTATAACACGGGAGTTGCAGAGAACATGGCTCTGAATTCCCGGGTCGGAAACTTGAAAATGCATTCGGTTCCTCACCATAATCTGTTTTAGTGTCCTAGAATAACCCATGGAGGAGAAAATTTGGGACCTGGAGACATGTAACTTTTTACTTTAGCTCCATTTTCTAAGAAAAACAACAACAAAAAAATCTGTGCAAAATGAAGAGCTGATTTTCACATTTTCTCAGAACTGTGGTCAAGCGAATTAAATTGTGTGGTTTTTTTTTTTAAATGAAATCTATCTCTTATTACATGGATGTACTCATTCTGTGGAAATGTATGGATTTATATATGTGTTTAATATATGTACAGTTTCTGCCTGCATATCTCATTTCAATAAAATTTATATTAAATAAATCTATCCAAAAATATTGAGACTGAGGACCTAAACTAGTCACCTAAGCTTACCTAACCATTATTTTTAGTCTTTACCAAGGCCCAGCACAGTCATTCAGCATTTGCAATGAAGACATATTCATTGCTTTCAGGAGACCTATCTCCTGTGCTCTCAGCCAGGCCCTGGCATGATTTTCACCAATGAGTGAACTTCTCTGTCATCGACCATTTTCAAATTCTTTTCACCTTGTTTAAAAAATCTAGATCCTTCCAATAATCATCTTGCCTTAGGTTCATTACTTTCCACAGCATTTTCACACTAGTATACAATTACATACAGTCAGATACTTAGCACCATTGTGTGTCAAACTCACAATCCAGGAAAAAAAAAAAAACCGGAAACCTGATATCAAATAAAATGAATAATTATAAAATAATTTACTTGATAGGTAAACAGGTCAAGCGTAAAAGCCTTCAAAAATTAAACTACAGCCGGTTTCTTTGTATACATACATATATATACATATACATTTTCCAAGATATATATTATTATATTCTTCTATGGAGTTTTTTTTTAAACTGCAAATCCACTTAAGCCTCTCTCTCTCTCTCTCCGCCCCACCATGCCCACTTCCTTTTCTCACTTAGAACCAACATGTGAAGAAAACACACAACACTGAAACCTTCTTAAACAGGTTTTCATGAACAGTTGACTTCCAAGCATAGCACGACCATGATGACGACCCCTGCTCTATGGGTCAAAGCCAGTGGTTTCGTTCCTTCATTCATTCGGTGGATGGGAGCTCCAAACCTAGCGGAGGCTGTTTCGGACACTACAGTCAAGCTAACCCCTGGGCTCTACGATGAAGGCTTATCACGGAGCGGCGGGACGGCCACCAGCTGCCTGTCTACCGTGGGGACGCCGCGGCCGGGCTTCCTCTGCGGTCATGTCCCGCTGGCTCCTCTGCAGGTAGCCAGCGTGGGAGGGGGGGGCCATCTGCAAGTCCCCCCGCGGAACTGTCAACTGTGCAATGAACACTGAGGGCGTCAAGTCCGGAAAGAGTCGCCGCCACCCAGCCGGCAGGAAAGGATGCCAGCCGCTGGCAGAGGGCAGGGGGTCCGGGGCGGCCGCGCCTGGACCCGGGCCCGCCGGCCCTCCCACGGAACCGCGCGGGGACTTAATGGCTTGGGTCCCACACCCTGAGGCCTGGACGGAGCTCCGCGGCCGGTCCCCGGACACCGCGCG
Organism: Balaenoptera borealis; assembly: GCF_965194805.1. Lineage (NCBI taxonomy): Eukaryota > Metazoa > Chordata > Mammalia > Artiodactyla > Balaenopteridae > Balaenoptera > Balaenoptera borealis. The sequence continues at coordinate 2,027,882 of NC_138861.1, read as the reverse complement.
CCGCGCCGGGAATAGCAGGACGGCTGCGGAGGCTAAAATGGCTGGTCGGCGGCTTCGCCAGCTTCCGAACTCGGCGCATCGCGCCGCTTTCGGGTCCTCCTCCTCCCGCTGCCTCGGCGGGAGCCCCGCGACCTGCGAACAAGCGCCCCGGCCGGCGAGGGCCCGCGGCGCCCCGGGGCCGCGATCCCCGGCCTGCGTCAGCCGCGCCGCGCCCCTCGGGGGGCCTCGGGTGCCGAGCGCACTGCGGGGCCTCTGTGACAACGTGTCCCGTCTCGGGGGAGCATACAGGCTCACGGGGTCCGCACGGGGACCCCGAGCGGCGCCGGCGGATTCCAGCCCGGGGCCGTGGCGTCTACCCAGCAGCCCGACGGCGCGCCCCGAGGCACCGCGTGCCCGCGGGGCGCAGGGGTGGAGGGCTCGCCTCGAAGACTCCAGCTACGCCGGGAGCCCCGCACCCAAGGACGCCCCCTCACCTCCGACACCCACCCCACCCGAGCCCCAGGGCGCACACTCCACTCTCCGCCGCCTTTCGCCGGCTCTTCACCGCCCCCCAGGCCCCAGCCAGCGGGGGTCCCCGCGATCGCCGACACCTTCCCCCGACGCTGCCACACGCACGCGCGCGTGCAGTCACTGCGCCCCGACACGGACACGCAGGAACACACACACTCTCACACACACACACACACCAGCCCGCTCTCCGCGTGCGGCCCCCCGAAAGGGCATGAATATTCCTTACTCACAAGCATTGGTGACTGCGAAGCTGTTGGCTACCTCCAAATTGTCGATGTGGGGTGTCAGTCTGAACTCCGAAGTGGAGAACTGAACCATCCCTACCCGAAATGCACTGTATTCCTGATCGGCGCCCCTGGGAAACAGCCCCCCTGCAAAGAACAAACACCAAGCGGGAGGACAGTGTCAGCGCCCGGCGGAAAACAGGGGAGCCCGCTAGCGCCCGACGGCCCGCAGCCCCTCGTGCACACTAGCAGGCCGAGTAAGCACATCCACGGACCCGGGCGCCGGTGCGCGTGCGCGTGCGCGGGGGCCGGCAGCACCCTAGGCCGAGGGTCAAGGCACAGGGGGGCCCGAGGGCAAGGTGGGTGGCCAGAAACGTCCTCCCTTCCTAGTGATCACAAGCTGAGCCTTCAGACCCCTAGAGAAGCCGAACAAACGGGAAGATGCTGTGACGGCAGAAGGAATAAAAATCTGGGGGTCGTTCATGAGAAGCCCTTTCCGTCTCTTGTACCAGAGGCATAGCCTTCTGCCTTTGCCTCATCCTAAGAAAAACATATATATTCCAGGCAGTTTAAACCTGGAATGCAGTCAAGGTATGACATAAGTCTACATGACATGAATTAATTTGTCCACCGTGAACAAAGATTACCACCAAATTATGCACAATTCAAAAGCAGAGCACAAAGGGTACCTACCTATCTGTATGCTGTTAGAAGAGACACCAAAAATCAGTCCCCACAAAACAGGAGAAAGGAGGACAGATATATGCATAATCTTTTGCATTTCCAAGAAAAGTAGAGCATCCACAAAATACGCTTTCTTTTTTTTCCCCCCCTTTTCCTCCTCTTCCTTCTTTGGCCGTTCTCCTCGGCAAATTAGATCCTCTGCATTTTGAGACAGCGATGTAGCACCGAGCTGCCAGAACCCCGAAGTGGCGGCAGAGGAAGCCCTGTCTCCCAGGTCCTGCGGATGGCTGCCGCCCTGCGCCCGGTCCCCGCTCGCGAAGCCCCGAGACTGGCTGGATGCAGCTTCCAGCAGGCTGCCGCTGTGGTCCCAGCGCCTCGGCACACTCAGCACGCGCCCATGCACTCACACACGCACCCTCGCGCGCTTCTCCCCCTCCCCGCTCTCACACGCGCGCGCGCACACACACACGCACACACACACACAGACGCACGCACGCACGCGAGTCCCAGAGACGGGCCCGGCGCGCGTGCGCGTGCGCGAGTCGCGGGGGGCGGGCGGCCGGCCGGGGCGCTCCTCCCCCTGCGCGCCCCGCGCGCCCCGGCGTCGCGCGCTCGGAGCTGGGAGCGCGGCTCGGAGCCGGGCCGCCGCGGCCCCCGGGCGAGACCTCGGGTCTCGCGAGCTGTCGCGCCCACCGGCGCTCGGCTTTCAGCACCGCGGACAGCGCCCCCGCTCCCGCCCGCGCGGCGCGGCGCTACCTTTGTGCCGCCGCGGCAGCTGCGGCGCCGGGAGCTGCTCCAGCCCGGAGCGAACGCGGCCAAGCCCGTTTCCGGCTGCCGTGCGAAGCCGAGTGGCTCCGTGCTGCTGGCGGCGAAGCGTTCTCTCGCCAGGCCCTGCTGCCGTACGATACAAGCAATTCCGATTTTATCTGCCAGCGCCTGTACAGCCCACCTAGCAATAGAGGAGCGCTGCCCCCCGCCGCCCCTGATCCGCCAGGAAAGCGAGCGAGCGCACAAAACACCCACGAGGAGGGGGTCCAAAACGGTCAACTTTAGCTAAAGGGGAGGTAGCCGGGGTCCAGGGAGAACCCCGAGGTCTATCTCTGAAGGCCAAAGCCGCACCGGAGAAGATCAAGACTGAACCTGTGAAATACTTTGCGTGGAAACCCCATCTTCACACTGTGCCCAGCCTGCTGCGTGCGGGTCCCTCTCGCCGCTTTCACTGCGGACTTCCTCCCCTTCCCCCCCCCACCCCCCGCCCCGTCGTACAGACATGTGTAATCTTGGCTTCTTAGAAGTCTGTCTTTACACAGCTTGAAAGCAGAAGACTCCGTTTCAAGGAAAGCTTCGTAGGATAAAGCAATTAAAAGCAAGTCTTGCGAGGCCGCTGAGCTGCACACGCTTTCCCAGAGACTGAGTTAGAAACAGGCTGCTCCATCGCGTTTTGGTCGTGAGTTTTGAAAATATCACCAACCAAAGAAAGTAAACTAAGCTCTCACCCCTTTGAACCCGCGAACTGGAGGCCACTGGAGAAGAAAGATGAGGCTAGGGATTAAAAGTTTGCGGGGAGGGGGTTGGTGGGCAGGATGGAAGCCTGGACTTCCCCGTGGGAACCTACGGGCCTCACACTGCCTGCCAAACTCATGCCTGGGACCTGCTGTGGCAGAAATTCCTCACTCCGTCTATGGCTTTTGCGGTTTAAACAAAGCAGTCAAGGACGACTGAGTACAAGTGACTGTGTCCAGAAGGCAGGAGATCGGAGCCCACGATCCGGAAGGCGTAGCCTGGTGATATGTCAGAACGCCAAGAGTTAGTCTATCGTGCTGCTTTCCTGTGCACTCGTCCCATTAGTATCACTCGTACAGCCTCCTTGTTGACTGCAGGGTCTCATACTTGACCCTTAAACACTTTGGGCCTCAATTTTTAAGAAAATGAGAAAGATGAGCAAAGCGGCCTCTATGGCTCTCTAATCCTGTAATCCTGATTTCAAATCATGGTCTTTCCCTGTTTTTGATTTTCGGTATGTTTTCCTAGGCCAGGAAGTAAAAATATCCATTAATCAATTATTAATTGATATTAAAATATCCATTATCAATTATACTACAGGTAAAAATACCTCCCAATTTTATCACCAAGAATTTATTTTAGTCCATTAATAAACACTTCTCTGCATATAACAGGTGTCGTGCGTCAAAATGCATTTAGCCTTTTAAAAAATTTAAAAAGAATAAAAATGGTAAGGAAGACATAAATATATATCCAAATTTACACTATAAACAATAATTAAATACATCTTATCTAGTCAATCACTAGTTGTGATGTAAGGCACCAAAATGATTTGAATTATTCTCTAAAATAGAATGCGTAAAAGAATGAATAACAGCTCAGGGCAAAATAAAAAATACTTTTTTCAGCCGTACTTTTTCTTCATTCAATTTTTTTCCACAAGAAAAACTTCAACTTCATGCCAAGTAACTAGGAATGAAAGAAGAGAGAGAGAGAGAAAAAGTTAAATGTGGAGAATTGGTCATGGTTGAAGTATGGGTCAATGTAAATTAATTTTTTTTTAAAGAGGACTTTTTAAAAACTATTTTCATCTTAATCTATTTTAAAGTCAGGGAAAAAGATGGACTCAAAATTGACTGAATTACATTCTATACAAAATACGAATTTGCTGAATCATAGAAACATCTTTCCTAGTAAATAATATGTAATAACTCAAGGCAAGTATTACTGTTTAGTGACCAATTATAATTCATGCATAAAATGGAAATAATTTTAGTAGGCATGACTTGTAATTCAACTGTTTTTCTGTTAATGTGCCTTTCACAAGGCATGTACCTTTTGCATCATATATAGATACATCTCCTGCAGAATCAACATCACTGTACTTATATTATCATTCATGGAACTTTTTCAAATTCACTATAACATTTATTACATAACATTTTTCAGGCATAGAATACTGTCAGTATCAATGGGATAAATTTAAATTGGCTGAAGGAAGTGGTTATGCAAATAAATGAAAAATACTGCAACTTAGTTTTAATACTTAGAAACTCTGTTTCAAGAAAATACCTCAAATTCATCAGTAATAAAATCAAATTTGAAAATTTCAAAACTACCAGGACTGCAATTGAATAGAAAAGTGTGCTCAAAGAAACAGTTTGCTATTTTCTGCCCTCTGCTGTTCAATTTTGGTAATTATCTAAAAATGTAAGCGTTTCTGAAGCAAGGATAAATTACAGTAAAAATGGAAGACATAAAAATATTATCCATTCTGTCATTTGTTCGTCTGCTTGGTCGCTTTTACTGTTGCTGTTTTGTGTGTATGTTTAAATATAATTTTAGCATTAAGGCTAGAAATAAACATTATACATAAAATTTTCATTTCTGTTTTACTCAGTCTTTGTTTCAATATAGGAAATAATAATTTTCTTTGTAAATCTGGTTTGCAATGCTTAGGATTTTATATATGCGTACATATTCTGTGAAGTTTTAATTTGTGCTCCGTAATGAAAAAGCATTAAGGAAAGTCATTATGTGTGTGAGGGGGTGGGACGGGGCGGGGGGGGGGGGGGGGGGGCGGTGACAGCTTTGAAATGACTGGCAGAGCATATTTTAGCTGAATTCGTTACCAAAATTGGATTACAAATGTCAATGCCATAGTTTCCCGTGATGAAGTCTCATTAAGGTGAAGATCATCACCTGCCTTCCTATTGATCCTCTGGAACTGTGAACATGTAGGCTATCGAAAAGGCTTGGATGCAACTTAGCATTAAAAAAGAAGGTGACTCCACGCCCCTTTCGGCAGGAGATAGCAAGGGTAGCAGATTCTGCAGAAGGAAGCCAGGTTCCAAACTTGAGACATTATTGGCTGAGACAGAGAAAATAAAAAAAAATAGAAGAAAAAACACGAGGATTTTAATCACTCAGGACAGTAAATAGAAAGAGATATTCATTCCGGGGAGTTTCAGTTCTTTAATTAAGATAAAGAATAATATTAATCTAAATAGTTATTCAGATTGAGACAATATTGATTATTCTTTTCTTTTGTGACACACTTGATCATTGATTGAATAAAATCAATTTATATGACTCAAAACATATATCTAAAGTTAAGCTTTTGTATATTTTTAAAAATGAACTTAGAATGAAGTCCAAAAATAGAATAAGTGAAGTTTTCATTTTGGTTTCTTTAGGGGCTCTGATTACATGGATTTTAATTAATTTTACCCCAATTAATAGCAATCCTATAGCAGAAATAATTATTGGAAAAGTGTTTCAATCCATTAATTAATTCGACAAATTAAATGGGACAAGGATATTCTAAATAATGAGCTTGACGTATAACAGTGGATAAAACATGGGTACAACAGAAGCTTTCCTCAAGAAGTTTCCGGACTTCATTCAAGTAAGTAAATGGTTAGGACCATGTGAGAAAGGCAATAAGAAATGAAATAAATAGGCATATGATTAAGAAATATAACAAGGCAAAAACAAAGCTTATTATGCACGTTATATCTTGGATCTCAGGACAGAGGAAAGTCACTAAAGGCTGACACCTAAATTGATTCAAGTAGAGGTTAACCAGATGAAGGTTGAGATGTAGGTAAAGAGAACACTTCTTTTTTTTTTATTTTTTAGCTTTATTAAAGTATAATTGACAAATAAAATAGAAAGTAAAGTATAAAATGTGATTATTTAATACGCATATACATCGTGCAAGGATTATCCCCATCAAGTTAATTAACACATTCATTGCCTCACAGTTTTACCCTTGTTTGTTTGTAGGAACATTTCAGTTCTATTCGCTTACTAAATTTCAATTATACAATGAGGTGTTATCAACAGTAGTCACTGTGTTATACATTAGATCCTCAAACCTTGTTCACCTTACACCTGAAAGTTTGAACCCTTTTACCAACTTCTCCCTTCCCTGCCCCCCACCTCAGGCAACCACTTTTCTATTCTCTGTTTCTGTAAGTATGACTTTTTTTTTTTAATTTCACATATAAGTGACATCATGCAGTATTTCTTTCCCTGCCTGGCTTATTTCACTTAGCATAATGCCCTGCAGGTCCATGCATATTGAGGCTGAATAATATTCCACAGTGGAATATTTTTATATATATTATATATATAATATACATAGCATATAATATATATATTATATATATATCATATTTTCTTGATCAATTCATGCACTGACAGAGATTTAGGTTGTCTCCATACCTTGACTATTATGAATAATGCTTCAGTGAACATAGGAGTACAGATATCTCTTTGAGATGTTGGTTTCATTTCCTTTGGGTATAACCCAGAGGTGGGATTGCTGGATCATATAGTAGTTCTATTTTTAATTTCTTGAGGAAACTCCATACTGTTTTCCATAGTGGCTGCACCAACTTGCGTTCCCACCAACAGTATACAGTAATTCACTTTTCTCCGCATCCTTGCCAGCGTTTGCTATCTCTTGTCTTTTTAATAATAGCCATCCTGAAAGGAGAAGTAATATCTCATTATGATTTTTGATTTGCATCTTTTTGATAATTAATGACATCGAGCACCTTTTCATGTACCAGTTGGCCATTTGTGTGTCTTCTTTGGAAAAATGTCTATTCAGTTCCTTTGCCCATTTTTAGTTCAAGTTATTTGTTTTTATGCTATTGTGATAAATTCCTTATATATTTCAGATATGACCCCTTATCAAATATAAGAATTGCAAATATTTTCTGCCATTCCATAGGTTGCCTTTTCATTCTGTTGATGGTTTTCTTTGATGCACAGAAGCTTTTTAGTTTGATGTAAGCCTAATGGTTTATTTTCACTTTTGGTGTCAAATCCAAAAAAAAATCATTGCCAAGACCCATGTCAGGGGGCTTACCCCCTATGTTTTCTTCTAGGATTTTTATGGTTTCAGGTTCTATGTTCAAGTCTTTAATTCATTTTGAGTTGATTTTGGTGTATGGTGTAAAATTGGGGTCCAATTTCATTCTTTTGCATGTGACAATCTGGTTTTCTCAACACCATTTATTGAAGAAACTATCATTTCCTCATTGTATAATCTTGGCTCCTTTATCAGACACTAATTTGCCACATATACATGGGTTTATTTCTCTATTCTGTTCCACGGATCTATCTGTCTGTTTTTAATGTCAATAACACACTGTCATGGTTTCTAAAGCCTTGTAATATAGTTTGAAAGCAGAGTGTCTGCCTCTAGCTTATTTCTTCTTTTTCAAAATTGTTTTGGCTATTTGTGGTCTTTTGTGATTTCATACAAAGTTTAGGATTTTTTTTTCTATTTCTGTGAAAAATGCTATTGGAATTTTGATAGGGATTGCACTGACTCTGTAGATGGCTTTGAGTAGTATGGGCATTTTGACAATATTAATTCTTCTAACCGTAAATGCAGAATAACTTTCCATTTATTGGGGTCTTCTTCAATTTCTTTCATCAATATCTTATAGTATTCAGTGGAGAGTATTTTATTCGTTTTGATGCTATTGTAAATGTATTGCATTCTCAATTTCTTTTTTGGATAGTTCATTGTTGGTGTACAGAAATGCAACTGATTTTTGTATGTTGATTTTGTATTCTGACACTTTACTGAGTTTATTAGTTCTAATAGATTTTTGGTGAAGTCTTTAGGGTTTGCTATATACAGTAACTTGTCATCTGCAAAGAGAGACAATTTTACTTCTTCCTTTCCAATTTGGATGTCTTTTATTTCTTTTTCTTACTTAATTGCTCAGGCTAAGATTTCCAGTACTATGCTGAATAGAAATGGTGAGAGTGGGCACCCCTGTCTTGTTCCTGATCTTAGAGAAAAAGCTTTCAGCTTTTCACCATTGAGTATGATGTTAGATGTGGGCTTGTCATATATGGCCTTTATTATGTTGAGGAACATTCCCTCTATACCCAATTTGTTGAGAGTTTTTATCATGAAAAGAATTGAATTTTGTCAAACGTTTTTTTCTATATCTATTGATAATTTTTATCCTTCCATTTGTTAATGTGGTATTTCATAATGATTGATTTGCAGATGTTGAATCATCCTTACATCCTTGAAATAAATCCTACTTGATTATGGTGTATGATCCTTTTAACGTACTGTTGAATTAGCTTTGCTAATATTTTGTTGAATTTTTTAAATTTTAATTGTATTTATTTATTTTTTATAAATAAGCAAGTTCTTATTAGTTATCTATTTTATACATATTAGTGTATATATGTCAATCCCAGTCTTAGGGCAGGGGCTGGTGGTGGGATGAATTGTTGAATATTTTTTAATGAATGTTCATCTGGAATATTAGTCTGAAATTTTCTTTTCTTGTAGTGTCCTTGTCTGGATTTGATATTTGGCCTCATTAAATGAGTTTGGAAGTGTTCCCTCCTCTTCTGATATTTGGAAGAGTTTGAGAAAAACTGGTATTAATTCTTCTTTAAATATTTGGTAGAATTCACCAGAGACGCCATCTTATCTTGTACTTTTCTTTGTTTGTTCAACCTCTTTACTAGTAATTGATTCAACCTCTTACTAGTAATTGGTCTGTTCAGATCTTCTATTTCTTCATGATTCAGTCTTTATGCCCACTATCTTGAACTCTCTATCAGGTAAGTCACATATCTGCATTTCACTAAGATCTCTTCCTGGAGATTTATCCTGTTCTTTTGCTTGGAATGTGTTCCTCTGTTTCTTCATTTTCCTTGACTCTGTGTGTTGGTCTCCGCACGTTAGATAAAACGGCCACCTCTCCCAGTCTTGACAGAGTGGTCTGGTGTGGAAGATAAAACCTTGTCAATCAGCCTGGCCCGAGCTCCGGGTTGTCTCTGAAACCTTTGTGATTGCCCAAGCCACCGTCTTCATTCTTATTCGTTCTAGCAGTTGAGAACATGCCAAGACCTGTCCGTGTCCCAAAGGGGAGAATTGTAGTCCGCACCTAGAGATGCAGGCGGATTGGAAGGTGGGACCTCAGACAGCAGCTGGCATAGTAAGTAATTAAGCCCCTTCCAGGGGTAAACTTGGAGATGGGTGTTTTTCCTGCTCTCTCGCTGTGCTGGACCCCGGTGTAAAGCCACAGAGGAAAGGGGAGGGGGCTCCTGCACCCATTAAGAACTGCTTCTTGATGAATGCAAGCCCTGTTGGCCATCAGAGCTGGCGATCTTGGGGCCTGTCCCTTGGGCAGCAGCCCCAAAGCTGGGGGTCCAGACATGTGTACAAGATCCTTCTAGGGGGATACTGGCAACTTAGCAACTTAGAGAGGACTGGAGGGAGAAAGCAGGGGACGTGTCTGCTTGGCTTCCCCAGTCTCCAGGGAGGAGGTTGGCCAGCCCCTAGATGCATGCTAAGTTAGAAGCCTGACCCTCAGATAGCAGCTTTTCTTAAATTGCAGTGTAGTTGATTTGCAATATTGTATTAGCTTCAGGTGTGCAACATAGTGATTCAAGATTTTTATAGATTATACTCCATTTAAAATCATTATAAAATCTTGGCTATATTCTCTGTTGCTGTACAGTATATCCTTGAGGACTCAGTGGGTCCCTTTCATTTTTGCCTGCTTCCTCTGTGCTGAGCCCTGAGAGGGAGAACCACAGAGAGCCTCCTATGTTGCCATCTTGCTTGACCCCAAGAACACCTCATTTAAGTGCAGTCCCATCAGGACAGGCATGAGTGCGATCCAGGAATTACACGCAGTGCAGTGTTTGTAGGATGGGAAACGTGAGACAAGGAGAAACAGGAATAAGCCAGACCATGGTAAGAAATATGTAGCTTATCCAATAGGAAAGGGGAACCATTTGAGAGTTTTAAGTAGAGAGGTGAGTTCTTAAGATTTGCATTTAAATGGAACACTCTGGAGGCTGTGGGGAGAATGTATTTATGGGGAAACATTGAATGTAAGGGAGCGGGTAAATGGCTGTATTCCTGGTGGGGCTGACTGGATTAAGAGAGTAAGGGTGAAGAGAGGAAGGAAAGGTTGGTTTCAGGAAGTATTTAGGATGGAAACTCAGTAGAACTCGTCAGTGAACTTGTACGTGCTGGAGATACAGGTGATGAAGAGACAAGCCGACTCCCAAGACGGGAGGCTGAGGGCCCAGGAAAATGCTACCTCATCCCAGGACGAGCTGTAGAGAAGCCAGGAAGCACGCAAGGTGGTCTGTTCACTCTCTGATGTGTTGGGTTCACAGGGTCTGTGGGACACGCCCTCTCCAGATGTTGTGTCAGCACTTGACAATGATTCTGAAACTCGGGGAAGAGGTCTCAACCCAGAGGTTAATGTTGAGTATTATCAGCCTTTGGTGTTTCATATGATAGCTACTATTTCTTTAAAAGGCAGTTAAAGCAAAAAATCTAAAACAGAGAAGACATATGCATACCTTAAAAATCCTGCTTTCACTTCATTCCGATAAACATACAATCTTTCCTCTTATTTGAAAGGGGACCAGGCCGTTACCTTGAACATGGCTCTACTGAATAGTTTCCCATTTCAGTCTGTTTAAAGTAGGACGAGAATTTAAGAATATCTGTGGAGAAATCTTAACACTAAATCTTTTTCCATTTTTAGGATTTTTCTAATATTATATGATAGTGTCACTCACTCCTAACCAGAATAAAATTTTGTGCCTATTTGCATGACTGATCCTTTCCAGAACATTCAACAGAGTTTTCAACAATTCTCCTTTCACATGTTGTCAATTTACAAGGTATTTTAACTAAATTACGTAATCACAGTATCAAATTCAACTGTCATAAAATGTTTTCTTTTTTTTTTTTTAATACATTTGACTTTCAGTCTATGGGTGACAGCAGAAATTAGAAGGGCAAGCTGCTAGCCAAAAGTATTCAGCAGGCCTCCCTTGTGGTTCTCATATCATGTAAGAGGGGACAAAAAGGAGAAGAAAAGAAACAAATAAATAGCTTAAACCATAGCCACAACCATTTCCCAATCTGCAGACAGTTACAAGATTTAAATATGTAATCGCAGCCACCTTCTTCAAGCACTGGCTCCATTTCCACATTATTTTGTCAGCACGTCAGCTAGACAGAAGTCTTTCCTTGGTGTATGAGGTCCAAACCTTCATTCCTGCAGGATCTGAGTCCCTTGTGGTCTTTTCTTTTTGGGATTTCTAGAGTTGTCTCTTGCATGAATACTGGACAAGAGGATACAAGAAACACTGCAGTGGATTGTTAATCACTTCTCCTCCATTGCATGTCCATTTCCTCTCCCCTGGTTCGGGTCACACCGTTTCTACTTCACAAGGTACGCTGCTGTGCGTGTACAATCTCGTGGTTCCGTGGATCATATAATGTCGCTTCTTCAGGATGGGAATAGTGGGCTGTAGAGTCATGTCAAATCCTCTGGACAGAGGCCCAGTCCCAGTGCCCAGGGGAAAGTCAGAAGCTACTTTTGAAATGGAAAGTAGTTGCCAGCAGCGGGGAGCAAGCTTTTACTTCAAACCCTAGGCATCTGTGCTGTGATTCCCTTATTGGAGTTTGCCACAGTCTATATCAGCAGCTGTCTGCCCCAGACACTTCAGATACCACTGGGTCTACTAGGTCTCAAGACTCAAGTGTCAGCCTGTTCTGCAGCCTGAAACTGCTGCTGTAGTTTATTTCTTTGGGTCCAACCGGCAGCCTCGTAGGTGAGTACCAATAAATAAATGGGACAGGGCAGCAAGCCCAAATGTGGTGCACATTGTGTGCAGAATGCAAACAGATCTACCAGACTTTGCTTCTTTCTGTGTGATAGGTGCTGAAAGGTACAGCCAGCCTCAGATCAATGATGCTTAAAAAACTTTACCTGGGAGGCAGACCCTCTAACTTCTGAGGGGTTTATCTCTCACACTCCGTCACACATATTTCTGCAAGGCATCTAAATGACTTACTATTGATACTTCTGGCTCATCGGTTCCAATTTACGTGGTGTCATCAGTATAATGTACCCAGTGTAGTGTGTTCTGCTGTAAAGGTCATCACATCCAGAGTAGTTCCAGTACCTCTTCTGAGGATATGGTGGGATAAAACTCTTACCGTTGGCCTAAAGACAATGAGAGATGTTGGCGTGAGAAAGGATTGGCTTCATCTTGGGAAGCAACCGTTCCATGCATGGACATTAAAATACATGTATATATTTTAATATATATTAGATATTTTATATGAATATACATTTTAATATATACTTATATGTTAAACATGTATTTAAAATATATATATTTGCACATAAAGGATGGCTTCCTTGCAGAGTTAAAAGGTGTGCTTCTGCTTGGGAAGAAATGGGAATTCTGGGCAGTTTGGAATTTCTAGGCTTCCAGCCTCATCCAAGTCTGTACAAATGTCGTTACTGGATGCACCTGTATTCCCCACTTTGTCTGCCAGTACCACTACATTAGGGACCTGTGCTAGAGCGTTTAACGGGCAGTGCACACTGTTTACTTAGGTTTCCCCAAGCCATAAATTCCCCACTACTACCTGAGAGGAGGAACTCATACAAACATCAGGGAGTCTTTCTGGTTCACACATACTCTTAATTGTATGCTCATAGGTTTTAATATCTCAAGTCCTCTGTGTTTGTCCTTCGAGGTCAGAAAAAGAAGCTGAAATGCTCCAATATTTCAAGCCACTCCTGTTGTCCTAGCCACAAAATGCCACAGCTACCCAATTTCCCTCCAGCTCCCCTTCGTCCCTTGCCACCATCAGTGACAATGCGGGTAATCATGATGTCACCATCAGCCAGAAGTTACCCAAGTCCCGCCATCCCCCACTTTGTCAAGAGCGCAGCTCCTGCTCCTCAAATGTATGAGCAACTTAATTCTCGAATTCCATTGTGACGTTCTGTTCCCTAGGGCCCTTGGCAACACCGATTACTCTCTATCTGGGTCCCAGCATAAAACAGACGACTTTTGCTAACAGAATGTCCCAAGGGTGTTTTACTTACAAAGCGTGTCTAAGTGAAGGAAACCACAAAATTTAGTAAACAATCCAGGGTAGTAGCCGCAGACCTGTTGACATCTTTTTGCAGAAGGAGATGAAGGAGGAAACAGGCAACCTGAAGCCAAAAGGAGAGTCATGAGGAGAAGGCCATCTTGAAAGATGCAGTGATCATTGGCTGAAGGACACAAATCACCTGAGGTGACCTATCAGAAGGAAGCCAGAGGAAGGAGTATCTTAACCTTACTCTGCTTTATTCCTCTAGTCACCTGACCAAGCTCCCTGTTGGCTAAAGTCAACAGAAAGTCAGAGTGAAGAAAGCCATTAATGCAGGATGAAGAAGAAAAGAGAGTGAATTTGACGAAGAAATGGAAATATATCCAGCACACATGAACCATTATTTCTTAAACTTAATCAAGATTCAGATGAGTGATAGAAAATGAGGTAAGTTGCAAGGCAGAGACACCAAGAGTCGAGCTTCGTAATAGCTCTCTATGGGCAGGACGTTGTTTCCCATTTTTAGTGGGTGGTGAGTAGACGGGTTGGTTGCTTATTCGGTTTTCCAGAGTCCCTAGAGGAAAGGCAGGGAAGGGACAGACAGTATAATGCCTGCCTGACGTGGGTTCAGATACACTTAGAGAAAGAAGAAAGTGATGAAGGAAACGATTCCACAAGAGTCTCTAGGAGCCAGGGTGGTACCTTAGTGCCATTTTGTATTAGCCCTTCCCTGGGTCTGCTTGGATCGTGATATGACTATGTCAGAAGGAAGAGCCAGGGAGATCTATGCAAGTCTGGCAGCTTGAGGTCTCCGTCACTGCAGGAACACCTCATAAAACACATGGACATTCTCACTTAGGGCACTAGCATCAGAGGTGGGGAGGGCACTTCATAAAGTGGCTTCGAACCCACGAGGGACTGATGAGAGGCTAGCGCCGGAGACCCTGGGAGGACTTTGTGAGCACACGTGAGGCAGCTCCGGAGACTTCCTCAGTTGGGGGAGGACTTTCTTGGGGCTAAGTACTGCATTTTGCAGAAGACAAGAGCCAGTGAAATTCTGAGCATTATGTTAGAACTACCCAATTCACAGCCTGAGGAGACCCGGGGAAACACTGTTTACACTGTTGAGATCAGTTTTTAGGGTATTGGTTCCCTGGTTACCTTTCCGATATGACCAAACTAGAAATTAGTCTGATCTTCTGAAATTAATTTCTTAGATGTAACTTTATTAATAAGTGTACAATCCTAGCTTAGTACTTAGACATGAATTTGCTATTGTTTTCAACATTGACTAATAAGAAGTGTAAAAAAAATTACCCCCTGGTAGCTTTTCTTTTTTCTGGAATATAACGAACATAATCTATACAAAGCTTTTTAAATGGGGCAGTTATCCTAAGGAGTTCTAATTCAAATAATATTAAAGAATGAATAGTCTAAATTTAGAAAAATATCACATGGAGAGTAATAAGAGGATATAATACTTGGATGGGATTGTGCAAATGCCCATGTCTGATTATCAGGTTGGCTTAAATTCTTTACATATTCAAAGTTTTATTTTTATTGCTCAGTTACCTTTTAATACATTCAACAAATATTTATTGGTCATGTAAATGCTGATTACTAGAGAAATTGAGTGTTTTTTAAAATTTATTTATTTATTTATTTATTTATCTTTGGTTGCGATGGGTCTTCATTGCTGTGCGCAGGCTTTCTCTAGTTCCGGCGAGCGGGGGCTACTCTTCATTGTGGTGCACGGGCTTCTCATCGCGGTGGCTTCTCTTGTTGCGGAGCACGGGCTCTAGGCGCACAGGCTTCAGTAGTTGTGACACACGGGCTCAGTAGTTGTGGCACACGGGCTTAGTTGCTCCATGGCATGTGGGATCTTCCCGGACCAGGGCTCGAACCCGTGTCCCCTGCATTGGCAGGCGGATTCTTAACCACTGCGCCACCAGGGAGGTACCGAGAAATTGAGGTTAATGTGATAGTTTTTGCCTTCAGAAAGCGCACATTTTAGTGAGAGAGAGAGACTCCTGCATTGAGGGGATAAGGTGTTCTGTTCTGGAAAAAAGAGGAGGCATGATTCTAAAGACAGGGAAGATAAATCAGTTTTTCCACAGAGACCTGTGGAAGTGGATCTACAGCTAAGGAAAGGCAGAGACAGCTAGATTACACTTATTTTTTTTAAAAGGAGGAGAATTGAATTTCCACAAGACACCCAATATAAGTGGCCTGGAAAACAGACACAAAGAAACACAGCACAGCAGGAACCAGGATCCTACAGAGGAGATGGTCAGAAAGTCGTGGGAAAAAGGACATAAAGTACTTACTAAAAAATGAAGATCTAATATTCCAAGTTAGCTTCTCTTGCTAGGCTGTAACCCTCTTCCTTACCCTAACATTCCATGAAACCTTGCTGTGGGGAAAAGTTTCACTTCCGCATCAGCAGAGAGCAGAGCAAAGTTACTGCAAGGATTTTGGATATTCAGAGGAATATCTACAGCCCCGTCACACATTTTAGAAAAAAATATTTTTTCAAAGGGGAAAAAATTTAAATAACTATTGGAGACTGAAGGCTACAGAAAATTTTAATCAATTTTAATACGGCAGTACTTAAGTTCTTATTATACCTGAATGCAGTGGGAGGGAATAAAAGTTTCCTTTTCTAAAAAGAGTAATTTGGTTGCTAAGTACATGAAGTTCTATGCAAATAGCAACAACAAAAATTCGGCTCCAACTGCCTTAAAAATAAGCTAAATATATTGATTCATAGAACTATAATCCCAGAGTTACAGTCGGATTTGATTGACCCAATCACTCTGATTTTCTTTCAATCAGTTTTAGTCAAAGATTAAGATGAAGTCTCCTCTCTCTCTCTCTTTTTTTTTAGATTCCTCATATAAGTGACATCATATGATATTTGTCTTTCTCATTCTGAATTACTTCACTTTGTTTAATAATCTCTAAATCCACCCATGTTGCTGCAAATGGCATTATTTCATTATTTTTTATGGCTGAGTAATATTCCATTTTATGTACGTACCATATCTTCTTTATCCACTCATCTGTCGATGGACATTTTAGTTGCTTCCATGTCTTAGTTATTATAAATAGAGCTGCTATGAACATTGGGGTGCATGTACATTTTCAAATTAGAGTTTTCTCCAGATATATTCCCCGGAGTGGAATTGCAGGATCATATGGTAATTCTATTTTCAGTTTTCTGAGGAAACTCCATACTGTTCTCCATAGTGGCTGTATCAGTTTACATTCCCACCAACAGTGCAAGAGGGTTCCCTTTTCTCCACACCCTCTCCAGAATTTATTGTTTGTAGATTTTTTGATGATGGCTATTCTGACCAGAGTGTGAACTTATTTACAAAACAGAAATAGACCCACCTACATAGAAAACAAACTTATGATTACCAAAGGGGAAAGGCGGGGCGGGGGGGACGGATAAATAAGGAGCTTGGGATTAACATACACACACTACTATACATAAAATAGACAACCAACAAGGACCTACTGTATAGCACAGAGAAGTATACTCAATATTTTGTAATAAGCTATAAGGGAAGATAATCTGAAAAATAGCCATATATATATATGTCACTTTCCTTTACACCAGAAACTAACACAACATTGTATATCAACTATACTTCAGTTAAAAAAAAAAAAAAAGAATTCTTCTCATGGAGGTAGCAACTGGTGTTTCCAGCTGGAAAGAAAGCAGTTTCCAGCAAGACATCCTAAGATTTGAGGTTTATCCTAATCAGCTTGCTGAGGTCACATTCCAGCTTTAACCCAATGCCTGTGTCTGGAAGGAAGAAATAACAGAGGTTGGATTTGGGACCCACCATTACAACCAGGAGTTAGTGGGTGCCATTACCAGTGGGAAGGAGGGAGAAAGGAGAGCTGAGCACAGAGACAAGCCTGTCCACCAGGGAGCATAAATATGGGAGAATAAGGGTAATTCTAATCAAGGAGAAATTTTATGACTTTATACAGAAACATGCTTTCTCTCATCTTAGAAACATTTACACTGATTCAGTCACTTAAGTAGAATGTGCTGTGACTATAGCCTTCCGTTCACTTCAAAGGCTCTTCCTTCAACATTGTATAAATTCCGGTAACACTGTAAACTCCTTTGAAACAGCATTTTTGCTACCACACGTACAGCTTGAGAAAAGTTCAAGGCCGTGAAAGTGCTTTGAGGCGCAAATTAACCCACAACTGGCCTGAATGCCCTCTCTGTTCCCAGCAGTTTTATAACATCATAAATATTTATGTGTCTGATACCACTAATGAGTTCCATAAAAGAATTCCTAGCCCACAAACATACTAGTTCAGCCTCCTTTTGGCAACACTAATTAGGTATTTTATGTGACTGTGCTAAAACACATCGTGGTTGGATAGCTATGTTTAAAAATTAAAAAACAAAATTTTACACTGTCATAACAGAAAGAGTTTTGTTTTTGTTGTCGGTTGTTTTTTCTTTGTTTGCTTGCTTCCCCTCACCCGGCATTAAAACAGAGCCATGTCTGCCTGGTTTAGTACCAATGACAGATTTTTGCTGCTTTGTATCATGTATGGATGAACACATCAAATTTGCAGCCAAAAAATGTTTTTCAGATGGCGACATTAAAGCAAAAATCCCAGTTCGAGTACATTTAATTTCACCTATGGATCAAAGCTACTCACTGAAATAAGGAAACCAACCACCTCAAGTTTTGAAAGTTAATTGTAAATTTGCACAATCTGTCTAGTTCATTATTAATTTTGGAAAAATACTTCTGCCAGGTTAGACACAAAAGCCTCATTCAGATGTGCCATTAACCTTCCTTTTCACTGGAAGGCATCGCAGCTCGGGTATTAATGACAAGAAGTCTTTTGTTCTCCGTCTCACAGAAGAATCCTAAAGAATGAGAACTATTTTCTTTCTCTCACCGCTAACCCCCTTTGAAAGGTTTTGCTGGGCTTTGAGTCCTAGAGGCAGAAGGTTGCCCTTACCCTAGGGTCAGATTTAATGGGTTTTGGATTAAATTGTTATACACTGAAGGGTGGAAAATTAAGGCTGAAAAAGTCTAAACCGCTAGACAATTTCTCTGACGTGAAGGCTAGAGATGGGTGTTTTGTTTACCTTGGACTTGATTATTTGTCATGAGAGTTGTGGGGAATGCGGTTCTTCACAAGACATGGAAAAATACGGAAGAACTTGAGAGCTGATAGAAGCCCAAACGGGGT
Source organism: Balaenoptera borealis (assembly GCF_965194805.1). Taxonomy (NCBI): domain Eukaryota; kingdom Metazoa; phylum Chordata; class Mammalia; order Artiodactyla; family Balaenopteridae; genus Balaenoptera; species Balaenoptera borealis. The sequence continues at coordinate 2,009,297 of NC_138861.1, read as the reverse complement.
GGCATGTGGACACTTGGAGAGATGGAGAGCCCTAAGCACCACCGCCTTGGTGCTGAGCAAACATTCTGTGCTGAGGCTTGTGCAGAAAGACAGAGCTGCTCACACAATGTGAAAGATCACAGGACTCAGAAAATGGCTTGATGCCCTGGAGACTGGAATTCTTTCTCCCATTTTCCAGGCATTGCTAAGTTCTCCAGTTTATTATGCGAAAGGGAAGGTCCCTCAAAATATGACAAAATTGAATTTCTTACCAGCTGGCGAAGCTAGGGCATAGACTCAGATTTAATTTAATTTAGCAAAATAAGGGTCCCGTGGACCTTCCTTATACTGTCCTTACGACTGTGAATGGAAGTCATACCTTCAGTCTGTTGTTCTAGCTTTGGTCAGTGCTACAGTCCAACTGACACAAACCATCACAATTTTCCTTCAGTTGCCATTTCCAAATATTAAAAGAATTTCCACCATATGACCCAGCAATCCCACTACTGGGCATATACCCTGAGAAAACCATAATTCAAAAAGAGACATGTACCACAATGTTCATTGCAGCACTATTACAATAGCCAGGACATGGAAGCAACCTAAGTGTCCATCATCAGATGAATGGATAAAGATGTGGCACGTATATACAATGGTATATTACTCAGCCATAAGAAGGAATGAAATTATTTGTAGTGAGGTGGATGGACCTAGAGATTGTGATACAGAGTGAAGTAAGTCAGAAAGAGAAAAACAAATACCGTATGCTAACACATATATATGGAATCTAAAAAAAAAAAAAAAGGTTCTGAAGAACCTAGGGGCAGGACAGGAATAAAGACGCAGACACAGAGAATGGACTTGAGGACATGGGGAGGGGAAAGGGTAAGCTGGGACGAAGTGAGAGAGTGGCATGGACATATATACACTACCAAATGTAAAATAGCTAGCTAGTGGGAAGCAGCCGCATAGCACAGGGAGATCAGCTCAGTGCTTTGTGACCACCTAGAGGGGTGGGATAGGGAGGGTGGGAGGGAGATGCAAGAGGGGGGAGATATGGGGCTATATGTATACGTATAGCTGATTCACTTTGTTAGAAAGCAGAAACTAACACACCATTGTAAAGCAATTATACTCCAATAAAGATGTTAAAAAAAAATTAAAGAATTTCCGTCTTCAAATCTTACACGGAGGACCTAGAAGGAATTGCTTAGCTGAAACGCCTCCATAAACATTAGAGCCCCCTTTCTGCTCACGAAGCCATGACAGTGTCCAGAGCGTCCTCTGAAGGAGTCTCAGCCATGATCTTTCCACGTAAAGTCACATCAGAGCTGAAGGATGGGCCCTAAAACGGCCTGCAAGTATGATCTGCAATAGCACTTGTCAAATTCCTCAATAAATATGAGTGACCAGGAGATCAATACAGTAAGTCCCCTACATGTAAACGAGTTCAGTTCCAAGAGCATGTTTGTTAAGTCCAATTTGTTCCTAAGTCCAACCAAGTTAGCCTAGGTACCCAACTAATACAATCAGCTATATAGTACTGTACTGGAATAGGTTTATAATACTTTTCACACAACTAATACATAAAAAACAAACACAGAAAATGAAGGAAACATTTTTAGTCTTACAGTACAGCACCTGGAAAAGTACAGTAGTACAGCACAACAGCTGGCCTCCAGGGGCTGGCATCGAGGGACCAGGCAGGAAAAGTTACTGACTGGAGGAGGAATGGGAGGTGGGAGATGGTAGAGCTGAAGGATTGTCAGCAATAGGAGGCAGAGGGCAAGCTGCAATTTCACTCACACCTGATGTTGATGGAACGCACGTTCCCATCTTTGAAAGTTCGCAAGTTGAAGGTTCGTATGTAGGGGACTTGCTGTATAGGACAAGGAAGAAGAGCTTGACAGTGAATGAAGCTTCTGGACTAAGATGCCAAGCACATGCCTCCCTGCCCAGGGCTCAAAGTCATCCCCTTGGGGCTGGGGATGGTGCCCTCAAAGGCCCAAGGCTGAGAGTGGGAGGGTATGAAGACACTGAGCTAGGAAAAGCAAGCTAGGGATGGAACTGCAGCCTGGAAGCGGTGGCCGGGTGGATGAGTCTGGGGCCTCATTGCCTTTGAAGACATCATCACTGGGATAGATGTTACATGTGAATGGGATGGTTTTCATGAGGGTTGTAAATTAAGTCTGCCTTTGGCCAAGTTTAAATTGGCCATGATGAACGGGAACTGTGGAATCCCCTGAGCTCTGCTCAGTAGTAAACGTTAAGCAAGATAAACATCCAGAAGGGCAATGAACGATCACTGCTCTGATTAAGGGACCGGTGAAAGGCTTATTCTGTTTGTCACAATCCTGTCCAGCCAGTATGTCAGGCAGGAACAAAAGGTGAACAGTAGCCGATTAAGGGTTAAATGTGGTGAATCCTCCGATTCATTCAGTTTACTTGATATGTAAAGCAAGATCTTCCTTCTCTTTCAGGACTCCTGTTGGTTCCTAATCACAAGGTCAACAGAAAGAAATCTAAATTTTTTAGGGAGGGGATTTTTTAAAAAAAATTTTTATTGAAGTATAGTTGATTTACAACATCATGTAAGTTTAAGGTGTACAGCACAGCAACTCAGTTTTATATATACATATATTTTATATATATAGTCTTTTCAGATGATTTTCCCTTATAGGTTATTACAAAATATTGAGCATAGCCCCCCGTGCTGTATGTACAGTAGGTCCTTGCTGGTTAACTGTTTTAAGGAAATCTGAATTTGAATTGGGCTCTGAGCCGAAAGGGGCACTGAAGTGTTACAGAGTGCTGCCCCCCGCTGAGCCCTGAGGACTGAGCCGCTCACATTACCTTGGAGTTATCTGCAGCCCAAACACACAGACTAGACCTTTTGGCAAAAGGTGAATCCGCCTCCCCAGATGAGACCTGGCAGGTTTCGGATCTGAGAACTTCCTAAAACCACCGTTCATTCTCACCTGCTTGAAAGGAAAGTGTTGACTCCTTGCCGGATGTTAATCCAAACTCCCCCCGCAGCAGACGGGGTTCGAAAATCTAAGGCCAGAAATATCGATGACCACGGAGGTGACGTCATAGAATCATCCTCATAGGGAGAGAGCCACACAGCAAAGTCCTCTCATAAAATAGAAGTGGGATTAGCAGATGCACACTATTATATATATAGAATGGATACTCAACAAGGTCCTACTGTAGAGCACAGGGAACTCTACTCAATATTTTGTAATAACCTATAAGGGAAAAGAATCTGAAAAAGAATGTGTATATATATACATATATATATATATTAAACTGAATCACTTTGCTGTACAGCAGAAATTAACACAACATTGTAAATCAACTACACTTCAATAAAATTAACCTACACACAACCAGTGGATTGCCTCAAGTTACATTTGTAAACTTTTACTATTAAATAAATTTTTATTTACAGAAGAGTAACAAGGAAAATACAGAGTTCCCTATACCTCCCCCCTAGCTTTCTCTCATGTTGACATAGAAAATAAACTGCATATATGTATCAAAGCTACAATAGCAACATTAGCACAGTATTGTGACTGAATTACAGACTTCATTCTCTTTCCCCAAATTTTTCGTTAATGTCCTTTTTCTGTTCCAAGATCTCGCCCAGAACACCACATTGCCTTTAGTTCTCATGTCTTTCCAGTTTCCTCCAAACCATGAGAGTTTCCTTGTTTTTTCATGACTTTGACACTTTCGAAGAAGACTGTCAAGTCTTTGGAGGAATGTCCCTCAATTTGACTTTCTCTAATGCATTCAAGTTAGATTTTAAAATAACCCATATGACATAGGCAGTTCGTAAGGGACACACCTAAGGCAAAGCAACACCAAAAAGATGGAAAAATCAACAAAGAGAAAGTTACATGACAAAATTAACATCATGCAAAATGAAATGAAAGTAGAAAGGTGTGAAATGAGACAAAAAGCACAATTCATACAAACAAATGAAGTAATTCATCACAAAATGCCAGTCTTGCATTCAAATGTGTGCAAATTATATATATATATATGTGTGTGTGTGTTTGTGTGTATGATAAATATAAAAAGAAATATTCATAAAGCCTCAAACTATAGACGGCCAAATCTAATAGAATTATGAAAAGAAAAGGACAAATTTTAAGCATTTTTCTCATAGATTATGTTCAGCAATCACATCTAGTAAAATAAGATATCAATAATAAAATAGTAGCCAAAAAAATAGATATCCCTAATGTTAGCCAAACATCCCATGAATTTGGATTCTAGAAGTCACACTCTTAAATAGTTTCAGGTTACAGAATAAATGAAAAATAAACTTAAAAGCATTTATAACTCTACTTCAATGAAAATGCATATAAAAATTTGTGGCATCCAGCAGTACTTAAAGAGGAATTTATAGCTTTAAATGCATTTGGAGAATATGAATGGTTGGAAAAGCATGGACTAAGCATTTGAATCAAGAAGTTTAGGAAAGAACACCAAAAGAAATCCAAAGAAAATAGAAGAAAGGCAACACTGAAGAGGAGAAATGAATGAAGTAGAATGCACACACATTAAATCAGAGTTGATCAGTAAAAAAATAAACTGATTCTTTGATAAGACTAACAAAATTGAAAACCTCTGTAAGTGTGATTAAGAAAAGAGAAATCACAAAAGCAGCTAAGCCTGTGTGCCACAACTACTGAGCCTGAGTTCTAGAGCCTGTGAGCCACAACTACTGAAGCCCACGGGCCTAGAGCCCGTGCTCTGCAGCAAGAGAAGCCTCCACAATGAGAAGCCAACGCACCACAACGAAGAGTAGCTCCCGCTCGCCGCAACTACAGAAAGCCCGCACGCAGCAATGAAGACCCAACGCAGCCAAAAATTAATTAATTAATTAATTAATTAATTTTAAAAGAAGTGGTATGGATTATAACAGAGAGTTTAGATGTCCCAAGACATTATTTCATGGATAATTGTTAATAATTTAAAAACCATATACAACTGATAATTTCCTAGAGAGAAATAAGTTATCAAAATTCATCTAAGAAGGAAAAAGTCTTCATAGAACAATATGTACTTTTTTTTAATGTGCTCAGAATAATAAATGTCCCTAAATCTACCCTCAATAACAGAAGGCTGGATCTGTTTTATAGGAGTTTTAGAAAACTCAAAGAACCATTAACTCCAGCCTTACTTAATTTCTTCCAGAGTCCAGAAAGAAACAGGAAGATACACAACTCATTTTATGAGACAAATGTAACCCTGATGCATAAACAAAATATGGATGACATAAGAACATGCTATTATTGGCCAATCTCACTTATAAATACAGATATAACAATTTACCTAACTCTTGAAAAACCATACTAAAACTAAAAGGAATGTGCTAAAATTAATACATCACAGGCAAAACCAGTTTATCCCAGGAATTATTTCAAGTTAGAAAATCTTTTAACACAGTAACTATGTTACAGTTTATAGGAGAAAAACAATATCATGTCAATAGTTGCAAATTGAGATGAGTTTCTTCAGCATTTTAGCTTGGCAAAATTTCTGCGTGTTAAATTCTGATTACACCACTTGTTGAATGGAGGGTGGGAAATGAGTTCTTTCTTACAATCTTGGCTGGAGTGTAAATTGATACTGTTACTGTAGAAAAATTTGGCGTTACCAATTAATTTTTTAATTGCATAGAGGTTCTATCTGTAGTTATCTACTATACAGTCAGTCTCCCATAAATACTAGAATATATACACAAGAATGTTTATTTCAGCAATGCTTGAAATAACGAAAATTTTGAAACAATATAAATATTCTTTATTAAATAAAATGTGACACATGCATATGATGAAATAATCTGGATATCTATGTGAATAGCTCTCAAAAAACCTAATGTGAATAACACACATAGCATTAATGTAAATTTAAAAACACTAATATTTGTACATTTTTTTCTTTAAAATATTATTAAATTTTTTGGGAAAATACAAACAAACTGATAACCATGATTGCCTCAAGGTATAACTGCAGAAGACCAAGATAAAGACTTGGAGGTGATGACAATTTCAAGTTTATCTTTAAGGTTTAATTTTTTTTAAAAAAAGACAAAGTTATATATTACTTAATAGATAAAAAGAGTGAAACTTCAATCAAATATGTCAGAAAGTTAAAGTGATTTAATTCTCAGTGTTGGAATATAGGTAATTATTATATTTCCTTTACCATTTTTCTGGCTTTTATTGACTCCTGCCCCTGTCTCTCTCTCTCTCTCTCTCTCTCTCTCTCTCTCTCTCGTAGATACACACACACACACACACACACACACACACACACACACACACACACTTAAAAGCATAATATAGGAAGATATTTCAAGCTCAGAAGAAAAGAGTTTTACATAGTGCAATGTTGTGAATGTTTGTTACCCCCTAAATTCATACGTTGAAATGTTGACACCCTGATCCCAATGGGATGGTATTTGGAGATGGAGGTTTGGGGAGGTCATTAGATCATGAGGGTGGAGCCCTCCTGAATGGGATTAGTGCTTTTATACACGAGAACGAGCTGGCCAGCTCTTTTTCTGCCATGCGAGGATGCCGCCAGAAGACCTCTCTCTGTAAACCAGGAAGAGGCCCTCACCAAGGACCCGACCACACTGGCACCCTGATCTTGGACCACCAGCCTCCACAACTGTGAGCAATAAATGTCTGCCGTTTAAGCCCCCCCAGTCTGCGGCAATTTGTTAAAGCAGCTCAGGCCAGCTAAGACTCGTGGGTAGAGAAATAATCTGGGAGCATAATTAGAGAGCAAGAAAAACGCTAATTCGAGTCCCACATCCCTAGATGGTGAGGGAAGATGAACAGGGGCCACTTGAAACATACGCGGTTGGAGATCTAGTTCACGGTTTGATATCTAAATTAAACAGTTCTCTGGAGCATTCTGATTAAGTGCAGGCGAGGCAGGAGAGGGAATAAAACACGTAAAGTTTCAGGACGCTAAGGTTTTATTTATAAGGATGGAGACTCCAGAAGTCGCAGAGGGAACGGGAGGAGGGCCGCTCCTGGGGAAGGACGAGTGACAGGACCAGAGGAGCGGGGGCGTGGGCTGTGATCAGGCCGACGGTTCTCAGGTACTAAGATGGTCCATGCCCACGAGATGGGGTATCCTGCAAGCGCCAGTCCGCCCTGGAGGACAGGTGTGACCCGGCGCGTGTGGAAGCTGTTAGATTCAGCCTAAGCTACGCGTGGGTCCAAAAGAACGAGACTAAGTGAGCAGGGATGCACCTGGGCGCGTTTCCTCCCAGGACCGCTTGGCAGGTAGGAAAGAGGAGCGGTTCTCCATGTCTAGAATGATGGGGCAGGAGAGCGGACGGCGCGTTTTCTGGAGGGGGGTGCAGAACGGACCTGGCCTATACACAAGGATGGGAGTGGTCTTCAATGAATTGCTTATAAGTAAATAAATGGAACAATCTGTTGAGGCTAAGATTTTTTCTGTGCGCAGTCTGGTTCATATCAATTAGCACACACTTATTTGACCCTTAAATAGGCATTCCCTCCAGAGCTCCTAATGTAACCTTCCTGTGAAACTGTTCCAGATATACATAAAATAGGCTACCCTGCAGGACTTCCAAAAGGGCAAAAATGTGGTATGTCTTAGTTGCAGATAAAACACCAATTAATGTTACATACTACATGTATCCATGTATCCATGTACAGATATGTATATACATATACAAATATAGACCTGTATTTACCTAAACCTACTCACACATACATACATACACACATTCATATACATATACACACATATATATGCACATTCATATATATATATGTACTTTTTATAATCTAATATCTTCCCAGTATTATACTTAGGTTTTAAGTGTTTAACCATGTTTCTTCAATAAATGGATAACTATTGTTACTATAAAATATATTGCCTTAAAGAGAGTTAAATATGGTTTTATTACTTAGAGGTTGACCTCATACATTTTTAGTATGAATTCAGAAGGCAATACATTGCCATTTATACAGAATTGGGTTAATTGGATATTTTGATTAATTGAGAATAAACGTTATGTTCAGTAGTTGGATTACCAATCTTCAGAGAATGAGAATACAATAAAATATTTTAACATGACAATTCTATTGAACACAATTTAGTGTTCTCTCTCTGTTTCAGAAAGAATTTCACAATCATGCAGTTTTCCAGGATGATCATTATGAGCACTAATTATCTTTTGTTAGTACTATACACACACGAGTTATAAGAGATCCTACAATACGTGCATCACTACCATACACGCATGAGTTAATATGATCTTGATTTGTGCAGCATGTTTAATACATCTAGGAAATTCTTTTCCTTATTCTTTTTTTTTAACTTCTGAAGTATTCTCATTTATTTTTCTTTTTAAAGGATAAATGTAAAATATGACCCTTAACTATGTGGATTCTGAATTTTGGGCATTCCATTGCCCACAACCTAATTCTTAAATTTCGGATCTCCAAGTAAATATTCTAAGGACTCCTTAACACACTCCAAGAATATTTTAATATGCAATTGATAGTTTCTGCTATTGTTCCTCTCCTTAAATTATTTTATATTCAAAATTGTGTATAGCCGATTCACTTTGTTATTAAGCAGAAACTAACACACCATTGTAAAGCAATTACACTCCAATAAAGATGTTAAAAAGAAACTTGAGCTCAATGATTATGGATGTCAGTGCGTTTTTTATTTGGAAGACAAACTTCATTAAAAGTAGTTTTAGTATTTTCTTTATGATTAAAGTTTTATGTTTTAGTGGAATATTTGTATATAAATGTTTTCAACAAATTACCAAATCAGTGACAATTTATGGAACATGAAGAGCTGAATTAATAAATTCATTTGAAGAGAGGAAAAAAAAAAGTAGTTGTAGTGCTAGAAATAGTGCAGTACTAAGAGACAAAAGGACATAATAATAACCCCAATTTATTGCACAATTACTATGTGCTGGAATTCTGCTGAGCAGTTTACATAATACATTAAATCCTCACAATCATGTTATGAGGTGGTCATTATTACCGTGTTTTATAATTGGGGAAACTGAGGCTCAGGATATTAAAAAAATTTGCCAAGATTTACCCTAGTAAATGGGACTCTAGCCTAGACTATGTGTTTGAAAATCATTGCTTGTAACAACTATAAAAGATACACTTGCATGTTGTAATCTGTAATTCTTAGATTATTTTTACTCCCTCTTCAGAAATAGGGTAATTGAGAAAAACGTCCTTTGACAAGGTTTGCAGGGCTGTGAAGAGGAAACCCAGAAGTATAACCACGTATTCGTATTCCTTCCAGCCCAAGTCTTTCTACCCTCTCCTGTTCCCTCTGTGTCTACATCCTGGATTGGCTTCTGACTTAGCGTAGGTCCTGGGATTATTTCTGTAGGATGCACCTCCCATGTATATGCCTTAGGAAATTTCACATTTTTATTTGGACCTTTAAAATTTGAAAGCTTCCAAGATGTCAGTGGACTGATTGGAAACTCTAGAGATTTTTGAATGAAAGGGCTTTTGAGTATACAAATGAATAAACCAGAGAAGGGCAGCTGTGTTTAGAAAGAGGCTTTATAATAGTCCAAGGCAGAATTTATTAGGTATTCCCTCTAATGAGTTCCATAAAATATTCTCTCAGTTAATAAGTGAAAGATCATCTTTGTAGCTGACAAGCCTGCAGATTCTGACTCAGATTTATTAAAAATGCTGAAGCTTATTAGTAAGTCAGCAGATATGATGCTGCTATCGTGTGCCAAATTCTTGTCCTCCGCAGGTTTCTAAAAGCTTTATGGCACGAGGTCGTGGTCCTTGAAGAACAGCAGCCAGAGAGTTTACTATTGCTAAATGCCATGTTCCTCCTGCTACGTTGCCAGCTCCAAGAAACACTTAAAAGAACACCCCTTGAGAACATACAGGAAACTCAGCTGAGCTTTTCAAAAGCTAAAATCCTTTGCCTCTTCATCTAGTTTACCATCTCACAAAATAGGGTTTCTCTTGCATGTCAGCAGTGGTTTAGGGGGCAAGGCAATGCTAATTGACTAATAAAATCCCTATTTGATGTGGTAATTGACTGCATTCTTGCTAAATCACGGAGCCCAGGAGGTGACCCCTTCTGGTCACCTCACTGTGCATAATATTAATTGAACTGCCATTGCCTCGGGCTGCAAACTGAGATTTACTGAAAATTCTTTCAAGTTATAGGATCAAGATCAGATGCGAGTTTTAGTTAAGAAACAAACACCAGGTAAAATGCCTTCCATCATCAGCTGTGGAAAATCTGCTTTCCTCTTCATTATTTCCTCAGCAATGTTAACTAGGAAATAAAATTCAAATAGCACTTTAACTTTTTTTATGGCAATGTTTCTGCACTTTACAATTCATAATTTTTCTTTCAGTTAATGTCTAGCTTCAAAATTCTATGATCTATAGTAAAATGGCCTTTATTTAACTACAGTAAAGGATACTTTATTTTCTTTAAGACAAGTCTTCTCCTTTCAAATCACTGATTTTCTTCCTTCCCTTATGCTTTTTAATGACATGCATTATGCATTCTGATTTGCATTATAGAGATTTGTATAATCAGCATACTTTTCCTCCTCACACTATTGATTATCATTTAAGAGAGCTTCCACTCTTAAATGTTTTCTTCATCTTCACGGTTTTGGGCTAACACAAGACCTTCAAAATATTAAGTACCCAAGAAGCATTTACTGATTTACATTTTTGTTGTTGTTATTTAGTACTCTACTCTGAGAGGATTTAGAAAGACTTGTTTTGGGCATGATACATGAGATTTGGAAACTGTAAAAATACTTATGAGAGTGAAAATGCACTTATTGTTTGGAGTACAGAAATTCCAACTGTAACAGAATTCATGACTTTTCTCATTGTTCTTGCTGGTTAAGGACAAAATTTTATAATACATATGTAGGGCTTCCCTGGTTGGTGCAGTGGTTAAGAATCCGCCTGCCAATGCAGGGGACACGGGTTCTAGCCCTGGTCCGGGAAGATCCCATATGCAGCAGAGCAACTAAGCCCGTGCGCCACAACTACTGAAGCCCACACGCCTAGAGCCCGTGCACTGCAACAAAGAGTGGCCCCCGCTCGCTGCAACTAGAGGAAGCCTGCGCACAGCAACAAAGACCCAACACAGCCAAAAATAAATAAATAAAATAAATTTTAAAAAATACCTATGTATATATGTGTATGTATGTGGAGAAAATGCAAAATGTATTAAAATACAAAATATCAAGTTTATGCATATGTGTATATAAACACCCTAAGATTATAACCACCTTTGAATATGACATCCATATTATCCTTTCATATCCATCACAAGAAAGTCGGTAAAGCATATTTACTCCATTGATGTTTCCAATGCTTCAAAAGAACTGGACCCTAACCTCTGAAAAGGTTACGACCAGCTTCATAAAAAAAGGTGGTGGGGAATTAGTGAATGCTAGATTATTGATAGGTTGTGTAAACATATGCACTTCATTTGAAAATATAATTGGAATAAATCTGCTTTTCTAAAACAAGATAATAAAATTTTAACAAGAAATCCTTATTAAAGGTTATAAAAAATGATTTCAAACTATTTCTCATCTTAGGCCTGGTACTTTAAATTTTTATATCCAGCTATTTATGTAAACTGAAATTTTCCATGATATGGGTGATGATAAATTGAATGGTTTTTAAAGCAGCTTAATTTGAACGCTGCATATGCAATGGGAAATATTTTTAATTTTATTATTCAGTAGAGACGAAACTGTATAACTGACAAACGCTTAATGTTGAATAAAATCATATCAGTTAAAATGAGTATGTGAAGACAAACCATCCAAGACTGACCCACTTAAGAGAAATAATGAGACGTAAAATTAAACACTAACCTAAAGGGAAAGGTACCTCGCTGGACTTAGCAATCCTGTCACTGCTAAGTGTGATAAGCAGAGGTCAGCTTCAGTTTGGTTGGAGTTTGAGATGTGGGTAATGTGAGAAACAGCTACGAGATAAGTTAAACTTTAACAAGGAGAATTTTATATGTCAGCGAGAGGATTTTTTTACTTAGTTCATCGGGCAAATACAAAGCTCTAAAGATGTTTGAGCAGAATGCCGTGACCTCAGCTTCATTTTAAAGACGTCAATGTCGTGACAAGTAAATAAAGAATGTGATGCTGGATTACATCCAGAACCAAGACAAACAAACAAAAAAGGTGGGACAATTGGCAAATGTGAATAAGGTCTCTAGATTAATTTATCAATGTCAATTTCTTGATGTGGGTGGGTACCTGGTACTACTGTGGTTATGAAAGGATGTTCCTTGTTTAGGAAACATACATTGAAGTGTGTAAATACAAAGGGTCACCATCATCTCTGCAACTGTATTTTAAATGCTTCAGAAAAAAAGTGTCTCATGTGAGCACACACACAGTGGGAGAGGGAAAATAAACCCAGTGTGATGAAGTACTAACCTTTGGGGCACTGGCATGAATGGTGCACAGGAATTCTTTGTAATATTTTTGCACGTTTTTCTGGAAGTCTGAAACAAGATCAAAAAAGTTTTAAAAAAAGAAAAGTAATACGTACACTACATACAACAGGTTAAGAGATGACCAGGCTGTGAGAGTCTGCACACAGCATCTTGACAATCTAAAGGTGTTTTGGAAGGATTTTGAAAGACATTACCAGAATTTAAAATGTAGACATCTTTCAACTAGCAACTCCACGTCTGGCATCCACTTCATGGAAATATACGCATGTGTGCACAAAAATATTTAGTGCAATGCTATTTTGTATTAGAAAAGAAAAACAATCAAAATTCATGTTTAAAAAGAAGCTAAATTCAGGCACATTCATGCTATAGAATAATAGGAGGCAAAAGATTTATTAGCATCCAATATATCCTCACATAGAGAGAGCTCCAAAATATAGTAGATGAAAAATAAATAAATTGCAAAACCGTACATATGGTAAAATCTCATTTACGTTAAATCCCATTACATTATCTTTTATATTTAAAAAGTAGATAGAGGTTGTAGATGCCTAGAGGTCACTGTGGTGACCTCTGGGAAAAGAGAAAGGTTTGAAGATAGAAGGTTATGACAACATTAAGGGCTTACTTATTTTAGACACACCTGTTTTTCTAATATGTCGAGATATTCATGTATTACTTATGCAATTACAAAATAAGCATCACAAAGTAAGTTTGTAGACTGCTGTAATCATCTGATGCACGGGAAAGGGAAACTGAATTAGGGTGGTGTCCGCAGAAATGGAGAAGCAGTGGTTGGTGTAAGGGGGGAAATTTTAGGACTTGGAACTTGACAGGGTATACCGTGTGACAGAGGAAGGCAGATGGCCCACGGGGGACTGGAATAGTGATGGCTTTACTGGAAACAGAAAATAAGAGAAGCGGCTGATTTGTAAGGAGAAGATCTTTTTTATTTTGGAAACATGGAATTTGCGATACTGACATCCAGATAAATATACTGCTAGTTTCCTAGAAAGACATAATATTTAAAGTACACAGATCAGAACTACCCTGGGGTTAAGTGACTAAATTCTCGAGATAACAATAGAAAGCAACTGTTAGTGGACCCCAGTTGTACTTCCTTATGACCATTGTGTAATGTTCCATTTGTAGTTATATAGACACACTTAATCCTGGGATAGCTATTTATATACATTTGGGTATTAAAATGGATCTGAAGAGGCTACAATATTATATTATAGAAAGGAATTCATTCACATTATTTTCAAGAAATAAATTCTTACAGAATGAGAACTGTCTTCCATTTCGTACATTTCCCACTTAAAACTCTATATCTAAATCAAACTCCCTAAAATGAATGAAATTTGCAAGAATGAAGAACAGAGATCATAAGCAAATATAATTATTATAAATACAAATTTAAATGGTCTAAGTATTATTCAAGACATTTTTTCCTCTCAGAGTTTAAGATGTTATTATCCGGGTCCTAGCAGGATGTTGAAGTCCATCAATAGGGTGACTTGTGGCATTTTTAAAATGATTCAGTTGACTATACTTTTGCAACTAGAGGGTGCTGAAGTACCACAGAGGACTAGATATATCTCGTCTTTTAAAGATTTAGTAATCAGTGACTCTTTTACAAATCAAAGTCTTCAATAAAATAACATTGAATTATGGATGGCAATTTGCATAAACAATATGTAAACACATTTTATTACTGATTTGACAATCCAAACCCTCAGCTGCTGCAAACTCTCCAAATAATGTCAATATACTTATTTGGTCTTATGTTTATGTTACATGGATTACTGATAGTCCTAGTACCAGCTACGGAGAAATAAAAAGGTACATTGGCTCTGATATTACTAGGAAATACAAGTCTTATAGACCAGAAAGTACCTATTTGCAAGTTGGAATGAGACCAAAGCAAGTAAATCCAAGTAGCCTGGACTTTTAGCAAGAAAGAAAATACAAATGGAGGTGAGACCTAACTAAGTAATCATTTATTTAACCTTTAAATGTCTTGTAATAAAATCAAACACTATTCAAATAAGAAAAAAAGAAATTCAGGAAAAAAATTTAATTTTACTTTAAAATATGTGAGCATTTTAATAAAATAAAGAAGTTAAAATCCTCTAATGATTATGGATTTTTCTTCCCAACTCAAGTTACTTCTAGTAATAAGGTATTTTCCTCTTGGTTTCTTACAAATGGTATGAAATCACATATTCATTACTATATTCCAATTTAAAATATTTATGACTCTTTTTAAGGCACAATGATTTTGTATACTCTGTATCAACAAAATAAAATCCATGAAAATATATCTAGGTTTTAAAGTGGACTAAATAGAATTTCTTTTATCAGAAATATTTAATCAATATATCTACTTTAATTTTTATTTTATGAGAAACCAGAATTCAGCACGAATTTAGGTAATCTAGATTTCCCTTTGTTTCAAAAATGCTTACTGGGTTTTATTATCTGGCATTTGACAACACAGGCACACTTTAAAATGAGCTGCTTTTACAAATTAGGAATTTGTTTGAACTTTATTTCTCCACAGAGCTCATGTAATTAGAGTTGATATTCTTCTACTTATAAAGTTATACCATATGTAATATACTTTTGCTTTATCTATGATAATACCATCTAAAATTGTACAAGAATAAGATGGCTTTCTCTGAAAGTTACAAGGAAAGGGATTTGAAACACTACATACATTGCAATGATGACATAACAGGGTTCAGAGTGCACCCCATTTTATTATCAGAATTATCGGCATATTTGCAATTTACACTAACTGGAGAGAAATGTTCGGATTCTATTTTATGTAGTATGCTTATCCTTCATTTAGTCCTGAAGCAATTATGTTTGCTTTACATAAATACATCACCATGATTAGAGCACAGACGTAACAAGATCATGCTGCCATTCCCCATGATGAAGGCGCCATATTTGTATTACACTCCAATGGCATCCAAAATGCAATATATTGCTATGAAAATGCAAAGAATGTTCACAGGTTGGCATTAATGAACGAGGTTGTTCACAATGCAATGGGACTTGACTTTATATGAATGGAAAAGGTTTATCATAAATATATAGACCAGTAGATAACGTTGAAGAATAAGAAGCAGAAAGGAAACAACGCTCTTGCGTAAAGATCGATCCTCTTCGCTGCCGTCGGAATAACGGGTTTGGCAGGAGGCGGCTTCTTGTTGCTCTTGGCCTGGGATTTCCCAAGTCCGTTGTTGACCTCAATGGGTTTTCCATAGCAGTCATAATTGGACAATTCAAAATCTCTTGGTAAGCTTCCCACGATGCTGAAGTCGTTAGATCTCAGATCAGACTTGGATGTACAAACCTTTTTGCATCTGGTCTCTCCAACCTGAGAATAAAAATTAAAGACAGGATATCGAGAATTTTTCTATCTATAAAACGTCTTCAAAAAGATATTTTAAAAATATGATGGTTTATTCAGTTGACTATTATGTCTTTTTGTCAAACAGAAATAATAGTCAACTGATTAAACCACGGAATTACCTGAACATTTAGGGCTCTAAAACGTTGCCTATATAACAAGGCTTATGTCATGGAATAAACTTTTGGCAGGTTATTTTACATTACGGGATCAAGGCGCAAATCATCATTTATCTTAGGTGCTCCCAGGCTTGTGAGAGTTCTCAGTTGAAAGACTGACCAATAAATGAAAATCCAACATTTAACCATGACACAGATCATGTTAGCAGAACATACAGAATACAAACGTCTTCTGGTACCTCTGACCTTTGATTTCCCCAGGGATCCTATTGCCAAATTGGGTTGTTTATAAAAGACTGAGGCATTTATCCCTGAAATGAGACAGGCTGTGTCTCTAAACCACACTCACAAGTAAGAACTAAAAATGGTCACAAGGATCATGAACCAAAGATTGACCAACGAAAGGCATTCCTCACTTGTTGCCTGAAGATGAATTAGCCAGAGAATCCAAACTCAGAAAATCCAAAGAAACTGTGGATATTTCAGCCAGATCATATGCTACAGAGACTATTCAGTTGATCATCTCTGATTATTAAATTTGACTCAATTCCCTACAATATACAAAATAATTATTTCACACTGAACTCTCTCTGGCCGTCAGAAAAGCTCTTGGAAAAGACAGAGGTATAGGGCTGACCAGTGGCTTAAGGAGAGGCCACAGAAGGGGGAGCCCATGATTCCACCGCTTAATCTTCCACTGTTCTTACTCCCGACCTTTGTGATTCACCTTGGGAAGCTTCACTAAAATATTTACTGTTTTACCGAAAAAGGAAACCATGTCATTGTACATACACTATTAGTACACTCTAGTTTTTGCCTTAGTTAGAATAATACATTGACTGATTATGTGGATTCTATTCACATTTACTAGATTACGGCTGGGTAAAAATGATGCTTAATGTAAGATGTAAAACAAATCATTCCCCAGCAGCCCTTCAGGTACCAGGACGGTATCCTTTATCCGCACAAACACTGAGGCATATTTTCTGGGCAAAAGCCAGATGGCAGTGCTCAGAGATGGATAGCGAAGAAAACCAACATAGACTGAGTGAAAAAACAAATGAAAATGTGTTACCACATCCTCTGGCTTTATACACTTAGGTTGTTTCCTTTTTTTTTTTTCAATTTTGAACAAGTGCTGGTAATGTTATTTTTTGAAGCTGGTCTCTGAATGTTGGCTTTATTATTATATCTTTATACCACATAGATATTTGTACAATCCCGTTGGGTAAGAACTTTTGAAAAAGATGTTTATGTAAGTATAATTGTACAAAAGTACACAAGACAATGTTGATAAGTAGGAATGGGGATCGAGGCACTGGAGTTTCATCCTTTCTGCATGTCAGCACCAAGCTGCTCCCCATTGCCAGTGTACTGAGGCACCCCGTGTCAGGCAGGCCACACAGGGACCAAGGATGCTGAGGTCACCAGGCAGGAATGGGAGCTCCCACCCTGCTGTGTGAGGGGCCCGGACTTCACGTCCACCAGGCAGCAAGGAGGGAGCAGCCTTCCTTCTCCCGGACAAACAGCCAGAGAAGGCAGCAAAAACAGAAAGTTTAGACAGGTGCAGTATCTCATCACATAATATGAACTGTCTAGGTGGCAACAGAAAAATCACTCATGGTACAAAGAACTGGGGAAGATCTCAGAGTACAATCAATAGAGACCAACACCAAGATGAAACGTGTTAGAATTATCCAAGAAAGGTTTTAAAGCAGCACGGCAAAATCAGCAATTACGAACATGCTTGGAGCAAATGAGAAATGGAAAGCCTGAGAAAAGGAGTACAAAATCCCAGCAGAGAGAGACAGAGAGAAGGAAGGATGAAAGGAAGGAGAGAAAGAAGGAAGGAAGGAAGGAAGGGAGGAGGGAAGGAGGGAAGGAAGGAAGGAAGGAAGGAGGGAGGGAAGGAAGGAAGGGAGGAGGGAAGGAGGGAAGGAAGGAAGGGAGGGAAAGAAAAAAATAAAGTAAAAAAAGAAAAAGAAAAACCAAATGAAAATTTTATAACTGAAAAATACATTTAATCAAAACATGAATCTCCGTGGATAGGCTCAACAGGAAGAGGAGGGGGTGGGGAAAGAAATCTGTGAACTAAAGGTGTAACAGGAGAAATTACCCGACCTGAACAACAGAGAACTTACTAGAAAAATGAGCAGAGCCTCGGTGGTGACGTGTGGGCCTGTAACAGAGTATCTAACATCTATGTCATCACAGTCCTAGAAGGATGGGGGAAAGGTACTCAAAGAAATAACAGCTGAAAACTTTTCCTATTTGGCAAGAAGCATAAGCCTGCATTTTTTTTAACAAGTTGAAAAAACCCCAAACCGGATGAACCCTAAAAAAGCCACTCCAAAATATATAATTAAACTTCTGAACATTAAAGGCAAAAAAAAAAAAAAATCTTGAAAGCAGCCAGAGAAAAATGACACTTTACCTAAAGGAGAAAAACAGTGTGAATGAAGCAGAGTTCTTCTCAGAAGCCACAGAGGCCAGAAGGAATGGGCACAATACTTTTTAGGTGCCAAAAGAAAAGAACTTTCAACCGAGGATCCTATTCCCAGTGAAAACATTCTTCAGGAATGAAGGGAAACCAAGACATTCCCAGATGAAGGAAAACTAGGAGGATCTGTTACCAGCAGAGCTACCCAAAATAATGGATAAAGGCAATTCTCTAAAAGGAAAGAGAACAATAAAAGATAGAACCCTGGAATATCAGAATGGAAGAAAGATCAAAGTAAACAAAAATATGCACAAATACAATAAACTTTCCTTCTCTCTCTGAGTTTTCCAAATTATGTTTGATGGTGAAGCAAAAATTGTAACACTTTCTAATTAGGTTCTAAGAAGTATTTACAATAATTTTGTCATGTGAAGAGGAAAGCAAAAGGTGTTAAAGGGAGGTAACATTTCTACACATCACACAAAGTGGCAACAGAGTGACACCAGGAGACTGATAAAGTCGTGTGTATATAATGGGACACATGGAGCAGCTTCCAAGCAAGAGAGTGACATGCTTACAAACAATACAGGAAACTCAAAATGTCATTCTAGAAGCTGTTCAAGCAGTGCACATGGAAGAAGAAGAAAGAAGAAAGAGACTAAAAATAGAACAAACAAGACACAAAATATACACCCTGAGAAAACCATAATTCAAAAAGACACATTCACCCCAGTGTTCATTGCAGCTCTATTTACAATAGCCAGGTCATGGCAGCGACCTAAATGCCCATCGACAGACGATTGGATAAAGAAGATGTGGCACATATATACAATGGAATATTACTCAGCCATAACAAGGAATGAAATTGGGTCATTTGTAGAGACATAGATGGACCCAGAGTCTGTCATACAGAGTGAAGTAAGTCAGAAAGAGAAAAACAAATATCGTATGTTAACGCATATATGTGGAATCTAGAAAAATGGTAGAGATGAACTTATTTGCAGGGCAGGAATAGAGATGCAGATGTAGAGAATGGGCATGTGGACATGGGGGGTGGGGGATGAATTGGGAGATTGAGATGGACATGTACACACTACCATGTGTAAAACAGATAGCTAGTGGGAACCTGCTGTATAGCACAGGGAGACCAGCTCAGTGCTCTGTGGTGACCTAGATGGGTGGGACGGGTGCGGAGAGGGGAGGCCCAAAAGGGAGGGGATATACGTATACATACGGCTGATTCACTTCATTGTACAGCAGAAACTAACACAACATTGTAAAGCAACTATACCCCAATAAAAAATAATAATAAAATTTAAAAAATAAAATAAAATAGACTGAAGCCTAAATATATCAATAAGTTCATTAAATTTAAATTACCTAAATATACAAATTAAAACATGAGAATGGCAGAGAAGATTACATGCCATCAACCAATGATATGTTGCCTACAAGAAACTCACTTCACATGGAATGATATAGACACGTTGCATGGAAATGGAAAGAGATATGCCGAAGACATGATTCTTTAAGGCCATGATAGCTCTGCTTTAATGGATATTTTATACATATCCTTCATGAAGAGGATTAGGGTATAAAGAGCTCTAGGGCTGGAGGAACCTCCATACAAGGTGGCAACAAAGTATTTGCAGGGAATCTTGGCTGTGGGCTCAGAAAATGAGGTGAATGACTCAAAAGAAAAACAAACAAACAAACAAAGACCTGCAGACGGCACCACATAAGAACAGTTTGCTTGCCTCTGTCTCTAAAAACGTGTCTAACGTTCTAGGTGTTGGTAGGAGTGGCAGTCAACAAATGGACATGGTCTGGGGCCAGATGTAGGCAAGGTTTCCAAGGCTGTAGGATGGTCTGGACCTGTTAGTCTCTTGTGGAACTTACCATGCTACGTTCAGTGGAAATGGTCCCCTGGCCTAGGGTCTTCTCAACTAGAGGTCATCAAGTACAGGCATGCTGGGGTGAGTAGACAACTGTCCTCAATCCATGATGTGGTCTGTGGCTCCAGGATTTATCAGTACCTGAATCTAGAGGCATGGTCCGCTATTCTTAGACCCATCACCAAGTGACAAGGCAAGGTTATGGGTTTTAACTGTTCAGTTCTTCTCTAGCTATTCACTCTGCACTGGACAAATCCCAAACCATGGGCATAGTTTCCCTATGAGCCAGGCACCCAATAAAGAAGTAGCCTGCCTGACATGAGCATTGTGAAGCTCTCTAACTTGATGGGGAATGGGTGGGAGATTGAATCAAGAACGTGCGCCCCGTCAGCCTTCAGCCCCCCGGCCACTCACGAAGGTTTGTCAAATGAGAAGGAGTAAGAAGGTCTGTCATTTGGGCAAGGCCTCCACATTCAATGGTGACCATCAAAGCAAAGGAATTTAAGCAACCTTAAATTCCACGGAAAGTTCTCCAGTAATTTGATAAAGTGTTGATATTTTTCTCGGTTAGTACTGGACCTAAGTGTTTTCTATTCTTTTCCAAAAAGTAGGTTGTGCTTAGTCCCTTTTCATCTGTGAGAGAAAAACGAGTGAGGACCAATTCTACCAAACCTTTAAACCCGCAGAATGCACTTTGCTGGCCGACGTCATCCTTACCTGCAAGGTGCTGATGTGAACAGGTGTGCCCGTGCCATTCACGGTGTTCTTCTTAGCCGCACTCCCCCCCTTCCCGTCTGCTTGCTCAGCCTTGGCAATTCTGGCTTTTTCTGCTTCAACTCTCTTGGGGTTATTGAGCATCACCTGGACGACCGCGTACTCCACCAGGGACGCGAAGCCGAAGAGGAGACACGCGATGAGCCACACGTCCAAAGCCTTCACGTAGGACACCTTGGGAAGTTCCGCAGCCAGGGTTGTGCACTCAGAGGCCAAGCTGAGCACTGAGAAGATTCCTGCAGGACAGAAACAGGAATTCAAGTTGCTTTTTACTCCCATGAAATGTTCTACAATCACTGCTCTTTGATGAAATCCCCCTCCAATAACTTTCAATGCCCCTCAGGTCCCCTTAAAACTCAAAGAGTAGAAGAAATACCATGTACTTGCTTCTTATGTAAGAATTATTGAAAGCGGGTAGTATGTGTGTAAACACTTAACATTTTAAAAAAATAAATATTTATATTTTTTATTATCCTAATAATGAAAGATGTACTTGGTTCTCTTTGCTCTTGCATTGGGAATACGGTAAACACTATATTAGTATCAATAATCATTTAAAACATTGAAAAATATATATTCCGCCAGTTGCATCATTTCAGAGGCTCCTGAAAGGTGTGGAGTTTTGGGTTTGTTTTTTTTTTTTAATATTGAAGAACTAAGAGACTCTCTCCTAGAAAGAAAGGCTTTTAGTAAAATATAACTTCTGCAGATTGAAACAATATGACATATATATATATACATATATATTACTATTATATTGTAACTATCCTCTATCCTGAAGAAAACTAATTAACAGGACTATGTTTTAAAAGTTAATATAGGTTTTAACGTTTTCTACCCTGGAAGTGAAAAGTAACATAAAAATCCAAGATCTTCTCAAACATCGCCCTAAACTCAGTTAATTATACCTATGGGCATTAATTTGGCAAATCATCTTCCCAAGTTATTTTTTTATTCTTAATCAAATGTTATGTCAACTTATCAATCAAAAACAAGCCTTGAAGTAGCATATATTGACACCATTCTCTGTGTTTCCATAGCATTTCATGCTCATCAATAACACAGAATGTATCAAATTGTAGTAAATTTAGTAGTATACCTGCCTCTTTATCCTGATATATTAGCAACTTTATGAATGAAATGGAGAATACTGCCAGATTATAGAAGGCCTTGAAAGTCCTAGAGTGGATCTTTTATCGTATTTCATAGAGAAATGACATTATCAAGAGAATATTTCAATAATGTCACTCTTCTAGGGATAAAAAAAATATGCTGAGAAAGAAAAATATAGGAGATGCAGAAACAAAGAATAAGAAAATGAAGGATAGGATGGATGTGAAAGGATTTTGGAGAAAACATTTTTTAAAACTTGATTACTGTTTAAAGGAACAAGGAAAAGATTGAGACAAACTTCTAAACAGAATGACTGGGAAAATACCCATGAAATATAGGAAGAGGAGAATATAGAAAAGATGTGACTTTGGAAGGAAAACACCGAGTTAGGTCAGATAAAGGCCGAGAAACAAAGAACTGGTGACCACGACTCAGCACAGGGCCCCCAGGAACTTCTTGAAGGACAGATTGGCCAGTATCGTTCAGGGGAGGTTGTGGTGGAAAGGGAGGGGACTCCGGAGAGGCTCAGGCATCAGAAAAAGGGGGTCAAAGGAGCAGAGAAAGATTCGGAATAATAGGACATTAATGGACATTTGGGAGATACTAATAATCCCAGGTGTTAGGTTAGAAACCATGGCGGCCAATTCCATTAAGATCTGTATCATTTTGAAGATGTAAGAATGGAAATGGAGATCAGTTGAGAAGGAGGAGAATGTGGACCTCACTGTGTGCCTTGTCTTCAGGAAATCGTATTAAAATAAGAAACGTCCACTTGCTTTTTTATCCTAAAATAAGAAATCTGAGCAAATATTTCTCTGGACAAATATTTCAGCCTTATCTTAATATGGCCTTCAGATGAGATTACTTCATTGTTTAAATAACCCATAGTGAAATGCTGCCTGAATTTTACTACATTATGAACCAATAAAAAGAAATGTGAAACCCATCATTCATAAAAACGGGGATATTTATAATTTCAATATTGTGTTCTTAATATATTATCCCCCTTTAACGGAGCACCTCTCTAATAAATTCCAGGACTTCTTGGTATAATCTTTCTATAACGTGTTTAAAACATATAGTCCTTATTTGTCATTTGTTATTTTCTCTCCCTAATGCAAAAACAAACCAAGTATAGATTTCAAATCAGGGAATATGTCATAAAATTGATATCAACTCTGATAAATAGGCATGGGGCCTACATCTACTAAAAGTTATGGCTAACAAATAATATAAATCAAAGTATTAATAAATTAGCTACATAAAATGTTAACCTGAATAAAAACTTCTATGAAGAATTCAGGGTGAAGATAAAGTTGTTTAGCTCATCAATATGAAGAAAGAACCTTATAGTGATAAAATCCTTATTTAAGAGACGACTATTGATAGTGAACTCCCATTGACTATGGGATGTCCAGAGATTTCTCGTTCAGACACTCTCAGAGGAAACATCTGAAAAATAATTATTTAATAGCACATACTTTAGCAATCTATTGCCTAAAAGAGGAATACCAAAACCTAGAAGACTGAAAAAGGAAAGCAAGAAAAAGGGTGAAAAAAGAAAAGGAAAAGAAAGGGGAGGTAGAGATAGTATTTTTTTGGTATCTTATTTATTTATTTATTTTATTTCTTTTTCTTTTTCTTTTGGCTGCGTTGGGTCTTCGTTGCAGCATGCAGGCTTCTCTCTAGTTGTGGCGTGCAGGTTTTCTCTTTCTAGTTGTCTCATGCAGGCTCCAGAGCGTGTGGGCTCTGTAGTTTGTGGCACGCAAGCTCAGTAGTTGTGGCGCGTGGGCTTAGTTGCCCCGCCGCACGTGGGATCTCAGTTCCCCAACTAGGGATCGAACCCACGTCCCCTGCATTGCAAGGCCGATTCTTTACCAATGGACCACCAGGGAAGTCCCTGTAGTGTTTTTTATTAACAACAAATAGAACCAACAGAGCAAGTCAAGGAGAAATTGTACACAACAGCTACTGTCTAAACCTGAAATCATCTTTATCCCATACTGAGATGAACTACACTATGCACCAAATTCTTATATGGAGTTGTGATTAATAACATGAAAATTCATTCAGAAATACTGCTAAATTATTACATCAGCATGTTATCATTGCACAGCATTCTAATCAAAGGATACTAAAAGGAAAACTACAATTACTACCATGTGGGAATCCAGAAATAATCTCTGACATTTTTGAAAGAGATCCTTATAATCAAAAAGATCTTGAACCACTGTTTCAGATGATAAGAAAAGGTTATAATAAGAAAGAAAGGTACTGTGTGTGACCTGCTAGAGGTCTGAATTGTGACCTGAATTATTCATCTTTTTACATTTATAATTAAAAAGTATTTGTTTAAAAAAAATCCTTTTTAGCAGCAACTAAAGCATTTCATGTACCAGGAAAAGAAAGTGTTACAGTAAAGTTTACGTAGGGTAAAAAGTATAAGACGTTACCTCCACAGTTACTTTTATACTTAAAGAAATAGCTGAAGACAAAGTCTACCTAAAATTCACAGAGGAAGCTTTGATACTTGTTAACAATGGAAAAAGTAAATCAAAAAGAGATGGGAAGAAAAATAAAACTAGAACACAAAACTGATTTTTTTTTTAAAAAGCAAAATGAGTCTAGGGTAAACGATGTATGTTCTTCTCCTAAATTTTAGAAAATAAAAATTATGGGCCATAGAAGGAAAAGATTGGCAAATTGATTTCATAATCTTTTGGAACAATGTAGGGGAAGAAAAGTAGAAAAAGGAAAGATACACTGGGTCAAAATAGCCATATCAACAGAATATCCTGATATTTAATCTGTCAGTAGTATTATTTCTTCTTTCTTTTTAGATAAAATTATATATATATGTGTGGGTCTAATAACAGAGCTTCAAAATACCTGAAGCATAATTCCATAACTAGAGTTGGGGATTTGAACAACTCTCTCATCAATAACTATAATAACTAGACAAAAGACATAAAAGATTTTAACAGTACTATCAACCAGCTTGACTCCACTCATATTTACAGAATTCTACACCCAAGAGTGACAAATATACAGCACAAGTGACATGGGATGTTTGCCAGGAGACATATGCTGGGCTGGACCATTAACAAAGTCTCAATAAGCATAAAAGGACTGAAATCATAGAGTATGTTCCCTGCCAAAATTAAAAACAAATCATATTTGAGTACTTATGAAAACCCTAAATACTTGGAATCCAAACTACACATATCTAAAGAATCCATGGGCCAAAGAAGAAATCACAAGGGAAATTAGAGAATATTTTTTTTAATGAAAGAAGATGAAAATACAGTATACCAAAATTTGTGCACTGCAGCTAAAGCAGGACTTACAAAGGAAATTTGTAACTTTAAATGCCCATGTTAGAAAAGAAGAAAGGTCTAAAATCGGCTATCTGAGTTTCCACTTCAATCATCAAAAAGAGATCAAATAAAATCCAAACTGAGTAAAAAGAAATAATAAAGAGCCAAAATCAATGAAAAAGAAAAATAAACAGATAGAAATGAATGAAATGAATGCTGATGTTTTGAAAATACCAAGAAAACGGATAAGTCTTTATCTAGAGTGGTCAAAAAAAAAAAAAAAGAATTCACAATTTAACAATATCAGGAGTATGTAGGAATGAATACATCACTACAGCTAGACATTAAAAGGAAAAACCAGTATTATGAACATGTTTGTGCTAATAATTTTACCTACTCATCTAATAGCTAGGAATCAATTGGTAAAATTTGCCAAAATAAAGGGAAAAAACATAAACCTTTAAATATACTCAGAGAAAGCATTTAAGCATTTGGCAAAAGTCAACAGTCATGATAAAAACCCTCTGCCAACTAGGAAGAGAAGGGAACCTCTTCAACCTGATTAAGAGATCTGTAATAACTAGAGCCACTATTACACTCAACAGTGAATACTTCAACTATTTCTACCCAGAATAAGGAATAAGCATCTCCCACAATTCTATTCAACATTGTACCAAGGTCCAAGGCACTACAAGAAGTAAAAAAAATTAAGTATTTGGGGAGTATATGACACAGGAGTATGTGAAACAGGCAAAACGCTACCATTATTTTGACAAACACTATGCTAATATTTTAGAAAAGTTAAACATACTTTTCCCATAAAATGCAGAAATCTCATTTCTAGGTGTTTGCCCAAGAGTAATGAAAATGTATGCCCACACAGAGCCTTGTACGCAATTATTCATCACATCATGTGTAATATCCCAAAACTGGAAACAACCCAATCCCCAACAACTGGTTAATGGGGAAACACACTGTGGTATATCCATACTATGAAACGTTACTCGGTAGTAAGATAGAACCAAACATTAACACAAGCAACAAAACATATAAATCTC
This sequence comes from Balaenoptera borealis, assembly GCF_965194805.1. Lineage (NCBI taxonomy): Eukaryota > Metazoa > Chordata > Mammalia > Artiodactyla > Balaenopteridae > Balaenoptera > Balaenoptera borealis. Next base: position 1,982,641 of record NC_138861.1, on the reverse strand, counting down.
AAAAACCTAAATATGTCCCTAGTTTTCTTTTAATGAGTCAACATGTTGACTGATCCCACTTTCAATTTACGATCACTGACCTCCAGAGGTCCGCGATCCTACCAGGCAATCAGGGTGTACTTCCCCAGTTCCTTCACCAGTCTCTCTCCCTTCAGAACCACAGCGCTCTTCCCCATCACCCTTGCAACTCATGACCTGGCTTCCCATTTCACTAAGAAAACAAAATCAGAGGCTAGCCCCCATGACCACGTCTACCCTTGCGTCTCAGTATGTGCCCATCAGCTCTACCTTCTCTCCTGACACTATGGACCAGCAGTCAGTCAACCCGATGCACCAGGCACTTCTGACCCACCGCCTATTTTTATAAATCCAGTTTTACTAGGACACATCCACACCTATTCAGCTGTGTATTGTCTAAGGCTGCTTTAGTGTTATGACAGCGGATTTCGGGGTTTCAACAGAAACCTCAGATGTTTGCTATTCAGTCTGTCACCGAAGGAGTTTGCTGACCCCGTGGACAAATCCACTGTGTTCTATCTAGCAAAGGCCAATCCCTCTGTTTCCTACCTCCCATCCCCTCTCACTGCTCCTGCACTTCTTCCATCTCTCATTTTTTCCTTCACTACTGGTTGTTTTCCACCAAAAATAAATGTGTGTGGATTGTCCCCCTTAGAAAAACAAAACAAAGAAACCCTCTCAGCTCCCATCCTCCCTGGCTATTTCCCCACCCGCCCCTCCTGTGGCAGCTAACGACCTCCGACGAACGGCTCTGGGTGCCCCTCCTGTGTTGTCCTGAGTCACTCCGACCCGGCTTCCCTCTTTTCCTCACTCCATGGAGACTGTCTCTGTTCTGGATCCCAGTGACCCCTAGGCTGCTAAAGCCAAGGGCAATCTTTAGCCCTAACCTTGACCTACAAGCAGCTGGCCGGTCACTCTCCTCGCCTGGACACACCTTCTCCACTTGGCAGGATTCCAGGAAACCACATCACATAGATTGTTCCTCATCTTCTCAATCCCAAGGATTTAGCCCTGAGACTCTTCTACCTACACTCCACTCATCGCCTTACATACCATCTGCATCCTGACAAACCTTAAATTCTGACCTGCGGTCCTGATTTCTCCAAGACACCCTAGACTTGTACATCCACCTGTCTACCTGCTATCTCCACCTAACAGACATCTCAAACTCAGTGCATCCGGAACCAAGCTCCTGGTCCTCCCACCTTTTCAAACCTACTTGACATGCAGCTCTGCTCACCTCCATTCATGGCAATTTCATCTCTTCAGTTTCTAAGCCAAAAACACCTTGAGGTCAGCCTTGATTCTGCTTTCTTAAATTCCACATGCAACACATCTGCAAATCTTTCTCTACCACGTCCTTCATCTAATATGTACAAGCACCTGCACTACCGCCCCTGGCTCACATCATGCTTATTGCAGGCCTCCTACCTGCTTTGCTTGCTTCTACCTTTGCCCCCTGCCAGTCTATTCTAAACAAAGCAGTAAAGATAAGCACTTACAATTTAAATCAGATCAGTGCTCAAAAGCCCTCAGGGGCTTCGCACTGCACTCTGAATAAAAGCCCAAATCACCGGAATTCCTTAAGAAATATTCCATAGCCCACCCCTCGCCCTTGTTATTTTTCTGATCTCATCTGCTAATCTCCCTCTCTCTCACTGGACTCCTTAGTGTTCCCCGAATACCCCAGGCACGCTTCTGTCTCAGGGATTCTGCCCTGATCGTTCTCCAAGTACCCTTTTCTAACCCATCCTATCCTACCCTATCTTATCCACAGTGGTCCATTCCTTCCCCTCCTTCTTGCCTCTGTCCAACATCCCTTTCTCATCAAGGCAATTCCTGACAAGCAGGCTGCCGCCCTCAACTTCCCATCCCTGTATCACCATCTTATATATTACAGGTTGTACTTATTTGGTGTCTGTTTCTTCCCAAGAGAGTATAAACTCACTGAGGCCGAGTTTTGTTTGTTTTTTAATCTATTTTATTAACTATTTATTCGCTATTTACTTTCTAACCATATCTCCATCTTTTTGCATAGTACCTAGCCCATAGTCAGCCCACAACAGATATTTGTGGAATGAATCCGAATGTGTCAAAGTGCTTTGAAAAGTGTAAAGCAATCTGTAAAGGAGGCATATGATGAACTCCTGAATGGGTGTTACGTTCATTTTTTTCAAGCCTCCAAAAACCCCTGGAGTACTTTTCCATCCATACTTGGACACGTCCACAGCGTACGTTCACAGAGGCTGGATGTGATGGGAAGTTGTCACAGCGGGTAGGCACAGAGCTGGAATTCAAACCTGGTTTCACTTTTAACCATTAACTGATTTCCAGACAACAGGTCTGCCGGACGCTAAGTGACAGCTCACGGATTTTATATCAGAAGTCCTGCAAGAGACGGGGATTTACAGAGAATGCCCTTCGAGAATATGTCAAGGACTGGGGTGTCTCCAGAGAACCTTTGGAAGGCTGAAATTTCCATTTATATCACTGCGTGAGAATAAGACGCCTGTAAGAAACCAGCTGAAATTTCCATTTATATCACTACGTGAGAATAAGATGCCTGTAAGAAACCAAAAGATTTAGCAATTTGAGGGAAATGCGTGATATTTTTGACAAGTGTAAGAATTTAAATCTAGTTTTGGGGGTGTTTTATTCCCAGTACAATATACTACATAGTTAATTCTTCTTCCCTAAAGGATTACTCTATCAATTGTCATTGCTTCATTACAGATACACCACCTTTAGGATGAAATTTCTCACATTTTTTGCTTCTTAAGATATGGATTTGGTCTTTGGGGTTTTAGTTTGATGTAAATCACCAAATTTCTTATTTGGATAAAATTGTCATTTTCATTGGCACTTTCCTGGTTTCCTACTCTTTAAAATCTGTATTTTGTTTAATTCTCCCAGTAAGTCAGGAGGGAGATTTACACAAGGCCTTTTTGATAATAGAAAAAATTAAATGTTGCAACTAATCAGTCACCAAGAGGTCGGGTATTTCACAGACTTACTGATACAAGTTCCAGGTGATATTAAGAAAACACACACACACACATTAATGACAAGTTTTAAAACACTCCAAGCAATCAAAATTTGTTGTTACAATGTCCTTATTTTGAAGTTTATTCACTTTACCCATAAGAAAGGCTCTCAGACTTCCCTGGCGGCACAGTGGTTAAGAATCCGCCTGCCAATGCAGGGGACATGGGTTCAAGGGCTGGTCCGGGAAGATCCCACATGCTGCGGAGCAGCTAAGCCCGTGCGCCACAACTACTGAGCTTGCGCTCTAGAGCCCGCGAGCCATAACTACTGAGCCCGTGCGCCACAACTACTGAAGCCTGCATGCCCAGAGCCCATGCTCCGCAACAAGAGAAGCCACCGCAATAAGAAGCCCGCGCACGGCAACGAAGAGTAGCCCCCGCTCGCCGCAACTAGAGAAAGCCTGTGCGCAGCAACGAAGACCCAACGCAGCCATAAATACATGAATTAATTAAAAAAAAAAAAAAAAGGAAAGGCTCTCGATTATTTCCCCAACCCAAGACTATTTAAGCCCTATAGAGACATAATTTTCAAGTCTGGCTATTGGTGTTTCTATGTCACAGAGCATTAAAAATAGCAAACTGGAGAGCACAGCTAACCAGCCTTCCCTCTCTCTAACCTCTCTTGATGGCACAGTACACAATAACTAGTGTTTAGGAAGATGATGCAAAGTCATGTTTAAAAAGATAAATTCTATTACGTATTCCCTGATGAAGAGTATGAGACAGTATATGATTTAGAAAGACTTCTATCCAAATAGTCATTTGTTTCTAAGCTTGGCACCGTTGGGGATTTTAGCCTTCTGCTATCCGTGAAAATCGCTTATTAATAATTATTTCATGAGAGTCCAAGTAGGATGGATTAACTGCTTAAAATACCCGAAGGACACAAAAAGAGAAAACTTAGTTTAATTATAGAATGCCTAAACACGGAGAAAATCTAGTTCAATGTCAAGGACTGAAGGAAGTCTGAAAAAAAAAAAAGGTTGCCATCAATTCCAAAACTCACTGTCTCAAAATCATTTGGTATAATTTCAAAAGTATACAGTCATTTGTATAAAGCTGCAGCACACTCTCGACCCCCCGAGAGAGAGGCTGGAACACGTTACCCAGGGGCACTCTGGCAGCACTGGCATCGGGGTTGATCCAGAAGGAAAGCCAGGACAGAACCACAATGAGCAGGGTTGGGGCGTAGACGCCCATCATGTAGAAGCCCACCTGCCTCCTCAGGGTGAAGATGACCTCCACGCACGTGTAGTACCCTGCCAGCGACAGACACAGGCAAGAGTGACACTCCTGCAACATCCAACCGCAAAATCACATCGTGCCCGTAAATTACAGGTCGCTTCTGCTTGAGGCAATTTCACAAAGTGAACTCCACGAGAAAAGGACGGGGGCTGGTTCTGTAAATATATATCATTTACGTGATCTAAGAGGACAGCATGATGAGACCTGTTTCACCTGACCTTCTGCAACTTCATTATGAGATTGACAAACAGACACCATATGCTGCTCTGGGATGGCCAGTCTCGGCTTTGAAGTCTTTGTTCCGAGATTTTGCAGTGACTTAAACTTTCCATTATCCTTGGCTACTCTGGGAGCAAAAGATCTCAAGAAGCCACTGGGAGCAGCAAATCAAAGCAGAGCAAGTCTAAAAAGAAACATCCCTGGATTACACATTGTCAGTATAATTTTCAGCCACGTGGACCACTTCTTATCTGGAAGGGATGACCATCTACAGGAGCTCATATGCATAGTTACACAGGAAATGTGAAGACAGTCTTGGGGGTAAACACTATCAAGGGTAAGAAGTGAGTGTTCCCAGTCTATGCAGGCAAAAGTTAATAAAGGGCAAACATCTGACATCCCTCCCAAGTCTCCCCTGGTTCCACTCCAGGACCTCAAATGTTCTGGAATCGAGGGAAAGGGCTTCACTTTCACAGGCTGAGACTAAAGCAGACATTGCCCTTACACATCATTCTAGGGCTGCCATGATATCAACTGGTCTCTCAAATTAATCATAAATTATTGGCAGCCTCATAACAGCCTTTGCTGACTGGAGAAAGAAAATAAGTGACACAAATACCCTCCCAGCACTGGCATACAAGAGACGTTTCCAGATGTTTGAGATGATTTTTTTAAATGTTCAATTTAGATAAAAATGTCATTTCCCATTCAACAAAAGGAAGGTTATGCATGAATTCCAAAAAGTTAAAATATCTTCAGTTGTGTTCAGCTTAAACTGTACAGAATTATTTTAAAATGTTGAGACAAATGAATGGACAGTGCATAAATAAAATAATTATGGGGAAAAAGACAATATTACTTTTTTACTGTGTTTTAGTTTAAAAAGTTGTATTTATCTAGTTTTCCTAGTTGGGAAGAAGGTATATATTTCTGATGCTAGAATAATCTTCATATTTATTCATTAATAGTATCTAGAGCAGTAATTGCTCACAAATAGGGTCTTTAAAAGAATGGCTATTCTCATCCCTTTATCAAATAGCTTAGATTAGAAATCTATCCTTTTCCCAATAATCATCAATACCTCGGAGGGATTAGAAAGATATTAGGGCTAATCTGTAACAAAAATAAATAGTTGATTTGAACTGAAGTAAATTCTAATTATGCCAAATGTTTCCATATTATATCAAAATAAGACAAGCAATGCAAAGTGTTTGCCTTTTTTAAATTTTAAGTTCATTAAAACTAGGCAATTCATTTAAATGGTGCACAGGTTCTAAAAAGATATGAAAGGCAAAACGATGGAAAATCCCCCTCCCTTTTCAGTGCCTACCTCTTATCTCAACTTCCTGCCTGGACAAACGAGCACATATGCTTCCAACTAACAACCATGTGCAAAACTTCCAAACTATAATCTTTCATAAGCCCATTCGCTGCAATTAAGGAGGCCCACAGCGTTTCCTACACCTGGTTCTGCAGTACCTTGCTTTCTAAGAGCGTCACTCCCTCAAGGTAACTTTACATTCACCTAGTGCCTATGAAATGGGGAAGAACACATATGTGCTTATTATGTATCTTTGGGAGCCTAGGTTGTCACAAGGATTATAACAATTTTCTATAAAGCTGCTCGCTTTCCAATGCATTTGCACGTCCCATCCACCACATTTAGATGACAGCCTAGTAACCGAGTGCTTCATCTGAAGTCAACCCCCCAGGAGCTTCCCAAGACGCGGATGCATTTAGCAGTAAAATATACGCTTGGATATCATAGTGATTTGCTCCATAAACTTTTATGAGAAACATTTCCTGATCTTTTTTGATTTCCTGGTACTGTTACATTTATGAGGGGCAGGTGGGCAGCTAATGGATATAAATGCTCATTGGCAAATTCAATTTACTTTCTATTTCCTCTGAGCTTTTATTTGATTATTATTCACTCAGGATTCCAATTTAAAGATTTTTCTATACTTGTATACCCATATATTTCTCCACCTGTGTAATTTCTACTATTATAAATAAAACCCTAATTTTCAATAAAGTTAAAGCCAAATCACCATTTCGGATAATTTTGTACAAATTAAAGAAAATACCGGCCATCATTTTATGTGTTACTTTCTGTATCTTTTCCAGTACTCTACACTGTTAAGCATTCCATATATTTTGAATGTTCTATTTTCCTACATACATTTCTAAGTATTATCCAAACATTAAAATGTTTTTCTTATATCCATATACTGATTCATATAAATACTGACAAAGCATGTTTACTGAAATATAGTGCCAATTACTATTATGTTAGCCATGAGTTTTTTGTTACTTTCTGTATCTAATGAGATATGAGCGACTTATTTATGATAACTCGAAAAATACCACACACACAAAAAAATCTATGAAAGATTTACTTATCGTAAATCTTGAGTATATCCCCAAATACTCTCTACCACAGCATACCCTCTTAGTTCCTTCTTAGGACTAAAAGAATTATATTTACTTTATTTGCTTGCCATGTAAGAATATGGATCTGTAAAACAGCAGAGATCTGTCCTTTATTCACTGCTGAGTCCCCAAGTAGAGGCTTCTTTTTTGTTAAGACTGTTTTGATGTGGACCATTTTTAAAGTCTTTATTGAATTTGTTACAATATTGCTTCTGCTTTATGTTTTGTCCTTTTGGCCACGAGGCATGTGGGATCTTAGCTTCGTGACCAGGGATCGAACCCGCACCCCCTGTACTGGAAGGCGAAATCTTAACCACTGGACCGCCAGGGAAGTCCCGAGACATTTTAAGTTCAGGGCTTAAAGGTGAAAAAATGAATAACCCCATGATTTTCAATACTATTACATGATTTTATACTACATAAAATTAGAAATAAAATTACTGGTTTTATTTTTCATCTCTAGATGAAGTTTAAAACTTCAGTAAACTCTATTTCAAGTTTCTCAAACAATTTAGAGACTATTCATTTTGAAATGTTAATCATATAATCTGGATGTGGGTAACTATTTTCCAAATATATAATAGTACTCACTGAACTCATAGGATTGTTGTGAGGATTAAATGACAGAATTCCTGCAAAGTGCTTAAAGCAATGCCTGACAGACAGCAAGAACTCAAAAAGCCATCTATTAAATGTTTCTACACATCAATCCTCCAAAAAACTTCTCTTGGCTTTCAAGTTTATTTTTTCCATTACTAGGTGAGAAATCCCTGAAAACTGTAGTCAGTCTCAATTTGCATGAGTCGTAGAGAAGAGACTGACTGTGCCCAGGTCACAGCTGACACTGATTTGCCCTTGACCTTCAGGAAGTCGTTGACCCTGCATCTCAGTTATTTTATGTGTTCAATAAAAGAGCTGGCTCAGCATTAGCCGAAAGATCACTTCCACATCTGACAATCAAGGTATCTACGATTTCTGCACTGAGTACTTTGATGGTCAAATTTTTAAGAGCTCTGTTTTTCCATTAAAAATTTTGATAATTCTTTCAGCAGTGTATTTGCTCATTTTGTCTCTTGTCCTAAAATACTATAAGCTCTACAAGAGAAGGGACTATTTATGTATAAATGTTATATAATCTGTTAATTTATTTGAAGGTCAATGACAACAGATGCTTAAACTAACGTTATCTCTATGTTGGCCCGTGTTGTATTTATTATTACAACAACGTAAATATGCAACTATTCACTCTTTTATTCTAATCAACAGGTATGTTTTAAATCATATTTTGTCCTTGATGCTGTCACGATGCAGCATTTTAGCTCAAACATTTCATCTCTGTAAATTTTCCACAATTTTATTTTTGCAAAGTCAACTTAAATATTGCAATAAACTTAAACTTTAATTACATCTATCCCTGAGTATCTTTGTCATGATTTACTTCCTGATACAGAATTAGAATTTTGTGGTAATTTACAAGTTAGACTGATTATGAGTGTGAATGTATTGATCAAAAGTCAATCACCTTTTTATTTATATTGCTGAGGAAAACAGCACTATATTTAATAACTAGAGCCTTCAATAACCTAAACCTCCAGAGGAGACTCAAAGGTTGAATACTAATCATATTATGAAAGTATTGATCAGTGAGTACTGTATTTTCATTTCTGTAAAGCTTGATGTGATTTAATGAATGAGGTTAATTTGTTGAGCTTTCATAATTGGCTGTTCCATAACCTAGATCAAGAATATTGTACGGCAAATTTTTACTCATGTCCAATTATTTCATGTGTTTACTGTTTCCTGCACAGAATAAAGATTAAATTTTTTGAAAGTTAAGAAAATGGGTCAACCAACATTGAAAAACTGCCCCAAAGACAGCAGACGAATATATATGGGTTACATTGTTTATATCCATAATGTTTGGCCCTAATATGAATCTTGTCAGAGCAGAATTTCTAGGCAACATCTAAGAAAACCACTTCCTGGAGAGTTCATATAAAATAAAAAGTTGAAAACCTCTTGTTATCCAGAATTACATAAAGAAAAGCAAAACTATCTAGTGATAAAATAAATTTTAACTTTAGTGGATGTAATTTTATGAAAGATTTAAATATATCAACATACAGATATAATGTTTATAAATATTGAATTTATTTTTTAACTAGTTTTCTCTGTTCTGTCCCTAGCATATTTTAATATTGAAACAAATCTTTGAAATAAGACTTAGTTTTGTTTAATTTAAAGAATATTACTTACCAGTGCCTTTATAGTATTTTGTACAGTTACCATATTCAATATCTTCCTTTTTAATATCAAATTGAGGCAAGGCAATTTTTTCTAATTGAACAGGATCCCCTGACTGCCAGATAAATCGTAAGTCATCAGTTGTGTAACCAACTATAAACAAAAATAAATAAAATATTAGTTTGAAATATAATTATTAACACTTTTTTAACATTTTAACATCCAGATATTAAACACAGACATGGTAAAACAATAGGCCATTTTATGAAACTTTTGTTAGACATGTAAAGAGGTAAAATCTATGGCCACTAATAAAAACATTAGCACAAAAGTTACAGATAATTAGCTTAAAGAAAGAACAAGCTAAAATAATCAGCATATGGCAGATGGTAAAAATCTTCGGGTGTCATGAACAGTAGTACATCTGTCTATGTCAGAATTCTGAACTGTCATCAATGAAAAAGTAACAAATAAGTGATACTAGCTTTCTGAATGTATACATTTACAATCATGCAATGTACTACCTGGAGATTTTTAAAGAAACTTAAGCACCAAAATGGGTTTTTTTGAAGAATTCACTACCAACTTCCCTAGAGGAGTTGCATGGCCAGAGGAGAGCAATAAAATAGCCCCTCAAATGGACATCACTCCATCACTAGAGCCTCCTGGAACCCACATTGCGGGCTTAGGTAACCTGGCTACAATTCAAGGGCCCCATGGGTTTACAGCATGTTGTAGCCTACCATTCAACTCTTACATGCCTATATTTTTTAAAGCCATACTTTAGTGTATCTAGTAAAAGAATTGAATGTATATACACATTTGAAATTGTTTATACAAATGCATATTGACACACAGGCACACGTATATACAATACACACACAGACGTGTACATACATACACTTACATCTGCAAAATCTCACATTATAGTTAGAAAGCAAAAAATATTGTTCAAATTTAGGATCCAGCTTCAGTAAATTAATCAACAACAACAAGTAACCACTAAGTAACTTTAAAGCATGTCATCAAGCAAGCACATACATTTTATAAGGTGATTCTTTGTAGGAATAGGTCACAGTATACGGGTATTCAGGCTAAAGATTCCTTCCATTAGTGTTAATTTTTCAAGTTTTATTTCCTACTTTGATTTTCACATGACAAGCTTCATAGCAAATTAATTAATAAATATATTTTAGAGATAATCATTTCAATGACTACACCTGGTACCTCTTTTAGAAACTGAAAAATATATGATTCTAGAAACATAGAAAATCTAAAATCCAATTGTGTAAAAAATAAATTTTTTATAGATCCATAGAAAATGAATGCTTGGTAGGATTTAGATAATATTTTTCAATGTTTCCAAATTTTCTGCTCTGAAAAATGTGGTTTTAACATTAGAAAGGTTATTAGGACATCATTTTCTCCTTTACCTTGCCTATATTACTAACTCAAATGAAGGTGGCGACTGGAATAAGTTAGAAGGGTACACACCTACACCTACGACAACTCAACTGAAATCAACTGGTAACAAAAGAATTCATCTGACTTAGTACACAAATTAATATAGTAAAAGGAAAACTATAATCTCCCTAAATAACTTATTCTAACGTCTATTTGTAAGCAAAAGCATTAGTTTCACCGTTATTATCATGTACTGCCTAGAAATTTTAAGCATTTTTATCCCTATGGTGACTTAGGGTCTCATTTACATACAGCTCTCAAGTTGCATCTTGCAACGCTGTGTATCCATGGGAAACAAGGTCAAGTCCAAAGGGCACGAAAGAGTAATAGATAGCCTGAAAGCAGAAACAGACGTCTTAGAAGTTGTTTAACACATGTCTCTGTGATATACTGATTTTTAAAGGAAAATATGAATCTACAAATATTAGAAAAGAGTACCTCATGCTGACGAGGACATCTCCATCCCGAAAAATAAAGAGGAGGATATTTTCCTGGGTTACATCATGAAAATTGGCACTTTTTTCATTTGCAAAAAATAAATCAGGTTTCCACAGACACTTGTACATCGTGGGGTCCACCGTCAGGGCATCCGAGCCCCGGAAATCACTAGGCAGCTTCAGTCTGGGGTCGTTCCACTTCTGTCTCAGGAAGATGTTGACTCTATAATCCTGGGAAAATTACGTGTGCGTGTGTGTTTACTGCCATTTTTAAGAATGCGTTCAGCACCAGAATAAAAAGGGTTCAATCATTAGCAGCACAAATACGTTTGCTCTTCCAGCACCAACAAGGATCACAACAGCTTGGTATAAAAAGCCCCTCGTGTCTTTCTAAGACTCTCTACAGACATCCTCTTAGCGCTTGCGAGTTAAAACGTCGTCATAGAACTTTACCAATAATTGCTTTACTGTAATACAAACACCAATTATACCAGGGGGTTAGTTGGTATTGTCAAAAAAGCACAGGAACTGCTAAATACTGCCATTATTCTTCTCCCAAAAGTAGGATACATTTTGATTAAAAATAGATAAGAAGCCAAGAGAAAATATTTCACTTGTCTTTTACTAAGTAGCAAACTACAAAAATTATTTACATGTATATAAAGCTACAAGGGGGTGCGGGAGGGAAGGATTGGAAGTTTGGGGTGAGCAGATGAAAGCTGTTTATCCATAGGATGGATAAACACCGAGGTCCTACTGTAGAGCACAGAGAACTACATTCAGTATCCTGGGATAAACCATCATGGGAAAGAATATGAAAAAGAGTGTGTATACAAGTATAACTATATCACTTTGCTGTACAGCAGAAACTAACACAACATTGTAAATCAACTGTACATCAATAAAAATAAAATAAAAATAGAACTACATATATGTATAAAACACATACTTTATATATATACTTGAGGAAGAAAAGGAAAAATTATCCTTGCCTTCTCATACATGTAAATGATTATACAGAGGTAGTCAAAAAACATTTGGATTTTGCCAAGCAGATGAGAGTACATGAAAAATTTGTAAATGTTATATTCAACTACAGTAGGAAAAGGTTTTGAAATCCACTAAACAGCTGATTATTTTACTTCAGTTTTTTGCCTATCTCCAAAGTTTTAATTGTAAAACTTTGTAAAAGTTGGATTATATCAAGACATGTACATTCTAAGAATATATGAACCTAGAAACACGTTTAATACCTTAATACATTTTATATTTGCCAGTGAAATGAGATTCTGGCACACATTGGGTTATTGGGGTATATACAGTCAAAAGCAGCATTGTGGCATTATGCTCAGGTTTTTTGATTTTAATTTTATACACTGAACTCAGAATATGCACCAAAGTGCTCAAGGCATAAATGACATTGGGCTTCAGCAGCCTTATTTTCAACCATTCAAAATTCACAAAATACTACCTATCCATGGCCTTTTGACATGATCAAAATGAATCAGATCATAAACTTCAAATCAAAATCCAAATATTTAAGTAGGAAGAGATGATAGATTATCTTTCTTTAAATAATAAGACCTAACATATTTATATGAAACATAAATGTGCACATTTTATTTATGTATAAAATATAAAATAAAGCATAAGCAATGCGCGGTGACTCTAGGAAAATTTGAGGAATTCACTTCCTCTCTCCTATGATGTTCAGATTCTACAATAGTAATCAGAGGAGGGTAAGGCACATATTGATAATAAATATTTACTGAACTACAGACAGTGAAGTAAGATTTAACCTTCCTACATCTAACATCTAAACTTGATGTTTATAAAAACTGCAACACATATAACACAACATTGTAAATCAACTATACTTCAATTAGATACATGTTTAATAAATAAATAAACTTCAACACATAATATAAATTGATTGTTAAAAATCATACGCAGACGGTCTTGAAGTGCAAAAGTCAAATAAATTAAGAATTATGGAAGCTGACACTGAACATATCTGTACCACTGGCAGGGAAAACAAAAATAACATTTTCCTAATCAAACGAACATGGAATCAAGGAGGACGTGAAGGAGGCCTAGGACCCTGGAAGACGAAGACCTGCAGTACACAGCTCCATTAACTTTTTGTCAAATATACACATACCCTACAATTCATAATGGGACTTAAGTGGTTACCGCATATCTGATTGTGACAGCTAAAGAAATTAGCTCAAAACATGTCCAGGACATAGGCCTCTCAACTGGTAAGCCTTCCAGTGGCCACAATGCTGCTTCCTGACCAAAGTTTTTCTCACCCCAGAAAAACATGCATGGCCCCCAACTTAATACACCATAGATTTGATCATTTTCACATAAAATTCCTATTATGCTAGCTTCGCTAAAGCGCATGGTTGATATCTCCTTGCCATTATTTTGAGCACTTAACAGTATCCAATTCCAAATTATTTGCTAAAAAGCTTCCCTGTAATGATCAGCCAAAATGAGTGGTATTCTAAAATTATATACAGTAAAAGCTATTCTATTACCCTCTTATAGCTACTGTTTCTTATGCAGGTAAATCATCAAATACTACATCTTTAAGCTGTGGCATTTGAAATACGCATTCACGGTATTATGATAAAATACTGTGTCCTAAGGGACAGATGAGGTTGCCGATTTATCTTTTATAAGCTTATTATTAAAGCTACGGTCCCTTATTTTGGTCAGTAACCATGACATGAAAATACTGAAGATGAATTTTTCTTTAATTTTTCATGTTTATCCAAATATAACTATAATATCTTTGTATAGGTATTTACTACGTGCTAGGCATATTTGGCCTAAGTGCCTTACAAAAATGTGTCTATTTTTGAAAGTTTATACTATGAAAATGGTCTCTTGATGCTCGTAAATGCTTCCTATTACTGGGAAGTACAAGGTAAGCCTATTGTCGTGTTTTACTTTTTGTCTGGCAGCGAGGGAACTGAAAGCTAAACCCTATAGCTAATTGAATGAATGTACAGCTCACATCCTGGTATGACTATCATTGTACGGCTCCTGCACATTTAGCACTATTTCAATTACTTCATTGTATTTTTGTTATTATTCTATACTGTAAATCCTCTCCAGAAATAGGGGGCTGGATAAAAAAATAAATAACAGTTGAGACACTGCCATATACTGACAAGACTCTTTCAGTATTATTTGGGCACAACTCCCAAGCAACTTTACCAGTGTGGCTTCTAAAATCTGGATGCTTTGTTTTAGCCTAATATTATGTTTTATTACTTTAAAGAGGGTGAGAAATATGTATAGAGATAGAAATATTAAGATCTCATTGGTATTCTTTATCTAGACCCAAGCAACTACATTTTGCTTCTTAGCAATTAATTTCTAAAGACATTATATCAGTATTTTTTTAGTATCAGCAAGATATCTGACAGGAATTAAAGCAACGCTAACCTTTAACTTCAGCATATTTTGCATAATTAAAAAAGAAGCCATCTTACAATGTTTGGGGTGGAACTTCAGGAATTAAGCCTGCGTTATGTCGAGCTCCCCTCAAAATCTCCACACACGCACACATTCTTTTGGGAGCGCTGTTCTACTTCACACCTATTTCCAAAATGCAATGGTTAACTCACCTAAAACTGTATAGCAAAATTATTTTTCTTTTAAAATTTTTATAGCAATTGCAATAGTGTTTTTCCACGTGAAGTCCATTTTTCTAAATTCTTCTTGAAGTCTAATCAATGTTTCCACACCATCCCAGAATATATCCATGTCATTTATCATTTATTAAGTTCAAAGCATTTTAATCAGCTGAAAGCTGATGAAAGCCCTAGATAGTGTCAGAGACCTTGACAAAATAAACTGTCTGTGGGAAAAATTACAAAATTACAAATGATACAAGAATGTTTTAATCTACAGTCAACCCTCTTTTTATTCTATACGTCTGAGACAGGCTGGGACCTGGGACCTGGGACCCTTTGCTGCAGGGCTTGCACCTGGACACACGTTTCCTGCAGCCATAAAGAAGCTACAAGGGACTAAAAATAACTGACAACAGCAAATGGAAATGGGGGTGTGGAGCAGTAGGAACTCTCATTGCTGCTGGGAATCAAGATATTACAGCTGCTTTGGGAGACAGTGTGTCAGTTTCTTACAAAACTAAACATACTCTTATCGTATGGCACTCCTTGGTATGTACTCAAAAAAGCTGAAAACTATGTCTACACAAAAACCTGCACATGGGTATTTATTGTAGCTTTAGTTATAACTGCCAGAACTTGGAAGCAACCAAGATGTCCTCCAGTGGGTGATGGATTAATAAACTGTGCTCCATCAGACAGTGGAATATTATGCGACACTAAAAAGAAATGAGCCATCAAGCCATGAAAAGACATAAAGGAACCTTAAATGCATATGACTAAGTGAAAGAGGCCAATCTGAAAGGGCTGCATACTGTATGATTCCAACTATAATGGCATTCTGGAAAAGGCAAAACTAAGGAGACAGTAAAAAGATCAGTGGTTGCCAGCGATTAGGGGGAGAGAAGAATGAACAGGCAGAAGACAGTGGTTTTCCAGGGCAGTGAAATTCTTCTGTTTGATACCATAATGGTGGATACATGTCATCATATGTTTGTCAAAGCCCATCAGATGGACAATGCCAAGAGCAAACCCTAATCTAAACTCTGGATTTTAGGTGATGATGTGTCCATGTAGAGTCATCGATTGCGACCAAAGGACCACTTTGGTGGAGTAAATCCATAGTGGAGGAGACTCTGCACGTCCAGGGGTAAGGGGCTTACAGGAACTCTCTACGCTTTCTACTCATTTTTGTGGTGAACCTAAAACTATTCTAAAAAATAAAGTCTACCTAAAAGAAGGAAATGCAAAAAATTCTGTAAACAAAAGGAAAGGGAATAAATAAAAAGTTAAAAAATCAGGCAAAATTTGGAGACAGACAAAGAGATGGCCCTTTCAATATCACACTAAATGCTATCTAACAAGCCCACCTAAGGGTTGTATGAGTCTCTAGGAAAATGTAACTTTGTTTGGCTTGCCGTTTTCTATGGATTAGGGCCCAGACGCTGTACAATTATGTCATTTCAAGAAGACTGCTAAATTACAAATCATTTCTGTCAGGTAGGAAAGACATTCCCAAAGGTATGCCTTTATCGCCCTGTGGAACATTAACAAGTATATCTAATTTAGCAACCTAATTGCAGCATTCTTTCTCTCCAGTCTCTTGAATTCGCCACTGAATCAGCTTTACTATCTGGCTGGTTCCCTCATTAATGAGTTAAATAAATCACTGACATGTCCTTACAATATTCATGTTTCTAACTTTTTAAAAATTGTGCTTTGTTCTCAAAACATTACATATAGAATTACCATATGATCCAGCAATTCCACTCCTAGTACATGCCCAAAAGAATTAAAAGCAAGAGACTACAACTGATATTTGTACACCCTTTTTCATAGCAGCATTATTCACAATAACCAAAAGGTGGAAACAATCCAAGGGCCCATCAACTGATGAACGGATAGACAAGTGTGGTATATACATATACACCGTGGAATATTATTCAGTCATAAGAAGGAATGACATTCTGATACATATTACAACATGAATGAACCTTGAAAACACTACCCAAAAAAATCAAGACTAAAAAAGAGTTTGTCCAATATTACTACCTAGAGAAGGAACGCAAGGGAAAAAATAACCCTGGGGAGGGTAAGCATTTAAAGGGCTGGCTTTCTCAGAAGTCTGAGAAAAAGAAGAAAGCCCTGAGAATGTGATTTCACCAAACCAGAGTCAAAAGCTTTAAGATGGTCGACAGCAATAAATGCCATCAAAGGTCAAGTACAATCAAACTGAATACTTTCAGCAAATGAGGGAGACACTGATGATTTCAGTAAAACACTGTGGCATATAAAAGCAAGATGACAGAGAATTAGGACGTGAACAACGTTTCCTATCTATAAGATGAAGATAATAGTGATACACCCACAACACAGGGTTTTTATCAGGAATAAATGAGAAAACATATGTAAAGCACACGAAGTTCATCTGGCTACATTAAGCACTAAGCAAGTATCGACATTTTGTCTTATTATTGATAGTATATATCCTTAATGTTGTTATTCTTTTATAATGTTGGTAATAGTGGTGAATAGGCTTTTTGCCTCAAAAAAAAAAAAAAAAAATCAAGCCTATACCATAATTCATTGGGTGTGCTCTGTACTGTGATCAATCTACAATGATTCTAAACAGTAATCCATTTCTAGGTCACAAATCTTGAAACTGCTTTGAGCATCTCCTGAAATGAACTCTTCTTGCTTTCAGCTGCATTGATGTAAGCTCAATATACCATAAGCTTTGAGTCTCTACTGAAATCCTTTTTCAAATTTTATTTCTGAGTAGAACTCCAGAGTTGTATTACAATGAGCATCGCTGAAAAACTGGAAATCAGTTACTTCACTGTATCATTCTTGGTCATTACATCTTATTATCTCATTAGGAAAGTGCTTCCAAGATGCTTTTCTATTAGTTATGTAGCTACAGAGTATTATATTCAATACAAGCTGCAGCACACTGATGCATCTTTTAAGTGTTTAAAAATTTCACAATTTAAATTAATAGCTTTGGCTTAACATTCATTAAAAGATAAAAGATGATTAATTAGTATGCTTTGGTTCATGTTTTATGGTCATTTCTAAATAATTGCTACTTATTGGCATTTCAAAGGCTCTGTATTTAGATAACTAACTTAGAAACCTATTTAATTTCATTTTCATTTATTCAATCACTATACTTATAGCTCTATCATTTATTTTGCAATGAACAAATTCCCCTCAGAAACAGACCTCTTTTATCACTGGGAAATTACTTAATTGTTTTGAAAGAACTTGGTGACAAATACTATCATTATTCATTCCAAATAGCACACTAATAGTCATGATCTGGAAAATGGATGTTCTCCAAGATTTTCAGTACCAATTAACACCCAAATTACACTACTTCTTCAAGGCAATAAAATATTTCACAAAAAGACATTAAAAATGGTTAGTTTCATTAATGATATTTTAATATTAAGAACTGTTCATCTATATTTTGTGTTGTTGTCAGCATACCTCTTCTGGTTACTTGTAATTTTTACCTAACTCTCACATACGTGATGTTTCCTCATTTGATTTCTTTACACTACGATAAAAAAAAAATGGCGTTCAAGGAAATAAAGAAGATCAACTCTCATGGCATCTGGCAGCATTATAATTAAAGTTCTGTCAACAGAGCTGTTATAAAGCCTGGTGTGAAAAGGATTTAAATTTAGTCATTAGCGAGGTTAGAAATTTCATGTAAGAACTGCAAGCTAACAAAATGTCAGTAAAAATTCTTAGGTTATGCTTTATCTATTTTTCTCAATATGTCATTTTTAAGAGTTTTTAGTTAAATACTGTTTAATAACACCTTATGAATGTTTAAATTTTTCTAGACCTATGTCAACATTCCTCTTTTATTAGGGGTGCCTGCTAGGTGATACAATGCGACCACCCTAAACTATAAACTACATGAACTGCAGTCTGCTGGACTGGATATTTAGCAAGTGCCCAACATATTTCTGTTAAATACAGAAGTGAAGAAATAATTTCTATGACATTTTGACAGGTTAGGATATTTGGCTAGCACTGTTTACACCATTAATTTAATTCTTCTGTACCAGCTGATAATGACAAATTTTGGAAGGAGAAAATAAAACTGGGACATTTCTCATCCTTCCTTCTTGTCTAAGACAGTTGACCCTTGTACAACGCAGGGTTAGTAGTGCTGACCCGCCATTCAGTCAAAAGTCCGCGTGTAACTTTATTGTGTGCCCTTCTGTATCTATGGATTCAACCAACTGCTGTAGATCGTGTAATACTGTAGTACGTATACAGTACTATAGTGACAAAAATCTGTATAAAGTGGACCCGTGCAGTTCAAAAACGTGTTGTTCAAGGGTCAGCTGTACAATCCTCTTACTTATGATGTCTGATCACCAGTGCTTCTGAATAATATAGCTAGGAGAAATAGGATATAGAGTAACTTAGTAAACTAAGACAAGTTGTAAGGAAAGAAATTTAAACTTACAGATAGAAGAAAATATATAAAATAAAATTGTTTTAAAACAACAAAGATAAGTAATTGCCAAGAACTAGAATTAAGCTCTTTTAGCTGATCCCAAATACGATTTTCTTCTTGAAAAAGTCATGCAGCACAAAGGCACAGAAAGTTTGGCAGGATCATGAATCATAGCGCGACAATAATTCAATATAATTACAAAGCGTGTCTACACCAAAGAAAATGGATTGTATAATCAGGCTTTTATTTCCATGAAAGAGTTCTTACGTACTTCTGATGAGGTAAAATGTCTGTGTACAGATCATTACAATAAACCTAATACCTAATTTTCCCCACAAGTGCAACAGTTCACATTTTCAATTCTAAAAACCAACTGATGTAAGCCAAAGGTAGGAACTGAACAGAAAAATCAACAAATATTTTCAGTATAACCATAGAGCAGATGCCACCTCGCCTCTAACAAACCGTTCTTCTGTTGTGAAGGTTTTATTTCAGTAGTCACCAGCAGTAGCATATAAACTGATACAGTAAGTGACTGCTGTACCAACTTCAAATGAGGGTGATTACATTTATCTGATGATTTGGGTAATGCTGCTATTAAGTCAGTAAATATCACTTACAGCATTAATAACGATGTCTTACAGAAATGGAAGGTGGCAGAATGCAAACGAACCCACAGACATGAGAAATAGGAACCATAAAGCTAAAAAATGAGATTATGAAACAAGCTGAAGGAGCACATAACCATGCAGGTTGGAAGGGCTTAAGGAGTATTAATAGGGCTGTGACGTTGTTGCTTCCGCTACACAGCTACAGTTTGTGAACAAATGTGAGATTGCTTTTAGTTTAGCGAGTTAGCCTCTGAATTATGTCCATGCCAATCTCTCACTTCGTCCCAGCTTACCCTTATACACTACCGAATGTAAAATAGATAGCTGGTGGGAAGCAGCCGCATAGCACAGGGAGATCAGCTCGGTGCTTTGTGACCACCTAGAGGGGTGGGACAGGGAGGGTGGGAGGGAGGGAGATGCAAGAGGGAAGAGATATGGGAACATATGTATATGTATAACTGATTCACTTTGTTATACAGCAGAAACTAATACACCATTGTAAAACAATTATACACCAATAAAGGTGTTAAAAAAAAATAGCCTCTGAATTAGAAGACAAATAAGCAGCAAGGAATGTTTTCCAAACAGAATTGGCTAAAATGTCCTTACAGCAGTGTTAATGTGCATCACCTCGATGGCTTCTTTGTTTGGTAATGAACTTTATACACTGGAGGAAAGGGCTGCCTTCCTCCTTCAGAAGTTGCCCCACCTCTGTCTGCAGTTCCTCACGCTATGCCCACCCCAAGCTCTGTGTTCTACATTATGTTTTCTGGAGTAAGCAACTGCCAGTTAAAGTAGAAAGATCTGAGCTGCAGAGGAAAGCTCTGGGCAACACTGAAGCTTCCAAATTTTAGGACTTCCTTTATTTCAGCAAATCTTTATAGGGGAAATTTCCAGCGGGCTCTTCATAAACAAAACCACAACTGTACAGTGACGCTACTAACAAACATAAATGGTTCATTTTCTTTAGGATGAGATTCTATCCTGATAGTACGTTAATTTGCAAATGCATGACAACCAAACAGTGAGCCATTCCTAAGAGTTACTATGCCAGGCAAAATACTGTTGCTTTATTTCTATAGTTTTTTCACTCTTTTTAGGGTGTAACACATCAAGTACACAACAGATTCCAGCACAAGCCTGTCTGATATCACAACTTACCCACTATTCGTCATACTGTTTCTATGAACATATATCTTATATTTAGACAAATCTAAGGCTCTCTGCTTTTCCAACCTCTTTTTTTGGAGGCATCTTTTTTTTGTTTTCTTTTGTTTTTAAGAAATATGCTATCTGGCTATTATCAAAAAGCCAAGAGATCTAACACAACATTGTAAATCAACTATACTTCAATAAAATTTTTTTTAAAAGACAAGAGATAAATTCTGGTTAGAATGTAGAGAAAGGGGAACAATTGTACACTATTAGTGGGAATGCAAACTGGTACAGCTACTATGGAAAACAGTATGGAGAGTCCTTAGGAAATTAAAAATAGAACTACCATATGATCCAGCAATCCCACCTCTGGGTCTATACCCAAAGGAAACAAGATATCTAGAAGCGATGCTTGTATTTCCATGTTCACTGCAGCATTATTTACAATAGCCAAGGCATGGAAACAACCTAAGTGCCCATCAACGGATGAATGAATGAGGAAAATGTGGTGTATATATATATATACATATATAGTGGAATATTATTGAGCCTTAAAAAAGAAGGAAATACTGTCATTTACAACAATATGGATGAAGCTGGAGAGCATTATGCTGAGTAAAATCAGCCAGACAGAGAAGGACAATTACTCCATGGTATCACTTATATGTTGAATCTTAAACAAAAGTTGAATTCATAGAAACAGAGAGTAGGAAAGTGGTTGCCAGGAATTTGGGGGTATGGGCAATAGGGAGAGGTTGGTAAAACGTATAAACTTTAGGTTGTAAGATGAATAAGGTCTGAGGATCTAATGTGTAACATGGTGACTGTAGTTGATAACACAATTGTGTAACTGAAATTTGCTAAGGGAATAGAACTTAAATGTTCTCATCAAAAAAAAAAGAGAGATAAATGTGGATATGCTAATTAACTTGATAGGGGAAATCCTTTCACAATGTAGAGGCATATCAAATCATCACATACACTTCAAATTTCTTACAATTTCATCTGTCAGTTATACCTCAATGAAGCTGAAAAAAAATAAATAAGCCCACCCTGAGTGATTGGAAGGAAAAAGAAAGAAATAACTGCTCTCCACACGTGGACCCTCTTAGTTACCCTGCTGAGTCATCACTATTATTTCTGACTGGTGTCTTGTAACAAGTAATGAAGAGCAAGCTTGTTAGATACATTTTTTTCCCTTAGAAGACATCCTAATGTTATCTCTATATCGAGAATAGCTTGTACCTTTCCTAACTATTAAGCAACAAGGTATTAGGGCATCTGTTTTTGGAAAGACTAAGCAAATCTATAAAATATGACAGCCTTAAAACACACATCTATAAAACTCTGTCTTATAGGTATGCATGAAATAAACACTGCAAAATCAAAAAATAATACTTATGATAAAATGGAACATTTAAGTCTATTTGATGAGTATGGTTCCAATTCTGAACCTTTAGGCTGTATCTTCACAACACAAATGGAAAGACAGGTTATTTCATCAAAAGAAACAGTTAATGTAAATAATTTGGCTCCTCTGCATAAAGGTCTCTAAAACTGACAAAAATAACCCTCTACTATTATAACATTATTTGCTCTGTTTTTTAACCAAATAAATGTTCAACATGAGTCTATTGTTTAAATTTGCTTGCCAATTTTTTTATGGCTACGTGGACTCACTTTTCGCTAGGCAAATAGCAGAATTTATTTGTTCATTTATTTAACCAGTATTAGTTAATAATATGACATTATTTATGTGTTCACTAACTGAGGGCCTATTGTCTCCTCACTTTACAGGAAATGAAGAAGTTGAATACATTTTTCCTGACTTTAAGGAGTTAATAGTCCATCAGAGAACAAAAGGAAAAGACACAAAAATAGTTGCATTACGGTCAAGAAGCGATCTGGTTTAACAAACAAACAGATGATAGAGCTAAAAGACCTGGATGGAAAAGGGGACACAGAGTGAGTGGGAGTAGCTCAGAGTCAGAGGCCCTGATTACAGACGAAAGATGGAGGTTAGAGGCAAGTAGCGGAGACAAAGACGCTGCTGAAAACTGATGGGATCTGGTCCCAGCAACGGGTGCTTTGGGCTCGCAGAGCGGGCAGGAGGACAAGAGAAGATTATGTGAGAAATTACGCAGTATTTTGTTATTATCCTCAAATAACCTGTAAGAAAGTTCTTACTCCTTTTCTATGTCCCTTTACCCCAGGTGTTTTCAGCTTGATACAATTAAGTAACTGCTGATGGGACCTACAGAAGTGTAGCATCTGATATTTGGGAGGCATTCAATACTTATTAAAGGACAGATACATTAATGGTACTTCCTGAGTTGGGACACGTATATAGCCTTCATGCAAATGAGAAAAAAAATCCCTGCATTAGTTGTCCTAAAATGCAAGATAGAGCTGGGAATGTTTCCCACAGGCTGAAACACCTCGACGGTGGTGTTTCGGGATTAGCGTAATGGTGCCATGAAAGATAAAACAGGGTACAGGGAAGAGTAAAGAGACCAAATAGATCCCCTGAAAGTTTCACCTTGAGAAAATGAAATTTCTCACTCTTGTTAAGTGAAGTGCTTAGATAAACTAGTCATATTTTCAAATGATGAGGGCTACCCTTGTCTCCTGAGTGATGTACGGTTTTCTGTCCTTATTTCAGAGCTGTCTTCTAGTGATCTATACTGTATCAGACATACAGCCATTTAGGTGAACTAAAGTCACTGCAAGTGAATTTTGGACTTGATTTCAAACTCTTTAATTATCCAAAATATCTACACACTCTCTAAAAAAATCAAGTACTCAGGGCTAAAGACATAGTTCTATAAAAAATAAATAACATCTTCCTCACAGTTAATATATTATATTCTTATATTAATTAATATAAAATAGGTGTCATAATTTAAATGCAATATACAATTGCTTTTGTAACACACTATGCTGCTCTTAGGAATAAGGGAAAACATATTTAAAATCATTCTTTCTCTGGTCTGAGATTTTTCCCTGAAAAACTCTACTGTGTTCTAACCATTGCTATTAGGTTTTTAATCCAAACCTTATATTATTCCTTAAGAAAAATATAAGTATCTCAAGAAAAAAGATACCCCAAAAAAAACCTCATTAAGCTTTCTTTCTCCCATCTAGAGTATCATTTCAGCATGTGGTTTTTCAAAAAGGGTACAAATCTAATATGTTAAAATATTAATAAGCAAGTGGACTGTACCAAATGTCTTCTAAAAGCTGAGGGGTAATTGCATCACACGTCGCTCAGGGCATCTGCTAATCACCCTCCACAGACATCTTTGTCCCTAACGCCCAACTCACCCTGGATGGCAGCCCCACACCAAGCCTCCCTTCTCTGTTCCTTTCTCTCTTTTCTGTCCCTTCTTTCTCTTCCTGGCCCTCTCCTTGCCCTTTCTTTGTGTCGCATAATCCTTTCAGGGAGCTCTGCTGCTCTGGTTTAGGAAAATCAAATTTGCTTTTCACAGTTCTCTGCTCCACACATCACAAAATTAGCACAAGAGAAAAAACAAATATTCTTCTCAGGAAATTGGAAGGAAAAAAAAAAACTATGAACACTTAAATATTTTTGAATGCTTCTACACATAAGCATATTAGGAAAAAAATGTCGCTCCAGAATATTAATTGCATAAATCCTTTTCCCAGGTGGTCTCCAATTAGTCGTTCAGAGTGAGTACGTTAATTGTCCCAAGTCTGTAAGTTTCAATGCAATATAAAGACTAAATTTGAATTGCAAAATTACAAAGCCATTGAAATCACTGATTCAACAAAACCCTGAAATTTGAATATTTTATACTAGGAGAGAGCTTGCATTTTTTTTCCCTGAGAGTTACTCCTTATTCTTCAGTTATAATTTCTTCCACTATCCTCCAGTTAAAATCTTCTCAATTAAAAATATTAAATTGGCTGTAATCTTACCATTGTTGTCTCTTGAATGGATCCAAAACTGTTGATAAAAATGTTTACAACTACATCAACAGGAATGCCTGCCAATAAAAATTAAGGATATAATTAGTAGCTGTAAAAACTTGGTCAGAAGCTTCATTTTTTATGGTTTATGCATTTGATTTTTCTATTTCTTCCAATCCGCATGGACGTAAAATTATAAACCTATGGTTTCAGGATACCATGTTCACAGTTGCTATTGACTTATTTTTCTAAATAGGGATCAACACACAAATAAAAAATGAGTTACATTGTACTTTATAGCGTTAATTATTCAGAAATATTTCTCTCTTAAATTGTAGAAACTCTGGGAAAATACATTTACCTTAATTTTTTTTTTAATTGGGCTGATGCATTTACTTTAAGAGATTGTAAATTATTCTTTAAAAAACATCATTTTTAAAATATGGGGTTATTTTGCATTTTATAATCATTTTAAATTTTTACCTTAAATGGTAAAGCAGAATTCAATTACAATTGCTATATTTTGATTTTTAATTCATGAAAATTCAAAGTTAATCAGACATATAACAAAATCATTATTAAGATTTTGCCTGACCTGCTGGAAAATAATTTTAAAGTTCATGGAGAGAGAACTAAATTATAATGTTGCCAATTTCTTTCTGTTTCTTTTTTCTTTTTTTTTTTTTTTTAACTCATTGTGAACTGTTGCTTGGGCTAACAAAGGGAAAATGTGAATTTAGCCTTTTAGCCACATAACCTCTGACTGATGAAAAACAGGTGTTGAATCAATGCAGGGTAGACATGTGACAGCCCAGAGCACAGCACTGCTGAAAGTAACCGCAGGTTCTGGTAACGAACAGGAACCCTGTTTTTACAACAGAGTCCTATAACTTCACTTGACTAGAAGCAGATGCAAGCTTTTCTTTCTTTCTTTCTTTTCTTTCTTTCTTTCTTTCTTTCTCTCTTTCTCTTTCTTTTCTTTCTTTCTTTCTTTCTCTCTTTCTCTTTCTTTTTTTCTTTCTTTCTTTTTTTTTTCCATAAAGGAAAAAATAATCAAGCCTTATAATGTTAATCCGATCTACATTAATACCTGTCCTTAACCAGCAACAACGACGACAGTTTTCCAGAGATATGTTCATATAACTTTTCCTAACTCATCAAGAGGAAGCAAGAAAGAAAGAGAGAGAGGAAGAAAGAAGGAAAGAAAGAAAGGAAGGAAGGAAGGGAGGGAGGGAGGGAGGCAAGCTGTACCATCTTCCCACAACTTATAGCTGAAGTACAGTTTTGGTTCTTGAAAGGAATGATAGGAGATAATGTTTTGTTGAAGAAAACACAGTCATTTTATTCACAAAGTTAACATGCTTTTAAAAACCATATGGCCACTTTTTTCAGCTAAAAAGTAGAGGGAATTTTTTTAAATCAATGTGAAAACCTAATAAAGATTTTAAAAAAAGAATTTAAATGTCTATCAGAGTGTTCTCTATCCTCAAATGAGTATATGGCCATTCTCCTACAAAGTGGAACTTTGGTGTCTGAATGAAAGTCAGAACCTAAATTTTAAATTATTAAGGTTAAGAATACAAAGTACTTAGAAAACCCATCAGATAGGTTAGCCTATTAATTCACAACATATCTTTTTTTTTTTTAACTGGGAACTACATAAGCCTATTAGAACTAATGCTTTGCTTATCTTTAAACATTTTTGGCATTAAATTGCTCTGACTTAAGCACATTACATGACAGATGTCAATTTAAAATACACTGTTTTGAATAAAACAAATAAATGATTTTATACAGATAAAATAAGTTTTTAAACTGCAAAGAATGGAGATATTGGGGTGGAGGGAGACCAACCTTTGAAATTTGGTCTAATCCTGGGATCGTAACTGACCAATAGCCTGTTCAGGATATTGCTGGTGGAGTTGGCCGGTACTCGGGCAAGGTCCTCGGCTGACTGCTGCCTACACGAGAAAAAGCAAAACAAAGCCCTGGTAAGTATTTACAATAGCAAGCAACAGGAGTGCGTGATGTTCACTGGAGAAAAGACTTAGCTTTTTGAGACAAATTTGTAGCATGGCTTTTCCAAATAGAGGTGAAAAGTAGTAGACCTTATCAGAATCCCAAAAGGTATTTGTCATAAAAAATAAAAACAAACACAAAAAGTACTTTAGCGTTTAATTTTACCAAATGCATGAAACACTGCCCTAAATACTTCATGTTACTTTCTTTAAATAAAATTAAGCAGACCTCTCACTTGTCCTGAAGCAACATGCAATCAAAATCTAGACAAGCACAGAAGAATGGCAAAGAAACAAGAGCCAAAAAAAAGAAAAAAAAAAAAGAAAAAAATAGTTTTTGAATAATATATATATTAACCTTCCACCTAAGCAAAGGAGTATGTGAATACTACAGGATGATATGGCCAGAGAGAGTCCAAGAATTCATAAAACAATCATGCTGACATATAAAATGATATTGTTCAAGAAACACACAAGGAATGCTCTCCGTGGAGTTAAATACATCAGGGATTGGTAAAAGCAGTTCCTCAAATATCAGACCAATTAAATAGGGAAAATATAGAGCTCTGAGATACAGCTGCCTTTTTCTTTTATATGCACATATTTGCTGTCAACTATCAAAAAGAGAAAAACTGCCATATTTTTCTATTTTAATCACCTTTGAACAATGAATCTTGACTAAATTGGTAGTTGCTTGGGACCATATAAACACTTCCTTGGAAGCCAATGGAAATTGTTGTTCTTTACTGTTTGTTTGGATTCGTTTACCACCTGTAAAGTCTTATCATATAATCATTTTCCCAGTCCAAAAATAATATCCATGAAAATCACAGGGAAGATTAAAACTACACTTGGAGCATCCAGCATTGTCTCTTCTGTACCGATATGGTAAAAGTGTCAATTTCATAAATGACATTATAGGAAGCAAAAAATGTCATGTGCTTGGCTTTGTTTTAAAATACCAGCTCTGACCTATCAGGCAATTCTTTTCTGTGTTAATTATCATACAATGTGCTGATAAG
Organism: Balaenoptera borealis; assembly: GCF_965194805.1. Classification (NCBI taxonomy): domain Eukaryota; kingdom Metazoa; phylum Chordata; class Mammalia; order Artiodactyla; family Balaenopteridae; genus Balaenoptera; species Balaenoptera borealis. The sequence continues at coordinate 1,954,674 of NC_138861.1, read as the reverse complement.
ATACAACTACTGCAGGTGAAATATGACAGATATTAAGAAGCGTATGAAAAAATCTAAAACTACTATGAGTTGATACAGACAACCTTTTCAAGTAGCTCTCAGAAAGAATCCAAAACATTGGAGAAAAAAAATGAAAACCAATTAGTTAAACCTCCCAAAGGTGCAGGAGATTAAGTAGATTTTTATCTCACGACCTTATCAGCTCTCATATCCTAGCTGTAGGATTTGGGGACCAGTAATGAGATTTTTCCATTTCATTCTCCAGGATTTGGGGACCAGTAATAAGATTTTCCCATTCATTCATTTTTCCATTTCATTCTCAAGAGAATGAGGTTATGTGGAAAAATTGGATATTAAGATGCAAATTAGTGTCCAAACCCATCTACAAGTTTTCTCATTCAAGGGAGGAAAACGGAATTGATGGATTACAAACTACACTTGAATTGGATCAATTAAGGACTGCTATTATTATGTCTCGATATAAAATCCTTCACAAGTACATTTCTTCTAAGCAATAGAATGAACCAGACAACATAAAGACAATTAACAATTTCTTTTCATTTTTGGTCACACCACAGGGCATGCAGGATCTTAGTTCTCCAACCAGGGATGGAACCTGTGCCCTCTGCTGTGGAAGTGCGGAGTCCTAACCAGTGGCCGCCAGGGAAGTCCCACGATAATTTTTGTGGTAGAGACATTTCCAGCCTGATTTTTCTCCAGCTGTGAAGAGAGGCAGAATTTGCCACCCCATAATATCTCTTCAGCATAAAAGTTATTTTGAGCTAAAGGCACTTGAAAAACAGCAAATGCAGGGAGATTTCTCTAAATTCTTCTTATCTGCCTAAAGACAGATCCTCCAGAAGGAAGTCACTTGTCTTAAGTCCCCAAAATTAATAAATGTGTATACCTTTTATCCTGTTAGCATGACTGCTGTCAGACTATTTCATAGACCCAGCTATTGAGGATAGAGAGAGGAAAAAAAAACCCCAACAAACCTTTCCTCCCCTTCATCTGTAAGCTGTGTCGCCCAAACTCATTGGCTAGCCCGTCTAACTCACTACCAGATTTTATCCTTCCTACAGAATCAGTCGGACCCCTTCATGGAATATCATAACTCCTCCACATTGTATGAATCCAAACACAACCTATCCTTTAATACTGCCCTTCTAAAATCCTGCCCCAATCATCCTGGCTTACTATAAAAAACACAAACTGATACATTTATTGTTTGGCAATTACTTTGTAGCTTTTTTTCATATCTATGTGTATATTACCAACCAGATGGAATGCACCGAGTGATTCCTGAGGGAACCGTGGCTTCTATGGTTTTGTAATTCCCTACACTTGTACGGCATTGAATACACGTGGCCCCAGGCAGTCTCCCACGTGCCTGCTCTTCTAGGTTGGTTTCAGCCTCAGGATGCCCGCGGGTGCTATAATGGTAGCAGCTTCACTCAACGTTTCCAGATGAACAGCATTTGCTCCTGAGATGTCCTCTTAGGAAAAAGGACTCATTTCCCTCAGAAGCTTTCCAGCATTAGCCATTCCTGAACCAACCATTAGCAAAGAGGAAGAAACCATCATGATTGGCTCAGATCAATAATCTGATAGAGAACAGGTACTGGATAATCAACCACCATGTCCATTACATGATTGCACTTGATCATCACAAAGACTCCCTTGGTTACAGAGGAGAGACATGAACCACACAGAGAATGGCTTTTCAGCAGAGAAAGAGAAAAACCAGATGGGTAGAGAGTCAGCAGTAGCTGACTGCTACTGGAGCCATAGGGTACATGGTATATGGAAACCAGGTCACAGCAAGGTTCAGAGATTTTCTAAAGTGGTAGAGTCAAGAGTGAAACCTGGTAACCCCCATTCCTAGCCGTCATTTCACAAGCCTGCCGTAATGGAAGTGAAATATTATCTATCTTCTTATTACCACCCATCCATGTATTGCTTTAGGTGATAAGATAGATAGGTAGATAGATATTACATTAGTCTTACCAATTTTTAAAATCACTAGTCCTGGAAAATCTGACGTTGCCCTTTCTACAACTTGCCAGGGTCACTCTTCCCTCTAGCCATCTCCAAATGCCTAGATTTCTCTCTACAGTTAAATTTTTAAAAATCTTACTTGCCAGTAACAGCAAAAGCACAGTGTTGGTTGACAAAAATCTCTTGAAATTAAAAGAAAGGAGTATATCAAATATGTTATAGCCCTTTTTCTTTATTCTCATTTGTGTCAATACATATTTTCATGTCTCTGCTGCAAGTAACCTGATATGAGACTTTAATCAACACTTCACCTTTCTTTATATTAGAAATTCAAAGACATTTTAAAATTTAAGTGAAATCTCACGTAGTTTATATTCACGTGGATGAATTCAGGGATTTTTTTCCTACCTGAATCAAAAAATAGAAATCATTATTTTTCAGCTTGGTCAATCCTAAAGTAACATTAAAGTCACCTCCACACATTAAAATATATTTTAAAAGCCTAGATAGCTACATCACTTTCTTCAAGAGAGCTGAAACAATCTGCATACAGCACATTTTCCTGTGTTTGCACTTTACTATACTTAACCGTATAATTTGGAAAGCGGCTAGTATTTATACAAAATAACCAGGAATAAGAAGAGTTAAATGATTTTAATTAGGTTCCACGCTCAACATCTATTTCGTTATTAGAGATTTCACATTCTGAATCTCTGTCCAATGTTTTATCCATCTGAAGAGGCCATTGTGTTTTCTTTCAAGAAATCTATCAGCGATTATGACATTATTACACAACAGGATTGATTTCATGGAAATATGATATTAATTTAAGACACTAACTGAGTCTACTCAGGCAAAGTCATCAAATGACTAGAGAAAATAATGTCTTTTATATCAAAAGCCTTTTTACAGCCTGTCCTCTTTCGTTCACTCACCTAAACTTGAACTGATGTCATGACTAATACGCTAAGGAATGGACCAGGCTGTAGAGCTGGATGATGTAATGTTTTCCAGCACTAAAGGAAAAATCCAGAAATGTCCTTCCAAAGAGGGAAGCTCAGTTTTCCATTAACTGCAGAAGGTACTTATTTTCCATGACCCTTTAGCGACCACACTGCACCGCTGCATTTCAAAGCTGGTGTGCGCGAGCATATTGGCTTCACAGTCTCCCTTAAACCAGGAATCTGAGTCAAAGGACCGTTTTGTTCTTCCAGTTATAAATGCGGCAACCATGGTCGCAGGTCTCCTCCGGCCTGAGTGTGGGGGGCACTGGCCAGGTCATCCCAAGGAGGGGGCTGCAGAGCTTTCTGCTGGATGTGAACTCAAGCAAGCACCGGGGAGGAAGGAAAGAGCGAGGCGTGCAAAATGTGTACGTTGTCTTATTTCTCCTCTTTACTCTAGGGCAGTGATTCTTTACCTCTTTTTTAGCACCACACACACCGCTGAGAAGATGATGAAAGCTATGTTCTTCCCTTAGAAAATGCCCACAAAGTTTGCAATGCTGAGGGTTCCCGGATGTGCCCCCCAGGTTAAGAAACCCTCCTTCGTGGAAATAAATGCTGTTATCCTCACCTAAACTGAGATAAGGGAAGATTTTTCTTTTTTTTTTAAATCTGATGGGACTTTGTCAAAAAGACACAGGAGCCAACTGGAAGAGCTCCCTATGGCCAAATCTAGGATGACTTGAGCAATGAAATAAAATTGTACTGGCTTATAATCCAAAGTATAAAATAAAAATGCATGAGTCCATAAAGATGTGAATAAAATGGCTGATTGAGTAAATAACTAAATGGTAGAGCACAGACAAATCTCCCGTGCAGAATTCCAAATAACTGGCATAGACCCTCTGCCCTCAGATTGCTGGGGCATCACACCCCCAGCTCGGTGTGATCGGTGCACGGCGACTCCTTTCCAAAGAGCACGGGATGGAAAGGGGGACAAACAGTGAGTTCTCCGGGGGAGAAACCTGACAAATGCGACCTCACCCAGGTGATCAACCTTAACCTCTTAACCAGGTGATAAGTCATGTTGATTCTGTGTACGTTTAACATAATGTGATGGGACTGTCATTTCTAAACGAGTGTTCTTCCTCCCCAGAACACATAACTTCAATCTAGTCCTGACAAAAACATCAGACAAATCCCAGTGGAGGGACATTCTACAGACCACCTGACCACGATTCCTCAAAGCTTCCATGGCCACAAAGAACAAAGTCTGAGAAACTGTCACAGCCAGAAGGAGGCTAAGGATGTGTGAGGACTAGATGCAATTTGTATCCTGACTGGGGACCTAGAACAGAAAAAGGACATTACGTAACCACTAAGCAAGCTAAATATAGACTGTAGTTAATAACAGTATACCACTGTTGGTTCTTTTTCTAAACATCTTATTGGAGCATAATTGCTTTACAATGGTGTGTTAGTTTCTGCTGTATAACAAAGTGAATCAGCTATACATACATATATCCCCATATCCCCTCCCTCTTGCGTCTCCCTCCCACCCTCCCTATCCCACCCCTCTAGGTGGTCACAAAGCACCGAGCTGATCTCCCTGTGCTATGCGGCTGCTTCCCACTAGCTATCTACTTTACATTTGGTAGTGTATATATGTCCATGCCACTCTCTCACTTCGTCCCAGCTTGCCCTTCCCCCTCCCCGGGTCCTCAAGTCCATTCTCTACGGCTGTGTCTTTATTCCCGTCCTGCCCCTAGGTTCTTCAGAACCTTTTTGTTTTAGATTCCATATATATGTATTAGCATACGGTATTTGTTTTTCTCTTTCTGACTTACTTCACTCCGTATGACAGACTCTAGGTCCTTCCACCTCACTACAAATAACTCAACTTTGTTTCTTTTTATGGCTGAGTCTTGAGTTGTAAAAAATGTGCTAAACTAATGTAAGATGTTAATAATAGGGGAAACTAGATGCAGGATATTGGGAACTCCATATTATTTTGACAATTTTTCTATAAATCTAAAACTGTTCTAATTTTTTTTTTTAATTTATTTATTTTTGGCTGCGTTGGGTCTTCGTTGCTGCGTGCGGGCTTTCTCTAGTTGCGGTGAGCAGGGGCTACTTTTCTCTGTGGTGCACGGGCTTCTCATTGTGGTGGCTTCTCTTGTTGTGGAGCACAGGCTCTAGGTGCTTGGGCTTCAGTAGTTGTGGCTCACGGGCTCTAGAGCGCAGGCTCAGTAGTTGTGGTGCACGGGATTAGTTGCTCCGCGGCATGTGGGATTTTTCTGGACCAGGAATCAAACCCGTGTCCCCTGCATTGGCAGGTGGATTCTTAACCACTGTGCCACCAGGGAAGTCCCTGTTCTAATTGTTTTAAAAAGTTTATTTGAGGAACAAAAAAGAAGAGGGGGGAAAAATAATAATAATAATAAACACCTCACCAAAGATGAGCAAGACGGCAAATAACATATGAAAAGATGCTCCACATCATGTATCACCAAGGAAATGCAAATTAAAACAACAATGAGGTACCACTACACACCGATTAGAGTGGCCAAAATCCAGAACACCGACAACATCAAATGCTGACAAGGATGTGGAGCAACAGGAACTCGTATTCATTGCTGGTGAGAAAGCAAAATGGTGCAGCCACTTTGGAAGACATTTTGGTGGGTTTTTATAAAATGAAACATACTCGTACTATATGATCCAGTAATAGCACTCCTTGGTATATACCCAAAGGTGATGAAAACTTATGTCCACACAAAAACCTGCACACAAGGCTTACAGCAGCTTTATTCATAACTGCCAAAACTGGAAGCTACCAACACGTCCTTCAGTAGGTGAATGGATAAATAAACTGGGGGACATCCAGACAGTGGAACGTTATTCAGCACTAAAAAGAAATGAACTGTCAAGTCATGAAAATAAAAGGAGGAAACTGAAATGCATATTTCTAAGAAGCCAATCTGAAAAGGCTGTATAGTTCCAACTATATAACATTCTGGAAAAGGCAAAACTAGAGACAGTACAAAGACCAGCAGTTGCCCAGGGCTTGGAAGTTTGGAGGAGAGATGAGTGGGCAGAGCACAGAGGATTTTTAGGGCAGTGAAAATACTCAGTATGACACAATAATGATGGATACATGTCATTGTGCATTTGCCCAAATCCACAGAATGCTCACCACCAAGAGTGAATCCTCATGGAAACTATGGACCTTGAGTGATCACAATGTAGATTCATCAACTGTAACAAATGTACCATCTGGTGGGGATGTTGATAATGAGGGAGATTAGGCCATTGTAGGGGCAGAGGGTACACGGGAAATCTCTGTACCATACTCTCTATTGTGCTGTGAACCTAAAAATTCTCTGAAAAAGTAAAGTTAAAAGAAAGAACAAGAAAGAAGCTAAAAGATTCAAGAGAGGCAATCACACTTTCTTATTCCAAAATCCACAGCCATAACTGGAGGTAAACTCTCTATACAGTCAGGTAAAACTGACATTTTGATCATACGTGAAGGCTGGGGCTTATGAAAAACCACTGCTACAAGTCTGTACATATCCCCTTACTAAGAGGTTAGTTCCCATTTTTATCTACATGGAAGAATTTTTAATTAGACAATCAGATAGACATACAAAGACAGACAAACACTTCCTAGATTCAGGTAATAAATTAGGTCAGTAGTTATTTAAGAATCCAGATAATTGTAGGGTTATTGTAGAGTATTTTTATTTGTTTTGTATTCGCCTTACTATAGTATAATTTATTATCACCTCTCTTAACAGCTTCCGTATTTATTTTCCATTCGGTTTTCGGTTTTCCCAGATTAAATTATGATCGGAAGGTTTATGAATACAGTGAGTGATACCTTTGACTGACTAGTTGATTTTAATTAGTTTTATATTATTTGAAAAGAATGTGTTTATGTGTATATGTGCAGCAAATTCTGTTGTGTTATAATTGTCCAAGAATTATAATTACAAACAGTGTTCCTCAACAACTGTTTTATTTATCACTCCAGTTGGGCTTAAGGAACTGTTAAATCCCATGGAAACATTTGACAAACTTGTCTGTCTTCAATTATGCAATTACATTACCCATGGCCCATAGAAAAAAATATTTTTCATGAAGTAGAAACATCTATTTAGAGATGCTATATATTGGACACTAGCGATTTCCAAAACTCATCAAAGGCTGCGGTCCTTTTGATACAAGCCTCATGGCACAAGGAATTAAACTTAAACCTCAACCCAAACAAAATGTTTGCTGTGTAATTATTTTCCATACTACACAGAAATGGTATTCCATCCAGCCCAGCAAATCAGAATCCCTAGTATTGCAATAATACCTCTGACTCTGAGACGAATTACAACTGGAACAGGACTTATCTTCTGTCAGTTTTCCACACGTAGCATAAATGTAACATACTTCCCTTCTGGCCTAAGAGACGTGGTAATAAGGTAAGCCCCACAGCGGCATAATAAAGTTAAGTGCGGGTATCACTGAAGACACTCTTACCTTACGAGTGGGCGCTGTTCTAGTGCCAGACAGACTGTGAGATGGCCACGTGACACTGGCAAATCGCCTACCCTCTCTGAGCCTCTGTGTACTCACCTTTCAATGAAGGTCTAAATGAGGTGACCTCTAAGGTCCGTCAGATCCCCCTGTGATGGATCCTGGGGCGTTGCTTCCCCCCAGATCTCCCAGCACAGCTGAGGCTGCCAGAAATGTGGCTGCTTAAGGCTCTCAGCTCGGTCTCTTCGGAAACAGCCTTCAGCTGAAGGCAACCCACGTCTGAAGACTCTCTGTGGGGACACCAAGCCCCAAGTCCCCCTCTACTAACCGAGGCCGCTCTGAAAGGCCATCCCAGCCTCGAGCTCCCGCGGCATCAATTGAAGCCTCAGTTGCAACTGCCTTGTTCCTGTGTTTGAATCTGCCTTTCTCAGCCCCAGGAGGTCTTGTTCCCAAAACAATCTCATTCTGCAGGTCAATCTCCATCTCAGAGTCTGTCCCTGAGAAAACTCAACTTAGGACATTAAACAGTAAGATCCCTTAAAGAACAGCAAAAGCTTCACCAGTCACGCAACTACAGTATGCTGCATTTCTCTTCTCCTTCAGTCATTTAAGGTTTCATTTAAGAAAGCTCTTGACTTTCACAACACGCCACGCACAGTGCACGTGCTACTTAGGTATTCAAGAGTCAGACACACATCCGGATGATTCTGGCATGAAGGTGGTATTTAAAGCTGCAGGTTCTGATGACTGTGTCCGGTGATTCTCAGCTTCGATTGTGCACTGAGTCCCTGGAGGAGCTCTGCAAACTACAGATGCGAAGCCCCACGCCCCACCTCCAGATTGAATTAGTGCGGGGTGAGACCCAGGCATCAGGATTTAAAAGCTCCTTGGATGATTTTAATGATTAGACAAATCACTAGTTAGAAAAAAAAAAAAAAAGTTTACAGTCACAAAAGGACATGGAATTGAAACACCAGGAGCCCCAACATTGAATGAGTAGATGGAGGACGATAAGCCGACAATTAAGGCAAAAGTTAGCTGCCCAAGAGGAAGGAGGTGTGGACTAAGAATGTCGCCTGCCATATCAGTAAACAAAGGATGCTGCAGCCATCAAGCCATCACATGACAGCCGCCCCTGGCGGTGCCCCCTGAGGGGACTCAGGACGAGAAAGCACAGGACGCTGGCCCCCGGCAGCTGAGGGGCACGTCAAAGGAAGGGTTTCAGTGAGCCCGGACTCTTGCATCTTCCCATACATAGAAAAGTGCTAAATTCATTAACTTGAGATGTCTGGCTTTCATTCATTAACGGTAATCTTTTGATGTTCCGATTACTTGGTCTTTGTTGCAAAAACTCCTCTGTGTCCTGGCTCTCCCCGTAGCTCTTTGGAACAGTCCCTCCGAGCTATTCTGAGAGGCTGCGTCCTGGGCTTAAGTCCTCAGTTTTGTCCGCCAAATAAAGCATAATTCTCAACTTTTAGGTTGTGCATTTTTTTCCGTCAACAGAGAAAACGTGCAAGTGTGGTGTCAACAGAACTCCAGGAAAAAAATATTTGATGGAAGGGTTGGTTCACAGGACCAAAGCTGCTGAGAGGTTAATAAGTTGAGGACTAAAGACTCTTCACAGGATTGAGCAAAAGGGAGAGCTGCTTTCCAGCTGAGGGAGAGACAGAAGCCACACTGGATGGAATGGTAAGACGTAGGGCGGGAGATGGAATGAAGAATTTGATTGGAGGGACTTCAGGAGATGGAACAGGAAATTCTGGACTCTCCTCCCACCGTGGACACACCATCTCAACAGCAAGGCACGGATCCATCCCCTCTGTGAGAAATCCAGAAACTGACTGACAGGCTTCTCCACCCAACCAGCCTCAATGACCCCAGTAGGAAAAGGGGAGACACTGTATCCCCACAATCCCCATCCCCCAGGCACCGCCCACCACAACACAGACCAGAGAGAACAGGGAAAGAGTGGAACCAGCATCCCAGCTCATTGGGGTGCCACCCCAGGGACGGGCTTCTAGCTCGCCAGCCTCCGGACAATGATGGGGCCGGTGGATACCAGTCCCGTGGGGACCACAGAGATCCAAGCCGGGGCTGGACCCAGGGGCACTGGCCACGGCCCCTCCCGCCACCTTAGTGCACAGTGTTGAGCTCTAAAGCCCAGCTCCGGGGGACTTCCCTGGTGGCGCAGTGGTTGAGAATCCGCCTGCCAATGCAGGGGACACGGGTTCGAGTCCTGGTCCGGGAAGACTCCACATGCCGCGGAGCAACTAAGCCCATGAGCCACAACTACTGAAGCCCATGTGCTTAGAGCCCGCAAGCCACAACTACTGAGCCCACATGCCACAACTACTGATGCCCGTGCGCCTAGAGCCCGTGCTCTGCAAGGAGAGAAGCCACCACAATGAGAAGCCCGCGCACCGCAACGAAGAGTAGCCCCCGCTCGCCGCAGCTAGAGAAAGCCTGCGCACAGCAACAAAGACCCAACGCAGCCAAAAATAAATACATAAAAATAAATAAATTTATTAAAACAATAAAAAATAAAACTCTACCCCAGCTCCTCCCCGCATCTGCACCCCAGGGTCCCTGCCACCTCTGCACAATAGAAACTGTGTGGAAACAACCTAATGTCTATTGACAGATGAATGGATTTTTAAAAGCAGTCCATACATACACACAATGGAATATTACTCAGCCCTAAAAAAGGAAATCCTGCCATATGCCACAACACAGATGGGCCTGGAGGACAGGATGCTAAGTGACATAAGCCAGTTTCAGAAGCACAAATACTGCAGGATTGCACTTATATGAGGAACCTAAAATAGTCACACTCATAGAGACAAAGGAAGAAATGGGGGTTGCGGGGAGTGAGGAGGGAACTGGACTTGGTCATCAACAGGTGTAAAATTTCACTTACATAAGATGAGTAAGTTCTGGAAATCTACTGTACAACGTTGTACCCAAAGTCAACCACACTGTATTGGACACAGAAATCTGTGAAAAGGAGTAGATCTCGTGTTAAGTGTTCTTGCCACAATAAAAATCTTTTAAATTTAAGAAAAAAAAAAACAATATCCAGTGACAACTCGCCCCAAAAGAAAATCCACACTGTATTTATACATACAAAATATTGTGACTGAGTTATTACTCAATTTAAGATAGAAAAAAAATCAATCAAATTACTAGTTTGCTTTTGTTTTTTTTTAAACCAAATGGCTGATTATTTGAACTATTTCCCTAGCTAATATTTGAAAACCAAGTTTAACGTCCTGGCTTTCTTCTAAGGAAAATCTGGCCCATGAAGAGATAAAAAAGTGAATACTAGCAGGACAAAACATCATTGGGTATAGTTCCTAAATACTTGGACTTCAAAAATTAATAAAATAAATCTACTCTTTGTTACCACCCCCAAAAGAAGAGTTGGACTATACTGACTCCAGAAAAGGAGAAAAACTGACTAGAAACAAGTGTGGGTTTCAGAAACATGTGGGAATTTTTCTTTACACTAGTCTGTGATGTAAAATCTGAGTATGTGATAAAAGATGCAGTTGAGTGGAAAAACTTGAAAATATTAATTCCCATTTCAGATTCCACCCCCCCAAAAAAAACCCAGAGTCAATGGAATCTAAGTCATGGGAGACAGAATTAGTCCTGGATGGAGGTGGGGAGTGCCTTCTCTGAAAGGGGAAAGGTGGGGGATACAGGCAGGATCATAGGCCTGGTGGGAAAACAGTCAGACAGATGTCCTGTCCTCCTTGAAAGTTTCACGCTAACAATTCAGAACAATTTTCTTGTTTACCTGCCAAGAATTAAGCTATCACAGAGCACCCAGAAGATAAAACATGAAATATACTGAATTGTATTTTAAAACAATTCCGAACCTTAAAGGTAACCAAAAATACATCAATGTGACTGATTTTGAAACTTACGTTTTAAAGGTATTATGATACAGTATCCAATACTGTTGCCAAATGATTCACACTAATCATGACTAATATCAATTACAGCCTATGATTGTCTATTTTGTTAACACCTTCGGTGGGGGGAGGAAATGTTCTGTGAGTGTAAATTTTTCAAGAGTTGAATCTACTTCTCGCTCACAGAACCCACACTTAAATGGAACTACCGTTCTCCATATTCTGCACGGTAGCGCTCAACACATATTGAGTTAGACAACTGCAGCCAGGCGTTTTCCTCAGCCTGGGAAAAGTGCGCACAAAACAACATGCAAAAACCCCTGCCCTCCTGGAGCTCAACCCCGGACTCGGGGAGTGATTGCCACCGGACAGGAATCCAAAAGCCCCCAGTTCCCAGTCCTGAAAGAGCAGGGAACTGTTCAGTGCTAAGGTTTGCATCTGATGTGCTTTCAAGTACCCATGATCCAGCCACATTTAGCAAAAGGTGGTTGTCGCAACTTGACGATAAATATCTCCATTCCCAGTTCATTTGCTTTGCCTATTTTCCCACGTACGTTGCTCTGTTTACCTTTTTATTTCACGTTCGACTAAAAATCGAGTCCATACCATGTCAGGGACCATCCCAAGCTTTTGTATCTACCTGTGTGAAGATGGATATGCTGATTCTAAACTTCACAGGGAAATGCTAAGAGCCCAGGACAGCCAAGGTGACACGGAAGGAGAACCAAGCAGGGGATGAGAGGCTTTCCACTCCCTTGATGGGGGGGGGGGGGTGTCACTGCACGAGGTGAGCGGTCCCGGACCAGTGGGACAGAAAAGAGAAGCGATAACCGACCTACAGTAAATGTACACCTGCCAGTTAGCAAAGTAAGGAGAGCCTTTTGCATAAATGTGCCGCCCTCACTGGATGTGCCTATCCCATCACACACAAACAATGAGCTGAAGTGGGTTGCAGAGCTAAACGTGAAACACGAGACAGTGACAGCCTCTAGGAAAATAACCAAAACAGACTACTCCGTGACCTGCCTCAGAGAAAGATTTCTTAAATAAAACACAAAAGCATTAATAAAAATTTAAAAATCAGACTTCATTAAAAATAAGCACTTTAAATTAGGAGTTTGGAATTAACAGATATACACTACTATATACAAAACAGATAACCAACAAGGGCCTACTGTATAGCACAGGGAACTCTACTCAATACTCTGTAATGACCTATATGGGAAAAGAATCTAACAGTGGATACACATACATGTGTAACTGAATCACTCTGGTGTACCCCTGAAAGTAACGCAACATTGTAAATCAACTATACGTCAAAAGAAAAATATAAGCAATTCAGTTCATCAAACGACACTGTTAAGACATGAAAATGCATAACAAAGATGAGAGAACTGACGGTAGTACAGTCATCCGGACGTATCTGCATCCAGGATTCAACCAACCTCAGGTGGAAAACATGTGAGGAGAAAAAAATTCCAGAAAGTTCCAAAAAGCCAAACTTGAGTCTGCAGTGTGCTGGCCACTATTCACATAGCGTTTGCGTGGCATGAGGCACTGCAGGCATGCTAGAGGTGATTCTTTGCGCTGTACCTCGTTGTTATATATACTTTTTCTGTACGATTTATGATGATTTTGCTGTACCTCGTTGTTATATATACTTTTTCTGTATGGTTTATGATGATTTTGAGATTGTCACCGTATCATTCTGAGCCTTCCTAAACCATGTGTTAAAGGCAAGATCCCCTTCTCATCTAAAAGAAAGACATATGTAGCCCTTGACATGAGAGGCACCATTAGTGACAGCATCCTGGCTCTGGAAGCCATGCCGCCTGCGTCTGAATCCTGCTTTACTAGCGGTGTGGCCCTGAACACCTAACCCCTGCGCCTCAATTAGCTGTCTTGTAAACAGTGCTGATAATCCTGGAAAATCACTCTTTCTCATAAAAGGCATTCAGAATTAAATTAGGTGATTTAAGTAAGCGCTTAGAACACACCTAATACTTGGTGTTACACATCAGTCAGTGCACGGCACCCTATCTTGGGTCATCGGCAAAGGAAGAGAAACTGGTCACAATTAAGAAGACCCCTAGGGCTTCCCTGGTGGCGCAGTGGTTAAGAACCCACCTGCCAATGCAGGGGACACGGGTTCGAGCCCTGGTCCGGGAAGATCCCACATGCCGCGGAGCAACTAAGCCCGAGCCCGTGTGCCACAACTACTGAGCCTGCGAGCCACAACTACTGAGCCCGCGTGCCACAGCTACTGAAGCCCACGCGCCTAGAGCCCGAGCTCCGCAACAAGAGAAGCCACCGCAATGAGAAGCCCGCGCACAGCAACGAAGAGTAGCCCCCGCTCGCCGCAACTACAGAAAGCCCACGCACAGCAACAAAGACCCAACACAGCCAAAAATAAATACATAAAAATAAATAAATTTTTTTTAAAAAGACCCCTAGTCAGAAAAAAGCTGATCCAAACTTGTTGAAGTTTTCAGTATGTGATTTGATTCACAAATATGTAGAATATCCTGATCTCTTACACATACACGTAACGTAAATTCATGCATCTTCTTTTCCAAATCAACACTCTAATCCTACTGCTGCCTCGATATTCACAGCACCGAGCTAGTAAAAGGGAGTGTTTTCCTTGCTCCTACAAACAAAACTCAGAAACAAGATATTCAGTGAAGAGAGGCCAGAGCAGAAATTGGGAACCGAAAGGAGTAATCTAAGCACCAAAGCCCTTCAGAGTAACCCACTCCAAGGAACGCTCCGGAGCCCGCGGATAGAGGGGCTTCTGCCACTGTGGGGAAGCCTAAGGTCTGGGCGAAACTCCTACGAGACCACCACCGCTACTGGGCCTGTTTCCGCTTTCACGCCTGTCTGCGGAGTCTCTTTGAAGCATTTCTGAGCTGTAATATTGTCTGTAATACGGACACAAGAGAGTCATCTCTTTCGGGTTATCCCTTCACTGAAATACGCACTGGCAACGACGCGTCTGAACGATGGCACGTGTCCTGGACAAGCGTGCCACGACGAGGTAGCAAGCAGGAATGTCGTTCTGGGGATGCACGGCCTCCCTGCCCCAGGTCACAGAGGAGAGACCTGGCCGAGCGGAGATCAGCCTTGTCGGTTCCCGCCACCCGCAGCTGGAAGCCACGTAACTTCTTACGGAAGGCGCTGGCATCCAGGGCACTCAGGGGTGAAGTCGGCTTTCCCCCGAGCGCACCCAGACCCGCTCTGCGGGCCGGAAGGGCCTCAGGGCCCTGGGACGCAGGCTCCCCGCCGTCAGGCTGTCTCAGAAGTAAAAGGCCCCCCACTGACGTAGGTGCGCCCCCGGTGGAGACGGCCCGTCCTGCGCAAGCAGCGAAACCCCGCGTGTGACGCAAACGCCAAGGCCGTCCGTCCCTCGCCGGCCGGCCGGGAGCCCCGGGCGCAGGGGGCCCCACCGCCTTGCTGGTTCACCGCGGCCTCGGGGGCTCTCAGAATCCCCTCCCCCAGAACGTCCATCACTGTGGACTGACGGGCGCTCTGCTCCAGGGGCCAAGCCCGGACCCCAACCCTGCCCGGGCCTCAGGCATCCCGCCCAGCTGCGGTGCCCGCGCCCCCGGGCCTCGGGCTCGGCTCCTCTTCCTCCAGCTGCCCGCGCTCTCTCGCTGTCACTCCGCCACCGCCCGCGCCGTGCGCCCTCTCCGGGGACCACGCCGGAGGCTCAGGAAAGACTCCAGCTTTCCGTCTCGGACAGACAGACGGGAGCGGAGCTCCGCTCACAGCAGCTCCCTCTGTGCGCGCCCACGGCCAGACCCACGCCTTCACGTCCCTGCGCTCCGGGGACCAGGCCACCGTGAGACCCACGCGCAGGGGACCCTGCCCCTCACCAGGCTGGAGGAGGAGGGAGAGCGTTCCCCGACGGCTAGTGGGGAGCGTGGAAAGAGCCCCAGCAGCGCCCCCGCCTCCCCCGAGAGCCTCTGCGCCGGGCCTCTCCCATCCCATCCCTGCGAGGCCGCGGAGGAGGCACGCGGTGAGCTGGGGGTCCCACGGCCACGACCGCATCAGAGGTCCGCATCCCACCTCCCGTGCGCGGGCATGTCTGTCCTTGACCTTTGGAACCTCCACCGAGACGGAGACGGGAAGAATCCTGCGTCAAATTCCTGATACGCTAAGCCAGCTTTCAGCTGCCCTCGGGGTCCTTTCTAACAGGACACGTAAGGAGTTATTATAGATTACTTGTATAAGGTATATAAGCGAATGTCAGTCTTTACTTAAAAATTAAATATAAGTAATTAAAATGGTCCTTAATATCAAATAATCAATTACCACGTCTATATTTGGATTCTGGCAGGGCGTAACCTACAGACAAGACTTTCAAATACAGAAGGTGACGATGAATTAATATAAGCAGACATGATTAGTATATGAATGAGCTAAGCAGGCTTTTTAAAGTAGAAACTTAAGAATTTTCACATGAGCTAGGACTTCAGAATTATGAACATCATCAATGAGAATTTTAGTAACTTGGCTTTTTAATTAAATACAAGTTCTCTGTCCTAATTAATAATTGAATCAGCCGTGGATCATTTCGACAAAAAGAGCTAATAAAAACTATTTCAAAAACTATTTTCATTTCGGATATGAAGTGTTTAGAATAACATGTAAAAGAGAATAGCGGGTCATGGCTTATCGATGCTATTTCTTCCCCTGCAAGGTCATTTATCTGCTGTCCATAAGGAAGTCTTCATTTTAATATTCCTGTTCAATTAGGTTTTCCCGTAAAATGTTACGCACTTTTGAAAGGTGATTTGTGCAATATTGCTTAGAAACAGGTCTCCAAAGACAGACGGATATATGGCAAGAAAGCAATCTGAAGGTCTGTAAAGGAAGATTCTGGAATCCAGGGAAATGGAAGGATAAACCACACCCGACATCCACTGCACAGCACAGAGGAGTCCCTCATTTAAAGCCTACGCATGTTTTACAGATCCCGTACGCTTCTGTAACAGAGGCTTAGGAGAAAGACAGCTGATGTTCTGTCATCAGAAGATTTTCACTCCTACGCCTCTGTAGGTAAGGTATTTTGCCTTGAATCTGTGCGCTAGTGCAGAATAAATGGCAAGGTTAGTAGGTGCACAGAGCAGATGCTCAATAAAGAGTAACTGAATGAACTAAATGATTCACTTTGAAAAAATGAAATGAGAAAGAGTAAGCCAGTTAAGAGTCATACAGAGATCTTTTTCCATTTGCTCTAAGTTGGAAATTTGCCTAAGGTTTGTGAAATCCCAGAATATAATATTATAAATGCACTCAAAATACTAATGGTTGTACCTTTTATTTAGAGCTAAGTGTAGAACTACTCCTATTCCACTGATAATTCAGAGCTGACTAGACCCACCTAATTTTGCTAAGTAAGAAGACGCACAGTAATTCCAGGAATAACTTAAAGGGGTTTCTCTTTATCATGGATATTTTAATTACAGCTTCAAATGTCAATTTTGCCTTTTTCATACGATTCTTATTCTAGCCAACTCAATCTATCTTTGTACTACCGAAATTCCAATTGCCCAACCTAAGTGATGCTGAACATTATTTTAGTCTGAAAAATGTTGAATTCTTTGAATCAAAGAAGCACAGCCAAGCTTAAAAAAGATGAATTATATTTTTGGTAATTTCAAACAGTGCTCCTATGAACTTTTATTTGTTATAGATTTTGGTAAACATGTGTACATGTTTCTGCTGAGATATATCTGGGAATAAAACGGCTGGGTCATAGGGTATATGAGTTTTCCGTTTCAGAAGATACTGCCAAATGGTTTATCAGATGTTGATGCCAATTTGAACTTTCACCGGCGGTACATGAGGATTGTACTTGTTCACGTTCTCATTCACACCTGGTATTTCCCTTCTGTTTCCATTTTAGCCACTCTGGTAGCTGTATAATAGTATCCCATTGTAATTTTAATGTGCATTTCCGTGATAAGTAGTGAAGTTGATCATCTTTACATATGCTTTTGGCCTTTTGGCTACCATCATTTGGTCATATTCAATTAGGCTGTCTGCCCTCTTCCTAATGATTTCTAAAAGTTCCCTATATATTCTCCATAAAAGTCTTTATTAGGGTGTGTGTGTGTGTGTGTGTGTGTGTGTGTGTGTGTGTGTGCCTATTTGGAAACAACACAAATGTCTACAAAGAGTAGGATAGAAAAATAAAGGATAGCGATTTCTATAATGGATTATTATGCAGCAATGAAAACAGCTGAACTATTGCTACATTTAACATTATGGATCAATCTTACAGATACTTCCAGGATTACTCCATTTATATACATTTCAAAAATGGGCAAACAATATACAGTATGGTCATCTTCGAGAAGGCAGTGAGTAATGGGAAGAAGACAGTGAGTGGCTGCTAAGGCTTTGGTAATGTTCTATTTCTAGATCTCAGTGCTGGTTACATGCTTACATGCGAACACTTAAGTTGTATACTTAAGATTAGTGCACTTTTCTGTCAGCAAATTATACTTCAAAAATGTTTAAAAACAATAACACAAAAACAACTTTTGTGTTTAATGATGTGTGCATACACTCATATAGTCAGACACAAACACTTGCACACATACATACGTGAAGAGAGAGATTGTACAAAGCAATCAAAAGATTATATTAGAATTACTGATTAGTTAAAACCAGAAGTTCCAATTTAGTATTCTAGAAGAGAGAATAAAGGCATGTGTTATTGCCACTGAAAGACAATTCACCTTTCTATCTCTGAAGAATTAGTCTATTGCTTTTTCTCCCTCTTTTGTTGTTTTTGTTTTTGTTTTTGAATTTTATTTTATTTTTTTATACAGCAGGTTCTTATTAGTTATCTATTTTATACATATTAGTATATACATGTCAATCCCAATCTCCCAGTTCATCCCACCACCACCACCACCCTGCCACTTTCCCCCCTTGGTGTCCATACGTTTGTTCTCTACATCTGTGTCTCTATTTCTGCCTTGCAAACCGGTTCATCTGTACCACTTTTCTAGGTTCCACATATATGTGTTAATATATGATATTAGTTTTTCTCTTTCTGACTTAATTCACTCTGTATGACAGTCTCCACATCTCTGCAAATGACACAATTTTGTTCCTTTTTATGGCTGAGTAATATTCCATTGTATATATGTACCACAGCTTTATCCATTCATCTGTCGATGGGCATTTAGGTTGCTTCCATGACCTGGCTATTGTAAATAGTGCTGCAATGAACACTGGGGTGCATGTGTCTTTTTGAATTATGGTTTTCTCTGTGTATATGCCCAGGAGTGGGATTGCTAGGTCATATGGTAGTTCTATTTTTAGCTTTTTAAGGAACCTCCATACTGTTCTCCATAGTGGCTGTACCAGTTTACATTCCCACCAACAGTGCAAGAGGATTCCCTTTTCTCCACACCCTCTCCAGGATTTGTTGTGTGTAGATTTTCTGATGATGCCCATTCTAACCAGTGTGAGGTGATACCTCATTGTAGTTTTGATTTGCATTTCTCTAATAATTAGTGATGCTGAGCAGCTTTTCATGTGCCTCTTGTACATCTGTATGTCTTCTTTGGAGAAATGTCTATTTAGGTCTTCTGCCCATTTTTTGATTGGGTTGCTTGTATTTTGAATATTGAGCTGCATGAGCTGTTTATATATTTTGGAGATCAATCCTTTGTCCATTGATTCATTTGCAAATATTTTCTCCCATTCTGAGGGATTCCTTTTCATCTTGTTTATAGTTTCCTTTGCTGTGCAAAAGCTTTTAAGTTTCATTAGGTCCCATTTGTTTATTTTTGTTTTTATTTCTGTTACTCTAGCAGGTGGGTCAGAAAAGATCTTGCTGTGATCAGTCTTACATTTAGGTCTCTAATCCATTTTGAGTTTATTTTTGTGTATGGTGTTAGGGAGTGTTCTAATTTCATTCTTTTACATGTAGCTGTCCAGTTTTCCCAGCACCACTTACTGAAGAGACTGTCTTTTCTCCATTGTATATCCTTGCCTCCTTTGTCATAGATTAGTCGAGCATAGGTGTGTGGGTTTATCTCTGGGCTTTCTATCCTGTTCCATTGATCTATATTTCTGTTTTTGTGCCAGTACCATATTGTCTTGTTTACTGTAGCATTGTAGTATAGTCTAAAGTCAGGGAGTCTGATTCCTCCAGATCCGTTTTTTTGTTTTTTTTTTTTTCCCCTTAAGATTGCTTTGGCTATTTGGGGTCATTTGTGTCTCCATACAAATTTTAAGATTTTTTGTCCTAGGTCTGTAAAAACTGCCATTGGTAATTTGATAGGGATTGCATTGAGTCTGTAGATTGCTTTGGGTAGTACAGTCATTTTCACAATATTGATTCTTCCAATCCAAGAACATGGTATATCTTTCCATCTGTTTGTGTCATCTGATTTCTTTCATCAGTGTCTTATAGTTTTCTGAGTACAGGTCTTTTACCTCCTTAGGTAGGTTTATTCCTAGGTATTTTATTCTTTTTGTTGCAGTGGTGAATGGGATTGTTTTCTTGATTTCTCTTTCTGATCTTTCGTTGTTAGTGTATAGGAAGGCAAGAGATCTCTATGCATTAATTTTGTATCCTGCAACATTACCAAATTCATTGATCAGCTCTAGTAGTTTTGCAGTGGCATCTTTAGGATTCTCTATGTAGTGTATCATGTCACCTGCAAACTGTGACAGTTTTACTTCTTCTTTTCCAATTTGTATTCCTTTTCTTTCTTTTTCTTCTCTGATTGCCATGGCAAGAACTTCCAAAACTATGTTGAATAATAGTGGCAAGAGTGGCCATCCTTGTCTTCTTCCAGATCTTAGAGGAAACGCTTTCAGTTTTTCACCATTGAGAATGATGTTTGCCTTTATTATGTTGAGGTAGGTTCCATCTGTGCCCACTTTCTGGAGAGTTTTTGTCATAAATGCGTGTTGAATTTTATCAAAAGCTTTTTCTGCATCTGTTGAGATGATCATATGGTTTTCATACTTCAATTTGGTGTACTATATTGATTGATTTGTGTATATTAAAGAATCCTTGCAGCCCTGGGATAAATCCCACTTGATCATGGTGTATGATCCTTTTAATGTGTTGTTGGATTCTGTTTGCTAGTATTTTGTTGAGGATTTTTGCATCTATATTCACCAGTGATATTGGTCTGTAATTTTCTTTTTTTGTAGTATTTTTGTCTAGTTTTGGTATCATGGTGATGGTGGCCTCATAGAATGAGTTTGGGAGTGTCCCTTCCTCTGTAATTTTTTGGAAGAGTTTGAGAAAGATGGGTGTTAGCACTTCTCTAAATGTTTGAAAGAATTCAACTGTGAAGCCATTTGGTCCGGGACTTTTGTCTGTTGGAAGATTTTTAATCACAGTTTGAATTTCATTACTTGTGATTTGTCTGTTCATATTTTCTATTTCTTCCTGGTTCAGTCTTGGAAGGTTATACCTTTCTAAGAATTTGTCCATTTCTTCCAGGTTGTTCATTTTACTGGCATAGAGTTGCTTGTAGTAGTTTCTTATGATGCTTTGCATTTCTGTGGTGTCCCTTGTCACTTCTCCTCTTTCATTTCTAATTTTATTGATTTGACTCCTCTCCCTCTTTTTCTTGATGTGTCTGGCTAAAGGTTTATCAATTTTGTTTATCTTCTCAAAGAACCAGTTTTTAGTTTCATTGATCTTTGTTATTTTTTCTTTGTTTCTACTTCATTTATTTCTGCTCTGATCTTTATGATTTCTTTCCTTCTACTAACTTTGGGTTTTGTTTGTTCTTCTTTCTCTATTTCCTTTATGTGTAAGGTTGTATTTTTTATTTGAGATTTTTCTTGTTTCTTGAGGTAAGATTGTATTGCTATAAACTTCCCTCTTAGATCTGCTTTTGCTGCATCCCATAGGTTTTGGATGGTTATGTTTTCATTGTCATTCATCTCTAGGTGTTTTCTTATTTCCTCTTTGATTTCTTCAGCGATCTCTTGGTTATTTAGTAATGTATTCTTTAGCCTCCATGTGTTTGTGTTTTTTACATATCTTTTCCCCTGTAACTGATTTCTAATCTCATAGTGTTGTGACTGGAAAAGATGCTTGATATGATTTCAATTTTTTAAAATTTTCCAAGGCTTGATTTGTGACCCAAGATGTGATCTATCCTGGCAAATGTTCCATGTGCAGTTAAGAAGAAAGTGTAATCTGCTGTTTTCAGATGGAATGTCCTATAAATATCAATTAAATCTATCTGGTCTATTGTGTCATTTAAAGTTTGTGTTTCCTTATTAATTTTCTGTCTGGATGATCTGTCCATTGGTGTAAGTGAAGTGTTAAAGTCCCCCAATATTATTGTGTTACTGTTGATTTCCTCTTTTATAGCTGTTACCATTTGCCTTATGTATTGAGATGCTCCTATGTTGGGTGCATATATATTTATAATTGTTACATCTTCTTCTTGGATTGATCCCTTGATCATTATGTAGTGTCCTTATCTCTTGTAACATTCTTTATTTTAAAGTCTATTTCATCTGAAATGAGTATTGTTACTCCAGCTTTCTTTTGCTTTCCATTTGCATGGAATATCTTTTTCCATCTGCTCATTTTCAGTCTGTATGTGTCCGTAGGTCTGAAGTGGGTCTCTTGTAGACAGCATATATATGGGTCTTGTTTTCATTCCATTCAGGGAGCCTGTGTCTTTTGGTTGGTGCATTTAATCCAATTCATATTTAAGGTAATTATCAATATATATGTCCCTATTACCATTTTCTTAATTGTTTGGGGTTTGTTATTGTTAAGACTTTTCCTTCTCTTGTGTTACCCGCCTAGAGAAGTTCCTTTAGCATTTGTTGCAGAGCTGGTTTGGTGGCGCTGAATTCTCTTAGTTTTGCTTGTCTGTAAAGCTTTTGATTTCTCTGTCAAATCTGAATGAGATCCTTGCTGGGTAGAGTAATCCTGGTTGTAGGTTCTTCCCTTTCATCACTTTAAATATACCATGCCACTCCCTTCTGGCTTGTTGAGTTTCTGATGAGAAATCAGCTGTTAACCTTATGGGAGTTCCCTTGTATGTTATTTGTCATTTTTCCCTTGTGGCTTTTAACAATTTTTCTTTGTCTTTAATTTTTGTCAATTTGATTACTATGTGTCTCAGTGTGTTTCTCCTTGGGTTTATCCTGCCTGGGACTCTCCGTGCTTCCTGGACTTGGGTGGCTATTTCCTTTCCCATGCTAAGGAAGTTTTCAACTATAGTCTCTTCAAATATTTTCTCGGGTCCTTCCTCTCTCTCTTCTCCTTCTGGGACCCCTATAATGTGAATGTTGGTGCGTTCAATGTCGTCCCAGAGGTTTCTTAGGCTGTTTTCATTTCTTTTCATTCTTTTTTCTTTACTCTGTACCATGGCAGTGACTTCCACCATTCTGTCTTCCAGGTCACTTATCCGTTCTTCTGCCTCAGTTATTCTGCTATTGATTCCTTCTAGTGTAGTTTTCATTTCAGTTATTGTATTGTTCATCTCTGTTTGTTTGTTCTTTAATTCTTCTAGGTGTTTGTTTTTAATTCTTCTAGGTCTTTGTTAAACATTTCTTGCATCTTCTCCATCTTTGCCTCCATTCTTTTTCCGAGGTCCTGGATCATCTTCACTATCATTATTCTGAATTCTTTTTCTGGAAGGTTGCCTATCTCCACTTCATTTAGCTGTTTTTCTGGGGTTTTATCTTGTTCCTCCATCTGGTACATAGTCCTCTGCCTTTTCATTTTGTCTATTTTTCTGTGAATGTGGTCTTTGTTCCACAGGCTGCAGGACTGTAGTTCTTCTTGCTTCTGCTGTCTGCCCTCTGGTGGATAAGGCTATCTAAGAGGCTTGTGCAAGCTTCCTGTTGGGAGGGACTGTTGGGTAGAGCTGGGTGTAGCTCTGGTGGACAGAGCTCAGTAAAACTTTAATCTGCTTGTCTGCTTATGGGTGGGGCTGAGTTCCCTCACTGTTGCTTGTTTGGCCTGAGGCGACCAAACACTGGAGCCTACCTGGACTCTTTGGTCGGGCTAATGGCGGACTCTGGCAGGCCTCCCGCCAAGGAGTACTTCCCAGAACTTCTGCTGCCAGTGTCCTTGTCCTCACGGTGAGGCACAGCCACCCCCCGCCTCTGCAGGAGACCCTCCAACAGTAGCAGGTAGGTCTGGCTCAGTCTCCTATGGGGTCACTGCTCCTTCCCCCTGGGTCCTGATGCACACACTACTTTGTGTGTGCCCTCCAAGAGTGGAGTCTCTGTTTCTCCCAGTTCTGTCAGAGTCCTATAATCAAACCCCACTAGTCTTCAAAGTCTGATTCTCTGGGAATTCCTCCTCCCATTGCCGGACCCCCAGGTTGGGAAGCCTGACGTGGGGCTCAGAACCTTCACTCCAGTGGGTGGACTTCTGTGGTATACGTGTTCTCCAGTTTGTGAGTCACCCACCCAGCAGTTATGGGATTTGATTTTATTGTGATTGCACCCCTCCTACCATCTCACTGTGGCTTCTCCTTTGTCTTTGGATGTGGGGTATCTTTTTTGGTGAGTTCCAGTGTCTTCCTGTCGATGATTGTTCAGCAATTAGTTGTGATTCCAGTGGTCTCACAAGAGGGAGTGAGCGCACATCCTTCTACTCTGCCATGTTTAACCAAAGGATCGCTTTTTCTCTCTTGAAAACAGAGGCAGAGAACCATGTGTTTTATACTCCATGTCCTTTGTAGATCTTATTGTATAAGTACATTCAGCAGGAAGAGGTAATGAATCACATACTATTTCCTGAAAATAGTCACTCAGAATGCATTCTAATTTACAAAACTCTATTGGTCACTAACATCCAGACTGAATACCATTAATCAAACTAAGGATAGTTTTTATGAGGTGGAACACACATCCATGAACAGGAAGCTTCTGAGATTACAGGCCAGAAAGCCACATTCTGTTATTTAGAAAGGACTTCAGGGCTTCCCTGGTTGGTGCAGTGGTTAAGAATCCACCTGCCAATGCAGGGGACACGGGTTCGAGCCCTGGTCCGGGAAGATCCCACATGCCGCAGAGCAACTAAGCCCGTGTGCCACAACTACTGAGCCTGCGCTCTAGAGTCCAGGAGCCACAACTACTAAGACCACGTGCCTAGAGCCCGTGCTCCGCAACAAGAGAAGCCACTGCAATGAGAAGCCCGCACACTGCAACGAAGAGTAGCCCCCACTCATCGCAACTAGAGAAAGCCTGCGCACAGCAATGAAGACCCAACGCAGCCAAAAATGAATAAATAAAATAAATAAATACATAATTTAATTTTTTAAAAAAAGAGAAAGTACTTCAATGAGGTTTAAGTCTTAGTAAAAGCCCAAGTAAATCTAATATGTTGCTTGAAAATACACAAAGTGAAATCAAGATAAAGAAAGAGATGGTCTTACTGGTGAGGGTAACAACTAAATAAAGACATACAATGTGGCAAGAAAGCACATAAAAAGACCTGGACTGGGAATCAGAAGGCCTACCTTTCCCTCTGGCGCCCAGCTGTGCCCCTGGCAAAGCCATCTTACCTCCTGGGACCTCAGTGTTCTCACCTCCCAAATAAACAGGATAAACTATGACATGTGCCGTACAACCAAAAAGTGAGCCTAAAATTCCCACCTGAATTAGATCACTGGAATATCACTGACTAACCTTATGACCTTAAGAAACACTCTCCACAACACAGGTTGCTCTTATATAAAAGGAGATTGCAGCTGCCTGCTGTATAGAATCGCCTGAGAATTCAGCAGGTCCTGAGTCCCACACACAGCACACAGCACTGCCCTTGCACAGAAAGGTAGGCCACAAGTTGTACCCACCCCAGCCCTGATATCCTGAGTCTAAGGAGAAGATGTGTAATAAGGTGACACAGGATTTTCTAGCTGTAAAATTAGGTGTTCCATCTGTAAAACTTAGCTTAAGTAATGACAGAAAAAAGGGACCTAGAATAATATAAAACATGCAAGCTCCTCTGAGCTCTTTAAAAGAAACTCTAATATCACAAACACAGGTAATCCACTTTGCAGAACTTTTAGAGTTCAGAAAATACTTTCATATACATTGTCAAGTTATACTATCAGATAAGCGCTGTAAATTAGATAGCATTTATCATTTCCATTTTACAGGTAACAAAACTGAGCACAGGCAAGGCAAAATGATTGCCTATTCAAGGTCACAAGTGTATTAAGTGATCTTTCCTAGAACAGAACCAAGATCATCTGACTCAAGACAACATTGTTTCTGCATGTTAAAACTCCAAAACAAACTCCTCTCCTAATGACCATGAAAAATTCATTCATCCTATTGGTAATTCCTCCATTTTACAGGTCAGGACTATTAAGGTCCAGAGTGACTTATGTGAGGACACACAGTGAGTTAGTAACAGAGTGAACTAGAACCCCATTCTTCCCATTCTTCCTCCCCTGTATTGATTCAACTAATTTCACGTTAAAATTTGTCAATGTTAATTTTATTTCTCTATCATTTAATTGTGTCTAGAGTAGGGATTTAATAGAGTAGGTGACTCCTGAGCTGGGCTGGAAGGATAAGGAAGCAGGTAACAGGTGGAAAGGGAAGGGGGAGGGCAGATTCCAGGAGGTGGTCACAGCGAACACAGCAGATGACTAACAGAGAGGCACTGAGAAGCTCAACATGGCAGGAAAAGAAGGTGTGGCACATATATACAGGCACATATATACAATGGAATATTACTCAGCCATAAAAAGAAGGAAATTGGGTCATTTGTGGAGATGTGGATGGACCTAGAGACTGACATACAGAGTGAAGAAGTCAGAAAGCGAAAAACAAATATCATCTATTAATGCATATATGCGGAATCTAGAAAAACCATACAGATGAACCTATTTGCAAAGCAGAAATAGAGTAACACACATAGAAAACAGATGTGTGGATGGATACCAAGGGGGTAAAGGGGAGGTTGGGACGGATTGGGAGACTGGGATTGACACATATACACTACAACGTATTAAAACAGATAACTAATGAGAACCTACTGTATAGCACAGGGAACTCTGCTCAGTGATCTCTGGTGACCTCAATGGGAAGGAAATCTAAAAAAGAGGGGATATATGTACACGTATAGCTGATTCACTTTGCTGTACAGTAGAAACTAACACAACATTGTAAAGCAACTATACTCCAATTAAAAAAAAAAAAAAGAAAAGAGAAATACATGGTTGGATATACAATGAGCATCTCAAATCTGTTGATACTAGAAAACAGCAGTTCTCAAAGTGTGGTCCAAAGACACCTGAAGGTGCCCAAGACCTTTTCCGAGCATCCAGAAAGTCAAACTATTCTCTTCATCTCCATCATCATCATCATCATCATCATCCTCAAAACAACATTTACTTTGTTTCACTCTGCAGACATTTGCACTGATGTTGCACAAGCAACAGTGGATAAGACTGTCAGTGCACAAATCAGGAAAATAATAGTTTTATGTAGCAAGAGCGTTCGTATTCTTAACCACTAGACACCAGCAGTAAAAAAATAAATAAAAGATGTTAAAGATGGTGTTCCCATGTCATGTTCTTAAAGAAGCAGTAAAAAATATTAAATTTATTAAATTTTGCAATTTAAATCCATATTATTATAATATTCAGCATGAAAAAAATAGGAAGTATCCAGACAGCACTTCTGCTGCACAGAAAACTAAACTACAATAATTGTTCCAAAGAACAGCACTTGGATGACAGTTTCACTTGCTAGTGAACAAGAGACTTTTCATGCAACACTGTTTTCATGGAAGACCATGGAAAACCTATAGTGATTCAGACTTGGATATTTGGCAAAAAAGTTTTCACAAGTGAAAGAAGAGAGACTATAAGTTCAAGAAAAACTAATGAGAGTATTTGCTGCCAGTAATAAAATATGAGTTTTCAAACAACCGGAATTTTAGAAAACTTAATATTCACCACCATGAACTTGACAACTTCCTGATACTAACAGACTTTCCAATGAGATCGAAAGTAATAGTTAATGGATGTGATTATTTGATACTGTATAATGAAACCTGTCAACATTTGGAACATCTGCAAAACCCAGCAAACCAATATTTTCCAAATGAGCGATGCATGTTATAAATTCATGTTTGGGCAAAAAAAAAAAAAGCCATTCAAAATGCAAGACAAGCAAATTTTAATACAACAGAGAACAAAATGTTCACTGATTTGATTTCAGATTTTACATCACAACTAACTTTTAAGGAACTATCACTTGTCAAATTTTGGCATGGCATTAAAAAGGAATATTCATAATTATAGAAAGGCTATTGAAATACTCTTCCCTTTTCCAATTGTATGTCGGCATGAGGTCATATTTTCTTCACCTACTTCAACCAAAACAATATATCACAACAAACGGAATCCAGAAGCAGATATGAGAATTCAGCTGTCTTCCATTATGCCAGCCACTGAACAGATAGGTACATTGTAAGACAATGCCACTCTCTTCACTATTTTGTTATTTTTGAAAATATAGTTAATTTTCATAAAAATAAGTTATTCATGTTAATCTGCAATTAGTATATTTTAGGTAATTTAATAAACATTTTTAAAATTTCTGTTTCAATTTATAACAAGGCAACATCAATAGATAACTCCCATACAAACTAAAGCTCACTGTGTCCTTAAAGATGCTTCAGATTGTAAAGCGGTCCTGAGACCAAAGTTTGAGAGCCGCTGTTATAGAGGACGAACTACAGAGGACAGGATGGAATTCAGGAGTCTGGGGAAGTCCCTGAAACAACAGATTCAAGGGGAAATGATTAGAACCCAACAAGGACCACACCCGTTGAGATGCGGAGAAATAGCCAGATGCAAGAGTCATTTCTGAGCAAGAATCAACAGAATGAGTAACTGATGAGATGATCCAGGTGAACGTCCGGGACAGAATGGAAGATGTTTCAGCCGTTTCTCATGAAAGGCTGGGTGCGGAGCTGAGGAAGGCTGATGGCACAGCTGGTTTGATACATTAACTCTGAGGTCCAGTAGCAAGTTACAAATAATGACTTGGAACTCGCAAGAGTAGTTACACCTGGAGATAAGGATGTGCGTGTAACCACAGACACAGGTAGAAATTACTCAGGGAAAGAGCGATAAGTAAGAAGCTAAAAGGACCAAGATGAACATCTAAGAACATCCAGGATATGAATATGTGGTCAAACCCACTATTTCTGGACAGACAAAAAAGAATAGCTGGGAAGGTGTCTAATCAGGGGTATCGGGAGAGGCAGACGCAAAGCTGGAAGGCAAATCAGGGCGGAGGGGTTGGGGGTAAGAGATCACTTCGGGACGCAGAAGACAATCATTTGTCCTTGTCAAGTAATGTAAGGACTCCAAAGAAATTCTGCAGATTTGCTTAAAAGGAATAAAATAAATATCTTCATCAAAAACCAGAATGGTGGCAGGAGTCAATACTAACAGGAGAATTAAGTGGTTCTACTGCTTCCTTTGTTACAACAATAATGTCTGGCTTTTGTAATTCAAAGAAATTCAAGTAAAGAAAAGGAAAAAATAGTGAATTAGAGCTGGAATTGTGGGCTGTCAGTTTAAGAAATGTGACAATGAACACAGAGGAAAAAACACAGTTGATGAAATAGGAATACAAAACTCTGCATTTGGGACTTCCCTGGCGGTCCAGCAGTTAAGACTGCGCGCTTCCACTGCTGGGGATGCGGATTCGATCCCTGGCCGGGGAACTAAGATCCCACATGCCACGCGGTGCAGCCAAACAAACAAACAAAAAAACTATGCATTTTTTCAGGTAGGTGACGCTTCAGTGTATTTTTAAGCCCTTAGAAAAAGGAGCCAAAAAAGAGAAGACGACGAAGCATGGGCAAGCAGAGTGTGGTGATGGGGGGAGTCTCAGAAGGGGGTGGGGGATGGAATCTGGGACTGAGAAAAGGACGTCCCTCTTCCTCTCGGTCAGGAGCCAAGGAGAAGAGAAAGGATGATGCCACAGGCAGCTCTGGAGGGAAGATGGAGGGGTGGGTGAGCTCGAGTCTAGCAACTTCTATTTTTTTTCTTTAAAGTATAAGTTCGTATCGTAGGTGAAGACCGAAAGGGGTACTGATCAAGGACTGAAAGCATTATTAGGGAAAGAGAAACATGCAGCCACTAAGGGCCAGTGAAGAATTGAGGCACCACCATGAAGACCCAGCCAAGGCTACATCAACACACAAAATAAACCAGTGAAGATTCCAAACAACATCTGTAGAATGAAACCGAAAACATTATAGATATTCCGGTCAAATACATATGGAACTCCCGGGAGATATTAAAGGGTGTTGCAGTACGACCTTAGGATTATCTCGGCAGCCACGTCCATGGTGTAACTGAGAGCTGAACACAGATGCAAACAAGGCTACGAGGCCACTCGCTAAATGTGGGCCTTTTCTATTAGGTTACTCTCGGGAGTGGAGTCCTAAACTCCCCCGAATCATCAAGAATTCCTCCCACTGTTTTCTCACAGGAGGACTAATAAAGGTCAGATGTTTCACATTCTCCAACAAAGTCTATTAGTGATTGAATCATTGGTTTGCTGCTATTCCAATCAGAGCTCTTAGAAAGGTAATTTCCTATTTGCATCTCTCAGAGGAGCTATTTGTATGTACATAAATTTGAATAATTTGCTTCTTGAATTCTAAGTGTAAATTTCCATGTTGAGGGCAAAGGAACTCATTTATGATGTGCTCTCTGCTCTCTGGAGGACCGCAGTGTTGTGCTTTTTTCAGGTAGTAGCTCAAGAAGAATACAAGAGACTTTGGCAAAGATATGCTATCCTTTACTACATTACAGAAATTATTCACCTCCAAAAGAAAACAAAAGACAAACATAGGACACATTTTTGTAAGTCAAATTCCTCAGTTTGTGAAAAATTATAGAGCTAAGAATGGGTACAATTCACCTTGCACACATGTGATTCTTCTACTTGGGAGGATGGTTACATACCTACATTTTGATAAGTCAACTCTGCAATTAGATCCCTTGGTAATTAACTTGCTTAAGAAACAGAATTTTGTGTATTCTCTTTCCATTGGTTAGGCTTGTCTAGTTCTAAATCAGAAAATGAAAAATCTTGACAAAAACAGGAATAGTTAGCCCTGAATATAAAAGTAGCAAAACAATCATAAATAAAACTTGACTGCATCATAATAGATAGAGCTGGAATGAATGAATGAAATTAGGAAACTACTGAGATGAAACTTTTCACCATAAGAATGAGAAAATTGAGACCCAAATAAATTAAATGACTTACTGAAAGTTATAAAGCCCATCAGCAAGAGTCCTAATTGAGATACAGCAGGGGGCTTTCTCCCAGATTACAAGGTTTTATCCATCTAGATTAAGAAGACATACAAAGGGAATTTTAAACAATGCATGTTTCAAGGTGATCTCTAAACATGGTCCCAGTGAGCCACTGACCCATCAAAAGATTAATTTATGATTTTTCTATTTGATCAGTCACCCATTTGATTCCATTTGATTTAGTAAGTATAAACGTAGCTGAAATGCAAAGAACATTGAAGTAGGCAGAATATGAAACTATATATATATGAAAGTGTGTATCTTTATGAAAGTGTGTGTGTATATATATATTCTTCCTCCTTCAAAATTCCTTGAATCAGAGCTTCATTTATGCTCACTAAATGCAAGTGGATATGCTGTAATGCAAGTGGATATGCTGTAATGCAAGTGGATATACTGTAATGCAAGTGGATATGCTGTAATGCAAGTGGATATACTGTAATGCAAGTGGATATACTGTAATGCAAGTGGATATGCTGTAATGCAAGTGGATATGCTGTAATGCAAGTGGATATGCTGTAATGCAAGTGGGTATGCTGTAATGCAAGTGGGTATGCTGTAATGCAAGTGGATATGCTGTAATGCAAGTGGATATGCTGTAATGCAAGTGGATATGCTGTAATGCAAGTGGGTATGCTGTAATGCAAGTGGATATACTGTAATGCAAGTGGATATGCTGTAATGCAAGTGGATATGCTGTAATGCAAGTGGATATGCTGTAATGCAAGTGGGTATGCTGTAATGCAAGTGGACATGCTGTAATGCAAGTGGACATGCTGTAATGCAAGTGGATATGCTGTAATGCAAGTGTATATGCTGTAATGCAAGTGGATATGCTGTAATGCAAGTGGATATGCTGTAATGCAAGTGGATATGCTGTAATGCAAGTGGATATGCTGTAATGCAAGTGGATATACTGTAATGCAAGTGGATATGCTGTAATGCAAGTGGATATACTGTAATGCAAGTGGATATACTGTAATGCAAGTGGATATACTGTAATGCAAGTGGATATACTGTAATGAAAGTGGATATGCTGTAATGCAAGTGGATATGCTGTAATGAAAGTGTATATACTGTAATGCAAGTGGATATGCTGTAATGCAAGTGGATATGCTGTAATGCAAGTGGATATGCTGTAATGCAAGTGGATATACTGTAATGCAAGTGGATATGCTGTAATGCAAGTGGATATGCTGTAATGCAAGTGGATATGCTGTAATGCAAGTGGATATGCTGTAATGCAAGTGGATATACTGTAATGCAAGTGGATATACTGTAATGCAAGTGGATATACTGTAATGCAAGTGGATATACTGTAATGAAAGTGGATAGAGAGGGAGAGCCATCTCATCTCAAGTATTTATAATTTGGCTAAAGAGTTAACACAATATATACATTTCAACTAGAAAATAAAAGACATCAAAGGAAGAATATTACTATTAAATCTAATCAAGTGTCAAAACATACAGGATGCACAAAAAGGATTCTAAGAGATCAAGAAGAGGGAGTTTAATTTTAGCTCTAATCATAAGCTCATGAAACCCTGGTGAAAAGAACTTTTAAATTCGGCAA
Source organism: Balaenoptera borealis (assembly GCF_965194805.1). Lineage (NCBI taxonomy): Eukaryota > Metazoa > Chordata > Mammalia > Artiodactyla > Balaenopteridae > Balaenoptera > Balaenoptera borealis. The sequence goes on along the minus strand of NC_138861.1, from coordinate 1,922,373 downwards.
CTTCCCAGTGATGCTTCGTTTAGGTAGTGTCCCTACCCAAGCTATGTTCGTCACTCTGGTGACAAAGAACCTCCCAAGGAAATCCTTGGATAGTTATATCGTTGGATAGTTATATCCTACCCTTCCAAATGGAAATGTCTTCCTCTATGTTTCTCTCTTTGGTCTTGGTTCTATAACTTGAGGTCTAAATATGAATTCTAGTTCATATTATATGAAAAGTCCTCAAAACGGGGGATTACTCATCTACTCTTAAAGAAAATAACCCACGGTAAACCTATCACACCACAGACTTTCATGTTCCTGCAAACGCTGGTCATGATTCTCTGAACAAACTCCCACGTAAATCCAATCCTCACAAACGAATGCAACCAGAATTCAATACAATGTTCCAGGTATGATATACCCACCACGAAATTAACCCTTTTTTTCCTCTGCAAACACTGTATTTCTATCAAGGTCCAAGACCTCAGTGCACTAACAGCCATAGCATGCTAATAATTTGCACTAATCTTACTTTCAGTGAACACTTCTAATCGTTTAAAAGGTTTCATCAGGCAAGGTAATGACTGAGATGAGCCCTGAAGGACTGCATAGATTAAGAGGAGGTTGTCGCTCTATAACCATAAGCATGTCTAAGCATAAGCAGTGGCAGGTTGGCACAAGGACAGATCAGCCTTTCTAAGATGAGAGAGTAGTTTCGCACAAAGTTCCGCATGTAAATCAGAGAGACCTTTGAAAGTCAGAGTGACAGTCTGCCCTGGATCCTTGAGGGCAGGAACATTGTGGGTCTGGAACATAAGATTAACAAGATGAAAATGGAAACGGTATGTAAGGTGAATAATAATGAGCGGGGAAAAAAATACGGCAAGTAATTAGGAAACTATTGTAACAGACTATGTTGAAAATGACGATAAGTGGAGATGCAATGAACAGGACAGACACAGGAGATCATTTTAAGAGAAAACAGGTTCCATTTAAGTTTCATGCCCGAATAACTAAAATAATGAGGATGCCGATTTCAAAACCTAGGAAATTATTTGGAAAGGGAAGATCATTAATTCAATTGACTGCAAAGTAATATCATGCCATTAAATCAGAATTGTTCATTAGGTAGTAAGAAAATACATTACTGCCCATCAATGAAAAATTTGATCTACCTTTGTTATAGTAATAACAATACAGGCAGTTTTCAATTGTATCCATTGTACAGATTCTCCATAACCGTTTCCAACCAGCCTTTCATTTTTGGGCCAATGTATTTATCTTGAACATTTCCATTAGGAAGTAAGAAAATGGAACTAAACTGAAATCAATCCATTCTATTAATGAATAACAGGTAATAAAATCAGAATAGGAAGAAAATGGCTAACATTATACTTAACTCAACACTTCTTACTACACAGAACTGATGTCCACAAATACTACCATTAAATGGTATCTCTCTGAAGGAGACAAAAAAAATCTCATATTGGTATCAAACACATTTATACACACACAACTTTTTTAGGTTGTGAACAAACTAATAAAAAGTAGTCATATTGTTTCTCATTACACACACAGAACCATAAATCTTCACGTCATGATTTTAAAGCTAGAGTACCAACAGTTTGGAGGAAAGATCATTAAGATGAAGTAAATACATGCAAACATGACCGAACAGTCATATAAATAATAGCAGCCCTCATCAAGTATCAATTAAGGGTTTCTTATGATGCTTCTTCACACCTAAGATACAAGTCTGGGCCCAAAATGGGAGAAAGATTTCAAATGTAACTTGTAAGCAGATTAGTTACACTTACGGTGAGCTATCAGATGCCTGAAATTCAAACAGTCCTCAACAAATGGTACAAAGTTTCCTAACTCAGCGATGACAAAAATGTCAGTATGTGTCAAGAGGTTACAGTCGGGCCAAATTCAGTATTAAAAAGTGTTATTGTGTCTGCTATGAGCACAAATAGAAATGACACATAATGCTTTGGTTTTGGTTCAGATAGTTCTGTTTTGTTTTGTTTTTGTTCATTCAATCAAGAATTCTGAAAGTATATTTCAGAATGTTCTGGTTTCATATACAATAGACATATAAACACAAATCCATAAACCTATGCCTTCTTCTTATCAATTATGGCAGTCATTGATTAGATATCATCCCTCAATCATTATTTCTTGAGATTAACAGTAGCTTGACATATTTATTCCGATTGGTTTAGGTCAGAAAAGAGAAAAGATGGTCTGAGTTTGAAAGATATTCAAAAAACCTGATTACTCGTGAAATTTCAAGAAGAAATGCTACCACTGCAAGTTTTTAAATCCTTATTATTAGACCAAGATATACTTATTTTATATGGTAGAGCTCTCTACAATGCACCAAAAATAGCGGCCAAGCTATTTAAATCTGGATGGAGATTAAATTTTTAAAAGGTGATTCTTTCTATAACATTCTGCAATTGGATAATTATAAGACCGTCATCACATACAATATATTAGAATCAAAGACTCTTAAAAATCTCACAAATGGAAATGTCCTTAAACACCGCTGTCCGGCCAAACTACCTACCCAAGGCTCAAACTTTCTATCAAATATGCCTGCAAGTAATTATCCCCCATGGCGGAGTGCTTGGGGTCACTGTGAGCTCCACTGCCTCTGTTCCCAGGCAATTATAGCTGGCAGAATGCTATTAGAAAGTTCTTGCTAATTTGGAGCCAAAAATATCCCTTCTCATGGTTCTACTCATTAGTCCTGGTTGTAAGTATTGGTGCCAAGCAGCAAAGTCTACTTTGTCATCTAAATCACAAGTTTTCACAAAACTGAAGATAACTGTCAAATACCTCAGTTCCTTCGGCACTTCCTAATATGACATTATTTTAATTACCTCAACTATTCTTATTTCTCTCCCCTGAAGGTACAGACCAGCACAGTGCAGAAATCTCTGTAAGTCCTGCTTTAAATAATATAATTCTTTTAAGGCTAGTAATACGCTTAACACAGAATTCGTAAAATAAGAACACTAATTTCTTTCTTAAGTAACTATATATATAGTTATATTTAGCTGGGATGGAAAGATAGTGTACAGAGTTACTCATCTGCATCAGGTATATGTATTATATATCATATTATATCATATTATACTATACTATAGTATATTATTATTCATTTGTATTATGGTTACAACACTATTTAATATTTTTTCCAAATGTGTTCGGCCACACTGCTTTCCCCATCCTATACTTGCACACATGATTTCTGAACCAAAGTGCAGTTTATACTTCAATCTCGTTAGATTCAGCCCATCGCTTTGGACCTTCAAGGTCATATTAGATCCTAATTCTGTCTCACATACCCACCATGTGTTTCAGTATCACATTACTCTCCATCTGGATGTTTCCTCTGTATAGTTTATTTTAGTCATGATACGATGTTTATCACGAGGTCAAACTTTCACCAGGAACCATCATCCAGGCTGAAGACGCTCTACCAATAACCTAGACATTAACTACCTTCTTCTCCTTATATTGAGACTATATGTCTACATACTGTCCAGAGAGATCATATAAATTATTTTCAAGTACTGTAACAAAATCCAGATACAGTGACTTGTACGGGTCAACGATCTTGAGTTTGTATTCACTCTTTCAACAAATGTTGATTGCATGTACATTTTGTACCAGGCACGATGTTGATCTCTGGTGACTAAGTCAATAAGACACAGCCCTCACGGAGTTTATAATCTAGTAGGGGAAGCAGACAATTACAGCTGATATCACCACATAGTTTTATAAGCAGGATAGGCAATTAGGGAACCACGAAGGCACAGAGTGTGATTGTCTAAATCAGACTGTCAGGATTAGGAAAGGTTTCCCAAAGTAGACAACAAAGTTTGAGTGTAAGGTCATTACGGGACAGTCAGATTAAAGTGTTGGATGTCTGGATGTGGCGCTCTCCTGAGAGATCTGGGCCGGGCACACAGATACAGGAGTCGACAGCGAACGCGTGGTATTTACAGCTGTGGACTTTCATAAGACCACTGAGGCAGGGGTTAACTAATGGAAGAAGGAAACCTCTGGCATTTTGGTAAAGGGAAGAACACTTCGGAGGTGTGAAAGAGCAAGCATGTATGAGACTCGAGTAAGGGCGTGGCCGGGATGGAAAGATACAGCCGGGGGGAGTCAGAGGCCAGTTCAGCAAGAGTTGTGTGTGCGGAGCCAAGAAATCAGAACCTTTTCCGCAGGTTACGGAGCCCCTCGGGGGGCTCTAAGCGCTGGAGTGGTGTGAGTGCACTGAGGAAAATGCAGTCTAGGGTCAGGGCGGGGTAGGAACTGGTGGAGGAAGACAAGGAGAGGAGACTAATAAAGAGCTCGCCAGAAAGGCTGGCGGGAGAAGCGACAGCAGCGTCACGATGGGGAAGGAAGTGAGGGACACACTTCCAAGGTGGCACAGACTCTGAACGCGGAAGTCTCGGCAACGACTGGACTTGAGGAGCTCCGGTAGAAAGAGGGGTCCCAGGTGATCCCTAGGACCTGCGTTTGGATGCAAATGGAAACACTGTATTAGGAGAGGTGGGGAGGATTTCTGTACTCGGGCTTTATCATTTTGAATTGAGTTTTAAGATCAAGATGGGATAACCAGGTAGAAATGGTGGATGTCTGGGTGCATTCTTCAGCGAGGCTGGGCTGCGTACAGCACCTTCGGCGTTAACAGTGCAGAGATGGAGTCACAGCCAGAGATTTGGACAAAATCGCTGAGGCACCGTGCATAGGAAATCAGAACACCAACAGATTCAGGTCAGTGTCAAATTCAAGCTTTAAAACAGAAAGCTAAACCGTGTCCAAGGACTTAATCTAAAACATAGCTTCTAATTTAAAGTTTATTTAAAGTTTATTTTGTATTTATTAATATCTAAATTAATACCTAAATTTCTACTAAATTTCTAAAATTTTGGAACTCAAATTTATCAGGTAGTTTGTCAACGTGGTACTGCTGCTCCGGTTACACACCAAAAAACAATGAATAATAGCATAAATTTATCATTTTCGAGCTTCTCAAAACAATTACAGGTTAAAAAAATAATAAAGAGCCAGGGAGAGTGTATCATACGATTCAAGCTCCACATCAACCTAGAATACGAAGGGTCCTAAGCCCTTTCTACATCTAGAAACAGTTTTCCTCTTATTTCCAATCTTACAAGAATGAAAAGGGAAGTTTCTGCTCCTGTTTACTACACGTGCACAACACATCAACTGCATATATCCATTCAACACCACTGCTCTTCAACTCTATTCAAAAAAAAATGTAAAGAAATCAGAACATCACTGGGCAAAATTTCACCATATTGAGGAGTATATGGAAGCCTGTACATAACTTCCGGGTTTCGTGATCTCAAATATTCCTCTTAAACAAGATGTTTTATGCTTAATCAGCTTACACAAGATGGGCAAACTGGACCATCCGCTGAGAAGCAAATAATTTGCATATTCTTTCTCAGCCCGTTATTATAACTGAGATTCCCAACCTGGATATTCAAAGAAATTTAATACAACGGATCCAACAATAGCCAGAGAAAGCCTTAGTCTTCAGAAGTTCAGTGACCATGAAATCAAAACTCTTAGTGAAATGCTCAAACAAAAAATACACAAACGTAATTCTCCAAAGTACGTCTGCTTTTTAATTCGGGGCAGCATCAGCACGGCTACTGTTAATAAAGCTTTACTCAGTCTCATAATTGCAAGAAAGTAAGTAATATAATCAAAATTTGAAAACTGTGGTAGAAAATTTCAGAGATAAAACTTTGAATTTCTCAACGTAAGTAAAACACTGCGATACGCGCTCACCACGTGTATGCTGGGCCTTCCCCTTGGAGGTTTCCGTGTGCACCAAAGAGAACCTTCATTGTTTCACTCTTTATCTACCAGATTTAATGTTAAAAATCTGTCCTAACCAGAGACAGCCTAAGCATATACAGTCAGTTTACATATGAGGCAACAGCGCAGTTCTGGGAAGAAATAGGATGCCCTCTAAAGACTCTTGTGAGGTACACGGCAGCCGTAAGGCTTGCAGTTGCCATATTCAGAGCTGTGATTCATGACATTTGACGGGATACGGGGCGGGGGGGGGCAAGCAGGGCTGGGGCGAGGGAGACAGGAGCCCCATGAGCTTCCACAGAGAGCGGAACCCGACTGACCACAGTTGGCCTGACTCCACACATAGGATCAGCGTGCCTTCAAGACAAATACAGGAGTTCACATCAATATGCCAAGATTTATCAAACTAAACGTTAAAATGAAGGACATCCAAAATACGACAAGGTGTCCTTATACTGGGGAAGAGTAAGGCCTGACCATGTCCAGTTCCCGAAAATGCTAGTCTCCTGGTCGCAGCTCAAACACTCTCATCTGTGAAGATGAGTCACACTCAGTCGGGCCATCCTGTCACACCCAGAAGCCTGGCCCTGACGTCAGGCTGTGTAGACTGGAAGCAGCAGTAACTGGAACGCTGAAAACTAGGAGGTATTTCTTAACAGGGAGCTTTCTGTACTATGGGACTTTATGTGGGTCACCATACCGTCCCCAGACCTTCCGTCTCACATAATCATACAGACGTCCATTCCGAAATACCAACTCTAATATCCTTTCTTTACAAAATTTACTTCCCAGAAGGTACCTTAATAATTCTTATGGAACATCTATGAAACTATAATAATCAATATTTAAGTAATGATGATGCTGGAATAATGTTACCTGAGATCAATATGGCACTTAGGAAATCTTAATGTAAAAATAACCAGTACCAGCAAATTAATTCTTCCTCCACATTACTGCATATGTTGTAACATTACTACTTAAAAGCACATATTCTGTGAAGGTTATTGATTTATATACTGTTCAATTGTTCTAACTATTGGATATTATTTACTGTTATTCACCAGTAATAGTAACACTTTATTTTTTTAAAAAATGGAGTCCAAACCATAAAATTTTGTTGCTGCTTTTTTTTCTGGGTGGGGAGGGAGTGGGAATTGGATTTAGATTTTGTTTTTACAGGTAACTTCAAATTTAATGACATATTTTTTGAGAAATATACTCATTTCCTAAGATAAATCTTTTACCCAAAAAATAAACACTGAAATGGAAAATGGATCTACCATGTACGTCTTCTCCTGCCGTGCATTAATGTGAATTAAATAGACCTTAAAATCATAGTCTAGCAATCTGATTTTTTAAATGAATATTCAATTTCAGGAGTATTTTTTTTTAAAGTCAACTTTTTGAACTGGTATTTGCTCAAAGCAGGGAATCTCAGTAACCAACGAAAGTTGCACATTCAGGGTAAGAAAGAAATAGTAACATTTTTCTACTTTCATAAAAGATGTATGAAAATTACAGAAGCCCAGGGCACGAACAAAACTTTATAAAACTTTACCTTTATCATACTGAGAATTAGCTTTCCCATTGTAAAGCCCTCTTCACTCTGTCACTTTCTACCTATGAAACAAATGGGTGCAATTCTGATAGGGAAAGTTCTGTTGGCATGTGTTTCAATAAACCACTTTGATAAGAAATGCAATAATATTTCTCCGTGTAAGAATATAAGACATGAAGAACATACGATGGGCATAGGTACTGCTTCTTTTTCCCCTTCCCTTTCTTTGACGACTTCTCTTTAGAACAGGCTTCTTCAACACACAAGGAAATTAAAATAAAAAAGGCCACCGCCAATACAAACTTCATCTTGAAAAGTTAAACTTCAGGAGATCGATCTACAAGAAAGAACAAGAAAATGTTTACATTTATGAGGCAAATGGTAACTACACGACTCTTTAAGGAGTACGACCATTACTACCCAATGGACAAGGGTGTCTTGTACATCAGTTTCTCATTGCTCGTGGCAAACATCTGTCTTGCATACAGGTGTAAACATTAAGATTTTATCATATTTTAAGCTTATTCAATATATTCAGTATAATTTTCTATTCTTTCTCTTCTGAAGAAAAAACTCTGTAAGTTCCATCTTTGAAGTCCACTTTTAGACTTTTAAAATCATATCATGTGTGTTTTCATGTATAATCATGTATAGTGTCTGTGATTTGTTTTACTTGAATAAATGCTATTTGGCTTTAAAAAAAATTCTCATTGCTCAAACCTACGTGGTTATACTTTTTTTTTTTTTCAATTTATTTATTTATTTTTGGCTGTGTTGGGTCTTCGTTTCTGTGCGAGGGCTTTCTCTAGTTGCGGCAAGCGGGGACCACTCTTCATCGCGGTGCGCGGGCCTCTCACCATCGCGGCCTCTCTTGTTGCGGAGCACAGGCTCCAGACGCGCAGGCTCAGTAGTTGTGGCTCACGGGCCTAGTTGCTCCGCGGCATGTGGGATCTTCCCAGACCAGGGCTCGAACCCGTGTCCCCTGCACTGGCAGGCAGATTCTCAACCACTGTGCCACCAAGGAAGCCCTCAGGGAGGCCACCAGGGAGGCCCTCAGGGAGGCCCTCAGGGAGGCCCTACGTGGTTATATTTTACTATACATTTTGTGATGGTTTCATAGTAAAAGTTAGTTTAAATAATGCTTCATTAAAATAAGACCCCTATGCATTCATTAAAATAAGACCCCTATGAGGAATACAAGGTAAGTATGCAAAAATTTCTACTGTATAGTTTCATAAAATTGTAAATTGATATTGAATCGCACAGTATATCAATATATGCTTAGAAAGATCCATGGAAAGATGTTTACACGGTTTTAAGATGGTTACGTCGTGCTAGGTCATTTAAATCGATGTTTTGTTTTTTAAATTTCCTCTGTTCTTTGACTTTTGCATGTATATTTTTTCAAAAACAATAAAACTATTCTCGAAGAAAAGATAATTCTATTAAAGGACTGATAGAGAAAAAAGAAAAAATTATTATCAAACAGTTTCACTGTCTAAATTCATTGTTTTTATTTATGTACATTAAATTCGCAAGTTACCTTTTACCCAAAAAAGGTGCACATTGATTTAAGTTAGCTTTTGGCTTTCCTACTCACATGATACTGACATTTATCATTCAAATGACGATTTCTGACTCCAGAAATTCGGGCAACATTGTATGAAATAAAATAGCAAATACAGTCAGCCTCCTCCAAATACTCTTCTTAGCTGTATTTTAATAACATTTTCCCTGCTCCAGGAGAATTACATTCTTGCCTATCTGATGCATTAAAAAAACAAAACACCTTTAAGCATCTCCTAACCCTGCAGTATTTAAACCTCTTCCGCATCCTTAATTCGCACACCAGAAGCAGAGTCTCCTTCGCTGCTTCCTGCAGAGTAAGAGACCGGTCCGCTCCTCCGCACTCGCGGAAGCCCCAGCTCGCCCTCATCATCTGGCTTCTCCCGTGTCACGTTCTTCCTCTCTCCTCCGCCCCGGAAGTCTCATCTCCTCACGTCTCCCCTTCGCAGCCCTAAGCAGGCAGGCGGGGACTCCTCCCTCCCGAGGGCGACGGCGCTCAGCAGGCCCACAGCTGCCCGCGGTCGCCCCGCACCCCAGCCGGCGGCGGCATCCGGCCCCGCACCTGTGCCCACGCCGCAGGGGCTGCGCCGCGCTCCCTCCCGGCGCCCGGAAGCCCGAGGCCGTCCCGGAGGTCTGCACGGCGGAGAGAGGGAGGCCGCCCCGTGCCTCGGCGTCCACCCACACCTCCCGAAGGCGGCCCCGCAGACCAAACGCCGCCGACGGCGCCCCTGCGGCCAAGCTCGCCGGCACCGCGGACCCGCGGGGGGCGCTCCCGCCGCCGCCGCCGCTTCCGCCTCCCGCGCCCCGCGCCCCGGCCTCGCCGCAGCGATGCTCACCCCGGACCCCCGCGCCCCGCGCCACGGCCTCGCCGCAGCGATGCTCACCCCGGACCCCCGCGCCCCGCGCCACGGCCTCGCCGCGGCGATGCTCACCCCGGACCCCCGCGCCCCGCGCCCCTCCCCCCGGAGCCGACTTACCCTGGCGCCCCGCCCGCAGCCCCGGAGGACGCGCGCTCGGGCCGGACGCGCCGGTGCGGGGGGAGCGGCTGCGTCCCGTCCCCGCGTCTCCGTCCCCGCGTCCCCGCGTCTCCGCGATGGGCTGACGCGCCTGCTCCGGCCGCCGAGCCTGCGCCGTGTGGTCCGCGCCTGTGCGGTCGGGGCGATGCGCGGCCGCGGCACGGAGCGGGGACGGCGTTGGGGACGGAGATGGGGACAGCGATGGGGACGGAGTTGATGGGGACGGAGTTGATGAGGACGGAGATGGGGACTGAGGTGGGGACGGAGATGGGGACGGAGTTGGGGACGGAGTTCATGGGGACGGAGATGGGGACGGAGATGGGGACGGAGGTGGGGACGGAGTTGATGGGGACGGAGTTGGGGACGGAGTTGGGGACGGAGTTGATGGGGACGGAGAAGTGGAGTTGGGGACGGAGGTGGGGACGGAGATGTGGACGGAGGTGGGGACGGAGTTGATGGGGACGGAGTTGATGGGGACGGAGAAGTGGAGTTGGGGACGGAGGTGGGGACGGAGATGTGGACGGAGATGGGGACGGAGTTGGGGACGGAGTTGATGGGGACGGAGAAGGGGAGTTGGGGACAGAGATGGGGACGAAGTTAGGGACGGAGATGGGGACAGAGTTGGGGACGGAGATGGGGACGGAGATGGGGCCGGGGCCGGGGAGGGCAGGCGTGTCCCGGCCGCGCGAGCGCCCCCTCCCCACGTCTGAGCGGGAGAATGTGGTCCCCGCCAGGGGCTGGAGACGATGCGGGCGGGGGTGGTGAGGGCAGTGTTGGATCAGAAGGAAAACCCTTTCAAGGAGCTGGAATCGTTTAGGGTCTATTTTTGACCATTAGTTTGAAAAGACAAAAAAACCAACCAAACAAACAACAAGAACAAAAAAACAATAGACTAACAAATGACCTTCTTGGACCAAACATACATTTTCTGTGACTTCATCATTTGCCTAGTCTCCTGGCATCTAACTTCATCTCTGAGTCTTATTTCCAATTTCTCCAAGCCTGACCTTTTAAGTGCACTTACATTGAGCAGAATCACTAAAACCGTATAAACATGGACACAAGTTGTTTTCATACCTTGGCTATTGTAAATAATGCTGCTGTGAACATTGGGGTGCATGTATCTTTTTGAATTTTCTTCACATAAATACTTAAAAGTGGAATTTCTGAGTCATATGGTAGTTCTATTTTTAAATTTTTGAGGAACCTCCATACTGTTTTCCATAGTGGCTGCACTAATTTGCATTCCCACCAAGTGTAGGCAGGTTCCCTTTTCTACACATTCTTGCCAACACTTGTTACTTCTTGTCTTTTTTGAAGATAGCCGTTCTGACAGGTGAGGTGATAGTTAATTGTGGTTTTGATTTTCATTTCCCTGATGATGAGTGATGTTGAGCGTCTGTTCACGTGTCTGATGGCCATCTGTATGTCTTCTTTGGAAAAATGCCTATTCAGGTCTTCTGCCCATTTTTTGATTGGGTTGTTTGTTTGTTTGTTTGTTTTCATATTGAGTTGTATGAGTTCTTTATATATTTTGGATATTAACTCCTTATTGGACATATCATTTGCAAATATCTTCTTCCATTCGGTAGGTTCCACTTTTGTTTTGTTGATGGTTTCCTTTGCTGTGCAAAAGCTTTTTAGTTTGTGTCCCATTGGTTTATTTTTGCTTTTGTTGCTTTTGCTAGAGGAGTCAGATCCAAAAAATATTGCTAAGACCAATGTCAAAGAGCATAGTGCCTAAGTTTTCTTCTCAGAATTCTATGGTTTCAGGGCTTACATTTTAAGTCTTTAATCCATTTTCAGTTTATTTTTGTATCTGGTGTGGGAAAATGTTCTAGTTTCATTCTTCTACGTGTATCTGTCCAGTTTTCCCAGCACCACTTATCAAAGAGGCTGTCTTTTCCCCATTGTGTATTCTTGCCTCCTTTGTCGTATTAATTGATCATGTGCATGTCGGTTTATTTCTAGGCTCTCTATTTTATTCCATTGATCTATGTGTCTGTTTTTGTGCTAGTACCATACTGTTTTGATTACTGTAACTGTGTCATATCATTTCAAATATGGGAGTGTGGTACCTCCAGCCTTGTCCTTTTTTCTCAAGATTGCTTTGGCTATTTGGGATCTTTTGTGATTCCATACAAATTTTAGGATTATAGAGTTCTGTGAAAAATGCCATGGGTACTTTGATAGGGGTGGCATTGATTCTGTAGATTGCTTTGGGTAGAAAATATATTTTAACAATATTAATTCTTCTAATATATGAATACTGGGTATCTCTTTATTTATTAGTACTGTCTTCAATTACTTTTATCAGTGTCTTACAGTTTTCAGAGTACAGATCTTCCACTTTCTTGGTTAAAGAAAGCATTCCTAGGTATTTTATTCTTTTTGATGGATTGTAAATGGGATTGTTTTCTCAATTTCTCTTTCTGATATTTCATTACTACTGTATAGAAATGGAACAGATTTCTATATACTGATTTTGTATCCTGCAAATTTCTGAATTCATTAATTAGTTCTAATAGTTTTGTGGTGAGGTCTTTTGGATTTTCTATATATGGTACCATGTCATCTGCAAATAGTGACAGTTTTACTTCTTCCTTTACAACTTGGATGTCTTTCTTTTTTTTTTCTTGTCTGATTGCTGTGCTAGGATTTTCAGTACTTTGTTAAATAGAAGTGGCAAGAGTGGGCATTCTCGTCTTGTTCCTGATCTTAGAGGAAAAGCTTTGCTTTTTATCATTGAGTCTGAGGTTAGCTGTGGGTTTGTCATAAATGGCCTTTATTATGTTTAGATATGTTTCCTCTGTACCAACTTTGTTGGGAGTTTTTATCACAAATGGATTTTTAATTTTGACAAATGCTTTTTCACATCTATTGAGGTGATCATGTGTTTTTTATTCTTTGTTTTGTTAATGTGGTGTATCATATTGAATGATTTGTGGATATTGAACTATCCTTGCATCCCTGGAATAAATCCCACTTTATCATGATGTATGATCCTTTTGATGTATGGTTGAATTTGGTTTGATAATATTTTGTTGACGATTTCTGCATCTATGTTCATCAGGGACATTGGTCTGTACTTTTCTTTTTTTGTAGTATCTTTTCCTGGTTTTGGTTTCAGTATAATGTTGGCCTCTAAGAATATGTTAGGAAGTGTTCCTTCCTCTTCACTTTTTTGGAATAGTTTGAGATGGATAGGTTTTAACTCTTCTTTCAACATTTGGTAGAATTCCCCTGTGAAGCTATCTTTTTTTTTGTTTGGAGTTTTTTGATAACTGATTTGATTTCACTACCAGTAACTGGTCTGATTAGATTTTCTCTTTCTTCCTGATTCAGCCTTGAAACATTGTATGTTTTTAAGAATTCCCATTTCTTCTAGGTTGTTCAATTTATTGGCATATAACTGTTCATAGTATTCCCCTATGATTGTTTATATTTCTGTGATATCAGTTGTAACCTCTCTTTCATTTCTGATTTTATTTACTGGGCCCTCTTTGTTTCTTGATAAATCTGGCTAAAGGTTTATTAATTTTGTTTATCTTTTCAAAAAAGCAGGTCTTAGTTTCATCGATCTTTTCTATTGGTGTTTATTTTTGGTCTCTATTTCATGTATTTCCACTCTGACTGCAAGTTATTTTAATACACTTATTATCTATGAAAAACCAGAGGCTCAGAAAAGGAATTTATTTCTCCAGGATAATAGAGTTGAAGGGGAAGAGATAGGAGTACTTCACCTTTAATGTCATATTAGAACATTAAAGCTCCAGTTTTAGTTGCACATGAGTTAAAGCAGCTTATTTTTTAGACATAGACTTGGCTTGTACAGAATTCTGGCTACAGTTTAGGAAGTTGAAGTAAAAGAGGCTGTTCTAGTATAGATCCAGAATTTTACTTCCAATGCCAGGTTGGTCCTAAAGATTAATGAATATGTGAATTGTTTTTCACTTAATTTTTCTTTCTGTTCCATATAATAGCAATAATAATAATTATCATTTTCATTGATTGAGGGTGTACTATTTTCCAGGTGCTGCATAAATTTATTATCTCCTCTCCACCTTTATGAGGGCAATACTCTTCTTATTACCATTCATAGATAAAGATCCAAAGGCATCATATAACTTTTCCCAAGTTTGTTAATAACATTCCTAATAAATGATTGAGAGAGCTATGCACCTAAGTATGTCTGATTTTGGAAGCTGGGCACTAAAAATATTTTTGTGTGGCTGTAAATTTTATATTTAATAATAGCTAATGACATCCAAAATAACATTTATATACAGCCAAAACACATTAACTGTGATGTAATTTTGAGAAAATAAAAGTAGAAATATGAGTAAGAAACTCCTGTTTATGAATTTGAGTATTATATTCTGTCTCATCCAATTGAGGAAACAGTTCCGAACCATCAAAGGCCACTGTAACTTCTATTAATCCACCATGGCCCTTACCCCATAGAGAGGACCTATCTGTGATTGGAGGTGTATGGATATCAAGATTTTAATGTTTTGCCAGAATATTCACTATAAAAGCAGTGACGTTATATGATACAGCTTTTAGATAAATTAGATATACTGTATGTCCTAAGGCCTTAGCAAAAAAAGAGGAAAAATTACTCACCTCTTTGTTAATGACATGATACTATTACCATACTTTAAGAATATGCCTTAGGAAAAAGCAAGTGAACTTAATGATTAGTTAGTGTTATTGTTACCAAACTAAACTTGGGTCCACTTGCTGGTGTGCAGAAAAGCCAAACTACTGACACTGGGTTGTGGTGAAGGAAAGTACAGCGTTTATTGCAGGGCAAAAGCAAGGAGAATGGGCACCTCATGCTCAAAAGAACTGAACTGCCTGATGGCTTTCAGGGAAGGGTTTTAAAGGCCATGTGAAGGAGGGGCTGCAGGGTGCATGATTAGCTCATGCACGATTCTCGGCTTGGTTGGCATCAAGGTGAGGTTTCAAGCATCATCAACCTTCTGGTTTCAAATGGTCTAGGGTCTATGTTCTTACAGTCAGCAGTTTTCATCTGGTGGGTCTGCTTCCTATAAAAACAACCTAGGACTGTGTGTCGGGCCTTTATCTGTATCTTTCAGGGAACTGGGAGTTCAGTGATTCTGCTATGTGGCTGGTTTATAGTCTAAATTGTTACCAGTTTCCAAGCCCAACAGCTAACCTTTGTTTCTACATCTTCATATTCCTAATCCTTAACTCTTGACCCAGCCTTTTACTTCAAAAAAAGGAAGGACACAGAAGCTTGTACACAGTTTCATTATCAAGGCTAGTCCAATATTAACGATATCAAAATCACTGATTTTCACCAAAGCTCTTAACATCCAGATAGATATTATGGAGCAACTGTCATCCACAGATCAGTTTGTGTGAGTTATTTATTCTTTTTGTTTTTTTTAATAGGCACAGAAAGTTGTATTGAAGCCATTTTTCTGTCTAGAAGAGTTAGTGTAAATAAGGTTACGGTTAGAAAGACATAGACCTGGAATTTAAACAGTGCAGCAATCCCCCATATAGCCATCATAAAATAGTTATCAATAACTGAACATTTGCTTTATCTGTGTCTTTTTAAAGGTAGTTAAAGGCATTGCCATGTTATTTCAATACTTGCTCCCATATGCATCTCTGGAAACCAGACACCGTCACACATTACCACAATGTCATTTTCACACTTAACAAAATGAAGAATCCCTTAGTATCACCTAAATTCTGCCCATAATTAAATTTCCCCAGTTATTTAAAAATATATATATAAACTTATATTTTAACATAAACATATATATATTTTTCACATCATGCTTCTCTCTCTCTCGTGCCTTCTCTCGCTCATTCCTGCCTTTTCTGTGTGTGTTGAGTCTTTCATTCTTCTGCTTTGCAGTTAGCTTGTGATAAGTCAGCTCGTTCCTACTGCTCGAAGCCAGATGCTTCTCTGAAGCAATGACGACAGTTCCTGGGGCAGAAGCAGATGGCCAGTCACTCAGGCCCACAAATCTTCCAGTGAAACAGAATCTCTGCCAAAAGTATTTTCAGTTTTTACCAAGTCTGAACAAAGTAATAGCAGCCTCTTCTGACCAGCTCTGAATGTGCCCATCAGCAGTGCTGCAAGTCTGAGAAGACGTCATGCTCTCCTCCAGGAGTTCATGCCTTAAGTGTCCTGAACAACAGCTGTCTTCCCCTGTAACCAGAGCAGATGTGTCACATCAGTTTAAAAAGCAACCCAAAACCTGTCTTTTAGAAACTTGTAAGTAATGTCAATGTTCATTTTTTTTGCTTATTACCTCTTTCTTTTTAAGACCTAGGTAAACAATTAATATTAGAGAAGTATTATCTATGGACAATATTAAGAATTTATTCCTCTAAGTTTTCTAATACCAAGCTACATCAACTGGAAGTTCCAAAAATGCACATTGGATGGATTCTAAATCTGTGTCTTTGTTGGAATTGTTTTCTATTTGCCATACCAGTAAACTCCATTTTCAATTTCTGTCTATGATATGAGAGATGATGACTAAGAACTGGCTTCCTATTTCAGCAGTTTTTGTTTTAGAATTAGCAAGTGAATGTATAATGGTCGTACAAATATTAAAAGTAAGCTATAGAAATAAAACTGTGGTATGTATCAAATTATTATGGTTTTAAAATAAGATTTAAAATCAGCCTCACCAAGCAAATTAAGCTCATCATGTTATCATTAAGAACAACTTTAGCTTGTCGTGGATTTGGTTTTTTGGCATGTTGGAGTTTATGGCTTTATTTTATTAGTATATTAGTTACGTCTTGGTATTTTCATGACCCATCTCTCAAAAGGTCATTTGAAAAGCCCTGGATGCATGACTTTCTTCTCAGAATCACGTGTTCCTTCTTGGAGACAGGGATTAGAGACATAGTCACCAAAATAATTATTCCAAAGAAGGGGGGGGCAAAGACAATATTTTAATGATAAAAAGCAATATTGCTGGAATATTCTCTTCAGCTTTTATGGTGAGTGGAGCTTCGTGGTGGTGTATATGTTTTTAAAAAGATTTACTTTGGGGGCTTCCCTGGTGGTGCAGTGGTTAAGAATCTGCCTGCCAATGCCGGGGACATGTGTTTGAGCCCTGGTCCAGGAAGATCTCACATGACTCAGAGCAACTAACCTGTGCGCACAACTACTGAGCCTGTACTCTAGAGCCCACGTGCCACAACTACTGAGCCCGCGAGCTGCAACTACTGAAGCCCGTGTGCCTAGAGCCCGTGCTCCACAACAAGAGAAGCCACTGCAATGAGAAGCCCACGCACCACAACAAATAGTAGCCCCCTCTCACCGCAATTAGAGAAAGCCTGTGCACAGCAACAAAGACCCAACACAGCCAAAATAAATAAATAAATAAAATAAATACATTTATTAAAAAGATAAAATGAGAAATGATTTTAAAAAAAAGATTTACTTTGAACAAAAGCAAATTGTAAATGTTTAACTATTCTAAACACAAATATTTAAGGAAGAAAACTTCTTAAATTGTTATAGAAAAGTAATCCAGAATCTGTTCATTTTTGTGAAACCAACTTTAGAAATCAAGATGAATATTTGTTGTATTAGATTTGATCACCTAACAATTATACCATATATATTAAATTACATAAATTTGTTTTTTTGTCTTTTTTTCAAAAATAACTCATTAACATTTATTATACATCATTCTAGACACAAGCTTGCTGTGCATTTTAAACATAATATCTCTCTAACCTAGTTTTTAGAACTTATTTTAGCAATAGAATTTTTTAATGGGGAAATATAGTATTTATTTCATTTTTTATTTTTAAGTTTCTTTCCTATTCACTTTTTTTCCATTGGATATAGTTGATTTACAATGGTGTGTTATTTTCAGGTGTACAGCAAAGTGATTCAGATATATATTTTATATGTATATATATATATATATATATATGTATATATATACACACACACACACATTCTTTTTCAGATTCTATTTCTTTATAGGTTATTACAGAGTATTGAGTAGAGTTCCCTGTGCTATAGAGTAGGTCCTTGCTGTTTATTTATTTTATATATAGTAGTGTGTATATGTTAATCCCAAACTTCTAATTTATCCCCTTCCCCTCTTTCCCCTTTGGTAAGCATAAGTTTGTCTTCTGTGTCTGTGAGTCTGTTTCTGTTTTGTAAATAAGTTCATTTGTATCATTTTGTTTAGATTCAACATAGAATTTCTATATAGTAGTGGTGCAAAAGGAGGACATTTGTTCTAGGGTAATAGCATTAGTAGAGGGACTGAGGGCTGAGAGGTAAAGATCCGGTTCTGAAGCTGGTATGTCCAGGGCAGAGAGGCCAAAAGGAAAGTTAGTAAAGCACTAGGTTGGGTAAGAATAAAATGTTTGGATGCAATTCTCTAGCATTTCCTAAAGCGTGCTCTCTGCAACATTAGCCCTCAGTGTACTTCATGGGGAAAAAGAAAAATCAATTTCTAAACAAACTTGGAAATTTTCATCTATCATATCTTCCTTCTAAGATTTATAAAGTATTTTAGCAGATTAAATATTTTGTTATGTCATAAATAGAAATATTTCAACATTATTTAACCTAGTATCTCCAAAACATGTTTGACCAGCAAATTTTTATGCTGTATCTATAAATATTCCATATACCTAGTGTTCCAAGAAATATAATTCAGAAAACACTGCTCTGTGCAAAAACAGTACACAAATAGGCTCTTGGGAGATTAAAGAAATGTTGAAAGCAATGCTTTATTTTCTTAGTGTATTTAGATAGATAGATAGATAGATAGATATTATTTGAAGTATTGTTGATTTACAATGTTGTGTTAGTTTCAGGTATACAGCAAAGTGATTCAGTTATACATATATATATTTTTTTCCAGATTCTTTTCCCTTATAGGTTATTACAAAACACCGAGTATAGTTCTCTTGCTATATAGTAGGTCCTTGTTGGTTATCTATTTTATATATAGTAGTGTATATATGTTAATCCCAAACTCCTGATTTATCCCTCACCCCCTTTCCCCTTTGGTAACCATAAGTCTGTTCTCTATGTCTGTGGGTCTATTTCTGTTTGGTATATAAGTTCAATTACATCATTTTTTTTTTTTAGTTTCCACATATAAGTGATATCATACGATATTTGTCTTTGTCTGACTTACTTCACTTGGTCTGATAATCTCTATGCTTTTTATGCTTCATGTAAGAATAGAATATTAGCTAAACTCAGAGACTAGTGGCACCAGCAGGGTAACACTAGAGTTTTATCATTATGACAAAAGATTCATGTATGAGGTATTCATGGCTCCCTGAGGAGGGAGTGATTAACAGCCTGGGGGAAGGGGGAAGATTACTATCTCTCATGGAGATGATGTCTGAGTTGGGTTTTAGAGAATCAATGTGCCAGATTGACCAAAGGGAATTCCTAACAAGTGGAAAGATGGGTGTGGAGACATAGATATACAATACATGGTGTGGACATTTTTCCACAGAGTTTTATTTTTCTGGAACATAAAGAATTTGTGATTCAGGGAAGAGAGAGAATGACAGAAAATGAAGCTGGAGGGGTTCATGGACCAGACAAGTAAGGGCCTCATTTACAATGATGCTTATTTTATAGGTTGACATAAAGCTGGGAAGGGTCTTAGAGAAGGGAATTATGTAATCGGATTTGTTTTGTAGAGTGATCACTTGAACAGCCGTCTGGAGACAGTGTTGGGACAGACAAGGAGCAAGAAGAACACTGAGCAAGTTGTCAGTAGGTAGCGTCTCAGGAAGTAAAAAGAGTCCAGAGAATAAGAGAGACATCGATGACACAGACTTGAGGATGCACGATGGACCATGGTAGGATGAGGGTAGCAGAACCAAGTGTGCCGATGGCCAAAAACAGGCACGACAGGGAAGTTATTCTTGGCTTGTGTGTTTGGTTTGTTTTATTTCATTTCAGTGGCTGACAGGACGATGGCAACTGTGGTTGGGCAGTTTCAAGGAATAACTTTCTTATCGATATCCTGCACCGCACTCCCTGATTGCCCTTCTGCTACACCTCCTTGACAAAATTCCAATCCTGCGTGAAGCCCACGACCTGCTTTCTCCAAAACTGAGTGGACGGATTAACTACTTAACGGAACAGCTTTAATGGCATTTACAGTAGACGGGCCCTTTATGTGCTCAGCAATCTTATTACGTTTGCTCCGGTTTCCATGGTTATTTCATACATTCTCCACGGTCCTCGAACTTCCATCACCCGGCTCCCTACGCACCCTCAACAGGGGACAAAACAGAAGGCAGCATTCACTCGACATTCATTCAACAGACCTACCCATGATGAGAACATCGCTTTTCTCCTCCACTCAGCCAACAGAAAACGTTTCCTCTCCGTCTCTCCTCCCGTCCACCACCAGCTGCGTCACCTCGCTCCCACTCTCAGCATCTTTCACGCATTCAGGAGCTGTGGCGCCGCCTCTCCCTCTCCCTTTCCTTTACCTCCATCTACTCCCTTCCTATCAACCCCAGCACTAAACATAACACTTTCCAACATTTGAAACTAAGAACCTTCTCCCGAAAGCTAAGTCATTGACAATAAACTTTGGTGTTAAGTAAAATCAAAGTCGTGGGAAACAGCACCCCGCCTCTGAAACTCTCCATCTGCGTTCGCGCTTGCTCCTATTGCTAGACCTTTCTTCTCCCTCCTCACGTGATCAGCTTTATTATGCCCTGGAGGGACAGCATTAGGACACCTGTGGATGGAAACGTCCTTGACCCAGGGTCAATGCGGGACTAGTTTGCTGCGGCTGCCACAACAAAGTTACAAAGACCGCGCGACGTAAACAACAGAAGTGCATCGTCTCACACTTCTGGGGCTGGAAGGCTAAGGCCAGCGCTCCTCTCCTCCGGGGTTTCCGGTGCGGCGTCTCTGCGTGGCTCGCTGATGGCGGCCCTCTTGCTTCTGCCCACGTGGCCGTCCCTGTGTTGCACACATCCTTGGTGTCTCCTCTGCTTCTTATAAGAACACCAGTCCTATTGGAGGAGGGCTTTTCCCTCGCAACCTCGCTTTACCTTAATCATCTCTTTGAAGACCTTATCTCCAAATATGGCCACACTCGGAGGTACCAGGGGTTGGAACTTCAACACATGCATGTGCGGGACGGGGGCGGGGCGGGCATAATTCAGCCACAGGCAAGAGCTCTAAGCAGTTACGAAGGAGGAGCACAGCGAAGACTCTTATAACTTGACTGACTGCTACGCATTAGGTTATTGGTTTCGTCTCTTATTCTGAAGGTGGAGGGAACCGTTTCAGACCTACTGTAACACCTGGACTTTGGTCACAGCACCTGTAATGCATAGGAGAGATTCATGAGGGACAGTGTTTTGACAACGCAGTTGATACGGAGAACTGATGGACTGCGGAGGATAGTGAAAAGCACTCGAAGACCACTCGCAGTTTTTGAACTTGGATGAGTAGGTGGCCATTGGGATATTTCTAGAAAGACGGAACAGAAGAAGAGCAATTGTGGGAAGAAGGATGAAGTGTTTTGACAACGCAGTTGATACGGAGAACTGATGGACTGCGGAGGATAGTGAAAAGCACTCGAAGACCACTCGCAGTTTTTGAACTTGGATGAGTAGGTGGCCATTGGGATATTTCTAGAAAGACGGAACAGAAGAAGTGCAATTGTGGGAAGAAGGATGAAGTGTTTTGACAACGCAGTTGATACGGAGAACTGATGGACTGCGGAGGATAGTGAAAAGCACTCGAAGACCACTCGCAGTTTTTGAACTTGGATGAGTAGCTGGCCATTGGGATATTTCTAGAAAGACGGAACAGAAGAAGTGCAATTGTGGGAAGAAGGATGAAGTGTTTTGACAACGCAGTTGATACGGAGAACTGATGGACTGCGGAGGATAGTGAAAAGCACTCGAAGACCACTCGCAGTTTTTGAACTTGGATGAGTAGGTGGCCATTGGGATATTTCTAGAAAGACGGAACAGAAGAAGAGCAATTGTGGGAAGAAGGATGAAGTGTTTTGACAACGCAGTTGATACGGAGAACTGATGGACTGCGGAGGATAGTGAAAAGCACTCGAAGACCACTCGCAGTTTTTGAACTTGGATGAGTAGCTGGCCATTGGGATATTTCTAGAAAGACGGAACAGAAGAAGTGCAATTGTGGGAAGAAGGATGAAGTGTTTTATTTCAGGGGCACTGAGATTGAGACAGCAAACCAGTGCTTAGGAGAAAGTCAGGGAAGCAGAGGTAATATCAGGCACAATGCCAACCGATACACTGAGGGAAAATACAGAATAAGAGGGCCAGGTGCGTCTGTGGGGACGCTTACACTTAGAGGAAGAATGATGGGGAAATTGTTAAAATTGATAAGGAAATGAAATTCATGGAAGCGAAGAAAGGAGAGCGTTTGAAAAAAAAAAAGAGAGAGAGAGAGAGGACTTCAGAGCCTAAGGCTGCAGTTTGCCATCTTCAATGAGTAAGATGGAGCTCACGGGAAAATGCGGTCGGGGGTCGGGGGGGAGGTCAGGGACCCAGAACAAGCATGGATCCACTACCTTACATCAGAAGCTTTATGGGCTGTATCTCTGACACTGAAGGCAGGTATCGGATTTCATTTGTTTCTGTGTTAGAGCCAGGTTTGAAATCTAGGTCTTTTCATTTTCATACCCTGCTTCATGGAAATGAGTCATAGTAAATTACCTATATGGAATGTTAAAATAAATACATTTGAAGTCAAAACACAGTATTGAACAGAAAATAGAATTGGTAAGAATAAATGATAGATAGATAGATACCTAGATGTAGATAGACTCTAAAAAAACATTAGTAGAAGCTAATTTCTACTAAGTAGCTTTTTTGACATTCTTCAACCTCATATGTAGGTCACCAAGTGCCAATAAGAGATCTCCATAAGCATTTATGAAGTCCTCATTAGTCAAAATTGACAGTCCCAAGTGAAAACTATTTAAACCAAGACAAGATAACTAACTGTACTTTTGATAAAATTCTTCTTTCGTTATTGTGTTCAATTTCTTTTATATACTAATTCTAACTAATTCAACTCAGTTTCCTATGCTTTCTTTGTAGATTATTGAAACCTAGAATCTGGTCATTGAAAGTTCTTGAAGGTGGAAATGATAGATGCTTAGAACAATGACATCAGACAATACTTATTTTTAGTAAGAAAATTAATTAAAGCTGAAGAAATATCATATAGCTCATTTTAATTCTATTTTTTTTTTCAATAAAAACATGTTCTGGGTATTCACTATGGGTCAAACATTGTGGAAGCAACTGAAATATAAAAACTCGTAAGAAATGGTACTTACACTAAAGTGATCCAAAGTGAGGCAAACAGATATATTTATAAAACTATGTTACATGTTGCCACTTAACACAATGGCTGGATCATCATAGGGAAATGGAAAAAGATGAAGCCAGAGAGGAGAGTATAACCAGATAATGAAGAACATTGAACAACATGCTTAAGAGTTTATTTTCATTTTATTCTGAAGACTATGAGAGCTATTGAAGAACTTTAATTGGGAGATAAAAATGACCAGATTAACATTTAAGAAGTATGATTAGCAAAAGAACATGCTGATTTTGAATTGCTGTCAAATATTGAAGGGTGTCATTAAAATAGATTAAGCAAACAGTGTAATGAATTTGCACTGAGAGTAAATCTCTTTCAAAGTAACATATTGCGATTCCAAAATAACACAGCACCGTTATTTCAATTTTGTGCTATATTAATTACTTTTAGGTAATTTTATTAGAATAGAGGTAAAACTGATTCAAGAAGTTATTTATGATATTTTTTAAAATGTAAATCTCTCCACTAACAAATTCTGTGCAAAACTTGACTGTCAACCAATCTCTATCCGCGATTAATAACTGGCTCTATCCCAATGGTATGTGTTAAGTAATTTTGTACCTAAAACTTTTTAAAAATAAAAATAGTACTGGCATAAAGGAAAATAATGTGAAAAAATATACATATATGTATATAATTGAATCACTTCGTTGTATACCTGAAACTAACATAATACTGTAAATCAACTCTACTTCTGTTTTAAAAAATAGAGCTGGCAAAAATAGTTGCTCTAACACAAATCAGTGTTACTCAAGGAAATTCCGCCTGTGCTGCCATAACTGTGGCTGGGTTTGCTGAACCTCTGGAAGCCTGATGCCCGAGCAGGCACGGACTGCTAGTACGTGCACACAATGGACAGGCTTGCATTGGGAACACTTAAAGAGGAAGAAGAGAGACATTTATATCTCAGGATGAATTTGGAGCAGCCCTGGGGAATCTTTTCCACTAGACTTATGAATTAAAGTTTTTAATCTTCCTAAGTATTGGAGAACTATATGACACAATAGGGTCAGAATTCCTAGCTATTTAATATAAATCTCTGTCCATGGATTTTGGAAAACTTCCAGATGAATAATACATTTAAATTGCATAAGGATAAAATATTTATTATCTTTTTTCTAGTCTAGAATATAATGATATGTATTTAGGAAGACAAGCATAAAAACAGATCAGTATGATACTTGAGATGTGAGTCTACGCCCCTTGGAAAATTAGGGGGTAGTTTTGTTTGTGTTTGTGTTTGAGCGTGTTTTACAAAGAAATATAGGAATTCCAGAAATGATTCTTCATTTATTGCCATTCCATTTTGGTTAGTATAATTCCAAGGGAAAATATGTGCAACTGATTGAGTTAATTGTTTCCGTTTGAAAACCAAGACAAAAGATGTGTCCTCCACATGCCACACCAGGTACAGTGTTACTGATGGAATAGCTAAAAGCAGGACTCGTGGAAGAACATATTTCACATTTTACAGTAGGTGGCATTTAGTGCAGTTCCACTGATTTCCTTATGAACACGTAAATGCTGCTTTTAGCAAATTTGTGGCTCCAAATGGGAATTGATCAGGAAGATGAGGAAAGCCAGGGAGGAGAAAGTATGCCAAGATTTAAGGAGGTCAAAAGAAACTGGAATGTTGACACGTGAGTAAAGCTCAGTAAATTTAATGCTATTTCCATTGTTTTTGAGCAACGTATTTTATGATCTCCACATTGACAAGTAGGCCAAAATGTATTTCAAGAAATAGGCCTCTTCATTTTCACAATTTATCAGGATAATATTATTTTGTGAATAAATAGGGCAGTCTTGATTTGAGAATTTTCACTTGGCCAGATGTGAAATAAGAATTGAAGAGTTTTTCTAATACAAAGATATAGATATAGTTCTTTACTTCAGTTAATTGAAATGTGAGGATCTCTTTTACTTATAAAGATGAAATATTAAGCATTCTGCAGTCTTTGTCAGGCACACATTGCTGTATTTTAGCAGATCTCAATATAAAAGGGCTGCTTCGTCTAATTTTTTGTTATTCAAGAAGATGGAAAAAAGTTAATAACCAGCAAAAGAGTCTATAAAGATGGCTTCCTATGCTACTAATAAATCCTTTTCTAAAAATATTACCTCCTTAGTCATTTGAGTGTGTGTGTGTGTGTTCTAAGAATTGGGGGCCAAGGGCTACAGCTTAGGGAGAAGCAGGAGATCACCCTGTCTTGTAAAATGTGCTGTCTTCCAAGGGGCCCTGCAAGCAGCAGTGTCCGTCACGAGGCTGTGAAGTCTGAAAGGACAGCCTGCTGAGGACACTAGGGTGACGACGTCCCAGGCTGTGGCTTTCGCAGAGGAATGCCCCTGTCTGCTTTGTGATCATGGCTCAGGGAAAAGCATAAAGCTCTTATCCATCGTGTCCCCCTAAGGAGGACTGGCCAGGGGAATGGGAAGCCAGGAGAAGAATGCCCCTCTCTGCTCCCTGCCTAAGGGCTGACAAACCTGGAGGAGTCCAAATAGGGCCACTCGACCTATGGTCAGCTTGCCAGGCCATGGGGTCCTCACCAAATGATGACAGGATTCATTTCTAACCTCTCACCACCTGGGTAAGACATTCCCCAGATATGAGTAAGGAAATAAAATTGAATCTTAAAATAATAAAAGAGGACACTTCAAAGAAATGGGCAGAGAGCCAAAAAAGTTTTTTAAAAAGCAACAAAATGATTTTTGTATATTGAGGAAAAGAAATTAAAAATAGACTCCATTGACGCTCCATTGACAGAGGAGTGGATAAAGAAGATGTGGTACATATACACAATGGAGTATTACTCAGCCATAAAAAAGAATGAAAAATGCCATTTGAGACAACATGGATGGACCTAGAGATTATCATACTAAGTGAAGTAAGTCAGACAGAGGAAGACAAATATCATATGATATCACTTATATGTGGAATCTAAAAAAATGGTACTAATGAATGTATTTATAAAACAGAAATAGGTTCACCGATACAGAAAACAAACTTACAGTTACCAGGGGAAGGGAGGGGAGGGATAAACTGGAGGATTGGGATTAACATATACACACTACTATATATAAAATAGATAACTAATAAGAAACTACTGCATAGCACAGGGAACGCTACTCAATACTCTGTAGTGGCCTATATGGGAAAAGTATCTTAAAAAGAGTGGATATATGCATATGTATAACTGATTCACTTTGCTGTACACCTGAAACTAACACAACATTGTAAATCAACTATACTCCAATAAAAATTATTTTAAAAAAAAAGAATTCTTAAAATAATACAAGAAGACACTTCAAAGAAAAGAGCAGAGAACACAATAATGTTTAAAAATTTTTAAAACAGCAACAAAATAATTTTGTATATTAAAAAAATGTTAATAAAGAAAATTAAAAATGGACTTCCCTGGTGGTGCAGTGGTTAAGAATCCACCTGCCAATGCAGGGGACACGGGTTCGAGCCCTGGTCTGGGAAGATCCCACATGCCGCGGAGCAACTAAGCCCGTGCGCCACAGCTACTGAGCCTGCGCTCTAGAGCCTGCGAGCCACAACTACTGAGCCCGCGTGCCACGACTACTGAAAAGCCCACATGCCTAGAGCCCATGCTTGGCAACAAGAGAAGCCACCGCAATGAGAATCCCATGCACCGCAATGAAGAGTAGCCCCCGCTCGCTGCAACTAGAGAAAGCCCTCGCACAGCAACAAAGACCCAACACAGCCAAAAATAAATAACTAAATAAATACATAAAAGCAACCATTAAAAAAGGAAAGAAAAGAAAATTAAAAATAGATTGCTGAAAGCAAATTAATTTGGGAAATTGAAGGTCAGAATACACACAACACAAAGAATGATGGTATGGCATTTATGGGTTGAATTGCCCTATTAAAAGACAAATACTAGGTTGGATTAGAAAACAAAATCCAGCTATGTGCCTTTCACAAGGAACAAGACAAAAACAAAGTCACATAGAAAGGCTAACAATAATGAAATGACTAAGGATATATTAAATAATCATCTAAAAATCAAATAAACTGACCTATGACATGAAAAGCATTAAATGAGGCCAAAACCAAGTATATTTATAATGATAAAGACTAGATTGGGAGTTCCAGTTTCAGACGTAAAGAGCTGGGAAGAACTTGGAAGTTGTTACTCCTAAACCTACAGCAAGAGAAAGCTGAATAAACTGAAAATCAGTGATTTTTTTTCTTAGACCTTTCGGAGAACTAAGTTCGTAGTGAAAGTCTCCATCCCCGAATCTGGAGTGACGGGCAAACCTAGAGCCTCCTAGCTGAGATCTGCTTACCTGCAGCAGAAGCCCTTGAGCTGTGAACGGATAGGAACCCGTAAATGGGATTTTGACAAATTATCGAGGCAGAGTGAAGACTAGTGTAAGAGTGAGATCTCCTGGGGGCTGAGTTCCGAGCGAGCGTCACACTTCTTGGACTTTACCTTTAGGGACCTCCCCTGATTGTCACAGTGAAGACTGGGGAAAAGTCCCTTAGTGGCTCTGACAGGGGAAGAGAAGAGTGAGCTTTGTGATAAATGCCCGGAGACTTTGCTATGACAAGAATCAAGACTTCCTCAGAGCCTGGTCCCTGTCTTCCTAAGAGGAGAAGCCATACAAGAAAAAACACTCGTGAAGGTCACAGGCCAGAGATATAGGCCCCATGAAAGAGATTTAACTGGAAATTTGTGGAATGCCCTCTGTCATCCATACCTTATTATAAGAATAGTGGATTACAACGATTACAACTGTATACAAACAGACTCTCTGAGAAGTACTTAAGGAATTCCAAAGTCAAGAAGGAAAAAAAAAAAAAAGGACACAAGACGAGTCTGAAGTCTTGTCACTTAACAGCCACAGCAAACAGTAAGGAAAGCCCAACTCCAAACCAGATTAGCACAAAACTACACCCTAAGGACCTATCACCTCACTTCCCATTATCCAGTAAAACATGCTCGGATTTCATGAAAAAATTACAAGGCACATCAAAAAGTAAGAAAAAAACCATCTGAAGAGACAATGTGAGCGTCAGACCGGATCCAGATATGACAACAGGTATTGGCATTCTCAAACAGGGAATTTAAAATAACTGTGATTAGGGAATTCCTTGGCAGTCCGGTGGTTAGGACTTGGTGATTTCATTGCCATGGGCCTGGGTTAGATCCCTGGTCAGGAAACTGAGATCCCACAAGTCGTGTGGCATGGCCAAAAATAAAATAAAATTAAATTTAAAAATAAAATTAAAAAATAACCACGATAAACATGATAAGGGCTCTAATGGGAACAGCAGCAACAAGTAAGAGGAAGTGGGTGATGTAAACAGACAGATGGGAATTCTAAGAAAGAATCGAAGGAAGTGCTAGAAGTCTAAAAGACTGACAGAAATGAGGAATGCCTTTGATGACCTCGTCAGGAGACTGAACACAGCAAGGGAAGAAATAGCTTACCTAAAGAATGTTTGATAATCACAAATTTTCATGCCTCATAGGCTAGCCTTAAGGCATGTACAGCAAAAATTTCTATTAATAGAAAGAGAAGTACACAATTCTACCATCATGGTGGGAGATTTTAATATATATCTTTCAGAAATTGTCAGATGAAGTGGACAAAAAAGATAAAAGGTACAGAATGTGTTTGCTTTTTGCTTCTTCTATTTGCTTTGTTAACAAGATATATGATGCTCCTTGCCTCTGAGTAGGTCTGTGCTGCATGAAATATGAAGTAACTGGAATCGCCCTCAATTTTGTCTCCCTATTGTCCCTCCTCCCTCCCCCTTCCCCATCTCTGTCTGGATTGGGACCAAATGCTGAGGATAGAATTCAAATGAAACAATTAACATGATTGATCTAATATAGATAGAATTTTATAGCCAATAACAAAGGAAAAAATCACAAAGAAATGTTAACAATCCACAGATATTCTTACCCCAAACCCTAATTCTTTGCCCCTGCAGTAGTAGACATTGGCTATGTATAAGGCCACAACAAATAACTCAATTAATTTCTGGAAAAAGAATCTATACAGGCCTCATTTTCAAGCTACAATGCAATAAACTAGATGTTAGCTACAAATGACTCAAAACATACACATACCCATAAAGAATAAAAAATTTAAAATCCATTTCTAAATAAAACTTGGGTTAAAGAGGAATCAAAACAAATATATATATATATGAACTTTAAGACTTAATCATGAATCTCCATATTTCAAAAATAATGGAGTTAGACCAAAGCAGTACTAAGAGGAAAATTTATGACTATAAATGCATTCATTATAATTCAAGAATATTTTAAATAAATGAATTAAACATTCAGTCCAAGAAATTACAAAGAAGAACAAGGTTAATTTTCTTTTAAATATAGACAATAAAATCAAAAGTAAAAACTAATTAAAATAAATAACAAGTAAATTATGCCAATTAAGTATAATAATGTCTGGCCAAGTATTATTTTTATCAAAATAAAAGTTGTTAGCAACACATTATTAGTAATGAGAAAACAGACAGAAAGAAAAAATAAATTCAGTTGCAATACATGATGACAGCCAAGTAGATAGATAAATGACGAAAATTGACTCAAGAAGACAGAGAAAACACAAAAACACCAATATCCACAGACTATATTGAAAAGAATACTGGATTTTCTATTGCACGGATTGACAAACATTTTTCTGTAAACCTTCAAGTTGCGAACTTTCAAAGATGCGAACAGGTGTTCGCATGTCCAGTCACGTAAGTTAGTTCACGTGTCTGGCATACATTGTCACATGCGTGCATCCTCTACAAGTGGTTGTGCTGTTGTGTACTTTACTGTACAGGACTGTATAGAGCACAGTAGCACAGTATCTTTATTTCAAGATCAGGATGTCTGGAAGCAAGTGTAAAAGCAGCGGTGATGTAGCTGGTACTGCTAAGAAGTGCCAGGAATTGGAGGCCCAGGGAAAGGATGAAGAGAGACAAGAGGAAGAAGTAGTAACTGAAGAACTGAAGAGACTCACGACGCAGGAAATGGCAAGGGGATTTTCTTTATTAGAGGAAGCACTGTTAGTTTTTGAGGCACAGGACCTGAAGGTAGAATGGTATACGAAGGTCGCAGCATCTGTTCCACATGCAATCCAGTGCTACCATGTCATCTATGATGAGAAAAACAGATCTACTACCCAGACATCACTGGATCGTTTTTTCAAGAGGGTAGATAGAATTGAATCCGACAAGGAACCAGAACCTGTGCCATCAACGTCAGGTGTGAGTGAAATTGCAGTTTGCCCTCGGTCTCCTATTGCTGATGATTCTTCAGCTCTACCATCTCCCACCTCCTCTCCCTCCTCCAGTCAGTAACTCTTCTCGCCTGTTCACTCCATGCCAGCCCCTGGATGCCAGCTGTTGTGCTGTACTACTGTACTTTTCAAGGTGCTGTACTGTAAGACTAAAAATGTTTTCTTTACTTTTTGTGTTTGTTTTTTATGTATTATTTGTGTGAAAAGTATTATAAACCTATTACAGTACAGTACTATATAGCCAATAGTGTTAGTTGGGTATGTAGGCTAAATCTGTCAGACTTACGAACAAATTGGACTTACGAACGCGCTCTTGGAACAGAACTCGTTCACATGTAGGGGACTTACTGTATTTGAAACTTTGCCAGCAAGATTGTCTCTATTACAAATACACAGTTCTGGAGATCTATAAAGATGGCAGGATGAAGGGACGTGGAGCTCACCTGCCCCCAGGAACACATCCAAAAAATCTACATGGGGAACAATTCTCATGGAAAACTAGATACTGGCAGAAGGACTCCTGTACAACCAAGGCTGAGGAAAGCCACACAGGTAATCAGAATGGAAGGAAAGCAATCAGGTCAGGACCTGGGCCCCTGCGAGGGGACTCGGAGGAAAAGGGAGAACACACAGGTGGACACTTGCCCCAGGGACTGAGTGGGGAGAGCCACAGATTGGGGGCCCCAGTCCTGGGACCCCCAGCAGGAAGACAAGCCCCCCTTGCTGATTGGAGGGCCACTGGGACCCACAGGAGGGCAGCGGGAAGCCTGAGGGTGGCCTGTGCTGGCTTGTCCCGGGCCGGGCGGAAAGAGGTCTGCTCTGTGGCTGCTAGGTTTCCCACACTGGCCTCGGCCCCAGCTGAGCAAACACTATGGTCCCAGGCACGGGGCGGTGCCGGGTCTGGGGCAGCCATAGGTGGGCAGAAGATTTGACCATGGGACATCCAGGACCCACGATCCGGGGGCGGAGCCCAGGTGGGGCAGTGGTGCCATTGTGGGCGCTCGCCTTAGGGCACCTTAGAAGCCACCCAGCCCTGGGACAGGGGCCCCTCCACTTCAGCCCCACCCCCGACCACGGCGGCCGGCACACCCTGGGGAAAGACACCAGTCGCATCCATGTCAAATCCCACCACAGGCACTGGACACAGAGTCCCCGCAGGGACGTCCCCACATAAAAACTCCGCTTCAAGGCCGCAGTAGGTAACTGGTTCACCGAAGTTCGTAGAGGCAGAGAACATTAAGCAAAATGAGAAGGCAGAGGATCTGCTCTCAATCGAAAGAGTGAGAGAAAAACCATAAAAAAAAAATAATGAAACAGAAATAAACAGGTTACCAGATAAAGAATTCAAAGCATTGGAAAAAATAATGCTAACTGAATTAGGGAAAAGAATGAATGTACAAAGTGAAAATTTTAGCAAGGATCTAGAAAATACAAAACAGACCAAATCAGAAATAAAGAATTCAATACTGGAATAAAAAACACACTAGAAGGAATGAATAGAAGACTAAGTGATACAGAAGAATGCCTAAGTGATCTGGAAGAGAGAATAATGCAAATCATCCAATCAGAACAGCAAAAAGAAAATCAAATTTTAAAAAATAAAAACATTTTAAGAGATCTCTGGGAAAACAATAAGAATACCAACATTTGCATTATAGAGGACCCAAAAGGAGACTAGAGAGGATTGAAAATGTACTTGAGGAAATTTGTATATTATCACTTTCAATCGTCACAAAACCTTTATGGTGCGCTATTATTATTTTCATTTTATAGATGTAGACTGGGGACATAAAGGAAAAGAATTTAGTTCAAAGTAATATTTTCAACAATGATTCAATTTTAGCAAAATATCTTATGCTAGAAAACTATATTTCTTGTCATATAAATTTCCTGTGGACTGTTAGGAAATTATTTTATCGATGGAAATAACAAGGTCCAAGGAAGTTAAGTAACCTGCACCAGGTTACATACTCAATAAATGCTAAGTTACCAGTATTATACAGATTTATAGTTCTGAAACACACACACACTGCCTGACCTGTATTAAAGTTGAGAAACCTGAAGATAACAGGGCATCACTGATGTGATGGTTCGCTGGATCTTTGTGGATTCTATTTCCCACACTTCAGACACACGGGTCTTATCAAGGCCTCCAAATCACTAGCCGCTTTGGCTCATCCAGTTGCGTTAGTATAAGGGCATCACTATCATGGACCAATGTGATGCACTGTGGTGCATCCACAAGGCACAGATCTCCTTGGACCACATTGTGACACAGTGTGCCCTGGGGCAGAACTCTAAAGGTCTCTAAATGTCTTGTCTATTCCAAGTAAATGTGAGCTTTTTTTTTTAATTGAAGTACAGTTGATTTACAATGTTGTGTTCATTTCAGCTGTACAGCACAGTGATTCAGGTACAGTTCCCTGTGCTATACAGTAGGTCCTTGCTGTTTACCTATTTTATATATAGTAGTGTGTATCTGTTAATCCCCAAATCCTAATTTATCCCTTGCGCCCTTTTCCCCTTTGGTAACCATAAGTTTGTTTTTTATGTCTGTGAGTCTACTTCTGTTTTGTAAATAAGTTCATTTGTATCATTCTTCTAGATTCCACAAACAAGTGATATTATATGGTATTTATCTTTCTCTGTCTGACGTACTTCACTTAGTATGATCATCTCTAGGTCCATCCATGTTCCTGCAAATGGCATTATTTCATTCTTTTTTATGGCTGAGTAATAGTCCATTGTATATATACACCACGTCTTCTTTATCCATTCACCTGTTGATGAACACTTAGGTTGCTTCCATGTCTTGGCTATTGTAAATAGTGCTATGAACATAGGGGTGCATGTATCATTTTGAATTAGAGTTTTCTCCAGATATACGCCCAGTAGTGGGATTGCTGGATCACACGGTAATTCTATTTTTAGTTTCTTGAGGAACCTCCATACTGTTCTCCATAGTGGCGGTATCAATTTACATTCCCACCAACAGTGTAGGAGGGTTCCCTTTTCTCCACACTCTCTCCAGCATTTATTGTTTGTAGACTTTTTGATGATCGTCATTCTGACCAGAGTGAGGTGATACATCATTGTAGTTTTGATTTGCATACGAACTGTTTATGATGCTCTTTGTTAGTAAGAATGGAAAATAACAAACTCATCAAATCAGTGGCCATACACCATGCACCTGTTATTCTACTCCAGCAAAGACAATCACATCTGGCTCAGGAGCTGCAACTTGGATGAGGCCTTGGTAGACTTTCCAGTAGTCTGCTGCATCCTCCAGCCAGGCAGCAGACGAGCCAGCCCTGAAATCCTGTGTTAGCATCTGCTCCTTTGAACACTCCTGGCACCGGCTACTGCGATTTGGCTTCCCTACGAAGCATGCTCTGAGATGAAGATGAGTTTGCCAGACATTTGTTAAAGAGTACTCCTGGGACTCCACAAGTGTAGAAGAGACAGAAAGGAAACAGGATTGGACAGAAGGAGAAGCAGAGCTGCGATGACGTCCCGGTAAAAGACTCCCCGGATTCCACGGAGACGTCTGGAGCAGGCATGGCCTTTCAGAGTTGCCCCAGGTTGGGAAAGAGGGGCCTGGGCCGATCGGTCACTGGGTGCAGGAGAACCCCATTAGCAGCTGTGACCTTGAGCGGGCCAGTCTCCTTCAGCCGAGGCCATCACCGTAAATGGCTGTCAGTCTGGAAGCATCTCCCAGCAGCTTTCTCCCCATCTTCATCATTCTCAGCTGCCGACAGAAGGAGCCCTTCATTTGTTGAGGGAAATACGGGCTGCTCACCAGCGCACCCACCCCTGTCAGGTGACAGTCTGCGGGGCCGCTTCTGGGCTTTCAACTTCTCCGTCTGCACAAATATCACATTGTTCTAATTACTGCAGCTTTATAATAGGTCTTGCTGTTTGGAAGCGTCTAGCATTGTACTCCCAAGGATCATAAATTATCCCGCCGTTTCTTTAGCCTTTCATCTTAAGAAGGATTTTAGTTTCTAGTGCAGAGGCTTTGAACCTCTTTTGATAGATTTATTCCTAGATACTTGATGTTTCTTGATGTGATCGTAATGGTATAATTTTTTCCACTTCATTTTTGTCATTTGTTGATGGAATGCAAACGATTTTTGTAGATTGAACACATATGCAGTAACTTTGCTAAATTCACTTATTAATTTTAAATGTTTGTAAACTCGTTATATTTTCTAAGCATACAATGGCTATGTCTGAATAATGATCGTTTTATTTCTTCTTTTCCAATTGTTATGTCTTTTTTCCTTGCCTTATTTTACTGGCTAAATCTCCAGTACAGTGTTGAATGACATGTTGATAGTGAACACCCTTGTCTCCTTCCTAATTTCAAGGACAGTCTTTTCAGTATTTCACCATTTTGTAAGATGTTTGCACTAGGTTTTTTACAGATATTCTTATAGATCACTTATAGATTAAGATATTTCCCTTCTATTTCTAGTATTCTCAGAGTTTTTAATCATGAATAAGTGTTGAATATTGTCAAGTGATTTTTCTCAACCTATCAAAATAATGTGATTTTTCTCCCCTCCACCGTTTTTGGTTAGTGTGGTAAATTACACTGAAGGTTTTTCAGTGTTAAACTAACTTTGCATATGGAAGGATGATATCGGCATATATATAGACATACATATACATATACTGAATTGGAATTGCTAACATTTTATTAAGGATGTTTGCATCTATGTTCACTGTTGGTCTGTAATATTACTTTCTTGTAATTTCCTTGCCAGGATTTGGAATCAATGATTGGATGCTATTATAAAAAACAAACAAATAAACAAAAAAATACCCAAGGAATTATTCCCTTTTTTCCATGTCCTGGAAGAATTTATGTCTGGCTGGTATTTCTTATTTACATTTCTTCTTTAAAAGTTTAGAAAGATACACCAGTGAATGTTTCTGGGTCTGGGATTTTTACTATGAGAAGGTTTTTAAATGACGTATTCAACTTTAAATTCTAGACTATTAGGGAGTGATATTTAATCCCTATTTATTGAGTGTATCTTACCTACCAAGCTATGTATCAAATGTATATACTATACCAGTGTGATAGAGGTTGATGATTCAGCGGTAATCCTATGAGTCTAAAATGGAGCTTGTGTTGAAAATACAAAGGTGAGATGCATGGGCTTTCTTTTCTGGAATATACTCTAGAGGAAAGACCGGCTTTTGTCAACTATACAGCAATAAACATAAACTTTCAATCTTAATGAATTTAAATAGAGGCTCTGGGTGCCATGAGAGTTAATAACAAGAAGATTTGATCCCTAGACATATTAGAAACAACTTTCGTAAAGAAATACTGTGTGGGCATAACTAAATGTTTTCAACTTATCTGTATTTTTACCTGTTAATTATTCCTTTCATCTTTAAAAACATTCTGTTGACAAGCTGCTCCTCCACATAGCTGTTTCTCCAAGACGGGCTGTAGATGGGGTCACATCCCTCAGGAGTATCCACGCTGAGAGGAGACCCCAGCCCTCCTCTGTGGTCCTCCCCCACCCCCCTTAGGTGGGGAAGCTCGGTTTCTCATCCTTCTCCTGCTGCCATTGCTTCTCCCCACCACAAGGTGTCTCTGTTGACAACTCATACTCCACGGTCGCCTAGGTGATGAGTCCCTGCATCCCCAAAGGGCTCTGCTCTGAGAAGCCCTTGGAGCAAGCATCTCCGATGCTTGGACGAGCATCACCCAGCTTCTTGTGCTTACACCGCTAAGCCGTCTTGGCCATCCTCTAGGACCAGGGAGCACAGCGTCCACATTTTCTCAGAAACTGTCTTTGCGTTTCTGAACCTGCCGCTTTGTAACTCTCAAAACCCAAAGGGCCCCATGTGCCCCTTCTCCCCAGTTCAGCCACCTACCTTTGTAAGGATGTTAGATCAAATGTCCTGGGTCTAAGACCAGGCAAAACGCAAGAGAAGCCTATGGATCCCCTTTTTTAGACCAAGGAAGCTACTCTGTCTGTTCAGAGAGAGAGGGATCTATTTTCAGGTCTTAAGGGAGAGTTCTCCTCCTAGGGATTATTGAGGTAACTTTCTAGCGCTCCTCTCGCTAGATCAAAGAAGTGGAAAAACACACACACACACACACACACGTTTAACTTGGGGGTATATATACAGTTAAATGCTCTTTAATTGAACACCCTTCTTTTGTTCTAGGAAACACTGGTGTGGAGAAAAAAAACAATAATTAGTTACAATCTGGTGAAAATACCTCACGTATCTAATTATAACAATCAGGCTGCCCCATGGGCTTCTCTTCTCTACTATAAGCAACACAATTCTTCAAAACTTTCCTCAGGTTACTATTTTCTGTTCCTGTCTTCATTTTCCTCATTCCTTTCCCATCTTTTCCAGTTTGTCCGCATCTCTTACAAAGTATAGTGACACAAAGTAGCCACAGGATCCTAGTAAAGAGTTCATGAATGCATAATATAGCAGGAATATTGCTTCCAAATGCCCCATGAATTATTCCTTTTAATAAATTCCAGAATCCTCACAGCTTGGGTTCAGCATCCAGACTCCAGGTTTTTCTTTTATATTTTTGTCTAGTCAGTCCTTTCCATTTTTTTTTTTTCTACAAAATTTTATCCTGCTTTAGAAATCAACAGTTTTATTAATGTCACTTTGATTCTTATTTTCACATTTCAGAAAAATGGCAAGTTTTCCAAAGGCAAAGTTATTTCACATCGCAACCCTTTTTTATATACGAGATTGATTATTCAATAGTTTCAATATACTGACCTTTAAAATAATTACTTTGTACTCTCCCCCGGCCAACAGCTTAACATCTATTTTTTAAAAGCACAGCTTAGACGATAACTCACAATGTCCTTCCGATTCTGGCAAATTTAATTGAATTTTCTCCAATTTTAGCAATAATGCAACAATTTTCTACCAGAGACCCATTTCTATTCAATAAAGTGCTGTTACTAAAGAAAATATTTTATCTTACTTTTGTATGCTAATGTATCTGGAAGCAAATAGGTAGACAGGATGATTTCTCCATTCTTTGTAGCACCATTATTTTAAGCAAGGTCATGTGTATAAATTCTATAGCATATCATTATACTGTTCAGCAAATAACAAAATTTGTTGTATTGTTCGTCTATGATTCATTGAATCAAATAACCCCCAACCCATGAATCTTGAAATGACATTAGAAATCATCAAATAAAACCCAAAATTAAGACCATGAGGTTCATCCTGTCTCTGGCAGTGACACCTTCATCATCACCCAAACTGCTGGTAACTGTACTAAGTGTTTTGCATACATTATTTCATTTAAACTTCGTGACAGTCTTAGGATTATTGTTCTCACTTTACAGATGGGGAAACTGAGGCCATGCTTGTCTTTGTGATTTTAGAGGCAATGCTTTTAACCTCTACAGAGCCATTCTCTGTACTGTTTTCAGAGTGATCTATTTAAATAAACAATTTCTGATTGTGACAACTTACAAGCTTTTCATTTTTCTAGTGACTGCCCCTTGCTTACAGAAGCAAATCTAAATTTCCTAACATGGTATGCAAATATTGATAGATATGTTCCTGCCCATTTCTCCTGCCCCTTATCTTTCTTCACCTAGCACTTTGAAACCTCCCTATCCTACCATCCTGGATTTCTTGTAGTTTCCAGTATGCTGGCTTGTGTATCTGT
Organism: Balaenoptera borealis; assembly: GCF_965194805.1. Classification (NCBI taxonomy): domain Eukaryota; kingdom Metazoa; phylum Chordata; class Mammalia; order Artiodactyla; family Balaenopteridae; genus Balaenoptera; species Balaenoptera borealis. The sequence continues at coordinate 1,883,998 of NC_138861.1, read as the reverse complement.
GTCTTATGTTTCTTGTTCTACCTTGGATTTCCTTTTTCCTTCAACTTGTGACATAGACTTTTTCTTCATAACAAACTCCAGTGTTACCTGCAGCAGAAAAACTTTGCTGACCCTTGAACTCACTGACCACCTTGCCCATTTGCTTCTGTATCATTCTATGCACACATTTACTGGAATGTTTTACCTTGTGTATCTATCCCCACTCTTACCAGACTGTAAGAGAAAAGAATTTATGGGTTTAGTTCTGTTATCTTGGTGTATGGAACACAATAGACCCACACAGTAAATGTTCATTAAATGAAAAAAAAAAAAAAAAAAGACTATGAGGTTCAGGCAACTTAAGAGATGTGTCTAAAATCAATTAGTGATCAAAACTGGATTAGAAACCAGTTTTTCTGACGCAAAATCTAAGGTTCTTTCCTCTACATAACACTATCTTCTGAGTTTGCCATTTCAATAACATTTAATGAAAGGTAGAGTTAAATGTGAGTAATATATAGAACATTTTACTCTATGAGCTTAAATACCAAAGAATTGTAGCTATATAGCAGAAAAATCATATTACTAGTATTGATTAATTTGTTGTAAATATAATTTGTAATTACAGCTAAATGAACGTCGATAGGTGTTTTCAAAGAATGTAATAAGTAGACATTGTCAATATTTGCCTAATCATTGTGCTGGGTTTTTTTACATTTATTTATTTTTATTCTTTTTTTTTTTTTTTTTTTTTTTAATGTTTATTTATTTATTTATGGCTGTGTTGGGTCTTCGTTTCCGTGCGAGGGCTTTCTCTAGTTGTGGCAAGCGGGGGCCACTCTTCATCGCGGTGCGCGGGCCTCTCATTATCGCGGCCTCTGTTGTTGCGGAGCACAGGCTCCAGACGCGCAGGCTCAGTAGTTGTGGCTCACGGGCCCAGTCGCTCCGCGGCATGTGGGATCCTCCCAGACCAGGGCTCGAACCCGTGTCCCCTGCATTGGCAGACAGATTCTCAACCACTGCGCCACCAGGGAAGCCCCTATTTTTATTCTTATCATTGTTATTTTTTACTGAAGTCTAGTTGATTTACAATGTTTTGGGTGTACAGCCAAGTGATTCAGTTATACATGTATATATCTCTTCTTTTTCAGATTCTTTTCCATTATAGCTTATTATAAGATATTGAATCTAGTTCCCTGTGCTCTACAGTAGGACCTGGTTGGTTATCTATTTTATACATAGTAGTGTGTATATGTTAATCTAAAATTCCTAAATTATCCCTCCCCCACCTCTTTTCCTCTTTGGTAATCGTAAGTTTCATTTCTATGTCTGTGAGTCTGTTTCTGTTTTGTAAATAAGTTCATTTGTATCTTGCTTTTAGATTCCACATACATGGAATTGGAAGATTTGGATTCTTTAAATGGAAGTTTTCACAGACAAGAATTTTCTATATATTCTTTTTTTGATTAATTAATTTATTTATATTTACTTTTGGCTGCGTTGGGTCTTTGTTGCTGCGCGCGGGCTTTCTCTAGTTGTGGCGAGCAGGGGCTACTCTTTGTTGCAGGGCACGGGCTTCTCATTGTGGTGGCTTCTTTTGTTGCGGAGCACGGGCTTGCGAAGCACGGGCTCTAGGTGCATGGGCTTCAGTAGTTGTGGCTCGTGGGCTCAGTAGTTGTGGCTCGTGGGCTCTAGAGCACAGGCTCAGTAGTTGTGGCTCACGGGCTTAGTTGCTCCGCGGCATGTGGGATCTTCCAGGACCAGGGCTCGAACCCGTGTCCCCTGCATTGGCAGGAGGATTCTTAACCACTGTGCCACCAGGGAAGTCCCTCTCTATACTCTTTTTTTTTTTTTTTTTAAGAAATTCACGTTCTTTTATTTATTTGTTTATTTATTTATGACTGTGTTGAGTCTTCGTTTCTGTGCGAGGGCTTTCTCTAGTTGCGGCAAGTGGGGACCACTCTTCATCGCGGTGCGTGGGCCTCTCACCATCGCGGCCTCTCTTGTTGCGGAGCACAGGCTCCAGACGCGCAGGCTCAGTAGTTGTGGCTCACGGGCCCAGTTGCTCCGTGGCATGTGGGATCTTCCCAGACCAAGGCTCGAACCCGTGTTCCCTGCATTGGCAGGCAGATTCTCAACCACCGTGCCACCAGGGAAGCCCTCTATACTCTTAAGTATTATAATTAGTCTTTTTTTATGCAGTTAATTTTATCCAGGTAAATTCTTAGGATTCATGCAAATGTAATTTTATTAACAATTTTGTTTTATAGGTAAGTTTATTTCTCTTAGAATTTATATCACTGTCAGCTCCACTTTCCATATGTTTATTCAGTTATATTATTCTCGATGTATTTATTTATGCATTTTCTCTAAAGTTTTGGAAAAACTATTTTCTCAAACTAACAATAGGAACAATTATGGCAAATGGTTAACATGTTTGATTACACAAAAAAAACTTGGAAAATTATAAACATAACATTATAAATTTATAATTTTTAATTACTGAAATGTATTCTCCTTGATTTATTTTTCTTATTAAAGTGGCTTACTGTGATAATTTCACTGGTGAAGTGCAGTGACTATTTTGTTATATTCCAGAAGTGTGTGAATTATAATCCAACTACTGCCCTGGGTCATAAGTGGTGTGACAATGAGATGGATATTTGGAAGAATTATCAGCAGTTAACTCTGCTGATTCCAAAAATTTGAAAAATTACTTTTTCACAAATATCCAAAATAGAAAATAAAATGGAGCGGTTATTTGAATTATTTTTACTGGTACATGAAAAGTCTTTGTTGCTTTATGTCCCTTGCTTGGCATAACTTTTGAACTGAAACTCCATCTGCTTAATTAATAAGCTGGACCCTTAAAATTCACTAAGATTCAGACATTACGCAGAGCATTCTTGTTTGAATTAAGTAGCTGTAGCACAACTAAACGGAAACAGACTCACAGACCTAGAAAACAAACATATGGTTATCAAAGGGGGAAAGGGGGAGGGGAGGGATAAATTAGGAGTTTGGGATTCATAGATACACACTACTGTATGTAAAATAGATAAACAACAAGGACCTACTGTATAGTACAATGAACTATATTCAGTATCTTGTAATAAAACATAATGGAAAATAATCTGAAAAAGAATATATATTATATATGTGCATATATACATATAAACTGTACACCTGAAACTACATTGTAAATGAACTATACTTCAATAAAAATATAAATAAATAAATAGATATCGTCTCCCAATATTATGGTCCTTTATCCATGTCTACGCTGGATAAAGTTTAAGCCTCCTCCCTCCCCTCCACTCTGTGTGGCTTGTTCTCCGTCCAGGGCATCCCAGGGGACCAGGCAGCCCAGAAGTTCCTCTCAGCAGCCTGGCCACGCCTGCGTCCGCAGGGAACGTGCTGGGCTCTGGCTCTGTCCTTCTGTCCCATTGATCCTCTGCCACATTCCTTAAAACTGAAGCCACCTGTCACAGCTGGAGCTTAATCATGTGATAAAAGAATGCATACAGTAGAATGTCAAGGAAAACTGCCCCAGGACTTTGCAATAACAAAAAACCCTGCCGTTTGGAAATGATATAATTTGAGATAAAGTGATAAACTCCTAATGGTGAAATTCTAGTGCGTGCAGCAGGCCAGTGGGAACCAATGCAGAGAGTGGGTTCTTATGGTAAATACGCATCCTTTGTAATATCCTGCCTTTCAGTGTTGAAAAGTAGTATCAAATATAGCAAGAGGGGAAAGATCTCTGTAAGAGTGACGGAGTGAGAGAAAAGATCTCTGTGAGGGTCTATGAGCTTAGAAGTTGGAAATTTTCTTTTTCACTTTGAACAGTGTTTTCGATAATTCAGACATACAAATGGTAATCTTTGAACCAAGGAAGCTGAGCCAGAGAAAAACAAATTTAATCTCACTTCAAAGAAAGACATGGACCATAGTCTTCATCATAAATTAACGTGATTATTTTTTGTTTGGCCACCACAAAGAATATTGTATTTTTCACCAGTTAAAGATGGAATTTTGGCCTGATTTTACAAAACTTGAGCCAGATTAGCTTATTTTATTTGGATCCTTGGTTTATCTCAAGAGATGGAATTCAGGGCCAGCCCAATTGTGAAACTTTCAAATTATCTTCAGAGCCTGAGCTAATCCCTATACATCTTTACAAGAACTGCTTATCTTAGAATCTTGGCATTTCGTAAAGAAATGAATATTCATCTTCAAGAACAAATATTTGGGACATAATTATATTAAAAGTATCTACCTAAAAAGACTTACAGGAATAGTTCTGATATTTGACGTGTTAATAATTCTCACTGTCGTTAACCAATTCACCAGTAATGTAAAAAGTGATGAGATATACAATATATGCGAAGCAAGATTTTCTCAGTTTCAAAGGAGGCCATGGTGAGTGGCTTGGCAACTTTGAGAACTGAATTTTGTTTTACGATTTTAAATGAATATTAAATATCTTCAGGTTGCTATCTGTAATGGTGGATATAGATTAATTATTATCCTTGTCTTCAAAATTGGGTTGACCCCATCACATTCTACAGTTACAAGTGTGGGTAGTTCATTCAACTCCCAGAGAACTGCCTGTGTTAGGTGCTGTCTCCCTCATGTTGACCAAAGTATTTTCACGATTCAAAAAAAGTGTCACATCTTCCTGAGCTGCCCTTTGCCTGTGATTTCCGTTTTTTCTGAAGGTCCCAATAAAATAAGCATAATTTCAGAAAGACATGAGTGTTGGAAAAATTATAGCAAATCATTAGCTTTTTTAATTGAAGAAGACATCTTGGAAAATTGTAAACACATCATAATTGTCCTTATTATTAAAATAAATGTATAGGGGCTTAATGGTTGTTCTGGCACTACATGATAAGAAAGTCTCAGATGGAGTTCTGACCTCTACATCTCAAAAATCAGGCATATTTTAATCTGCTCTCTCTGCAAGGAAGTTCATATTTAAAGGCAGACTCCAAAATGACCTCTTGGGGGCACTGATGTGTCCTCATATGAAACCCCAGGTATCTTGTGAAAAAGTGCAAATTATGATTCAGTAGGTCCAGGGTGGAGCCCAGGAATCCACTTTCCTAATAAACTCCCATGGGAGGCTGCTCCTGCTGGTCCATGAATTCACCTTGAATAGAAGATTCTAGAACAGTCATCCCAATAGAACTTTCTGCAAAGAAGAAAAGGGTCTCTATCCCTGCTTTCCAACATGATAGATAGTAGGCATAGTTAGCAAGTAAGCTTTTGAAATATGGCAAGTGGGAGTGAAAGTTTAATTTTAGTACATTTAAGTTAACTCAAGTATTAACTGTCAGGTATGTCTAGTGACTCTTGTTGGAGCTTCCCTAGACCGCCTATGAGCGAATACAGTACCCCTAGCCATTGAACTCAGTGTCTGAAAACAGAGAAGTTAATTCCACAAATACCTTTGATGTCTCAGTATAATCAACTTTTCCTAACAAGAGGTGCCTCTTCTAAACTAGAGAAACAAATTGACCTTTTGAGGTAAACTTTCAGAATGAAGTACATTTGCTGGGAGTCACTGTGGTGATCCAAAGGAAAAAGTCTACGAAGGTTTATCTTGATTCACATAATAAAGAGATCACTAAAGAGGAATGAGAAAAAAAAAAAAAGCAGTATAGAACAGCAAGAGAAAGGTTGAAAAGACTGGGAGTATTGGAGGGGCAGCTGTCACTCCTGAGGGTCTCTGGAGAGATGGAAAGATGAAGAAGATTTGAATAAACTTGGGAAATTTCCCTAGGTCTCAGGTATTTCTCAGGAAAACTCCTTATTCTTCTGCATGTTTTTTACAATTAGATATTGTTTTCTTTGCATGTGTTACCTCCCACTCATGCTTTGAAGGAAAAGCCAAGAAAGGCAGATAGCTCTGGTATGAGCATGTTACCTGTGTCCTCCCTAATTCTCCCTCATTCATATCCCTTGACTCTGGAATTGACTATTTGGATATTTGCAATCTGTGAAAATTTTGGTTTCAATAATGATCACTTAAAAGGATAAGAATGTAGAAAACAAACTGATGGTTACCAGAAGGGAAAGGAAGAGGGATAAACTGGGAGATTGGGATTGACATATACACTCTACTATATATAAAATAGAGAACCAACGAGGACGTACCGTATAGCACAGGGAACTCTACCCAATACTCTATAATGACCTATATGGGAAAAGAATCTAAAAAAGAGTGGATATGTGTATGTATATAACTGATTCACTTTGCTGTACCCCTGAAACTAACACATCATTGTAAATCAACTGTGCGCCAATAAAAATTTTTTTGAAAATAAATAAAGTAAAAGGATAAGAGCTTTATTATACCGAGTTATAAAACAAACTACCTTAAGATAGTTCTATTCTTATGAAACCTGCCTTCTTAACACTTCCTAGATCTTCAAATAGCCAGGTCTCCTGGCCTCCCTCCTTTAATTTCTTTCATAGCAGTGGATACAGAATCAGCTGGGAAGAGCATGAGCTGAGCTGCTGACTGCATCACACTTTACCACACGCGTCAGCTTTTTCACTCTGTCTTTTGACCTAGACATCTCTATATAACTTTTCTGTCCTGATAATCTACTCCAAATTTCCTGCCTACCTGTGAGAGATTTCTGCAACGTATTTTACAGACTTTTCCATTCATTTGTTGAGCCCACAAAATCCCTGCTTAAAATATGACATTGGTGAAAGCTATGAAGAAAACAGCTATTGTTCAGACTGGAAATGTCTGTGGCCAAGAATAGCAGTGATTTCTCTGGTGCCATTTCTATCATCAGTATTCTTATTCCTGGCAATTCAACATCAGCATGCAGGGAATTTATTGAACAAAGAAAAATTGAATTAATGAGCCAACAAAAATGATCAACATCAAAGACCCGATGTAGATGGAAAAATTGAGCCAGAGAATTGAGTGTGTTCAAAGATGTTAGCACATTGCGTGACTATTCTAAAGGATGTCAGCTATCAACCTTTTGAATAAACAAAACACTCGTTAACAGTTGGCACTGCAATCGCCTCTTCCGAGGGCAGATTTGGATGAGATCCCAGTGACTATATCACCCAGGGAGAATGGAGGATTTTCCCTAATCTCTAACACTTTAAACCCAAAGCCATTCCATAGAATCTTCAGAGCTTTCCAATACCTGTTTAACTAATCCATTTATACCAGTTGTCGAGATTCTGCGCGTAACATACGCAATAGTTCCTACGAGCCCTAGCTGAAAGGAAAAGGTTGAAAATGTGTATTATAAGTGTACATTAGTCTACCTGCTTGGGCTGTAACGCTGGTACTGACTGTGCTCTATGGTGAGGTAAGGAGCCAAAGACATGGGTACTTCTCAAGATTCTAGCAATAAGATAAAGTAGGACTCACCACCAGGGTCCTGGGGACCCTGGGCCAAAACTGTACAGCAACAGGCAGACCTGTTAGAAAGTTATGAGTTTATGATACAATAGAATGCAATACAGTATAATGCAATATGATATGATATGATATGATATGATATGATATGATATGAAATGATATGATACCAGTTGAGTTGAGACACTCCAAAATGTGGTTCTGGGTGCTAATTCATATCCTGTTGAAATTTTACAGCTGGGCTAGTTGTCATGGTCAAATTAAGTAGAGCACTGAAACACTTTGGGGTAATGGCCTGAGATGGTCTGATAAATACTTGCCCCAATTCTGGGACTCATGGTGGAATAACAGTGACATAATGGGGCTATGGAAAAAAGAAGCTTAAGGAATTTACAGAGCATGGAATTAAACGGGGTAAACAACTAGAATTTTAGAAGCATCGTACTTTAATCCAAATCTTAGGGCTCCTCCTATTTGGAAGCATTTGAAACAATTTGTGTTTGCCACGGTTTTCGTCTCTGTTGGATGAGGGAAATGCTGTCATCCTAAACTTAGCAAATGAAATGATGCCTTAAAAAATGTGAAAATTACAATCTGAAATTTTGAAAGCGCGGCATAGGATGTAAAGCATTTGCTGGTATTTTTAATGGCTTTGCTTTCGTTTTCAGAGTTACGTTTTCCTTGAGAAGAAATTTACACATTACCCTCAAACTTTCACTAGCGTGCCTTCGAATCACCCAGAGAGTGAATATAAAAACGGGCAAGACCCTGGGCTCCACTCTCTGTAGATTCTGACCCAGCATGTGTGAGTCAGGCCCTCTGGTGGTTCAGGTGTAAACACTGCACCTGACCTGCCCCGTTGCAGAAATCGTGTCACTCATTTTCCATGTAGCTGCCAGTGTCCCTGATGTCAGGAGTTACTCTGTAATGAGTGGATGTGTGAATCACACTGGCTATTTAATGAATCTGGTTTAAGATTTGATGAGTATATGAAGCCTTAGGAGAAAAACTGTTGCATATTGGCCTCCCCATTGAAATCATTCTTTTATCCCAGTTACCAAATTCTGATGCCCAGTACAGGGGAACAAATGAGGTAAGTTTGATGAATGGTGAAATATTTTTCATTTATCATGTTTTTCTACCCAATACATTTTCTCTTATATCTTTTGGAAAATGCTAGAAAAAATTTATAAAGCTAATGTGTTTTAATAAACCAACATCTGGTAATAAGGTGTTTTCCCCTCATTGTCAAGTGTGTGCATTTGAGAGAGAGAGAGAGAGAGGAGAAAAAGAAAAAGTATTCTTGGTTGCAGCAGGCGAATACACAGAGAATCGTGCCTGAAGGCAATGCAGCTGGGACAGTTTCCACATTCTACTATAGGACCGCGTCCCAAAACATTACCAGACTCAGGTCCAGCTGCTTGCTGCTCGAAAATCAGTACCCAAGGGGCAAGTGTTGGTAGAAAGGAAAGTTGCTTTTAATCCGAAAGCCATCAATCTGGGGAGAAGGTGGTGGACTCAGTGTCCCCAAAAGCCACCTCCAAAGATTTTGCTCGGCCATGAAGGTTTTTAAAGGGAAAAAGGGAAGTAATTTCAGTGAATCATTGAGAAGGGAGGTGAGATCGGTCGTCATCCCCCGCTGCGTTCAGGCTTGTCAACTCCTCGTGATCTTTCTTCAGACGCTGTCTTGTTCACACACTTTGTTTGCCAGATTACTGAAGGGAAAGCTGGGGAAGAGATCTGGTCATCTGTTAATTACTTGTTCTTTATTTCTACTTTGATCTACGGAAAGAACCAACAGGTTAGGCAAAGTATTGCGTGCTTGGGCCAGAGATGAATAGAGCATGGGGGCGCCTGGTTTAAGATTAGTGACAATATAGCTCTGCTAAAGTAACAAGAAAAGGGGCTTCCTGCTGAGGGTGGTTTCCTGCAAAGAGCTGCTTACAAAAATAGAGGAAAATCATCAGCAAATGCTGGAGGCCATGAGTGCTTACCACACCACACATCTCTACAGGTCAGTAACAGTGGTCAGTCCACCACTGAAAGTCCTCTCATGAGGGATGTTATAATACCCTGATATTATAATACAAAACTGCAAGACCCTGTGCCTGATGATGGTGCCACGGATGTGGAAGAGTGAGATCATGTAGCGGGAGAAGAGCCTGTAATTATGAAACATCCTTGGCCTTTGTATGTGCTTAAACTACTGGCTGGGTGGGACCATTCTATGCTACTTATTATTCAATGTTAGCTACCTGTATGGAGACTCCAGACATTTTTCTGGAAATAAAAAAAAAATAGAAACTGACAATTAGACAATGTCCTCATCAGTGGTCAATCCCTCAATCTTGCCTTTAAGAGCAAACATGAATTTTATAAAACTCCTAAGAGGGTGTAGCTAAAGAAGGTACAACATTTCCAACATTGAATAATTTGGATATGATATGATTGTCTGAATTAGTTTATGTTGAATTTATGCTGCTTTCCTTTTAGAATCTTAGAAACCAAGGGGGCATTATGGTAGTTTCTTCTACGATTGTCTGAATTAGTTTATGTTGAATTTATGCTGCTTTCCTTTTAGAATCTTAGAAACCAAGGGACATTATGGTAGTTTCTTCTAAATCATTGAGTTTACTGCTCTACCAAATTTGTATCAGATAGATACAAGAATGCTGACTGCAACGATCACTTAAAAATGCAAATGCGCGGGACACCAGAAGACAGTGCCTCAGGCCTTGCGGAAAACAGCAGAGAATATTCCCGTGTGCTTCTCACCCACCACTGTTCCTCTTCCACTCGCACGTGCACAGAAAACATCTCCTGCAATCTTACGTAGCCCCCTTCTTTGTGCTTTCTGTCGCCCTTTCTAGTCCTGGTGAGAAAAATCAGTCCTACTATTTTCATGATAATTATAAATGTGTTCATGATAAATGTGATTTACTTTTTTTTTCAAATGAAAACATTTGAAGATTGTAAAGTTGTCAGCTTTACAATCAAATCTTTCAAGGCGCATTTAAATATGACATATTTACTGTTCTTTAGACATGGATATTTTACAAAGTTAGATGTGGTTTGATAATTTGATAGCTTCCAGAGGAAACTATTTTAATTCATTATTTAAGTTACTGGCCAAAATGTCTTATTTTCCCTGACTTACGATGGGGCTAAGTCCTGATAAATCCACTGTAAGCTGAAAATATCATAAGTCAAAAATGCATTGAATACACCTAACCTACCACACATCATAGCTTAGCCTAGCCTAGCTTAAACAGACTCGGAACACTTACATTAGCCTAGGGTTGGGCAAAATCATCTAAAAAACCTATTGTATAATAAAGTGTTGACTGTCTCATGTAATTGATTGGATACTGTACTGAAAGTGAAAAGCAGAATGGTTGTCTGCATGCAGAGTGGTTGTAAGCATATCGGTTTTTTACCCTGGGGATCACGGGGCAGCCCAGCATCACAAGACAGGACTGAACCACAAATCACTTGCCCGGGAAAAGATCAACACCCCAAATTCCAAGTGTGCTTTCTACGGAATGCCTGGTGCTTTTGCACTATCCAAAAGTCAAAGAATCATAAGTCAAATCATCACAGTATGATGGTCCCTGACCATCATACTAGGAATTCTCTCTCTCTCTCTCTCTCTCTTCTTGTTAAGATAGGAATTTCAGTTAAGATTCTTCTTGGATTTTCAAAGTCTACTTTCACTGAGTAGCTTAAAAGGAATGTTGAGGTCCCTTGGATTCTAACAAATTTAAATATCTTAAATATTTTATAAACAGTTAATTTTCTTGCAAATTGGGAAGACTTTGATCTATATATTATAAATTTAATTCAACTACAGAGTAAATACATGAGTAAAATAATAGAGAAATACTTAATTTTTCACACAGGTCCACGAAAAAAACAACTGGTAAAGCTAGTGTAGTGAAGCCAAGGAATTTTGTAATAAAATTCATGAATATCAGTGGAAGGGATGCTGAAGTCTGGGTGAAAAGACACACTTTAAGCTTCTAGTCTTATAAACAGTATTTTTAAATTTTTTCCATTATTATAAATTTAAAACAAATTTTTTCTATTTTTTCTTATACATGCTCATTTCTAACAGATTTTTCTCTTCTGGATAGACTTCTGAAGACTACTTTGGATTTCAGTGTCTTCAGGCTCTTGTGTGAAACTACACTTAGAACGCAGCATCAAACTAAAATATGTAATTAATACAAAGGGAAGGAATTTCTAAAATGACTCAAGACTTTAGAAGGCTTAAGATCTTTCCCTTCGTTCTACAGCTGCTTCTGTCATGGCGACAGAGACAGCAGGGAAAAAGCAAGTGCAGTTCAACCTTAGTACTGTTACAAACTTCATGACTCAAGTTTCTTTTGGTTTATAAGAATATCTAGACATAATGCTGACAATTCTGTTTTACATCCCCTGAGTTTTAAACTGATGCAAACTCAGAAGAATAAGCCAATACACTCACAAACCAAGTAAACTTGGGGGAAAATTTTCCTAAATTCTCAATAACATTAATTGTAATACTTTTCTCAAGAATTCTTAGGAGGGACTTCCCTGGTGGCGCAGTGCTTAAGAATCCGCCTGCCAGTGCAGGGGACATGGGTTCGAGCCCTGGTCCAGGAAATCCCACATGCCGCGGAGCAACTAAGCCTGTGCGCCACAACTACTGAGCCTGTGGTCTAGAGCCTGTGAGCCACAACTACTGAGCCCACGTGCCACAACTACTGAGCCTATGTGTCACAACTACTGAGCCTGTGAGCCACAACTACTGAGCCCACATGTCACAACTACTGAGCCTTCGTGTCACAACTACTGAAGCCTGTGTGCCTAGAGCCCGTGCTCTGCAACAAGAGAAGCCACCGCAATGAGAAGCCCGTGCACCGCAACGAAGAGTAGCCCCCGCTCGGCGCAACTAGAGAAAGCCCGCATGAAGCAACGAAGACCCAACAAAGCAAAAAAAAAAAAAAAAAGAAAGAATTCTTAAGAAGTCTTTTCTTCTTTACCTCTGGCTGCACTAGAAAAACAAATTCGTTGTAGACCATCTTTACTTTAGGGCATTTTTCCTTAGTACTCATGTTTGGGTCTTCTTACCCTTTGTCAGAAACAATATTGAATCTAGTCAATATATATCTTGGCCAAAAAATATATTTATTACTTTTTATATCAATATGAACATTAATGAAAGATAACCCCTGGAGTTTCCAAGCATCTTCTTCACTGTGTCTTAATTAAAAGTTTTTCTTTTACCCACACGCAAAAATTATTTATGTATTTACATTGTATGTTAAATTGGTAAGCCTTTAAGTCTGACTTTTTATACAGGACATATGTGTCTCCTTCATTTATTGAAAACAGATTTATTAGCATCTAAAATCTAAGAGCTTGGGAAAAATCATGAATTTATTCAGCAGTGACTACTGAGCATTTACAACGGGCTAAATCCCAGACATAGGCACGAGTGCAGGTGTCTGATACGATGAGTCACGGCTGCTGCTTGTATCAGCGTTAATGTATGAGTGAATTTCAGCGCAGGTGTTTGTTAGTCAATGTGGGTGAGTGGAAATGCGTACTGTAGTGAGGGCAGCATGGCAACTGCAAACGCAATTTCTGTTTCACGTTTCCCTCTGAGAAAACGTAATATATTATACATCTGTGATGGTCGCAACCCTGACGCTGTGTCCTGAGTGCTAATCAGCATCTGTGGCTCAAGGGGTTTCTCACTTTTATCTTAGACGCGCTGGAAATGAGAAACCATTTCATTTCTGAGTCCTCCAGCTTTCCTTAGACTCTCTGTGTCCCCTCGCAAACAGTACAGATGTTTTCTGAGCTTATTCTTTCTTGTATTAGCTTTACAGATATATCAAACCACAACCAATTTCAAACCCCAAATCCATTACATTCTCAGCCCCTCAGGTATTTGCATTCAAAAGTTCAGCCAAATATTCCCTTATTACATAACACGGCTTGCCATTTTTTCCAGACTCCTAAAAGTTTTCTTACATTACATCAGCCAGCCCCAAGCCAATGCCAGAGCTTTCTATTTCTTTGTTGTTATTGTAAAAAATGCTTCAATCTTAGATGTTAATATCTCCATTCGTCAGCTTTAAATATGTTATGCTCCATAAAAAGAAGAAAAAATCTCCAAATCTTAAGGGCTCACACTGCAAATACATCTTATTCACATTGCCTGCTGTTGGCTGTGGACGGTGTGGGCTGCAGCTGTGCTTCAGGCTATGAACTGGATTAGGTGTGCTTCACAAATTGAGGAAAACTTGTAATCTCTTTTAAAGGCTAGAGCTATCAAAATGTCACTTTTGCCACATTCCATTAGCAAAGCAAGTTATATGACCAAACCCAAAATTGATGGGGTGGGTAAGTACGGTGCTCTCAGTGGTAAGAGAGAAGAGGATTGAATATTTATTGACAAAAAATACAATTTACCACAGTTACTATACCTTTATTGGCCTTACTATGATGTGAATCAATTAAAGGAAAGGGCAATGTACAAACTTTCATACTTTGTGACTAATGATAGAAGCTAAAATATCATCTATGTGTTCAGTATTTACAGAATAGTTTTAATATACTAGCAATTAGTTTGAAATCAAACTGAAACATATTTACCCCTTGCTCTCTCTGTAAGTGGCTTTATTATAGTGTACTAACTTTCCTACTGTACGTACCCTGAAGTCAATGAGCTTGCAGTAATGACATTTAGATCTGGTACTGCACAGCTGTCAGTAACTCATAATTAAAAATCCGTGAGAAATGACAGTAATTTCTTTATCTGTAGTGTCAAAACACATAAAAGTGAATTTATCACCCCTTTGGACAACTTTCAATATCATTCAATCACCAGAGCGCTCACTGAAGGACATTTGGCAAATAAATTGGCTTTTAGTGCCATCATGATATGGTCAGTTTGCCTGTTAGCCAGGTTTACCCAGGTTTCCAGTTGAAAGATAAGAAAAATAATTTTCTTCTGTAACAAGACCAGGAATAAAGTAAAATTTCTTCCATTACCCACCCTCCTTCCTCTCCCCCAAACTTCAGTAGTGTGGAGTTTGGAATTCTTTGGAATTATATGAATTGTTAGGCTCTATCCTTCACAATATTTACATACAAGGGTCAGAATTAGAGCAGTCATCCCAAAGCTTACTGCCAAAAGGGAAGTGTGAACCACGGAGAATGTGCGTCTCTGACCAGGAATTTCTCTTATCCACTCTCAGCACCTTTAAAAATCTCACTCAGCACCTGACAGTCACTTCAGAATGTTAACAGATATCTGCAAAAAGCAACTGTATCAGTGTCCTAAGCTTCGTACCTGTGCCCTAATCCGCAGCCATCCTGTGACCATTTGGTTGTCCTTCTGTCACATCTCATAAATGCAGAGATAAAAGAGTCAGCACGTCGAAAGGAATTTTATACCAGCTGCTCTTGTCCATTTCCGACCTGTTTATTTTATCGCAAGCTCAACTTTATAAGGAAGGTGTGCAACTTTATAAAGAAGGTGTGCAACTTTATAAAGAAGATGTGCAACTACATAGTTGCAACTATGCAACTACATTCAGGGCAAAGCATGGGGCCATTAGTTCCAGAGCTGGGACTGGCTCCTCCGATCTTTGGGGATACTGGGTCGATTCATCCACCATCACAGTGATCTGACCTGCTCTCGGACGTGAGCCAGAAAGTACTGGAGTCAGTAAAGGATAAACAAAGTAAATTGCACAGAATTTTAACTCTTAGAAGCATGTTTTTCAGCTGAAGTTCCCACTTGTTCATACATGAAAGTTGAGTCTAAGACCCAAGGTGACCTACGATTTCAATAAATTAAGCCTGGATTCCCAGATGTAAACCTCAGTTCTCTACTGTTTTCTTCCACTTTTCACAGGTAATAAGGAGGACTTTGTCTGAAAACACAGGACAGAATTCAGTACCATGGAATAAAATTTAAGAAGAATCACTACACACTTACTAAAATGACTAAAATCCAAAGCACTGACAACACCAAATGTTGACAAGGATGTAAAGGAGCAGGAACGCTCGTTCATTGCTGGTTGGGATGCAAATGGTGCGGCCGCTTGGGAAGACTGTTTGGCAGTTTCTTACAAGATTAAACACACTCACAAAATCTGATCCAGCAATCTTGCTCCTTGGTATTTACCCAAATTCATTGATAACTTCTGCTCACACAAAAATCTGCACATGAATTTTTAAAGCAGCTTTACTTATACATTGCCAAAACATGGAAGCAACCAAGATGTCTTTTAACAGGAAAATAGATAAATAAACTGTGGTCCATCCATGCAATGGAATAGTATGCAATCACAAAAAGAAATGAGTTATCAAGTCATGAAAAGACATGGAGGAAACTTAAATGCATATTGCTAAGTGAAAGAAGCCCGTCTGAAAAGGCTCCGTGCATACCGAGTGATTCCAAATATATGACCTTCTGGAAAAGATAAAACTATGGAGGCAGTGAGGAGATCAGTGGCTGCCAGGGCTTCAGAAGAAAGGACCGAGGGAAGGATGAATAAGCAGAGCACAGAGAATTTTTGCATAGTGAAACTCTTCTGTATGATACTGTAAGAGTGGGTGCATGTCATTATACACTTACAACACAGCACAGCGAGTGAACTCTAAACTATGGAGTTTCGTCAGTAATAATGTACCAGTACTGGCTCATCAATTATAACAAACAATAAAGCACATCTTCTCACTGTAACATCTTGCACAATAATCCAAGATGTTAATAATAGGGGAAGGGAGAGGTATATGAAAACCCTCTGTACCTTCTGGTCAGTTCTTTTGTAAACTTAAAACTGCTCAAAAATTCAAGTCTATCAATGTAAGGAAAAGATTTAAGAAGATAGAGCTGTGGGGAGAATGAATTAGGTTACAACATGTGGCATCATGAGTTAAAATTCGTCCAACTGATTCCATGTTACACATGGCAATCAATGTCATTACACGTGACTTTTCATTTCATATTTCACAACAATCCCAGATATATTCAGCAAAAAGAGTTAAAAGAAGAGTGAATACTGACACAGTATTTGCCGAGTGTTTAAAAGCTGTAGATTTTTAAAATATAGTTTATTATTAAAGAACCATGTATTTTAAAAAGTATTCTTTTTTTTTAAAGGAATTCCTTTATTTTTATTTATTTATTTATTTTTATTTATTTATTTTTGGCTGTGTTGGGTCTTCGTCTCTGTGCGGGGGCTTTCTCTAGTTGCGGCAAGTGGGGGCCACTCTTCATCGCGGTGCGCGGGCCTCTCACTATCGTGGCCTCTCTTGTTGCGGAGCACAGGCTCCAGACGCGCAGGCTCAGTAGCTGTGGCTCACGGGCCTAGTCGCTCCGCGGCATGTGGGATCTTCCCAGACCAGGGCTCGAACCCGTGTCCCCTGCATTGGCAGGCAGATTCTCAACCACTGTGCCACCAAGGAAGCCCTAAAAAGTATTCTTTTTTAAAATAATTTCCAAATTGAAGATATCTTTAAATAGTTACTCATACTGCTTCCTGCCATTGCCTTAGTTAAAGGTACCTATTACCTCTTGCTGAGAATACTCATTCACTTATTTTTTCAACATATATTGAGTGCGTACTATGTGCAGGGCGTTGTCTCAGATGTTTCGGTAGAACAAGAGGTACACATAAATAGAGCAAGACCTCTGAGCTCAAGGAGCACATGCAATCTAGTGAGACAAAGTGAGTTTAGTTCTGTAAGAAACATGTCAAAATCTCCGCAGCCTAACACAGCAAAGGTTCATTTCCGGCTTATATCACAGCCTAGTGTGGACGTGTGGCCGGGGCGCGGATGGGGGAGTCGGGGGGGCGAGGGGCCTCCATGCCGTGACTCAGAAACTCAGTTTCTTTTTACCTAGCGGCTCCATCAGCTTCAACGTGTGGCCTTAAAAATTGCCGTAAACGGGGAAAAAGGAAGTTAGGATGAGGAAGACCGTGCAAGGGTCATACAGCCAAGCCTCCAAGTTCCGTACATCACAGGGTTTCATGGAAACCGTGGGGTTCCAGGGTGGAAAATAGCATCTTTCTATTTGGCCGGAAGAAGTGGATTGATATGGAATATAATGTTTTCTCCATCACACAGACATGGAAGAAAGTATTTCTAATGCAATGTGGTAGGTGATAGAACAGAGCCGTGTGTAGGCAGTCCCATTTTATTCAAAGGGGGAACTTTCCAAAGACATTAAATTAACACTCACATAATTCAACTAATTTCCCCATAAAAATAAATGTCAGTTAGAGGAGGTGTGTTCTTGGATATTAGAACTACTCTCGAACTATTTTAGCACCTTTTTTGCTTGACCGTCCCCTTTCATTTTCTCAACCTAGGTTCAATATTTTAAAGTTTCCCATTTCAAATGAATTAGCAAGATTTGTCCTGCAGTGTTTGACCTTGGCACTTCCTGTCATCTCTCGTGCATCCCAAAGTTTAGGGACGTATTTTTCAGCAAATTCAGTGCAAATGACCTCCAGATGATACTGTTAAAGGACATAAAAATATTCTACATAATAATATCATCTGATAAAATACATCTCCATATATAGACAGTCTGAGGCCCATAAACAAATCACATAATACCGACTAAATATGGATAGAAGTCATATCCGTTTACCGGTCAAATTGGTGTCACCTCACGACAATACTGTTTACATAGTTTACAATTTCCTCTGCCTGATAGCTTTAAAAGTATGTGATCTTTACACTTGAAACTAACACAACATGGTAAACCAACTATACTTCCATTTAAAACAATGGAAAAAAAAAGATGTGATCTTGATGAATATTTAAAAAATTTTTCAGATTCTCAATATCTCAGAGTGTGACAATCTTAAGGTTTTAGCTGTTCAAAATTACATAATAAACTTTGCATAAAATGTGCCCACATTTATAAACTGTGTTTTCAGTAGCCTCCTCGGCAACAGGCTGATCTGGGATAGCTTTTCTATCCTTAGAATTCCAATTCCGTCCCCACGTCATCCTCAGAGAACTGTCAACAAGGAGCACAAATCTCATTGTGTCGTTCCCTTAAGTCAAAGTCTTCAACGGTTCTTCACTCCACCGGCTCCACTACAGGACAAAGGCCAAACTCTAAAGCTTTTAAATACAGTTCCATGCAACAAACGTTTAATGAAAATCTACTAGATGCCAAGTCTTTGGGAGAAACAAAACTTAAAAACTTTGTAATCATTGTAACACTCTTCCATCTGTATTTTCTGCCCCGTCCATCCTTGGCTCTAACCCATCTAGCAGATCCTGATTCCCTGACCACAGACTTTTTTTTTCCCCACATCTCTTGCCTTTGAACATGCCGTGTCAGCCAGAGTGGAGCGTGGTAAACAGATATTTCCAGCAGAAGAGATTTGACACAGGAAATTAAATGCTTACGAAATGATCGAAGGGCTGCAGCAGGAGGAGGGGCGTGGGCAGCTCCTGCACTGATGGTTTCAAGGACACACTGGCCGCTGACAACTAGACCCAGGTGTGTGGACCGCGGCTTCTGCAATGGCTGCCTTTAGACCCACCAGACGCCAGACTATTAAGTCTGGCCGCTACAACCGTCTTTAAACCCTAACATCTCTTTGGGATTATTGGTACTTAAAGTAGCAGTGAAAAAATGGCTCCTACGACATAGCCAGGTTCCAAATTTCACACAAATGCATCCAGTTAGCGTGACCTAATTTGCATCCAGACCTGGGCTACCAGGAAGCCCAGGAGACATAGTTTTCAGCTCTCTGTCTACCATCATTCAGGAATGCAGATAGCAAGAAGTAGGAGAGGACGCTGAGTCACAGGCAGAACATAGAACGTACCTGATGCCTGGGTTGAATTCCTCTCCTATTCTTTGCCTGCTACCAGCCCCATGCCAGCGCCTAACGCTAGTACTTCCTTCTATGAGATGATGTCCGGGCTATCAGGACCACAACGTTGCTCAGTTCCTGAGGGCACCCTTCTCTCAGGAGGTATTGGAGCTAAAGAATCCATAGACTGTCTTGGGTTCTGAGTGAGTGGTCCCTCCTGAAATGGTTCACCTGAGCAGCCCCCACTGTAAATCTTCCACTTCCACAGTCTGACTGTGCTGTGGTGCTCTGCTCTCTGTTCACCCCGTAGACTGTGTACTTTCCGAACGCAAAACCTGTATCTTACTCTGTTTAGGAAGTCTTCTTTTCTTTTCCCCATGCCCAGGTGTACAAAACGTACCTTAGATGCTGCACACCTGAAACTAACACAACACTGAAAAGCAACTATACTTCAGTTAAAAAAATAGATTTAAAAACAGAATGTAGATATAAGGAAGAAGTATTTAGGTAGCAGAATCAACAAAACTTGGTGACTGCTTGAAAAATAAGTAAATAAAAATAAAGGTATGCCACCTAAAAAATAAATAGGTAAATAAAAGGCACTTAGGAAAAGTTTGTTAAAGTGAATGAATACATAAAGAAACAAATCTTTCAATCATGGACTTTTATGTCATTTTTGTTTGATGTCATCAGAGCAAGATGAAGCCTTCTGGAAACTTTTTTACGTATATGGAAAAGATGTTTGGTGAAATTTTAAGTACATAGGAGACCCTTTTTAATCACTTATCTTAAACGAGTTTAAGATGATTATCTGGGAAGATACATAGATACATAATGACTCATACTGGAGCGTTACCAACTCTGGGTCATGTACATAAGTTTTGTATGTATGGGTGATCTTCCATGAACTTCTCAGTTTCTGTTGGTTGGTTTGTTTTTGTTTCTTTTTCCTATTAAGGGTTCAGAATTAAGCTGGAAACAAAGGAGGGCACTTTAGTGTGGCTGGTATAACAGATGTTCTCTTTAGAGTTTTGTTGATGTCACATGGGACATGAGCTCACTGGGAATTCACACAAACGGGGCGTGAAGTGAAGCTGGAAACAGCCAAGAACCCAGGCAGCCCCGGGGAGGAGCCCTCCTCTGTCTCTGGAGCCACGTGGCTTCCCTGATCTCTCCTGCTCTGTGTGTGTTTACACTTCTCTCCTCTTCTCGGCCTCCTACTTCATAAAGGAGCTCCCTTGGCTTCCCTGATCTCTCCTGCTCTGTGTGTGTTCACACTTCTCGCCTCTTCTCGGCCTTCTACTTCATAAAGGAGCTCCCTTGGCTTCCCTGATCTCTGCTGCTCTGTGTGTGTTTACACTTCTCTCCTCTTCTCGGCCTCCTACTTCATAAAGGAGCTCCCTTGGCTTCCCTGATCTCTCCTGCTCTGTGTGTGTTCACACTTCTCGCCTCTTCTCGGCGTTCTACTTCATAAAGGAGCTCCCTTGGCTTCCCTGATCTCTGCTGCTCTGTGTGTGTTTACACTTCTCTCCTCTTCTCGGCCTCCTACTTCATAAAGGAGCTCCCTTGGCTTCCCTGATCTCTCCTGCTCTGTGTGTGTTCACACTTCTCGCCTCTTCTCGGCGTTCTACTTCATAAAGGAGCTCCCTTGGCTTCCCTGATCTCTGCTGCTCTGTGTGTGTTTACACTTCTCTCCTCTTCTCGGCCTCCTACTTCATAAAGGAGCTCCCTTGGCTTCCCTGATCTCTCCTGCTCTGTGTGTGTTCACACTTCTCGCCTCTTCTCGGCGTTCTACTTCATAAAGGAGCTCCCTTGGCTTCCCTGATCTCTGCTGCTCTGTGTGTGTTTACACTTCTCTCCTCTTCTCGGCCTCCTACTTCATAAAGGAGCTCCCTTGGCTTCCCTGATCTCTGCTGCTCTGTGTTTACACTTCTCTCCTCTTCTCGGCCTCCTACTTCATAAAGGAGCTCCCTTGGCTTCCCTGATCTCTGCTGCTCTGTGTGTGTTCACACTTCTCTCCTCTTCTCGGCCTCCTACTTCATAAAGGAGCTCCCTTGGCTTCCCTGATCTCTCCTGCTCTGTGTGTGTTTACACTTCTCTCCTCTTCTCGGCCTCCTACTTCATAAAGGAGCTCCCTTGGCTTCCCTGATCTCTGCTGCTCTGTGTGTGTTTACACTTCTCTCCTCTTCTCGGCCTCCTACTTCATAAAGGAGCTCCCTTGGCTTCCCTGATCTCTGCTGCTCTGTGTGTGTTCACACTTCTCTCCTCTTCTCAGCCTCCTACTTCATAAAGGAGCTCCCTTGGCTTCCCTGATCTCTCCTGCTCTGTGTGTGTTTACACTTCTCTCCTCTTCTCGGCCTCCTACTTCATAAAGGAGCTCCCTTGGCTTCCCTGATCTCTGCTGCTCTGTGTGTGTTCACACTTCTCTCCTCTTCTCGGCCTTCTACTTCATAAAGGAGCTCCCTTGGCTTCCCTGATCTCTGCTGCTCTGTGTGTGTTTACACTTCTCGCCTCTTCTTGGCCTTCTACTTCATAAAGGAGCTCCCTTTCCTCACACTTTTCTTCCTGAGAAGTTTGACTCGCCTGAGATCTCATGGCTCTGACGACATCCATCCATGGGCACCTCTCTCCACATCCTTTCAGCTGCAGTACCTGCCGTGTCGGATTCTGTCTCCCACTCAGAATCCTGAGAGAAGACTCTCCTCGGTCCAGCTTGTCTTTTCATGCTAGACCACATCCTGGGAAGTTTTCACATCAGGCCCGTGTTTTCAGCCCTGTGAGTCACAGCTGGAAACATTCTCAGTGTCCCGAGAGTACTGGCCCGTCCCAAGCCAGCAGGAAGATAAGTTCTTATAATTCCATAGGCAGTCATGAGTCACTTCCCATATAACACTTTACCCCAGTGAAATGTTCCTGGTTATCCGGGGTGTATATAGATGTTTCACGCCATATGACAGTATCTAGGTCTGTAAACAGTCTGTAGTAGCCACCAAGAGCTCTGATGAGTTTGGGATTATGCTGTGCTTGCGAGCTGCGTTGGACGGCCACGGTTTCGGCGACGTGCAGAAGCCGCGATGCTCCCGGGGGACGTGCGGAGGCCGCGATGCTCCCAGGTCAGAGAACAGGACAGTTTCTTACCCACACCAACAGCAGTAGCCTGAGCTCCACCCTCTTCTTCTCTCAGCTCCAGGAGGGAGGGCTACGTGACAGGGCCAAGCGACGCCCCCACACACAGTGGCTTGCGTCCCAGGAAAGGTCCTCCAGCTGAGGCCACCCACCCCAATCTTGTATCAGTAGAAGACCAGAGCAAACCTGCACATGACCTTTGCTTGGGAAGAAGACATCATCCTTATTATCACAGCGGACCACAGACACACCAGCCCTCTGTCCCAGAGGGACACAGTAGCTCTATCTTCCAAGGCCACTTGCTACAAACACCTTTGAACAGATAATCCAAACAGAACTATCAATGCTTGTAAGATACTCGGAAACCGGAGAGACCAAGATAGAATTTTCTCGCATCGTAGCTCACTGCTTCACTTTACGCCCCGTTGGTGTGAATTCCCAGTGAGCTCACTTTCCGTGTGACATCAACAAAACTCTAAAGAGAATGTGTTATACCAGCCACACTAAAGTGCCCTCCTTTGTTTCCAGCTGAATTCTGAACCCTTAATAGGAAAAAGAAACAAAAACAAAACAAACCAACCAACAAAACCTGAGAAGTCCATGGAAGATCACCCATACATAAAAACCTCACGTACATGACCCAGAGTTGGTAACGCACCAATGAGTCATTATGTATCTATGTATCTTCCCAGATAATCATCTTAAACTCATTTAAGGTAAGTGATTAAAAAGGGTCTCCTATGTACTTAAAATTTTCACAAAACGTTTTCTCCATATACATAAAAAAGTTTCGTCATTTTGTTCATTAATATAAAATACAAATTTGCATTGAAATCTTTATGTGGACAATGTTACCTTTTGATGAATATGTTAAGAATGTGCTATACGAATTTAAGTTTATATTTTGTTTCTATTCTGGGATTTTGCTATACTTCTTAAAAGTTTACTAATATAAACAAGACTAATATTTTACGCTGATTTAGATGGTCCATAAAAATAAAGCTGCATTCCTAATGCGTTGGGGTTTTTTCCACTGCAACAATGTCTATTTTGTGTAAAGTTAATAAATATTTATTGTAATTGATTCCTACTAACATTTTGCTCTAAATGTAGCTGCTTAGCTAAGCTTTGCGATGTCATTCTGTTTTCTAAAAAAGGTGTATGTAGGTGTTTGATCCCTAAAATTGTAGACTTCTACATTCTAATTATAGACTTTAACATTTTTTCATGTTAAAATGCTAATTTAGAGCAATGATACAAAATTTTATAATCTCATCCTTAGAGTGGAATGAATTAATAACAGTTAGGAAAGATCTTTATCCTGGGTATTTTTGAGCTAATATTTTTCCACTGGCATGATGACCAGCGAAATGTCATATATTTATGGTTTTGGTGGAAAAGCACATAAAAGCATTAGGTCTTGAATTAAGGAGTAGAAAAGAACTGTAAATCAAATATAATTACACTTAAAAGATAAATAAGCTCTTCATATTTCTACAGAAATCAGTTGGCAAAACTTCTATATAAACTTACTCCCAATTCTTACACAAGCTACGCTATTACACACACTTTCTTCATCACCTCGATATGGAAAATTACTTACCAAGAAAGTATCCAAACTATTAATATTTGGACAGGTTGAGTGTTTAAGAAAATATGAATATTGATATAAACAAACCAGCATACTTAGAGTATCTTAGCTAATTTCCTGGTAAAGAAGGAAAGAAAATGACCATATATTAAACCCTTGTGATATATACACTAGGTGTTGTTATAGACATTATCTTTTTTCTTTTTATATTTTTTTAAACATCTTTATTGGAGTATAATAGCTTTACAATGGTGTGTTAGTTTCTGCTGTATAACAAAGTGAACCAGCTATACATATACATATATCCCCATATCCCATCCCTCTTGTGTCTCCCTCCCACCCTCCCTATCCCACCCCTCTAGGTGGTCACAAAGCACCGAGCTGATCTCCCTGTGCTATGCGGCTGCTTCCCACTAGCTGTCTATTTTACATTTGGGAGTGTATATATGTCCATGCCACTCTCTCACTTCGTCCCAGCTTACCCTTCCCCCTCTCCAGGTCCTCAAGTCCATTCTCTGTGTCTGCGTCTTTATTCCTGTCCTGCCCCTAGGTTCATCAGAACCATTTTTTTTTTGATTCCATATATATGTGCATTAGCATACAGTGTTTGTTTTTCTCTTTCTGACTTACTTCACTCTGTAGGGCAGAGTCTAGGTCCATCCACCTCACTACAAATAACTCAATTTCGTTCCTTTATATGGATGAGTAATATTCCATTGTATACATGGGCCACATCTTCTTTGTCCATTCATCTGATAGACATTATCTTATGTAACATAAACACTGCTTGTAAACTACATACTATTATCATCTGTTTTAAAATAAGGAAATGCGATCCTACTGTTACAGTGAAGAACCAAATCTGACTCCATGTTGGATCTGTTTCCTTTACTTTAACCTTTACTTTCCACTGCTTTTGTTCACTAAAAGGTTACTGTCTATACATAATGGCCTGCCTCGGGGAACCCTGCCCTCTGCCTGAATGGTAAACTAAAGTGCCTTTGCTCAGGGAAACATCCTGACCCTGTCCCCCTGCGGATGGCTGCAAGAAAGAAGACATTAACACATCCCCTCCCCGAGGCTGGCCATTCCTGGGGACATTTGCAAACCTTGTGGTCTTTTCACTTTACTTCCTCATCTCCTCCCCCTCTCTGTGCTATAAAAGAAACTGGCACCCAGACCACAATACGATGATTTTCTGGAGATATTAGTCTGCCGTCTTCTCGGTCTGCCGGCTTTCCAAATAAAGTCGTCTTCCTGGCCTCAATGCCTTTTCTCCGATTCATTGGCCTATCATGAAGCTAGCAGAGTGACCTTGGACTCAGCGACACTACCGCAATTCACATAGCTTCTAAGTAACGTAGCCAAAATTCAAACTCAGGTCTTATCTGCCTCCAAAGCTCATGGGTTCTTTGTACACAGTGCTGGGATTTATATTTAATGGAGGGGAAAACTAATTAGTATAAGGAATAACATAACCTGCCCTGCTTCAATTCACTTGAGACAAAGGTGTGATGAAGAAATGGGATTTGTCCCCTCCTGGAGAAGGTTAGAAGAGTAGTGAATTAAGGACATCTATGGAGGCGTCTATGTACCTCCTTGCCAGTATTGTATCGATAACGCAGGCTCCAAGGTCAGGTTCGATTTCAATCCTGTCCCCACCGTTTAATAATAGCTGTGTGACTCTGAAGAAGTTAGGAAGGCTTTGATCTCAATTCCTCGTTTATAAAATGGTAATGATGAGAGTACCTACCTTCAACAGTTATTGTGGGGATTAAATGAGGTCACACGGGAGAAGACCTTCTAACGGCACCTGCACAAAGTTAGCATGTGATTTTTTTTGTCATTATTTCCACTACAACCTGCACATGTGTGTAAACTGAGTATAATTTAACGAACCAGGGCCACCCCATGATATTAATAAATAAATACATATTAAATTCCAAACATTTTAATAATAATGTGGGTATTACAGAAGGGTTGGTCACACTCACGTAGAACAAAACTTCCTAAGAATATTCTTTAGGCTTCTCTCTTCCCAGGTCCTAAGCAGAGGTTCTCCTAATTCTAAGTTTTTCCTCTGTCTGTCTGTCTATCTGTCTCTCTCTCTACCCCTCCACTCTCTTATTCTTTTAGCCTCAAAGCCAAGCTGCCTTTTGAATCTACCATCCCCAAAACTGAATACCCAGGAAGTAGTCAGCTTTTCTTGAAGGAGACAATGGTTTTATGGTGCATACAATCATTCATTATTTTACACGGAAAACTAATTTACATTGAAGCTAATGAAGTTTAATCTTCAAAGCCCTTGGGAAGAACCCTAGCAGGGTTTTCATATGGTCATATATTTTTATAGAATTTGCAGACGTTCACTATGTTTGCTCTAATCTCGTAATAACACTACCTCTTTCCATCTGATTATCCCTCCAACACATATTCCCTTTTATTGTGAGTGGTGGGTAGAAAACTGGAGCAGTCACAAACATTTTAGGGATCTAAGATGCATTTAGTTTAGGTTTGGTCTAGTAAAATTTACTGTGGGATTTGGGGTCACTACTGTATATAGATTAAATTAGTTCTAGCAAAATCCCACAGGTTAATAAGTGGCAGAATCGAGAATCAAACCAAAGTTTGTCTAATGCTAATAATTCTTTTTTTTTTTTTTTAATGCTAATAATTCTTGAACGTCCCAATCAAAGACGGCCAGATACAGTGGTAGTCAGAAAGCTATGTTGGTGTTTTGTTGTTGTTGTTGTTTTTTGGTGGTTTTTGTTTTTTATTAGGTTTTTTGTTTTTGTTTTTATTTTGTTGTTGTTTTGTTTTTTTGCTAGTTGCCGGGAATGCAACTCAAAGGAACTATGGCATGTCTCAGAAAAGAGGAATTGGAATGTACTTCTTGAATGAGTTGGGCTTAGGCTGGTTAAGAAACAGGGATCTGGGCTTCCCTGGTGGCGCAGTGGTTGAGAATCCGCCTGCCACTGCAGGGGACACGGGTTCGAGCCCTGGTCTGGGAAGATCCCACATGCCGTGGAGCAACTGGGCCCGTGAGCCACAACTACTGAGCCTGCGCGCCTGGAGCCTGTGCTCCACAACAAGAGAGGCCGCGATAGTGAGAGGCCCGCGCACCGCGATGAAGAGTGGCCCCCACTCGCCGCAACTAGAGAAAGCCCTCGCACAGAAACGAAGATCCAACACAGCCAAAAATAAATAAATTAAAAAAAAAAAAAAAAAAAGAAACAGGGATCACATTGTAGTTTTGATGTGCATTTCTCTAATAATTAGTGATGCTGAACGTCTTTTGGTGTGTTTGTTGGCCATGTGTATGTCTTCTTTGGAGAAATGTCTATTTAGGTTTTCTGCTCATTTTTTGATGGGGTTGTTTGTTTTTTCGATATGGAGCTGCATGAGCTGTTTGTATATGTTGGAGATTAATCCTTTGTCCGTTGCTTTGTTTGCAAATATTCTCTCCCATTCTGAGGGTTGTCTTTTTGTTTCATTTATGGTTTCCTTTGCTGTGCAAAAGCTTTTAAGTTTCATTAGGTCCCATTTGTTTATTTTTGTTTTTATTTTCATTACCCTAGGAGGTGGGTTATAAAAGATCTTGTTTCTAGATTGGCTACTGTCACAAAGAGGTGACAATTGGGTGGTTGGTTATTGTGTCATTCCGGGTCCAATGAGGACGTTGATTGGGAGAAAGACTTAGGAAGGATGGAGGGAGGAGGAAGGGCCAAGAGAGCCCTTGACCCTGGATGCGGGTCTGACATCCGTGAGGAGAGAGAGGAGGCAGGAGGCTCGGGGTGGAGGCGCTCAGACTAGAGAGCCACACAGACCAGGCCAGGCTGTCGTGGAGCCAACAGCAAAGGTGTCCAGTCGGGGAGGCCCGTGACGGAAAGAGGGCCCAGCTCCAGCGCCACCGCAGGCTTGGCTGGCGCTGCCTGGGACAGCCGGCGTGTCCTCGGCGGGAACGCTGCTCTGTGGAGCCCAAGGGGGCTGCCCCAGGCCCTCAGCGACCCCCATTCCTCCCAGCAGGGGAATCTGAGAGGTGACCTTCAAGGCTCCCGCTCTCCACTCGTTACACCGCACAGACACACAGATGCTCAGGGAGAAGCTTCTCCAGGGTCCCAGGGTTCTCACTTCCCACCCAAAGTGGAAACGTGGAGGAGGGAGTTGGTGGGACATAAACAAGCCCCAGTGGCTATTCTTGGTCTCTGACTGCAAATGCCATTCATCCTTACTCTCCTCCACTATCCCTTATCCATTCCCCTCCCTCAGCAGCCAGCCCTGCAGAGCCTGGGGGCCCACCCGGCAGTGGCAGCCAGCTTTTCCTGTCTGAAGCGTACCTTTCTCAGGCCAGGGCTGCTGTCGGGTCTGTTCATCACACGGCTGAAAAGGGGTACCAGGAGATGCCCCGGTGGTCACCTGAGTCCCACACGTGCTCCCCCCTGCCCAGCCGTGTAAGAGCAGCCCTCTCTTCCCGATGACCGGTGACAATCACCCTCCTCTTCTGCCTGCTGGGCTCTGGTCACAAGGACCTACAGCTTGTAGTTCCAGGGATAACTTTTGTGTTTGCTACTGTGAGAGGGACTCCTTCGAGTTTCCACTGCAACTGGAGAGAGCACAGAGTTCCCGGTGGGCCATTGGCAGTGACAGTAAGTGGGACCACTTTGGTCCTGAGAACTGTGTATTCTTCCCATTGGAGATACAGAGCCACATGGAGAGGTCACTCGATTTTTTTTTTATTTAAGTATAGTTGATTTACAATGTTGTGCTAGTTTCAGGTGCACAGCAAAGTGACTCAGTTATACATACATATATATCTATTCTATTACAGATTCTTTTCCATTATAGGTTATTACAAGATACTGAGTATAGTTCCCTGTGCTATACAGTAGGTCCTTGTTGGTGATTTTATATATGGTAGTGTGCTTATGTTCATCTCAAACTCCTAATTTATCCCCCTCTTTCCCCTTTAGTAACCTTCAATTTGCCTTCTATGTCTGTAAGTCTGTTTCTGTTTTGTAAATAAGTTCATTTGTATCATTTTATTTTAGATTCTACAGATAAGTGATATCATATGATATTTGTTTTTCTCTTAGTTGGATAATGTCTAGGTCCATCCATGTTGCTGCAGATGGAATTATTTCATTCTCTTTTATGGCTGAGTAATATTCCTTTATATGTATATATATATATGCACCACATCTTCTCTATCCATTCATCTGTCACTGGACATATAGGTTGCTTCCATGTCTTGGCAATTGTAAATAATGTTGCTATAAACATTGGGGTGCACGTATCTTTTCAAATTGTGGTTTTCTTGGGAGGTCTCTTAATTTGCTGCGTATACTGTATCCTGGGAGTGACACCGCTTCCTTGCAGACTATTACCTCCAAGATGGCACTTCAGGGAAGCCTTCAAAAAGCCATCCCAGGGCTCTAGCAGGCCGGCTGCCTCTGGTTGGTGTGGTACGTGACACAACCAGGGGATTCTAGGAAAATGAGTCTGCTACCACTTCTGCTTCAGTGTTCAGATGATGCGTCATGTGGGGTTTCCCGCCTGAGGGTCAGGAACTCTGTAAGCCCCCAAAGAGTGATGCTGGCTGAGGCTCTGAGGGCAGGAAAGGCAAAGCGGTACACCAACTAGGTACCTGTTCCTGGAAGGATGAATTCTGGGCAATGGGGCCCAGTGTAGCTGAATTGCCACCAGGCTGATGGTTGGTCTCCTTGAGAAACCAACATATGGGAGGCTCAGCATTGGTCTCCGTTGCTGGCAAGTGAGATCTTTAGAGGCCACAGCAGCTATGTCAGCCTCTGCAAGTGGGAATCCGTCTGGCCGGGTGCATGCGTATTCTCCTCTCTGCCGTCTTGATCACCCCCCTGGTGGGCCCACTGTGCCTGTTCTCGGATGGCTAACGACCAGGATGGGCCAAATCATTTCGTCACCATAGCTGTTCAGTGCCTTTCCCACGACGGACACTTTCTGGTGGGAGGACATGAACATATGATTGTAAAGCTATCTTCACACTCTGCCCACTCCTACATGCATGCCTCTACCTCCCATGTCTTTGTCTCTGATTTTTTAGTACTTTTCCTTCTAGGCCCCTGACCAACTGGCCAGGGCACTGACGACCGCCCACAGGTTTGTATATGCCCTCTGCCTGGGCTCCATCTTCCTGCATGACCGTGAAGCTCCAGCCACGGGGAAGGTCTTCCTGCACCACTGCTCGTATATGCACGGTTCCCCTACACCTTTCCAGTGTCAGAATCGCCACACTGGCAAGAGCATTCCGCTCCAGCAGGAGCCGCCGCTGGACCACCATCATGCACCCGGGAGCGCCTGTGACCTCAGACCACCGGGCCA
Source organism: Balaenoptera borealis (assembly GCF_965194805.1). Taxonomy (NCBI): domain Eukaryota; kingdom Metazoa; phylum Chordata; class Mammalia; order Artiodactyla; family Balaenopteridae; genus Balaenoptera; species Balaenoptera borealis. The sequence continues at coordinate 1,853,697 of NC_138861.1, read as the reverse complement.
GCATCCCCCGGTCCTCTCTGCCACTTAGGGGCTGAGTGACGCCATCCATCGGCAGACCCGACCTTCATCCTGCCTCCGCACAACCAACCGTGTCAGATTATCCTCTGGGAAGCAGACGCCAAGTAGAAAGTACAAGTGCAAGAGATTTATCAGGGGACCATCTCTGGAGAGACAAGGGAGGGGCAGCGGGAAGAAGCAGGGGACCTACAGGCCACCATGTTTCTCTGACATTTGTGAAAGGAGGTGGGATAGGAAATCCTTCTGACTCAGAGCTGTGCTGAGAAACACTTGGGGGGCGGGGGGCCAGTGGGGCAACCAGCCTCTCCGTTAGAAGAGTCCACATCAGGCAGAGATGCCCCAGCTCTGGGGCCCCTACCACCGTGTCACTGGCTTGGGAACAGCCCTGGGAGAGGTGACGTCCCGGGAAGCCAAAGAGGGGGCGGCTGGAGGCCATCTCACCCGTTCTTGCAGTGGGAGGGCTGAGCCGAGGACCCTTGTGGAGTCCGGAGGGAGGGGGCACGTTTAGTCCCTTTTATGGCTGCAGAGGGAACTCTTCCCGGCTGACAACGTTTACGTGAAGTGGGATCATTATGGACTGACTGCCACCAGAGCTGTTTCTCACTTTCTCGTCACCCTAACAGTGCAGTCTATTATCTTATGCCACTTTGTGATCTAGTATCAGGCCTTTAATTACCTAACTTTGAGGCAATACACTCTATTCATGATGACTTACCAGCATTGGACGCTTGGTCCTTGCTGAGTCATTTGCATCTGATACTATATCCCACCTTCCCACCTGACTCTGGAACACCTTTCTGACACATCACTTGGTGATTCCTGACCCTACAGGATGTCCTGTTCTAACTGGGCACCTTGCTATTGCCAGTCTATGCCTTCCTTCACTCTTCCCTTGGCCAGAAATGGGCTTGCCTGTATCTTAGCTATTCAGGACCTTACTAATTTCTTGCCAGCTTAACATAAAATGCTAACATCAATAAAAATAATATGCAATTCATATTACGCCATTACAGTGAGGGCATTGACCCTACGATGAGTGCCGCTGACATTCTGGTTAAGATTAGTCACAGTATAAGGACACTTAAAATGCCCTAAAATCATACAGCTCACATTTGAAATAAACTGTACACGGATTTTCTTAAATACGACTACACTCCTAGAGATTCACAGAGTAATCCAAAAAGTAGAAAATCTGAAACAATCATTTCTAAACCATTAATAAGAAGAAGTAAATCTTGATCTACCAGACTATAGGAAAGAACAGACTATTTCCCTATTCTCAGTGCAGCAGATGATATTATCAAACTACAATCAAATGAAGAGATGGATTAGACTCTACATCAAAATAAAACAGGAAGAATTTTGTGCAGGGATATATCAGACAGTTAGTAACCTCTAAATGCTATATCCACCAGAGGGAAACATTTTAAAATATTAATATAGAGTGTTATCTGTGTCTTACTATGTCAATATAAGAGTATAGTTCTGGTGGGAATGTACATTGATATAAACTTACTGCAATGGAACTCAAAATTTTAAGATTGCTTCTTAAATTTTTTGAAGGAGAAATTCTTAAGCTTTCTGATACTGAATAGTATCTCTTGGCTTTGAGAACACTTAAGCAATTGTATTTTGGCAGAAATGAGGACATGTTATCTTTTTTGAAATACTAGCATCGTAGTAGAATAGAAAGACACGGGACTGAAAACCAGGATAGCTAGCTGCTAGTTTCGTTTCTACAATAAATTAAACTTTTTTCTTTGGTCAAGTCATTGAATCAGCTTTTCCATCTGAAAAATTAGAGGATTAGCCAAAGTTTCTTGCTATACTAAAATTATAGGACTATTACCATCGATTCACCAGAAAATATAAATATCATGTTTACACGTGTGTTCTGCTTTGTACAGAAACCAAATAAAATTTCAGGTATTGTAACAGCTTGGTCAGTGATTAGTATTATCAGTCAGTATCAATGTTTATCACGCTCTTTTCTGGGGGTATTCTAGAAAAGTTTTCCATTACATTCAAGATGACTCCTTTTTAGAAAGTAAATGAAGGAATATTTGCAACTACCAAGACAAATTGTAGTCTATATGAGCTGTAACGCAGACTCAGAAAATAGTGACTTGAGTAAGAGGGACTTTTTATTTTTCCATGTAAAACGAATCCAGGGATAAGCAATCCAGGTTCATGAAGTATTTACAACCCAGGCTCCTTCTTAGTTTCTACTCTGCCTTCTCCAAAGCAATATCCATGGTCCAAAAAGGCTGCTAGAGCACCAGCCTTCACGTCTGCATTTCACATAGCAGGATGGAGGGAAAATCCAGGAAGGGAATATCCAGTTCCTTTAAAGTAGATTTTCTAAAAGCAGCACACCAATTTTACCACAGCTCATTGGCCAAACTGTCATCACTCGACTATAACCAGCTGCAAGGAAGGATGGAGAATGTCCTTACTTCTTCCTGGACTGCAGTGTGTTCACTGACCACCAGGGTAGTTATTACTAAGGAAGTAAGGAAGACTAGGTATTGGGATGCCGCTAGCCATCTCTACAACAGCGTGCTTACCTCATCTTCGAAGAAGTTACTGCAATTATGATGCTTTACTTCCAAGAATTTGTTTAGCCCTGGCCCTCCAGTTTTTTCCTGATTTCTGTTCCATTGCCTTGCTCTGATTTTTTCTGTTTCAGGAGCGAACTTCTGGCCATCTGCCTTCCTGCTCTTTTGCTTTCTTCCTAGGTCTGCCGCTCAAAGCCCAGCCCCTACCTGAGCCGGCGGTCAAGTGAAGTCCCCACCCTGAAGTCCGGCTCTGTCAGTCGCTACTCAAGCCTGAACCTAGCACTCTGGTTCCCTCCTTTTCCAGGAAGAGAGATCATCCACTAACAGGCTAAGATTTTCCAGTGCAAACTAGAACCCTAGATTTTCAAGCCTTTTCTAAATTTTACAAAGGGGTAGGTTTTCATCTTTTAGATCAGTTGCTCCATGACCACATTAATTTATTCACCCATTGCCTTACTACCAAACATCTACTGAGTACCCACCATACGCCAGGCACTGAATTAGCAGAGGATCTTTTCCCTCTACACTGACTCGTTTGTACAAAGCACACACTCCGAATCCAGCAGCAAAAGTGAGTTAAGGATACCTGGACACGGATTCGGTTGGAGAGCTGCCTACAGGGCCAGATCAGTTTGCTGTTCCACATCAGGATCTGAATAACAAGCAAACCCAACATCAAAAGCTCCCAGAGGCAGTTCCAGTGCTAGAGTGGAGTCAGAATCAGGCCTTCGTTCTGCCTTCTCGACACAAAAGTAAGACTAAAAACATAGGTCTAGATAGATTGTGGCAGATGGCGGAAGAGTAAGACGCGGAGATCACCTTCCTCCCCACAGATACATCAGAAATACATCTACACGTGGAACTGCTACTACAGAACACCCACTGAACGCTGGCAGAAGACCTCAGACCTCCCAAAAGGCAAGAAACTCCCCACGCACCTGGGGAGGGCAAAAGAAAAAAGAAACAACAGAGACAAAAGAATAGGGACGGGCCCTGCACCAGCGGGAGGGAGCCGTGAAGGAGGAAAGGTGTCCACACACTAGGAGCCCCTTCGCGGGCGGAGACTGCGGGTGGCGGAGGGGGGGAGCTTCGGAGCCACGGAGGAGAGCGCAGCCACAGGGGTGCGGAGGGCACAGCAGAGAGATTCCCGCACGGAGGCTCGGCGCCGAGCAACTCTCACCAGCCCGAGAGGCTTGTCTGCTCCCCCGCCGGGGCGGGCGGGGCTGGGAGCTGAGGCTCGGGCTGCGGTCGGATCGCAGGGAGAGGACTGGGGTTGGCGGCGTGAACACAGCCTGAAGGGGCTAGTGCGCCACGGCGAGCCGGGAGGGAGTCCGGGAAAAGTCTGCAGCTGCCGAAGAGGCAAGAGACTTTTTCTTACCTCTTTGTTTCCTGGTGCGCGAGGAGAGGGGATTCAGAGCGCCGCCTAAACGAGCTCCAGAGACGGGCACGAGCCGCGGCCATCAGCGCGGACCCCAGAGACGGGCCTGAGACGCTAAGGCTGCTGCTGCCGCCACCAAGAAGCCTGTGTGCGAGCCCAGGTCACTCTCCACACCGCCCCTCCCGGGAGCCGGTGCAGCCGCCACCGCCAGACTCCCGTGATCCGGGGACAACGTCCCCGGGAGAACGCACGGCGCGCCTCGGGCTGGTGCAACGTCACGACGCCTCTGACGCCGCAGGCTCGCCCCGCCTCCTCCGTACCGCTCCCTCCCCCCACCTGAGTGAGCCAGAGCCCCCGAAGCAGCTGCTCCTTTAACCCCGTCCTGTCTGGGCGGGAACAGACGCCCTCAGGCGACATACATGCAGAGGCGGGTCCACATCCAAAGCTGAACCCCGGGAGCTGTGCGAACAAAGAAGAGAAAGGGAAATTTCTCCCAGCAGCCTCAGGAGCAGCAGATTAAAGCTCCACAAACAACTGGATGTGCCTGCATCTGTGGAATACCTGAACAGACAACGAATCATCCCAAATTCAGGAGGTGGATTTTGGGAGCAGGATATATTAATTGTTCCCCTTTTCCTTTTTTTGTGAGTGTATATGTGTATGCTTCTGGGTGAGATTTTGTCTGTATAGCTTTGCTTTATAATAGCTTTATTTCATTTCATTTTATTTTATCCTCTTTCTTTCTTTCTTTCTATTTTTTCTCCCTTTTACTCTGAGCCGTGTGGATGAAAGGCTCTTGGTGCCCCAGCCAGGCATGAGGGCTGTGCCTCTGAGGTGGGAGAGCCAACTTCAGGACACTGGTCCACAAGAGACCTCCCAGCTCCACATAATACCAAACGGCGAAAATCTCTCAGAGATCTCCATCTCAACATCAAGACCCAGCTTCACTCAACGACCAGCAAGCTCCAGTGCTGGACACCCTATGCCAAACAACTAGCAAGACAGGAACACAGCCCCATCCATTAGCAGAGAGGCTGCCTAAAATCATAATAAGGCCACAGACACCCCAAAACACACCACCAGACGTGGACGTGCCCACCAGAAAGACAAGATCCAGCTTCATCCACCAGAACACAGGCACTAGTTCCCTCCACCAGGAAGCCTACACAACCCACTGAACCAACCTTAACCACTGGGGACAGATACCAAAAACAACGGGAACTACGAACTTGCAGCCTGTGAAAAGGAGACCTCAAACACAGTAAGATAAGCAAAATGAGAAGATAGAAAAACACAACCCAAAACATTTAAGAAAATGGGAATAGGAATATACATATCGATAATTACCTTAAATGTCAATGGATTAAATGCTCCCACCAAAAGACACAGACTGGCTGAATGGATACAAAAACAAGACCCATATATATGCTGTCTACAAGAGACCCACTTCAGACCTAGAGACACATACAGACTGAAAGTGAGGGGATGGGAAAAGATATTCCATGCAAATGGAAATCTAAAGAAAGCTGGAGTAGCAATTCTCATATCAGACAAAATAGACTTTAAAATAAAGACTATTACAAGAGACAAAGAAGGACACTATATAATGATCAAGGGATCGATCCAAGAGGAAGGTATAACAATTGTAAATATTTATGCACCCAACATAGGAGCACCTCAATACATAAGGCAAATACTAACAGCCATAAAAGGGGAAATCGACAGCAACACAATCATAGTAGGGGACTTTAACACCCCACTTTCACCAATGGACAGATCATCCAAAATGAAAATAAATAAGGAAACACAAGCTTTAAATGATACATTAAACAAGATGGACTTAATTGATATTTATAGGACATTCCATGCAAAAACAACAGAATACACTTTCTTCTCAAGTGCTCATGGAATATTCTACAGGATAGATCATATCTTGGGTCACAAATCAAGCCTTGGTAAATTTAAGAAAATTGAAATCGTATCAAGTATCTTTTATGACCACAGCGCTATGAGACTAGATATCAATTACAGGAAAAAATGTGTAAAAAGTACAAACACATGGAGGCTAAACAGTACACTACTTAATAACCAAGAGATCACTGAAGAAATCAAAGAGGAAATCAAAAAATACCTAGAGACAAATGACAATGGAGACACGACGACCCAAAACCTATGGGACGCAGCAAAAGCAGTGCTAAGAGGGAAGTTTATAGCAATACAAGCCTACCTCAAGAAACAGGAAACATCTAGAATAAACAACCTAACCTTGCACCTGAAGCAATTAGAGAAAGAAGAACAAAAAAACCCCAAAGCTAGCAGAAGGCAAGAAATCATAATGATCAGATCAGAAATAAATGAAAAAGAAATGAAGGAAACAATAGCAAAAATCAATGAAACTAAAAGCTGGTTCTTTGAGAAGATAAACAAAATTGATAAACCATTAGCCAGACTCATCAAGAGAAAAAGGGAGAAGACTCAAATCTATAGAATTAGAAATGAAAAAGGAGAAATAACCACTGACACTGCAGAAATACAAACGATCATGAGAGATTACTACAAGCAACTCTATGCCAATAAAATGGACAACCTGGAAGAAATGGACAGATTCTTAGAAATGCACAACCTGCCGAGACTGAACCAGGAAGAAATAGAAAATATGAACAGACCAATCACAAGCACTGAAATTGAAACTGTGATTAAAAATCTTCCAACAAACAAAAGCCCAGGACCAGATGGCTTCACTGGCGAATTCTATCAAACATTTAGAGAAGAGCTAACACCTATCCTTCTCAAACTCTTCCAAAATATTGCAGAGGGAGGAACACTCCCAAACTCATTCTACGAGGCCACCATCACCCTGATACCAAAACCAGACAAAGATGTCACAAAGAAAGAAAACTACAGGCCAATATCACTGATGAACATAGATGCAAAAATTCTCAACAAAATACTAGCAAACAGAATCCAACAGCACATTAAAAGGATCATACACCATGATCAAGCGGGGTTTATCCCAGGAATGCAAGGATTCTTCAATATACGCAAATCAATCAACGTGATACACCATATTAACAAATTGAAGGAGAAAAACCATATGATCATCTCAATAGATGCAGAGAAAGCTTTCGACAATATTCAACACCCTTTTATGATAAAAGCCCTGCAGAAAGTAGGCATAGAGGGAACTTTCCTCAACATAATAAAGGCCATATATGACAAACCCACAGCCAACATTGTCCTCAATGGTGAAAAACTGAAACCATTTCCACTAAGATCAGGAACAAGACAAGGTTGCCCACTCTCACCACTATTATTCAACATAGTTTTGGAAGTGTTAGCCACAGCAATCAGAGAAGAAAAAGAAATAAAAGGAATCCAAATCGGAAAAGAAGAAGTAAAGCTGTCACTGTTTGCAGATGACATGATACTATACATAGAGAATCCTAAAGATGCTACCAGAAAACTCCTAGAGCTAATCAATGAATGTGGTAAAGTAGCAGGATACAAAATTAATGCACAGAAATCTCTTGCATTCCTATATACTAATGATGAAAAATCTGAAAGTGAAATTAAGAAAACACTCCCGTTTACCATTGCAACAAAAAGAATAAAATATCTAGGAATAAACTTACCTAAGGAGGCAAAAGACTTGTATGCAGAAAATTATAGGACACTGATGAAAGAAATTAAAGATGATACAAATAGATGGAGAGATATACCATGTTCTTGGATTGGAAGAATCAACATTGTGAAAATGACTCTACTACCCAAAGCAATCTACAGATTCAATGCAATCCTTGTCAAACTACCACTGGCATTTTTCACAGAACTAGAACAAAAAATTTCACAATTTGTATGGAAACACAAAAGACCCCGAATAGCCAAAGCAACCTTGAGAACGAAAAATGGAGCTGGAGGAATCAGGCTCCCTGACTTCAGACTATATTACAAAGCTACAGTAATCAAGACAGTTTGGTACTGGCACAAAAACAGAAATATAGATCAATGGAACAGGATAGAAAGCCCAGAGATAAACCCACGCACATATGGTCACCTTATCTTTGATAAAGGAGGCAAGCATATACAGTGGAGAAAAGACAGCCTCTTCAATAAGTGGTGCTGGGAAAATTGGACAGATACATGTAAAAGTATGAAATTAGAACACTCCCTGACACCATACACAAAAATAAACTCAAAATGGATTAAAGACCTAAGTGTAAGGCCAGACACTATCAAACTCTTAGAGGAAAACATAGGCAGAACACTCTATGACATAAATCACAGCAAGATCGTTTTTGACCCAGCTCCTAGAGAAATGGAAATAAAAACACAAATAAACAAATGGGACCTAATGAAACTTAAAAGCTTTTGCACAGCAAAGGAAACCATAAACAAGACCAAAATACAACCCTCAGAATGGGAGAAAATATTTGCAAATGAAGCAATTGACAAAGGATTAATCTCCAAGATTTACAAGCAGCTCATGCAGCTCAATAACAAAAAAACAAACAACCCAATCCAAAAATGGGCAGAAGACCTAAATAGACATTTCTCCAAAGAAGATATACAGATGGGCAACAGACACATGAAAGAATGCTCAACATCATTAATCATTAGAGAAATGCAAATCAAAACTACAATGAGGTATCACCTCACACCAGTCAGAATGGCCATCATCAAAAAATCTAGAAACAATAAATGCTGGAGAGGGTGTGGAGAAAAGGGAACCCTCTTGCCCTGTTGGTGGGAATGTAAATTGATACAGCCACTATGGAGAACAGTATGGAGGTTCCTTAAAAAACTACAAATAGAACTACCATACGACCCAGCAATCCCACTACTGGGCATATACCCTGAGAAAACCATAATTCAAAAAGAGTCATGTACCAAAATGTTCATTGCAGCTCTATTTACAATAACCAGGACGTGGAAGCAACCTAAGTGTCCATCATCGGATGAATGGATAAAGAACATGTGGCACATATATACAATGGAATATTACTCAGCCATAAAATGAAATGAAATGGAGGTATTTGTAGTGAGGTGGATGGAGTTAGAGTCTGTCATACAGAGTGAAGTAAGTCAGAAAGAGAAAAACAAATACAGTATGCTAACACATATATATGGAATCTAAGGGAAAATAAATGTCATGAAGAACTTAGTGACAAGACGGGAATAAAGACACAGACCTACTAGAGAATGGACTTGAGGATATGGGGAGGGGGAGGGGTAAGATGTGACAGGGTGAGAGAGTGTCATGGACATATATACACTACCAAATGTAAAATAGATAGCTAGTGGGAAGCAGCCGCATAGCACAGGGAGATCAGCTCGGTGGTTTGTGACCACCTAGAGGGGTGGGATGGGGAGGATGGGAGGGAGGGAGATGCAAGAGGGAAGAGATATGGGAACATATGCATATGTATAACTGATTCACTTTGTTATAAAGCAGAAACTAACACACCATTGTAAAGCAATTATACTCCAATAAAGATGTTTAAAAAAAAAAAAGTGAGTTAAGGATAGATCACTGTTTTTCCTACTAAAACACGTTGCCACGTAAAACAAGGGATCACTGTGTACTTTCACAGGGCCTCCCAGGCTAATATTTCAATATTTCAAGACAGTTATAGCACATTTCCTTATTTATCTCCCTGCTCTTTCAGCTCCTAGGTTTCAGGTGTTGGCAGGTAGACTTTGGCACCTTTCCGTGGATATCCTTATACACCTTCCAGCAGGAATAGCTTCAAAGAATCAGCCTATTTACTGTTACCGATTATGCAGCACCTCATCTTGACAACCATAACACGACTTCCTGGAATTATGAGAACACGTTGTACTGAACTGACAACTGATGGAAGAAGTATAAAAATAATTGCCCAAGAAAATAGTGTATGATAAATCAAAAACAATTTAAAGTATTTCTTACATCAAATGTTATCTAAATATATTTCAATAATCCAGAGCATGTAAGTGGCAGACAATATTTTAGGAAAAAATAGAGTGATTTAATATAGGCCCTTAGCTTCAATGAGATCAAATTCCTGGCAATGAGGTCAAATTCTTGGCAAATCACCAAATGTTTGAATTCTGATGTGAGTTTCCGAGCAAACATGGGGATCAGAAGGTGAAAATTGACATTATCTGCTAAATGAGGTTTAATTTTATGATCTAAACATGAAAAAAGTTAACCTGGGATCTCTTAATGCTGCTCTAGCTTCCAAATTTTATAAAACTAAATGAAATATCAAAAATGTGCATTTGCTTTTAAGACCGTGAAAACTCCCCTTTTTTCCTCCTTTGCCTCATCACCAGATCCTTCAAACAATACTCTCTATGTTTTTGACCCAGTTTGTCATCACTTGTTCATTTTTGTGACTCTTAGAATTTGGTATATATTGTATGATAAGGTTTGCTGCAGGAATAAATTAATTTCAAAGCTGTTATGGACACACACACACACACGTGTTGTTTGCCTTCAGAAAGTCTGCTGCAAGTCAGTGACTCTGCAGAGCTACTGCTTTCTGATGAGTCAGGGATCTAGAATGTTCCATCTAGTGGCTCCGGAATCTCACTACACACCCACACGAGCACGGGGTGTGGAAAAGGACCAGCTGGAGCCTCATAGCACCGACTTTCATTGTCTCAGCCCAGAAGTGACACACAGACGTTCTTCTCCTCTCCTCATAGCTTCATTGTCTCAGCCCAGAAGTGACACACAGACGTTCTTCTCCTCCCCTCATAGCTCACTGCATCTGTCATAACTAAGCACGTGGCTTTGCCCGTTCGCAAGAGGGCTGGAAGGCAGGGTCACGGCTTCTGCCCAGTGCAGAAGGAGAAGACTTGGCTGTTGGGAAGCTTTAGCAGTGTCTACCATACCAATTTACTGAAGCCACCTCTTTATTTTTAGATATGACCATACTTTCCTAATGCCTTATAGTTATTAATTTCATTATCATCGTCTTCCCACGTTTGTTATTTCTGTTCCCAAATCTGGATACACTCAGAACCCGTTTTGAACCCTTGACCAAAGCTGCAGGCGCATCTTTTTAAAAAACCCAAACCCAAAGCAAAACTTCGCCATCAGCTTGGCCCCTGTGGTCTGCACCTCAAGAAGTTCATCTAGACTCCTCTTCTGAGCCCTCGCTCTAAGCCTGTGGGCTGTGGCATGGCCTCCCTGGTGGCCTTAAGGCCACCTGCCCTCACATTCAGAAAGGACGCTGAGAACAGGAACCCCAGCCCCCTGCTGATGGTGTCTCCCTCCTAACCGTCTGCTGGCCGCCTGTCTTGTCTTTACTCTGCTGGAGACTCTTACAGATGTGCTTGCTCATGGCGAGAACTTTCGGAAAGCCCCATCCATTTCCCAGTGGATAGCATCACTAGCGCAGGCCCTCAGATTCCCTGACTTCCTCTCCTCACGGGACACCTGCGTGTGATCCTTACCCAACCCTAATCAAGTCCCTGCGTGGAAACTCTGCCTTAAATCAAACTCCCCTGTCAATCGACGCTGCCTTCCCTCCTCCCACTTGGAGACAGTACAAAGGTCCCTGAAGGCGCTGCCTTCCTGACCCCGTAAGCAAGCGCTCGGCTTTGTGTTACCAACACAGCACGGTTTAGGAAGTCCCACAGAATGACACAAATGAACTTACTGAAAGACTCACAGACATAGAGAACACACTTACGGTTACCAGAGGGGAAATGGGGGGAGGGATACATTAGGAGTTCAGGACTGACATACACACACCACTATATATAAAGTAGCTAAACAACAAGGACCTGCTGTAGAGCACAGGGAACTCCACTCAATGTTCTGTGATAACCTATATGGGAAAAGAATCTGAAAAAGAAAATACATATGCAGAAATATATGACTGAATCACTTTGCTGTGCACTTGAAACTAACACAGCATTGTAAATCCACTCTACTCCAATAAAAAGAAGTAGTTTTTGCTGCCTAAAAAAGTCTTCTCTTTTCATAATTTTCATTTCGCTGCTGACTTCATCTATTATTATTATTATTAATTATGATAATGATTGTCATCCTTGGCTCTACACTTTGTAACCAGGAGTCAGTCTACTCCAGCTTCTGACTCAAAGGAAGTCCAAAGTTGCTGACAATTAGAACTGTACAGAAATGGTGTGGTCAGCTTTGAGATGCAGAAATGTCCTTGTCTCCAGAGGTATTCAAGCAGAGTTTGGACAAAATCTTATTAGGATTCTTTTACTATTGATTAAACTATCGTTTATAGAATTGGACTAGATGCCTCATGGAAGATTTCAACCCAGAGTTACTAATTTTGAAACCGAGCCGGACCCTGTGGGGCTCCTGGGCATGGAAGCCTTTCTATGTCCCCAGTTTCTTATTTGTAGGGAATAGACACCAGCCTCCGTGACCTTCCCTGAGTACCAAAGGGCAGATTTGAACAGCTACTCATCAGGGAAGGGAGGGCTGCAGAGACAAGGGAGGGGCCGTCAAGAAACAATGGTGCAGCCTTGGGGCAGGGTCCCGGTTCCCCCTCCAGGCGTGCACAGAACAACATCATTGAGCTGTTTTGCAGATACTGAAATGCCCATCAAATGAAAGATGAAGCATTCTTCATTCCGGAAGACAGGAAGCACAGAAGCTCATCAGGAGACCTCCTGAGGCCAGATGAAAGGAGCACAGGCCCTGGTACACCCTGGTCCTTATCAGCAAGCCCACCCTGAACCATTGCTATAAAACTCCTCACCAAATCCTCCCGGGTTGGGACACACCACAGTTTTTGGAGGGCACAAGCCCACTGTGTCCCCCTTTGCCTGGCAAAGCGATAAACCTATTCTTTTCTACTTCACCCTAAACTCTGTCTCTGAGGTTTGATTCAGCAGCGGTGCACAGAGGCCGAGCTTTTGGCATCAATTTCATGATTCAATTCAATCCTGGTTGTGTATGTGGGTTGACTCTCCTGGAACCGTAGTGCCACCCTAAATGCCCTCTTCTAGAGTTGCGGTGTGTCATCTTTGTGTAGCAAGGTGTTAAGGTGAGGCTTTCCTCTTGAGAGCTTCAGCTCAGGCCCCAAAGCCGAGGACAAGGTATGATAAGAACCCCTGACGTGGATGATTTGAAACAGTCCATTGCCAATGGAGAGCTAGGCAGCTTTCCAGAAACATCTGGAAATACATCTCTGTACCCAGCTGGGTGCTCACGAAGCTGCAGAAACTCAGGCCTCCCAACAGTGGCAATGTCCTTGGAAGTCTGTGATCCCTGGGGCTTGGGGGTGGGTGGTAGGCTGAGACTCCACTCCACGTGGTGACTGATTCTTCCCTGGGAGACTCAAAATCTAGGATTGGAGTTACTTGAAAATTAGAGCAAAGATTGCAGCTGCCAGCGGAGTGGCCCCTAAAGAATTTGGTGGGCAAATACATATAACATTTCCCAAAGCCAGAGGCTATAGCCTGGAAGGCAGCCAGGGTGACTCACCGGGAAAGAATGTGACATCAGCGGTTCTTCTCGGTGAATACCCTCGGGGCTAGGGCTCAGTGGCAAACGTAAGGAAAATATTAGCCAGAAAATCCACTGCTTGAGTTAGGAAACCATGCAGTGTTGGAGAAGGGGATGGGAAATGGGGAGGGGAGTCCCAAAGCGAATAGGAGAGAAGTATGGCCGGGACATTGGCCACGGCAGAGGCCCACGTACATATGGCAAGAGCACCAGTCCCCGGAGAACCCCACCTTTCCTCTCTCCCTGGCACCCTTTCCTCATCCTCGGATCATTGGCAGCACGGAGAGAGGAGGGCTTTTGGAGAAGCCAGCTGGGGAAAGAGGAAAGAGCGAGGCAACCTGCCAGGGCCCGGTCCCCATGGCAGAGCTCACGGGCTGGGTAGGAGCTGGAACAAGGAAAAAGCTCTGGGGGACTGAAGTTGGGACATTAGGTTGGAGAAACACTTTAATAACTAAAAAATGACCCTTAAAAGGCACCGCAAGGCCGGGGCCTTTGCCCAAGATACTGCTACAGAAGCAGGAGAGGTGCCCAGAGGCAGACTGGTAAAGCAGAGGCGGATGGCAAAAAGTCGCTTCAGCTCGCACCTCACCACCTATGCCTGATTTTATGAACCTCTTCCAGTTGTCACAGCGACCTTTCCTGCCCACATGCGAGTCTCTCTTTCCTGGGTACTCTTCACAGTTCTGCGCAGATCTGGTGAGGCAGTGGCCCATGTTACGATGCGAACTGTGTATCGGTTAACAGCTCCCAGACTTCAATTGTTGCAGAAATTCTTCTTTTCACGGACTTGTAAGACACTCAAGCTTTCCCTCTTTCCTGTCTTTGTTTTTAATTTTATTTTATTTTTGAATTTTATTGAAGTATAGTTCATGTACAGTGTTGTGTTAATTTCTGCTGTGCAGCAAAGTGACTCAGTTATAAACATATATATTCTTTTTCATATTCCTTTTTATTATGATTTATCACAGGATATTGAATATAGTTCCCTGTGCTCTACAGTAGGACCTTGTTGTTTATCCATCCTGTATATAATAGTTTGCATCTGCTAAACCGAAATGCCCAATCCTTCCCTCCCTCCCCCTCCCTCCACCTTGACAACTACAAGTCTGTTCTCTATGTCTGTGAGTCTGTTTCCGTTTCATAGATAAGCTCATTTGTGTCATATTTTAGATTCCACATATAAGAGATATCGCAGGGCGGTAAATGTTTGCATTTACTGCAGGACTTACACATTTCTTTATCATTTAACACATGTAACACCTCACTGCCACTTTTACTACTTCCCTGTCTTTTTTTTTTTAAATTAATTAATTAATTAATTAATTTATTTTTGGCTGTGTTGGGTCTTTGTTTCTGTGTGAGGGCTTTCTCTAGTTTCGGCAAGCGGAGGCCACTCTTCATCGCGGTGCGCGGGCCTCTCACCATCGCGGCCTCTCTTGTTGCGGAGCACAGGCTCCAGACGCGCAGGCTCAGTAGTTGTGGCTCACGGGCCCAGTTGCTCCGCGGCATGTGGGATCTTCCCAGACCAGGGCTCGAACCCGTGTACCCTGCATTGGCAGGCGGATTCTCAACCACTGCGCCACCAGGGAAGCCCTTCCCTGTCTTTTTTAATTTTGTTTTATTTTTGAATTTTATTGAAGTATAGTTCATTTACAACGTTGTGTTAATTTCTGCTGTGCAGCAAAGTGACTCAGTTTATAAACATATATATTCTTTTTCATATTCTTTCCCATGATGGTTTGTCACAGGATACTGAACAGAGTTCCCTGTGCTCTACAGTAGGACCTTGTTGTTCACCCATCCTATATGTAATAGTTTGCCTCTGCTGATGTCCTTGAATTAAAGATGTCATATGTTTTAGGCATTAGTCATTTGAGAACATTAGTTGAACTCTCATGTTGCTGTGTAGCTGAAGGATTTTTTCTCCCCCTCAACCACGTCCTTCACCGATGACACACCGCTCTCCACCCACTGGCAGCCTGGGACAAAAACAGGGGGGCGGAGGGAAAGAGTAATATCTGTCCACTTAAGGAAATATGCACAACCTAAAAGTTGAGCACGATGCTTTATTCGGGGGGCATCCTTAGGACTTCAGCCCGGGAGGCAGCATCTCAAGCAACCCTGAAAAAGGGCTCCGAGGAGGCGAGGAGGGGGCCAGGTTATAGGGGAGATTCTGCAACAAAGGGCAGGTAGTCTGAACATTAAAAGATTATTGTTAGCTAAGGAAAAACAGAGATCTCAAGGAATTTAGCACTTTTCTATGTTTGGGAAGATGCAAGAGTCTGGGCTCACTGAAATCATTCCTTTGATGTGCACCTCAGCCATCTGCGGCCAGCATCCTGTGCTTTCTCATCCTGAGTTTCCTTGGGGTGCCCCCTCGGGGTTGGCTGCAGTCTGATGGCTGCTAGATGGCAGGTATTCTTTCCTTCCTGAGTCCCCTCGGGGCCCACGGGCTCACCGTTGGCTGGTGGCCACAATCCTGATGACTGTGGCATCCTTTGCTTACTGATGTGGCAGGAAATATTCCATTTCTCATATCTTAAAAGGGTATTTAAAGAAAGGAATTGATGGTGAAGGGAGAGACTGACACTGGTTTAACGTAACGCGGGAGCCACACGCTGTAGGAGGTGTTCTAACCAGAAGTTAAATTTTACATCTAAGGTCTGATTTTCTTTTAAATGGTCCATCGGGAGGCTAGACGATGTTGAGAAGCCCAGGTCTAACTCCTTCTCCCCCTCCTGCTCCTGGCCCCCCCCCCTTTCTGGTCCTCCTCCTCCACCCTGAGAGGACGGGGAGGGAGAGGGGAAGCACAAGAGGACCAGGAGGGCTGCGCGGGCGGTAATTCAGAGGACCTGAGGGATGGGGGGGGGGGCGGTGGGGACTGAAAGGGAGGGTCATGGCAGGACTTGCTGTAAACAGAAGCCCAGGTCTGTAAACAGCACTGGGAGTGATGGGGAAAAACTGAAGCTCTCAAAACCTCTGGCTTTCCTTGGACGGCGCACGGCCCCGAATACCTACCAGCCTTCCTTCCTGAACCACCTCTAATTCCGTCTCCACGCTGCAACAGCAGTATCTTCCTAAACGCCATGGCAATCAACGGATCTCCTTCTCCTCCTCCTTCTCAGCCCAGGACGAAGTCTAGAGGAGGCCTTGGAGTTCCCTTCCCCACCCTCAGCGTTGATCCCTCCCCTTCCCTAGGCCTCAGGAGCCAATAACACCGCATGCCTTTGTTCCAGTTCCCTCAACGAGCCACGCTCCCTCTGGCTTCTAGGGCTTTGCACGTGACCCTTCTGTTCTGATGAGAACGTTCTCCCATCCCACATTCACCTGAATATCTCCTATAACAGCTCCGCTCAGAAGCACCTCCCGCTGGGACAGCCTCTCTGCCCCCCAGGCCAGGCTAAGTTTCCTGTGTGTCCTGCAGATGCCTGCTCCTTGGTACCCTGTGCTGAAGTGCCTTGTGTCTGGGTCTGCCCACCCTCGGACTCGGTGACAGCAGAGCTCTGGTCACTGGTCGGTCCTCGGAACCTTGCACATGCCTGGCACCAATGAGATGCTCAGTAAACTGTCAAGGTTTCAGGGAATGGCTGGAAAGTAAAGTTTACTGGAAGACACGACATTTGACTGTTGAAACTAAAACCAAGAATTGAGGTCCTGGGCTTCTATGGTGGCGCAGTGGTTAAGAATCTGCCTGTCAATGCAGGGGACATGGGTTCGAGCCCTGGTCCGGGAAGATCCCACATGCCGCGGAGCAACTAAGCCCCTGCACTACAACTACTGAGCCTGCGCTCTAGAGCCCGCGAGCCACAACTACTGAGCCCGCGTGCCACAACTACTGAGCCTGAACTCTAGAGTCCACGCGCCACAACTATGGAAGCCCGTAAGCCTAGAACCCATGCTCCACAACAAGACAAGCCACCAC
This sequence comes from Balaenoptera borealis, assembly GCF_965194805.1. NCBI lineage: Eukaryota > Metazoa > Chordata > Mammalia > Artiodactyla > Balaenopteridae > Balaenoptera > Balaenoptera borealis. Next base: position 1,836,343 of record NC_138861.1, on the reverse strand, counting down.
AAGGAGAAGCCCGCGCACCACAATGAAGAGTAGCCCCTGCTCGCCGCAACTAGAGAAAACCCACGTGCAGCAATGAAGACCCAACGCAGCCAAAAATAAATAAATTAAATAAATTAATTTAAAGAAAAAAAGAATTGAGGTCCTTGTCTTCTGAAACAGAACCAGTGTCGGTTTCCCAACAATTCTAGAGTTTGATCCCAGGAGTCATTTGATCAGCTCCAAGGACCTTCGTCTGTGTTCCTGAAGTTGTGTATGGTTCTCTTACAGAACTTCTCTTTTTTATTATAAAAATTTTGAATGAGTGTGTTCCCCCAGCAGGCTCTCCACACATGAGACAGGACATATTTCCTCCGTTTTGGTGTTGGGTTACCGAACTGCAGGCATTCAGCAGTCTTTGCTAATGCTTGATGGACCCTCTTAGGGAAATTAATCCTCTCAGGAGTGTGATCCCTCTAGTGGCTGACCTGCGTTACTACAGATTTTTACTTGATAAAACCCTTGCTCTGAACCAGCTCAGCCAGATACGTAACAACAGGATTACATTTCCGTCTCAGTTTTATTATGTGATGTTAGCAACACCTTGCTTTTATACACCTTTTGATTGAGGAGAAGGAACAGGTGGGGAAAAGAATTCATTAATCACACTTAACAAATATGAATTCACTGCATTCTTGATCTCTTAATACATGCCTAATGAGCAATAATAATTCTTTAATTAACATTTAAGAATAAAGTGTGTTTGAGTTCTTGTGGGTATATTAGTATATATTTTTAAATAAAATCTTTTTACCATCAAAAACTTAAATAATGTTGTTGTTTTCTGTACATTGCCGTGTGTCTGGTAACAGGGACATGCAGACCAAATGATATACATTTCCTATTTGGAATCTATTCAATTTTGGATACATTCACAGGGCTCAGCCTATTAACATTTGACTTGATGCCATGGACTTCCAAAAAAACCATATTTTTAGTCTTCACCTGTTCGTGTGAGTGGAGCCTACCAATTGCTGAAAACCTATGGCGATTTGATCAAAACCGTTCTTGGCAGTTTTTGCTTTGGCTACATGGGGATGGCTCCAATTTGCATACTTGTCACATGTGGCATCAGGAAATGCTTTGCTAGCAGCTTCATGATATCACAATAATTCACTTTTTTATTTACACTTCTGATATAACTATGTCCATAATTAATATGGCTAATTTTGTTTTTAACAAACATCTATCCCAAAGTACTTTGTTGTACTCAAAAGAATTTTTAGGGTACTAGTCATGAAAACCAATAGGGTTGGCATTGCTCAAAATACAGTTTTTAAAGCATGTTATATTTTTGTGTTATGCTCAGATGCACAGGCATTTATTTCTTTAGCAAACGTTTAATGAACATCAGCCATGGGCCTGATTTTGTGACACATCTCCTGTCTCAAGAATCTGGGGAGGGGGCCCGTGGTGAACACGTATGAATTAACACTCATAACCCAGTGCAGTCAGTGGAGTCACGGACATGATCACCCACTCCGGGATCTCAGGGGAGAGTCACGTAACTCAGCACGGAGGTTTCCAGGTTTCCAGAGGGAAATGGTGTCACAGCTGTGCCCTCACAGGTACATGGACATTAGCCAGGGAGGAAAAAGTGAAGAAAACATTGTAAGCAAAAGCATGAAGGCGAGAAAGAGCCTGATGTGCAGGAGGAAATACACCTTGTTTGGTCTTGCAGGGGCCAGTCGCCGAAGCAGCAGAGCCGAAATTGACGACAGGATCCTGACGATCAGGCCACGCCATCCATCGGGATGGAGAACAGCTGAAGACCGTTAAGAACGGGGACGACGGGGCTTCCCTGGTGGCGCAGGGGTTAAGAGTCTGCCTGCCAATGCAGGGGACACGGGTTCGGCCCTGGTCTGGGAAGATCCCACATGCCGTGGAGCAGCTAAGCTCGTGCGCCACAACTACTGAGCCTGCGCTCTAGAGCCCGTGAGCCACAACTACTGAGCCCACGTGCCACAACTACTGAAGCCCGCATGCCTAGAGCCCATGCTCTGCGACAAGAGAAACCACTGCAATGAGAAGCCCGCGCACAGCAACGAAGACCCAGAGCGGCCAAAAATAAATAAATAAATAATAAATAAATCTTAAAAAAAAAAAACAGAATAGGGATGACATGACATGGTCACATTTGGAAAGAAGTGTGCATCTGAGAAAGAGGAGACCAGAAACAGCAAGGCCAGTTACAAGGCAGCTAAAATCGCTCAGGCAACAGTCATGAAGGACTTAAGTAGAACAACAGTAGTAGGCCTGGGAGGGCTGGGAGGGGGCCCAGAAATTGAAGACTATTTTAAAGATGAAGCCGGCAGTCTCTGTGCTATGAGAAGGAATCAGGGGGATTTCCTAGACTCGGGTGATAAACCAGCTTCGAGGATTCGTTTCACGAGTGACGGAAACCTCACTTCAAAGCGGCTTGAAAAGAAATGAGACTAAACTGGGAGATTGGGATTGATACATACACACTACTATATATAAAATAGATCACTAATATGGACCTGCTGTAGAGCACAGGGAACTCCACTCAATACTCTGTAATGACCGATATGGGGAAAGAATCTAAAAAAGAGTGGATATATGTAACGTATAACTGAGTCCGTTTGCTGTACACATGAAACTAACACATCATTGTAAATCAACTAGACTTCAATAAAAATTAATTAAAAAAAAAAAATGAGACCAAGACTTTCTTGCTTCAGGCATGAAGCTCACACAGACCATCTGAGACTTAGTCCCTCTGTGCCTCCCCTCCCCCCATTTGGAGCCCACCCCTCAAATGCCCTGGGCAACCCTCTGTTTCTCCGGGAGCCCCCCCGGGCCCCTCCAAAACCCAGCAATAAGATTCACCCCTGGGCCAGCAGGAAACATCTATGAATCGCCTCCAGCACCACGGCTGATTTTTAGGGCCAGACAAATTGGTAAATCCTTTGGCCGCTTTGATACCGGACTCATGGCACGGATTCATTTTATATTAGGCACAGGTAACACAGAGTGCTTTGTTATATTAGATCATGGGGCTGATTCATCCGATTTGGTGAGCAGGAATTGGTAAGTTCTCTGGATGCCCCAATAAGATGCATGGGTGCTATCATGTAAAGCTTAAACAGATTCGGGGGCCTGGCACATTGGTGAAGCTTTAGGGGTCCAGAGATCTGAGTCAGGCTATGATGCTCTTTCCATACCGATGGGTATATTCTTGGAGCTTACAGCCCCCTAGAAGCAAACCCTGAGACAAGGCTTAAAGCGCAATAAGTTTCAAAAGTGATCCCAACGAGCACCGATAGGGAAATAGGAAAGTTAAACCAAATAAGAATATTTTACAAGCAGATTACCATTGTGTAAGCAGAACTTAATCCCTTGGGGATTCTAGCAGCCAACGAGGCTTGAACTCAGCGTTGATCCACTTGAGGGACAAAGGAGCTGGGATATTTATAGACCAACTTCCACTAGCGACTGGTTAAGAACTAACCATGGAGAGTTGATTCCTCAGCACTTCTGGCCTCTGTGCAGTTCTGATCACCAAGAAAACACTCAGTCAAGATTTTTGGAATCATGTATAAGAGAATCCTGCTTTTAAAAATGCTAGTTACCAGAACTTGTGAAATGATATATGGACCGATCGGTTTGCAAGTGTATATTATTTGTAGCCTACTCTATTTGTTCAGCTCCACTGTTAACTACCCACATACCTGGTACCATTGTGCAAGTATTGGACCCCAGTTCAAAAAATGACTTCCAGAAGCTACTAGCTTTTCGTGAGTTCAGTTCCAAATTACATGTCTGTTCTACACACCAAATTCTATTTTGTCTCTTATTCCTCATCATAGATTGCTTTTCTTACAATGAAACTGGCTTCCCTACAAATACAAATACAAATACTGATGTTGTATGTGGCCACTGTGCTTATGTCTGCTTCACACTGTAATGCTGGGCGATCCAGTAAGTAGCATGCCTATCGGCCATTGTTAGCACAATGACAACATAGCGGTGATTATGATGGGGGCAGGTGTTATGGCAGATCCATTTTTTAGGTTTATAACTTCTTAACTACTATCATTAAGCGAAAACAAAAAAGACTTTATATATAAACAGAAAATAAAAGGAAGCACTCAGTCAAAAGGTGCATGTGCCGGCGGTCAGAAGTCAGCCCTGGGAAGGCTGGGATGAGGATGGGGTACTATCCAGATCCACTTATGGCCCTTGATCAGCTCATCCGTTCCCCTCACTGCTTCTTCAAGGTGGTGTCTGATCACCACTTCCGATGGAAAGATTCTAGTAGGAAGATTTGTGGAACGAGGCATGGTCCCTGCCACATCTTTTGGGCTCAGTGGTTCAACACATCACTCAAGATACTGCTCGCGCACAGCCATCACCTCTGGTGGTCCAGTTCGCTTTCCCAGTGGAGTAACACAAACCTCCTTGTTGCGAGGTTGGAGCCTCTGGTTATTACGCCTTGTGAAATGGGGCGATTGCCCGCTCACTGCTATGGCAGGCTGTGGAAGTGACGAAGAACACTGAAGTTATCTTCTGAGTTTCAGACTTGATCCTTCGTGCTCCATTAGGACACAGCAAGCCTGTCTCCTCATGATGATTAACGCCACTTAATTCCTCCCGTGAATACAGGAAACTCCTTTCCTTTACTCTTGGAATGTGGGCATGGTGAGCCCAAAAGGACCAGGAGGGAGTGATGCTTTCGTAGCATCAATATTGCCTCTGGTAGCTGCTCTCCCCCAAAACCCAGGATGAAGATCATGAGTTTACTAGAGACTCCCTTCCTTCTACCCTTGATTCTGAGACCATATATTTTCACTACCAGGGACACAGCTCCATAGAATGGCCATAGGTTTAAGGTATATATCACATCCTGAAGGTCAGAGCCTCAACTCTACAGGCTATCATCTTTAAGTTGGCACCTTATTTACTTTTCTCTGAGGCTATTCCAACATTCTGTCAGACCAAGAGCACCCAGGTCAGTCTACATAGGACGAGAGCAGTGGATTCTATTATCATATGCCCATTGTCTCACCTGCTTTACTTTGAAAAAGGTCCCTTGGACTGAGGTGATGTTTTGTAGGATGTTAGTAAATCAGACACAGTGAGCTTTTACTAGAAGAATTAGACAAAAATAAATAAATAAATAAAGAAAACAGTAAGGATATAGAAGATCTGAATGACACTATCAATCACCTTAACCAATAAGATCAAACATACAGTCTTCTCAAATTTGAACAATTACCCAGTGAAACCTTTTATGAGGTCAGCATTACATTAATACCAACTCTAGAAACATGCATTCCAAACAAAGAAAACTACGGACCCTAGACACAAAAATCTTTAATAAATCCAGTATTCGTCAACTGAATATAACTAAGGAAACTAAGAAAACTACCAGTGGAAGGCAACTTTCTCAACCTGATAAAAACCCACAGCCAACATCAGCTGTGAGGTGAAAGTCTGGATCCGTAATTCGCTGGGATCAGGATGCAGTCAAGGATGCACATTCTCCTCACTTGTAATCCACATCTTACTGGGTATACTAGCGACTGTAACAGCAGGAAGAAGAAATAAGTGACATAGAGGTTCGAAAGAAAGAAACAAAACTCTCTACTTGCAGTTTCCTTGGGCTGCCGTAGCAAATAGCTCAAACAAGGTGGCTAAACGCAGCTAAGTAATTTCTGGGAGCTAGAAGCCTAAAATCAAGGTTTTGGCAGGGCCACAATGCCTCTGAAACTTCTAGAGGGAAGACCTTCCCGGTCTCTTCCCATCTTCTGGTGAGGCTGTCAATCCCTAATATTCCTTGCCTTGTAGCTATTTAACTCCATAACCTGCCCTAATCTTCACAGGGTGCTCTCTTTGTGCGTCTGTGTCTGCACGTGGCCATCTTCCTATAAAGACATCAATCCTATTGGATTAAGGTCCATCCTAATGACCTCATCTTACGTTAATTAAATCTGTGAAGACCTATTTTTAAATAAGTAATAAGTACATTCACGTGTACTGGGTGTTAGGACTGCAACATGTCATTTGAGGGGAGAATTGAGGGGAGACTTTCAACCCATAATAAGATGACATGGTTGTGTATGTAGAAAATTATAAGGAATCCACAAAAGATCTATTCGAATTAGTAAGTGAATTTAGGCAGATCAATGAGATCAATATATTAATACAAAAATTGATATTATTTCTATTCACTAGGAACACACAACTGGAAAAAGAAGTAAAAAGACGCAATTCCACTTATAATATCGTTTAAAAACAAGAAGAATTTGTTGTGAATTTCACAAAACACGTACAAAATCTGTCTACTGAAATCTACCAAACATTGCTGAGAGTAACTAAAGACCTAAATAAATGAGGATGTGGGACAGAATATGCTCACAGACTGAGAGACTTGATATTATTAAGAGGTCAATTCTCCCTAAATTTATCTATAGATTTAAAGTAATCTTAATAAAAATTCCAGCAGGATTTTTGGGTAGAATTTGACAAACGGACTCAAATTATCTATAGTCACAGCAATTTAAAAAAGAAAAAGAACCAACCTGGAGGACTCACATTGCTTGATTTCAAGGCTTACTATAAAGCTACAATAGTTCAGATGGCACAGAATTGGCAGAAAAAGAGAAATACAGATCTAGGGAACTGAACGAAGTGTTCAGATGTGGACCCACACATGTGCTCAATTGATTATCAACCAAGGTGCCAAGTTAATTCATTGGGAAAAGTAAAATCTTGGCAACAAAGAGTCTTGGAGCAATTAGATATGCATAATGGGGAAAAATGTAATTTTTTTCACTTTCCTCCATACCCAAATGTTAACTTGAAATGGATCATAGACAAAAACTGCAAAAATTCCAGAAGAAAACACAGGAGAAAATCGTATAAATTTGAGTAGGTAAAGATTTCTTAGGTAAGATATAAGAAACTTCACAAACCCTGAAATAAACACATGATAACTCAGACTCTATCTAAATTAAAACAATTTCTTTTTGAAAGATACCATTAAGCACCTAAGAAGGCTAACCACGGAGTGGGAGAAAATGTTCTCAATTAATATGAGAAAAGACAAAAGACATATCTGACAAAGACATATCTAGAATATAGAGAGAACTCTCATCATTTAATAAGAAGACCAGTCGCCCAAGGTGGTGGGGAGCAGACACTTGTTTTCGTCTGCTAGGGCTGCCATAACCCCAGCAAAGCGCCCAAAGTACCATAGCCGGGGTGGCTTAGACAAGAGAGGTTTATGTTCTCACAGTTCTGGAGGTTAGAAGTCCGAGATCAAGGCGGGGGAATTTTTGGCTTCTTCGAGGACCCTCTCCTTGGCTTACACGTGGCCGCCTTCTTGCTGTGTCTTCACATGGTCATCCCATCAGTTCCCTATCATCAGTGTCTACGTGGGGCAAACCTTACCAAAGAGTACACTTAAAATGCACAAATTAATTGTATATAAATGATAATACAATGGATTACTTAAATTAAAAACCAATCTGCAATTAACTCTTCCACTCATCCCATTCTAGCTACTGTCATTGCCTTACCACTAAATCTGCTTTTGTCAAGGTCAGCAATGACCTCCATGGTCCCAAACCCAATGTGCTCTTTATCTAATAGTTCCCACAGATGCTACCCAGTAACCACATTCCTTACCTCTAACAACTGAACACGTACTCTTTCCCCAGCTCTCCTGACAACATGTCTTGTGTTTGTTACACCTCACAGGACTGGCTCTTCTTAGACCCCTTTTCTCAATTGTTCTTCTCGACCCGAAGTCTACATATTAGAGATTCTCAGGGCTTCGTCCTGGCTACTGTCAGTTGTCTCCCAGGACCTAGCACAGTGCCTGATACTCATAGTCAATACTTTTTTGGAAAAAGGTGGAAATAAAATACTGAAAATAAAACTTCAGAATACACCTGTATCAATTACAGTATTATGATGCATGATCTTCAAAAGAGTCTCTGTCTAAGATGCTAATCATGGCACTTTAAATCAGTAAATACTATAAGATATTGTACATTTATTTCTCTGTCCGCTCACCCTAAAAATGATTTTGGTCCGCATACTCAAATCAAATTTATCCATAATGCATTCCAATTCCTCTTTATGGTTCCTTTTATGTTACAGAGGGAAAAAAACATCCAGTAAGTGACAGAGCTATGATTTGAGCCAGATCACACTGTCTCTAGAGCCTACGTACAGAATAACGTGTCAGCATCTTTAGAGGAAAACAAAAGTTGTAGTTTACTCTCCTTAAAAACTCAGCTATTTGTTTGTGTTGTTCTAACTAGCTATATTTTCCTTGAGAAGAAAGATAGGAAGCATACAACTTTAAACAATTTTTAAAATGCGATATCTAATTTCCAACGGCAATTCTAAAAGAGGTGGACAGTACTATTTAAATTTATGCATAATAATGGTTGCTTTTTCTTTCAAAATATGTCCAATAGTCACCATAGTAACAGATACAGAGTCTCCTGTATGTGCCTCCTGGTGTTATCGACGTGAATAACCACACAATATTAGATTCAGAGGAAGGCAAAGAACAAATCCATAGCAGAATGTCAGGAGATAAGTTTTAATAATTGTAGTGTTTTTAATTTGCATTGAAGTCTAGAAGATAATAATATTCATTATTATGATATAATGATAAAGGAAATGTTTCCTTTTGTATCTAGACAATATTAATATTAATGCAAACACAATTTGCGTATGTATAGAAGACAGAGCCATCAATCAATATCCTTTCATATTGCTCCATGGAGTTCAAACATCACAGGCTTGCCACTGCAGAACCACCAGTAGAAGCCAAAGCAGAAATTGGCCACTGTCACTTTGTAACTCATATTCATATGAAAAGATAATGACCAAAAGCAGTATAAAAATCCTAAACTGTTAAACACTTGAAGAATAATTTGGATAATCGTTTTTTCTAAACACATGGAAATTTTGATTATAGGATCCTTATCTTTCTCCCTTGGGAGTTTTTTTTTCCTTTCTTCTTTTTTTAGATTTCACATTCTTCCCCCCGCCCTCCAGTAAATTTTTGTTTGTTTTTTTGTTGTTTTAAACATTTAAAAATTTTTAGAGTGATCTATATACTGCCTCTGGCCAGAAAAGTCTTTAAGGTCAAGGCAGGCAGGTCTCTAAGAAATCATGACTGCTCTGATGTGACGTCCAGCTAAGTAGAAGCTCTCTGGACACAGGTTGTTTCCCTTTAAAGAAAAAAAAAGAAGATCCTTTAAGATGTAATTGTCTCCACACAAGAAAGACTATGAGAATAGATATTTTTTCCAGTAAAAAAGAAACAAAGTGTATATTGAATCGGAAAGTGTTGGAAAAAGAATCCTGAAATCAACCAGGTAAACTTTCATTTTTGCAGTTGTAGAAACTAAGGACCAGACAAGTTAACTCTTCCTTGGGGTTAAAGTCACAAATCTAATTGTGGTGGAACACAGAACTTCCAGTTGTGTGTACTTCTCATCGTAATATGATGTCCTACAATAAATTAACATCCTGCATCAGCATTTGGTATATTGTAAAACATTTAAAAATCTTTCAAAATTAGATTACTAATGAAAGCTCAATCCTAGTTTCAGAAATATATGCTACCTTTCTCCTGTGAAGTTTTGTGTCTGATCAAGTTCACCAGGGACATTTACATGAGGCAGTGCTTGGAAACTCCATACCTCAGCAGCTGCAAATGCATCATTTCAGCATCTGCGGTGAAAGGAACAAGGAAACTATCATAGACAGCATTTTTATTTATTTTTATTGAACTATAGTTGATTTACAATGCTACATTAGTTTCAGGTGTACAACACAGTGATTCAATTTTTTTATAGACTATACTCCATTTATAAACAGTATTTTTAGGTCACAATAAATAGAATCCATTATCATGAACTTAAAGCGTCATGAGTAATTATATTTTATCTAAGCTCATTAAGGAAGTGTTTTTCATTACTGTGTTATGAATTAATTTATTTCTAAGAATAAAATCTCAGCATATGTTTTTTAAAAATTGTTTTTTATTGAAATATAGTTGATTTACAATGTTGTGTTAATTTCAGGTATACAGCAAGGTGATTCAGTTATACATTCATATATATATATATATATATACACACACACACACACACACACACATATATATTCTTTTTCAGATTCTTTTCCTTATAGGTGTTAGAAATATTGAGTATAGTTCCCTATGTGCTGTTTTTAAAGTAATGAATTGGTGTCAGATAAGACAAAAAATCATGAAGTGGCACGTTTGGTTCAGGCCATGTCAGTTTCTTTATTTTGTAAGATATTAACTCAGAGCTGAAGTCTAATACTTCACAGTAAAATTAACTGCCCAAAGCACAGGAGATGCAAAGTGAATTGTCCTTTCATTAAATTACTTTACGTATGAATCTTCATAAACAGCTACCCTTCATATCCCATTGCAGCTCGGTGGCTCTTGAAATTTCTTCTCCCCGGGCAGCAACAGTCAGCAATTATTATTTCAAAACCACATGCTTTCACACACATACATGTTTTAGAACTGTAACACACAAATTTAAAATCTAAAATTAAAAAACAAAGGATTTCATTTGACATCATACTTTCAAAATAGGAAGAAGATACTTTCCTAGAAGTTGTTTTTCAAAATGATGACATCTTGGCTGTAACAGATTGGCTATTAGAGTCTTGTGAACCATCTGTTACATAAGATTTTTCTCTCATAACTCTATTTAAACCATTCAGGCAATACGAATTGGGCTGTTTGCCAGGCTTTAGAAATAACCTTGTAATATTGGAATGAGTATTACCGTAGGACTTCTGCAAAGACAGATTCTGCATTGCTTCCATTTTAGAACGTGCTCACCTGGTCTTCTTTCAGCTCATCAAATAAATAAAATTACATGAATAATTTTCACTTAGGTGTGAGCCTAGAGATTTGTACACTTTGACTCCTGTTTTCCATAATTCAGCTCTTCCGTTTACAAGCTCCCCAACTCTGACTGACAGCCAAGCAAGAAAATGAACTCCACACGGTCCAGTCTCCGCCACTGTGTCAGAAGGAGCTGCGCCTCATTCATTTCTCTTCCATGAAGATTTATCATGGGTGTAACTGCATTTGGCTACTTCATACTTTTGTTTATTTCACTCACCAGCTATTAAAGGATGTGTTCAACATGGAAGTGCACACATGCAGAGTTAAGTGCTGCGGTGGGCAGGCGGTCCAGGGGTGGTTAGATTTAAAACAAGAAAGAGAGAGAAGGCACGATTTCTGCCATCAAAGCTTTTACAGTCAGTTTCAGGGAGGGTTGCATCAGCAAAACTAGAGGATATTATCATTAATTTGGGGGCAGTGGGGTTAAGGGTTTGTCCTAGAAAGTTTTTGGAAGGATGAGACTTACCCTGGTGATGACTCAGTGATGGTGAGAAAAGGAGAGAAGTTAGGGAAAGACTTCTTTATGTAGCCAAAAAAATTACTTAGTGTTATCTTTATTTTAAGACACCATTAATGATAAAATCCTCCACTGAATTAATAACAGCCTTTTGGAGAGGAAAAAAAAGATGTTAGCTTGTACCTCTGACTTCAATGCTTAGATGGTGACTGGGCGTCTACACGGCCTCCCGTACTGGTTGGACACCTTCTGTTAGAGGCAGAGTGATGGTCGAAAGCAGGGACTCGAGAATTAGACTTTACCAAGGTCAAGACCTGGCTCTGCCACCTACAGCCTGAGTGGTCTTAGGTAAATCGCTTAGCCTCTCTGTTCTTACTCTGCTTCTCTGTAAATCCTATTGAGTACACCCATCTCAGACAGAGAAAGACAAATACCATGTGGTATCACTTATACGTGGAATCTAAAATATGACACAGATGAACTTATATACGAAACAGACTCACGGACATAGAGAACAGACTTGTGGTAGCCAAGGGGGAGGAGGTTGGCGGGGGATGGATTGGGAGTTTGGGGTTAGCAGATGCAAACTATTATATACAGAATGGATAAACAACCAAGTCCTACTGTATAGCACAGGGAACTATATTCAATATCCTGTGATAAACCATCATGGAAAAGAATATGAAAAAGAATGTATATATGTGTATAACTGAGTCACTTTGCTGTACAGCAGAAACTCAGAACATTGTAAGTCAACTATACTTCAATAAACTAAATTAAACAATAATACACCCATCTTGTATGTTTGCAGTGAGAATGAAGATGTAAGTATACGTGAAATCTTTAGAATGGTGCCGGGCACATGGTAGAGTTAGCGATTATTATTTGATAAGTGCAGTATGTTAAGTACTGGGAAAAAGTAGCTGATAAGAAGAGTAAAACAGAATAGAAGAAGCCCCAGATTGAGCAATCTATAACTGTGGAGTGAGCATATAAGAAAAGAAGCAAAGACCAGCAAGTGTGAACACAGGAGCTGTGGTGCATCGGAAGTGTGAGACCCGGTGGGTAAGGAAGAGCAGATCACGCCCAAGGAGAATTTTTTTTTTTCTCCTGCAGGTAAGGGGGAGGCCCAGACTTTTACAGCAGGGCTCAGGCTGTGATCAGCTTTGTGTTTAAACAGAGGAAGCTGGTAACCTGAGGACAGCTTTCAGGAACATTAAGAGTGGACCGGGCAGAGTGCAGTCTGCAGGGCTTTCTGCAGACTGTAGATGATGCAAGAGGACAGGTCACATCACGGGTGGAAACACACACACGTGAAGATGACTGGAGGCCCCAAATCAGGGGGAACTCACTGAGGGCAGCAATCATGCCTTTTATTTACCTTGTAGCATCTTGGGTCCAACAGCATACAAGCATCGAAGCTCCCACCAGATTGCCGTCTTGGTCAAGTCCATGATGATCTCAAGGTTAGCGGTAACAGAAACTCTGGCTCCTACTTAGAACGTTCACCTTTCCCCAGAAACAAGTTAGTCACCTCACTGCCTTTGCTTTTTCCTACTTCTGTCCTTCAGAAACTGATGTGAATACAAATCATGCTTTTCCTTCATCACAGGTCGTCAGACCCAGGAACACAGAAAAGACGATTTTATGGCAAAGTCTTCTCGCTAAGAATCAGGGCAACAGACCCTTTTCCCTTTGGATGGTTTCAGGAGATTCATTTCACATTTCTATAGCCACTAAAAAGGGTATTCCATCTAAGACACCGTGATGGTTTCATTGACTGAGTGCCTGGTTCCTGTAGGCTTGGGGCAGTGCTTTTGATGTGAGACCAGAATCAAAATGATGTATGTTTGTCGTTGGCAGTAGAATTTTTAAGTTACATATTTATGACTAAAACGGTGTAGAGTCATAAAATAAACACCAAGTGCTTAATATAAATGTACATTTCATAAGTCTGAGATGTCTTTTTGGAGACACTCGTGGAGGAATGAAAACGTGATGGTTTAAAGTGCCAGCACCGGAACCAAGTACCCGCATTCCAATTCTGGCTTCAATACTGATGCAGAAAACTCCGCCTCTGTGCACCGGTGCTGAATGGAATCTCAGAGACACAGCTGGGTGAAGTAGAAAAGAAGAGCTTTATTACTTTTCCAGGCAAAGGGGGACACAGCAGGCTCCTGCCTTTGAAAATTGTGTGTCCCAACCGGGAGGATTTGGTGAGGAGTTCTGTAGCAATGGTTCCAGGGTGGGGTTGCCGATAAGGGTCAGGGTGTGAGCAGGGCCTGTGCTCCTTTCATCTGGCCTCAGGAGGTCTCCTGATGAGCTTCTGTACTTCCTGTCTTCCGGAATGAAGAATGCTTCGTCTTCCATTTGATGGGGGTGTTAGTTCTGTAAACAACTCAAAGACATTGTTCTGCGCACCCCTGGAGGGGGAACCGGGACCCTGCCCCAAGGCTGCACCACTGTTTCCGGACTGCTCTTCCCTTGTCTTTGCAGCCCCTCCCTTCCCTGATGAGCAGCTGTTTGAACCTCCATGGGAAGCCCATGGACGCTGGCGCCTGCTGCCTACAAACAAGAAATGGGGGACCGAAAGGCTTCCGAGACCAGGAGCCCCGCAGGGTCCTGCTTGGTTTTGCTACTCACAAACATGTGACTCTGGTCAAGTTACAAAGCCTTCCTGGGGCTCAGTTTCTCATCTTTAAAATGGGGATTGTATTAACAGTTATGCACAGAGTTGTCGTTAATTAATTTAGCCGTCATTTGTAGAAACTCCACTGTAGAGTACTTCATTGTGGACATTTCAGTCAAAAAGGTGGTAATGTGATAACAGCTCTGCAGGATGTAAAATGAAAATAGGCTACTATACTTCACAGACTAGGTGACAGTCGATTCGTGTACCAGACCACACAGATTCCGAGGGATGGGACGTTTCTTCCCCCTTCAGGGCTGAGAATGCTGAACGTGGGTGTACACGGTGATGACCGTCTTCAAACAGAAATCTAGGTAGGCAGGAAGGAAGAGGGATTAGGAAGTGCTCTGAATTCTTAAAATAGTGTTTTTTAACAGACGCATAGTATAATCATTTGCCTCAGTAAGTGTGAAAAATAGTGGCTAGAATAATTGGCTGATTCTCACATTTTTGTTTGGTTTTACGTGTGTCTAAAAAGTCATTCAAGAAAGAAGAGAAAGAATGAATTTTTTTCCACACTAACTGTCCAGTGGGACAAAAATTGATACCGTGAGTGTCTTTTCCACTCGTATATCCCTTCAGATACAAAGGGAATTTATTTCAGGAATTAGAATTTCATCTGAAGACTTTTACTCGCCTGAGGGCTTAACAGGTCGCTGGTTAGTTCTTGTCTTTGGCCTTTGAATAACTCCAGCCAATCTAAAAATACCTTCATAAAATTATCAATGAAGATGCAAATTTGCCTTGCCATAGGGCTTTAAAAAAACACCGGAGACCAGGAATTTTGAATTAGAAACACGTGGAGGGATACACATAGAAATGGTAGGCGTGAAAGAAGCCTAGACTCTGACACCTAGAGTTCATCATAAATTGATTCTTCCAAGGGAACAACTGGGAAAAGAGTGTATTTCTTCCCAGCCCTGATGCTGTAATTCGGTAGCAATCACGAGCAGGAAGAGAGGAATGAGAATTCCTTCCCCTTTGTCCTCAAAGACAAGGAGATAGATTCTTCGTAACTGCCCACAGCTGGTGCAGACTGAGGCATTCCCTGGATGACTAACTTGGCCAGGATAAACAGGATGCTCCTGCCGGCCCACGCTTTGGGTGGGCTTCGACCCCAGGCCAGCTTTCCGATGCCTTAGTCACCACCCTACCTCCAGTGACCCAGATTCAGTCTGGCCCAAATCTTTTATTTAGGCTGCTCCAGAAAGATGCTAGCTGTCTCGGCACTGTGCTCTTGAACACGTGGGAAAGTTTGTCTACGTACGCCAAGGTCTACCCCAGATCAAACAGGGGGAGGGCAGTCATCATGAAGAAAACTTTGGGAAACATGTAAAAGCTTCACGTGGGAATGCTTTGGTCCAAAATCCAGGGCCTCAAAGTGTCAAATGAAACGCACTGGAGTCTAAGGGGAGTCGGGAGACAAAGGTGACCTGTACCTGTCACCGTAGTGTCACCCCAGGCAAATTCTCTATCTCTCTGCAGTAACATGGGGGAAACTCCGGGTTTCCTCAAAGGATTGGTGGGAAGATGAAATGAGAAAATATATTTCAAGGTATCTAACAGTTCCTGGGACATGACAGGTGCTTCACAAAGTAAATCTGAACCTGAATGATTCTCTCCTCACTGTTACTTTCCCTGGTTGCCTTCTGTTTAACTAGCAATCTGTGGGGAAAGACATGCTTTTTACCCTCCTAATTTCATGAAGGACCAGTAAAAGATAATCTAGACAATGAGCAAGGAGAGACTGCGGTCCGGGAAGATGGGGAAAGCATCAAAGCCAACTGTGCCCCCAGAAATAAAATTTGGGAAAATAAAACGATGCCTTAGGATGTCGCAAGGCTGTTTTAGGATAGAAGAGAGCAGGCACTTTTCTGACCATAAAGATGACAGACGGCTGAGAGCAGTAATCACAGTAGAAAAGGGTTATGACAACTCTTTGAACTATCCTGAACTTCAAAAGCAATTGAGGGAACCTTGATGTAAGATGAGTTAAGCTCTCTTTCCCTGCCTGCTAACAAACAGCACTCTTTTCACATTCGTGAAGTTGCATACTGAGGCTCTGGGCCCCTTTTACAAAGGCTGACAGCCAAGGAAAGACTGCCCTTGAAACAATGATCACAAAGTGAGAGGGTCCTTCTCTCATGACCTCTGGAAGAAGGGGCTCACTGTCTGAGAAAGGAAGATCTGTGGCCGTGTCTTGAGTTCTTTACTACGATTTGTCACCATGTGGACAGAAGCCTTCATAGCCTACACATGATTTCGGGGGAGAGAAAAATGACATTTATTGACTACAGGATATGATCAAACACAGTGTTTGGTGGTTGTCCGAATTTTCAGGGGGTGCCCCGATCTCAGGATTGTTCCGGATGCCACCCGTGGGCCTCTGTGGAATAGTAGGAGATCGGATGCCCGCGCTTGGCTAATGACGACAGAATTTCCTTACGATGTACAGCTCACTTATGTACTGTACTGTTTTTCTTTACCTCGGAACCACACTTGGCATCTTCTGATGATACCAAACAGATATTAAACATTAAAAGGCGGCTACCCACGCTTAATTTATTGTTTTCCTGAATTCAATACAATTCCTGGCACTTGCCTTAGTCAGTGATTTCCAAACTCTGTTTTCTCCCCTTCTTTCTGGTTACCCGTAGAATTTCTCTTTCCCAACCAGGGTCATAACAGGTGAAAGAATTACCATGACTGGACGGACCTGGGGAGAAGCACCTGGCCATCCTCTCTTGCCGGCCGCCAGGGACCCCGGAGCTGAGGCCAGGAAACAGGTCCTAGTCCCGTATCATCACAGAAGCACAATTAAGTTGAAAAAGAATTGACAGCACTACCTGTCGTGGCTTAGAGAATGGAAGAATTCTAAAGCAGTAAGAGGATGGAGGCAGACCCCAGTGTAAATTTCTCCTGCAAGGAAAAGGGGCAGAGAGGATTCTAGATCAAGGCTGTGCTGTCTGTTAGCAGTGAAGCCAGCCTCAGTCCGGGGTCTTCCGTCTCCCGGTGAAACAATCTTTCGTTGTGGTGGTTCTGAGTTGGCCAGGGCTCCTCTTTCTCTGGGGCTGTTTCTGGCTACTTACTCACTCTGGGTTCTGAGTCAGACAAGCACTTCTGCGATTTTGACAAAAAACCTTTGCATACTCAACCGTGATTTCCAGAAGGAAACAGCAGCTTGAGTTCAATGGGCAAAGCCACCTCAAGGCCGGTCCTTGTGTCCCGTGTCTCTGGGCCACACACCTTTAGCTTCCCACCTCCGGACTCCCCTCCCTCAAAAGGCCACAATGAGAAAGTACATCTGCTTCTCTGAGAGCGGGGCCCCGACACAAGCCTCTACTGTTTGCCTCCGCAAGGCTTTCTGACTCCAGCTGTACATGGGGAGGTAAGGCGTGACCGATCTAGATAAACAAAATATAAGGAAAAGTGCATTTTCTGTTTTTAGAGTGGAAGAACAGAGTATTAATACATCCTGAGGTGTCTGAAGAGAGCGAGGTCATGTGTTTCTCAGGGTAATTGGACAGAGTGGAGAAAGAAAAGCATGATTCTGAGAGAGATTTTACTTCACTTCTTCCTTCCCCCAGAACAGTCTTTATTCCTGCTGTGATCTGTGGGCATTCACTTTGCTTACTAACGACACCCCCAGCTCTCAGCCTCATTTAAATGTGTATAGAAGTGTTGCTGGGCTTCCCTGGTGGCGCAGTGGTTGAGAATCTGCCTGCCAATGCAGGGGACACGGGTTCGAGCCCTGGTCTGGGAAGATCCCACATGCCACGGAGCAACTAAGCCCCCACGCCACAACTACTGAGCCCATGAGTCACAACTACTGAAGCCCGTGCACCTGGAGCCCGTGCTCCACAACAAGAGAAGCCACCGCAATGAGAAGCCCACGTGCAGCAACCAAGACCCGATGAGGCCAAAAATAAATAAGTAAATTTATTTAAAAAAAGAAAAAAGAAGTATTGCTAGTTAGTCATTCTAGAAAGTAGTGGACACTTAGGTTGCTAGTTAGTCATTCTAGAAAGTAGTGGACACTTCAGTTCATAGTGCTCTAAACTTCAGAAACTCCTGCTCAGTCATCTGCCACTAAAATACTGAAAAGTTCTGGGAAAAGTCAAAATCGTTTTGCATGTGTCCCTGTGTGTGTGTGTGTGTGTGTGTGTGTGTGTGTGTGTGTGTGTGTGTGTGTTAGGACTGAATCAGAAGAAGAGCAAGAAAACTTGTAATATTTGATTTTCTGGGCAAAATATACGGCCCCATGGTTCCTGCCCTCCTGAGTGTTAAGTGATTAGTTGAATGGATAGTTGGCTTTAAATCTTATTTCATTTCAAAAAAAAGTTAGTAGCGACACCCACCCTCCCTCCCCCCAAAAGTGATCATGGCTAATATCCGAGTACCTTCCGGCATGTTCCTCATCAGGAATTTGTAGGTGGCACTCTACATATATTCAGCCGGAGTGGGCACGCCTGCTGAAGGTTTAAGAAAACACGAAAACCACAAAGAATGTTCCCAATTATTTTCTCCTGGTGGGCGGAACAGATGCCTTTCCCCAAGGAAAATGCTTTAGGCCAAAACAAAGCCATATTCATTCAGAACCCATTGTTTAGTAACTGTGCAGACTCTGGGTTATATAAAATTTACTTTCTATGCAAGGACCCCACTTTCCTAGGAAGGGTTTATAAGCAGAACGGAGCAGAGGATGATACAGTGTTAAAACAATCAACCTTGCCAAGGGCAAGAGCAGTTCAAGAGACACTAGTGCAAGGACACGGGAGGGAACCCAGGCAATGGAGATGTGGGCGGATTTGCTCTGGAGTCCTGCAGGGGCACCCGGCTGGCTTTATTCATAAGGCCAGTGCCAAAGCAATCTGTAGACTATGGATAAGGTGAAACGCAGCGGTGGAGGATTATTCTAGATCGTGTGTAACTTTTCAAATACAACCTCCATGCTGAAATTCCAGGGCGAATGTAAGTGACTCCAATCAAGAAACCTGTCAGTCAGTCACGAGTGTTTCGTTATGAGCTCCCTGGGCCAGGCACTCTTCTAGCCAATATGAAACGATACAAAAGAAACGGTAGTCATCACCCTTATCATCTCGTGAGAGCAAATGGATTAAATCTGCACACACACACACACACACACACACACACACACACTCTATGTGGGTGGTCATCAAACTCAACGATATAGACACAGAACAGCCTCATTTAGAAAAATCCTGATTAGGAAATTAAATGTACCGAATTCGAAAATCCGGGGAGCGATTAGTTTTAGGACAAATAGATTAGAGTGTGTTCATAAAGCATGTCTTTTACGTAACGAGTCTCCTTAAGCTGTTAAAACTGGGAACTCTCCCCCGGATCTACAGACCACGCTTAGAACACATTTACTGCGCAAATATGGATTCACAGTGGCCTTGAGAAGCCGCTCAAGTGAATACACTGCCAAGGCCTGTGTCTGCCAAACCGCAGCACCTTCAGGGTCAGAGACTGGGCCTTCCTTATCGGCCTTAACGTCCTGCCCTCTGAAGACAGACGTGGTGAAGCAGCAAGAATGACCCCACGGGGGAGGTGAGCAAAGGTCTCAAAGGGGAGTTGAGCCTCGGAGAATGTTAAGAGGGGAAAAAAGAGAAAAGAACTAGGATGTTACAAGCAGAGAGGTCAAGTTGGCCGGGCTCGGTGGGCATCCGAGCAGAGGAAGGGGGCTTGCCAGGTTCAGCGGGAAGGCTCCGCCCCGAGCTGGGTCCACGGAGGTGGCGTCCCCGCCCGAGCGTCCCTGCACCCTTCCCCGGGCGGCGCCCTCCGTACTGCCCGAGGGCCTAGCAGGAGCCCTGAAAGCCCGCCCGTATCTCAGCTCACGCCCTGGGGCTCCGTCCTTCCCCGGCCTTACCTGGTCCTGCCGTTCGCCTCGGCTCTTTGACAGGAGGTGGGCGCTCTTTGTGCTTTCTGCCCTGGCACTTGCTTGACAACTAATTTGAGGCAGGCTTCAGGAGGGCAGAGCCTTTCGCCTGGCTTCACGTCTGCAGCCCTAGAGCAGTGCCCGACGCAGGAGGCATTCTGTCCCTACAGTGTTTGTTAAAGGAGTAAACGGTGTTCTTATCCCGGCCATTTGTCTTTCCTTTTACTTTTTTCCACCCCCTGCTTCCCAGGGCTGGAAGCTGGAGGCAAAGACCTCCCTGCGTCCCGCTTTCCCTTCTTCCTCGGGCGCAGAAAGCCTGGCCGAGGGTCCCAGCCCGGCCCTCTGGGGACGGGGATGCCCTCGGGAAGGAACGAGGAGCCCCGGCCCGGGGGGGAGGGCCGGGGGGAGGCGGGGAGGCGCAGGAAGTTCTTCCCTCGTCCCCCGGCTCGGCAGCGCCCGCCGCGCCCAGCCGGCTCGTCGCGTCCCCGCCGGGGCCCCGCGGCACCCCGCGCGCGCGCCGGCACCTGCCGGACGGCCCGGGCGCGCAGGACCCCGGCCCCGCCCCCCCCCCGGCGCCGGGAAGGTGGGGAAGGGGAGGGACACGCGAGGTCCGCGCCGGCCTGCTCCGCGCCCGGGGCCCGCCCGCCGCGCCGCCCGAGCGCGGGGGAGGGGACGCCCGAGCGGCCCCCGCGCGACCCCGGCCCGACCTCCGGCGCTGCGCGGGGCGGGCGCGCGGGACCGCCTCCAGGTGCCCGATCCGCGCCGCGCGCCGGGCGGGCAGCGCGTCCCGCGGCCTCCGTGCGCCGGGCCCGGGGCCGCCTCGGCCGGGACCCCGGCCCTGCTCGGGACCCCCCCGGCCCCGGCGCCGCGCCCGCGCCCGGGCCTCCCCTCCCCCTCGGGCTGGGGGCGGGGCGGCGGCGGCGCCCGGAGAGCGCCCCGACCGGCAGCTCTGCGACCGATCGGGAGGTGCCGGCCGCCCCGCGGGCTGCAGGCCGGCCCCGCGCGACCCCCGACCCGCCGCCGGGCCGTCGGCCGGCTGACAGGTGCTCGGGGCCCCGGCCGGGGACTCGTCGGCGGCGCGCGCGGCCCCCGCGTCCCCCCCTCCCCCTCGCCTTCGCCCCCATCCCCCCCCCCCCCCCCCCCGCCGCCGCGGCGCGGCGCAGGATCTGTTCAGACCTCGGGGAACTGGTTCAGGTCCAGGTTCTGCTTTGATCCTCGGCGCAAACTGGAGACGCCGAAGAGGGCCCTCGGAGAAAGCCTTGGATGGGAGGATGTGGGAAGGAGCCCGCGGGGCTCGGCGGCGCTGAGCACGGCCCGCAGCCCCGCCGCCCCGGTGCCCGCCGCCCGCGCGCCCGCCCGCTCAGCCCAATGCTCCTCTTCGGGCTCCTCCTGCTGACATCCGCCCTGGCCGGCCAGAGACCCGGGACCCGGGCTGAGTCCAGCCTGAGCAGCAAGCTCCAGCTCGCCAGCACCAAGGAGCAGAACGGTGAGTGCCCCCCGCTCCGTCCCCCGCCGCGCCGCCCGCGCCGCCCGCGCCGCCCGGCGCGCCCGGGCGGGACGCACCCCGGCCCGCGCGCCGCGTTCGCGGAGCTTCCGCGCAGCCTGCGGCTGGGGCAGCCCGAGTGTCCCCGCCGGCGCCGCCGCAGCGCGGACATGCTGGGAGCCCTGGGGGGCGTCAGGGCCAGCGCGCTCGCAAGACCTCTCGTCGCCGGAGTCCTAAGTTCGAGAACTGCCTCTAGACCCGAGTCCGACAAGAACGCGTCCTGGCATGTTTGACTCTCCTCCGAGCTTTTTGCCCTGGGGAGGGGTGTCCCAGGACGTGTGTCAGCCGCATTAATTGAAGCGCTCGCGGTGGAAAGGCATCAATTAATCAGTAAGTAGAGAGCAAGCCGAGAGGTCGAGGGGCCCCGTGGACGTGTGCAGGGGGGAATTTAAAAAAATGTATTTCTCTTGTGCTTTTTTTTTTTTTTTTTAATGTGCCTTTGTACTCCTGAAGCCCTTACCTTTCTGGTGGTGTGTTTTTATATGCGATGGTGAGTGACTGCTATTTTGTGTGTGCTGGAAACGACTTAATCCTGCATAGGAAATGAGAATTACTTTCAGCTTTCAAGTGTACCTGAAATGTTTAGAAAACTCTCAGATGCAAGTTCCCTTGGGCTGGGATCGCACAGAGCCGGAGAAAGGCTCCTTTCATAAAGCCAGGGCTGCTTCAGGGTGTGTAATTTGCTTAGCCTCTGAACCCCATATGATTTACATCATTCAATTTCTAAACCCTTTTGCTCTTGATCTAACATTATGAAGTCATTTTTGAGACTACTTTGTAAATAGAAACTTTATACTGCACATGAAACCACAATGTCAATGCAGGCTGTCTAAAATTAGAATATTAAACACCCTGTTTACAAGTGGCGGCTCTTGGTGTTATTTGAAAAGAAATGTACATGTTTTTACGGCTTTGTATGCCATCTGTTCACAATGCAAGAAGGCTGTCACTTCATGAACCGGGCGAAATGAACATGAGCAGCGTACCTAGGAGATAAGAATGCCCTGAACTGTGTTTTTAAGTCACAGGCAACTTTTTCTGTATGTTTCGGGGGGTGTTTCAGAGCTTCAAGTCTGGATTGAAACTCTCCAAAGTGTTCACCTTTAAGAAAGCACAGAAAGTTCTAGAGTCCAAAAAGAGAGAAAATAAGGATTCCTGGGACCTTTGTAGCCATTATCTGTACTCGTTGTTTGGGCAGCAAGACGAGGAATCACATTTATCAGCTGATAGTACTGTGGTTGCTTCTTACGACTTGGTGATGTGATGGGACGGGGCACCTGCAGGCTGCTTGAACTGCTGATCAAAGGGATCCATCTCTAATCACGGGGACTGCAGAGGGCCGGGGCCGTGGGGACGGGGCGGGGGGCGAGGGGGGGGATCAAAGAAGCCGCAGCGCCAGTTGTACCCTGGCAGGAGACGGATCAGACCAACCTCTGTTCTTTATCACGTAAAATAAATGCCCAGTTCAAAATATTGCTTCTTACTGGACCAAGTTTCCCCAAATGACCATGCACCGTATCCCTGGCTCCTGGCTTCTGTGTTTTGATTTTTTCCGTCCCAGGTCCCTTCTCCTGATGCTCTGACTTACGTATCAGGCCTGTCCTGGCATCTCTCACCTTCCCGAGTCCCCTCGCGACCCGTGCTTGTCATTGTCCTTTCCGTGTCATTCTTTCTTGTGGTCCACGTGCCATCATCGCTTTGTAACGAGGCCCAGAACTTTCACCGGGGTCTTTGGCCCCTTTCCGGGGTCGATTCACCCCCCCCTCCTGAGAAGTGGGCTCGTGAAGCCAGGCCACACACATTGTGTTGCCGTCAGAGGCTGGGCCATTTCCATTCCTAAGATGCATGATGCTAAAAATAGCCGCGTGGTTTCCTAATCTGTGTGCAGGGGACTGGTCTATGTTTAGCCTTTGGGAGGGTTGGCAGCCGGAAGTAAGTGGAGGTGGAGGAGCCGCTCACCTTGCGGTGCTCAGCCGGAGACGCGGGCGGCCAGCGCTAGGGGGCGGTGTAGAGCTATCTTCCCGCGCATGGAAGGTTCCAGGATGCGGGGATAACAGGTGGGTGCTGAGGAAGATCCCCGGGAAAGTGAGCGGCTGTGCTGGAACTTCCCCCTCTCTTTGTGGCTTTCAACTTTTCCGCTCCGTCATGTGGGCATTTTTTTTTTTTTTTTTTTTGCCCTCTTACTGAATTATGATTGGTTTCTGATTGCCCTGTTGCTCCTCGCAATTCAGGTGAGAGTCTAATTCCCCCAGTACAGACCCACCTGCGGGTGCCACATAGAAAACGCCATTCGCCCAGTCTGTGCACTGCGTCATATCCAGAAAGGTCTTCCAAGTGCTAAATGTGAGACGTCCAAACAGTCGGAGCTCATTCTGTCCACCGCTGACCACCCCCCTCCCCGGTGGAAGGCTACTCTCTTCCCTGGAGGATTCCAGAGCCTCCTGTGGGGCTGACTCCATCAGATCCCCAGGCCTGCTCAGCTTCAGAATCAGCTGGGTGTCCTGAGCCCTGTCATACATGGAAACTGATTGCTCTAGCCGATGGTGGGCACCTGGATTTAGACTGGGGCAAGGGAGGCACTTCAACATTAGGTGTGAGGGGTCAGTGTCACTTACCCTGTTATTAGTTACTTGTTTGTCGCCTCAAAACTCTGTTGCAGTTCTTGCCACTTTACTGGAAAAATAATTTTATCCTCCAGTACTATGAGGTGGCTTTGTGTCTTTTTTTTTTTTTTTTTTGGCTTCTCTGCGCAGCTTGTGGGATCTTAGTTCCCAGACCAAGCATTGAACCTGGGCTCCATGAGCGAAAGCGCAGAGCCCTAGCTAACCACTGGACCACCAGGGAACTCCCGCCTTTGTGTCTTTCATTCTTAATCTGACTGCTGACAATGAAGTCTCACATATCCACCAAGGATCTGCCCCCAGATTTAACGTAGCGAGGGAGATGAAAGGTCAGAACGCTGACGCAGGTGGGGTTTCTGGCCTGGACCCGCTGCACGGCCATGGGGAAATGGCTGTGGTCTGCATGCACTCGTTTTAGGAGAGGAATCCTCCCAGGAAACGGGTGAGTTCTGGGATGCTGCTTCCGGGCTGCAGCAGAGGGAATCAGGCGCATCTCAAGCGAAAGGGAACACAGCTCACTTTATTGCGTGTATTTAGCCCCAGTAGACGCCAGTCACAGGGTTGTCGGTGGGCTAAGGCCTCACCTACTTTGTGTCACTGGGGAGGGATTTGAATTTACCCATAACCCTGAAACATGCTTCTGACTGTTCTCTTGTTAAGTGTTGTGAGTGTAGATTTGGGATATGTCTCTGTTGATTAGGGTTTTCCTTGCGAACATTATTTTTAAAAATGTAAGTGTAGTTGATGTATAATATTGTGTAAGTTACAGGTGTACAATATAGTGATTCACGATTATTAAAGGTTATACTCCATTTATAGTTACTGTAAAATACTGGCTACATTCCCATGTGGTGTAATATATCCTCATAGCTTATTTTCAACATAATAATAGCGTACCTTCTAATTCCCTACCCCAGATTGCCCCTGCCCCTTCCCTTTCCCCACCGAACATCATTCATTGTTTGCGCACTTGTCCTCAAGGGCTTCTGTGGCCTGTGCAGCCATTTACTCTGGGGACAAATGGTCCCCTGGTAATGCCTTGCTCAGTACGTGTATCTTGTGTTTACGGCTTTTCAGTGTGTCTCTTTCAGTGCCAGTTTACCCCTCCTCCCATTGCCAGTGTGCCCATATCCACTCCCCTCCCCTCTACCCTAGGTAGCAGCTTCAAAGCTGTATTTGACTGCAAGGCAGATCGTCACAACCTTTAGAATAGTGTCCAAGGGTACATAGCTCTGCCCGAGGACCCAGGGGACTTTCCTGTTAGTCTATAAGTTGTTGTGCATGACCTTTGTGACATTTATTTTTGTTATCTAGAGGTTTTTTTTTTTTTTTTTTTAACTTCCTCCTGGTTCTCTGCTCTTTTTGGGGTAGTTGAGGAAGTTGGAGAAGCAAAGTACCATTATGTAATGATGAATATTGCTTTTCACCATAGGTGACAAAAAAATCCCCCTTCTATTTTATGGTGACTTTTCCTCTTCTCCCAGCTGTTACCTTCTACCCTTAATCTTATAAACTTGGTGTTTACCTCTGAAAGGTAATTAGAAAGTACAAAGGTCTGTACGAAGCCTCAGGGACTATATATCATTTGTTGAATAGTTGTAAATAGATGCTGGGGGCCGACCCTACACTTTCCTCCTTGGTGCATTTTGTAGTGCCCTGTGTCGGGCACCAACGTCTTAGCTTGGTTTATTCTTAGTTCATCCTTCCTGAAACTAATTCCTTACATATCTTTTTGACATTCTCTTCTACTACATGTTTTTTTCAACATTTTGGTGCAAAAATTGTTTTATCTATAAACTTGCACACTTTTTGTAGAAATAGAAATCTAATGATAATGTGATGTATGTTAAATAAAGAATAATTGAATCAGTTTATTTGTAATGTCCACCTTCCCCCCAAAATGTTCCCAAGACTGCTAAACATTTCCCCAGACGTTTCTTTTTTTTTCTTTTTAAAAATATTTTATTTTATATTGGAGTATAGTTGATTAACAGTGTGTTAGTTTCAGGTGTACAGGAAAGTGATTCAGTCGTACATATACATATACATATATATATATATTCTTTTTCACATTCTTTTCCCATTTAGGTTATTCCAGAACACTGAGCAGAGGGGAAGTTTCTCTTTGTATCAACCAACATGGTAGAAGTCGTAATAGAGGTCCTTTCATTTACTTGGTCTGCTTTTGATGCCTCTGATGGTTTTATTTGCAAGTGTTATCCGTAGCCAGGATATCTCTGTATGACGCTCTATAATATCTGTACGCTCACTGGTTAGTCTCTGTGAATTATTTTGCTCTACCACTGCCTCCACCTGTGATTTTTTTCCCTCGCGTCCCCCTTCTCTGTCTCCTGGGGATACGTCTAGTGGTTGATTTTTGGCTGGTAAGCACGGGGTACGACCACACCCATTGTGGAGATACTGAAGCATCCCCAGTGGGTTGAGAAGGAGCCCGGCCACTCCGCCAGGACGGATGGAGCACCTTTGAGCAGAGCTGCAGCGTTAATGCCCGGCACAGCTGGGGACATCGGGGACGCTGCCCCAACCCCGCTGGCCTCCTTCCTGCTGGATCCCTGCACCTGCCACACTGATGCTTAAGCCTTTTGACACTTTCAGCTGTGGACAGTTTAGTTCACAGGGGAGTTAAAACTCCTGTCTCTTCTCCCCATTGCTGGGCACTCGGGCCTGGCCCACCTGCAGCTTGAAGGACCCGGAGAGAAGAAAGGGTACAGCCTCCTTCAAGCCTCCTTCCTGCAGCTTCTTTGCTTCGAGCCTGTCAAGGGTGGAGGCCTGGGGGTGAGATGGGGCAGGGGACGTGGCACGCGTGGCGTGGGATTGCAGCCCTCAGGTGCCAGTTCCTGCTTCCCCGGGCAACACCGGGCAGCTGCTTTGGCCTGGGCACCACCTTCCTGCCATCTGGGTTAAAGAGAACACCTTCTCTGCGAGGTCTTTTTTCTAACCACTTTCGTTAACCACCCCTGTTTATCACATCAAGGGTAATTCACCGCATAGCACTTACCACTGTGGTATTCTGCTTGTTTATTGGTTTATTTATTGTCTCCCTGCCACCCCTGTAGAATGTAAGGTCTCTGAGTGCGTGGCCCTGTCTGACTTGCCCTTTGTGGGTGCGCCAGCACCTGTAACTAAGGGTGGCGTAGAGTAAATGTTTGTTAGACGGTTCTGGATGTAGTGCCTTGCTCAGGCAGGACTCTGCTGTTGCCTGGAACAGCAGCCCGTCTTGGAAGGTGGCTTTCTGATACTGCAACTTTCACCATTGCTTGACTTTTTGCAAAGGAAGGTGCACTTGCTTACTGGTTGGGATGGGAGCCGCCAGTGAGAGTTCTACTTTGTCATCTTGGTAAATGTACCACGTGACCAGGAGCGTGTGTACCAAGCCGGTGGGTAGGTTTCCCAGAAGTGGTGCTCGTTACTGTCTGAAAAGTGCCACGGGGGTGTGCACGTCTGTAGTGCTGCAGCTGGGCCGCATGCACGTGATCTGGACCCAGGACTGCGCAGAACGGTGAGGCTGACTGGCCGACACGCTCCAGCATCAGTGTACTTCCCACCTTCTGCTTGCGGCTCACGGAGAACGTGCACAGCCTAGAAATCCCCAGTAAATCTGGCAGGTGGGACGTCAGGGCCGGAAGGGTCCCAGGAGTCCGTCCACAGCGATGTGTATGGTGAGGCCTTGCGTAGGCCTTGTGTAGACCACCGAGGTGACTTTGTCAAGGTCGCGCTGGAGGGTAGCCGGGTTCAACTGCTTATGGGCTGATATGTTTTCCTTCCATGGGAACCAGTGAGGCAAATGGCATTCTAGTTTCAAAATTCCAACACTTGGCATAAATGCATTTCTTTACTGTTTTAGGAGGTTTCGTGCTTTGCGGGTTGTAAGGGCAGCTTGGGCTCCCTTGATCCTGAAACATTCTTCACAGGCACGCTAAGGACAACAATCTCGGGATAATCCTATTAATGATGCAGAACACATACTCTGGCTAAGGTCTACAGTAACACCTCTGTTGGGGTAGAAATCTGACAGTTTGGCAAATGACTTGAAATACTTCCTTTAGAATTGTTCCTGTGACGTGCTGGGATCGAATTTTCAGCGGGTCCGTGGATGAACAGTGTTTATTGGCGTATTTTGCCGTATTTCTTGACGCTGAGGAGGAAGGCTGACGTGGGAAAGCTTGGTTCCACTGCGGGGTTTCCTTTTCTTTTCTTTTCTTTCTTTCTTTTCTTTTAACAATTTTGAACATTTTATTTAGCAGGATGTCTCAGTGGTGAAGTACCACAGAAGTGAGTAAATAAGCATGGTTTAAAGAACTCTAGAACACACAGCCTGTTACTCTTTTGCAATGGATGTAATGAGTGATTTAAGCCTTTATTTACACTATATTGTACAGGGCATTCTATTCAGAGGTTCAGACTGCTCTTAAAGTCGAGAGCATCGAGGAGATAAATTCATAGCTGTGGACTCGAACGGCTTGCCTAAAACAGGATTCATTTACCTTCTTAAAAAATCTTGTTTACAGAGTTCAAAATCTGAGAACAAATGAACCACAGTTATAAAGAGGAGTTAAGTTAATTACATTTATCCTTCGAGCCAAGTTCCTAAGCGTGATGTTTTCGGTAGCATGAGCTCATTCTGTGGTTTAGGCCAGGAGGATACATTTCAGATGGAGCTCAGCCCCTCTTATCTGCCATCTGCCTTCACGTCGGACTTCCTGCCCCACCTTCAAGTGGTTATTCCCAGTCTCCTGGTGATGGGGCAGCCGCCCCCGCCCCCCTGGACATCTGCCTTGTTGCAAAGCCAAACCATCTTTGCCAGGCTGGCTTCACTAATTTTGCTTTCGTGGTGTTAGGCTTAATTCCTTTTTATTTTCAAACTGTGATTTTTTTTTTTTTTTTTTTCGGATTTGGCATTTTCCCCATTGAAGAGTAGTTGAACCATCTCTCAATTAAGGGATGGTGTGTCGGGTTGTTGCAGTGTCTGGAGGGAGGGGGCAGGCAAAGCGGGGGTCTGGCTCCTTGAGAGAAAACACCATCCCCGGACAGCACGAGGCCCGTCGATGGAAACCAGTGCAAGAACGCGGCTCTGCATCGCTCCTGGGTTCGCCGCGCGCTGATGAGAAACCGGCACGCGCTCCCGGGAAGGGCGGTGTTTGGCATCGATGCCGCCCCGGGGGGCGATTCAGTGGGACCCAGGGGTCCCTGGTGGGCCTCTGGCTTTGTGATGTTGGTGATGACCCCCCGAGAGCCCGCTGGGTGCGGCGCTGGTGCTCGGCGTTTGCAGACGGTCGGCAGTTCATCTCTGTGGCCTCCCCGTGCGCTATTGGGAGGAACAGCGAGGCTAGGCTGGCCAAGGTCGCACAGCTGGCGAACGTTGGGACCGGGCTCCGACTCCAAGCCAAGGACTCAGACACGCGCCTCCCCCGTCATGAGTTAATGGCCTAACGTTTTATTAGAGCACTGTTTTTAAACAGCAAATATTTATGAGCGTGCGCTCTGTGCTGAGCTCTGCCCGAGGTGCCGGGTACACAGAAAGGAGGTGCAGCCCTTGCCCTGGCGAAGCGCTGTCCAAGGAGGATGGCGGCTCTGGAGTTTATCTCCAGGTCTGTTAGTTCTGGGCGTCAGGAGCTGTGGGAACGCAGAGGGCTTCACCGTACCCCCCAGATCCTCTGGTGACGGACCAGGTGGCGGATTCCGCCCGGAAAAGAAGTGCATGGAGAAAAAAGCTCCCACGGGGGAGATGACGTACTTTGAAGTGGGCCTGAGAAGGGAGAAGAGGAAAGTGCTCTAGGCCGAGGGCACAGCCTGCAGCCCAGGAGAGAAGCAAGTCTGGGGTGTAGGATGGGCAGTGGCAGGGGAGATGCCGGGACCTGACGCTGTGTGAGGGCAGCTCTCCAACAGAATCCAGGAGAAGGTTGTCTTCACTCTGCAAACAACAAATCCTGGAGAGGGGGTGGAGGAAAGGGAACCCTCCTGCACTGCTGGTGGGAATGTAAATTGATGCAGCCACTATGGAGAACAGGATGGAGGTTCCTTAAAAAACTAAGAATAGAACTACCATACGATCCAGCAATCCCACTACTGGGCATATACCCTGAGAAAACCGTAATTCAAAAAGAGTCACGTACCACAATGTTCACTGCAGCACTATTTACAATAGCCAGGACATGGAAGCAACCTAAACGTCCATCGACAGGTGAATGGATAAAGAAGATGTGGTGCATATATATATATACAATGGAATATTACTCAGCCATAAAAGGAATGAAATTGAGTTATTTGTACTGAGGTGGCTCGACCTAGAGTCTGTCATACAGAGTGAAGTGAGTCAGACACAGAAAGACAAATATCATGTGATATCACTTATATGTGGACTCTATTGATTCCGTATAAAAAATGATAGAGGTGAACTTGCTTACAAAACAAACTCAGACTTACAGACATAGAAAACAAACTTAAGGTTACCAAAGGGGAAAGGTGGGGAAGGGATAAATTAGGAGGTTGTGATTAGCAGATACACACGACTATATATAAAATAGAGAACAAACAGAGACCTACGGTAGAGCACAGGGAGCTCCACTCAGTATTTTGTAATAACCTATAAGGGAAAAGAATCTGAAAAATCATAGATATAGATATATAGGTGTGTGTGTGTAACTGAATCACCTTGGTGTACACTTGAAACTAACACAACATTGTAAATCAACTTTAATTTAAAAAAAGGAAAGGCTGTCTTCACGTTTAAGATTGAGTCACACCTTTTTTTCCAGTTGCTTTCTAGGCAGGCAGGTAGCAGTTCGGCTTTGGTGCGAGAGGCTGAGGGCTCACTGGGGTTTTCTTGGGAAGTTCTGAACCGGTCCGAGCGCGGCCTGCACAGCCTCAGTGACACTCAAATAAGCTAAGCCTGTGTCCACGCCGTCTCTGCTGCCTGCCTTATGTAAACACAGTGCTAATTTCACACTTCATTCACAAAACGGATGGCATGCAGAAGGAGGCTGGGTGTGGGACAGGGTGTGCTAAAGGGGCAGTGCACATAGGATCAGTGTAGTGAAGCTATTCCCTCGCAAGGAGCAAGGAAAACGGCCTTTGTACTTTTAGGGGCGAGGATTTTGAATTTCCTGGAAAATTAATTCCTGTGAGGTTAGTTTGCATTGAGTAACCTCTGGGGAGGTTCGTCCTGGTTCCTTGGACCCAATGCTAGAACTATTTTGAGGTATTGAAGGATTTGAAATGAATGCATTTGCTGTGATGTGGATACCGTGCTACGTGTTTTGAAGCCAGGCCATTTGCATTCCAGGAAAGCCTTGCTCGTGAGTGGGTACCATTTTAAGCTTGTCAGTGTTTGGGAGATGGGGCTGGGCTTCTGTGCTCCGCTGCCCAGCTGGCTCCTTCACCTGCCCTGAGAGTCACTGCAGAGATCAGAAACCATGAACAACAGAAGCTGGACTTGCCAGGGGCTCACCTTGTGTTGTTTCTGGCAGTTATTTTTGCTGGGTGTTTATAAGGACATCTGTCTTTTAAAGAGTCCTATTATTTATCTTTTTTTTTCCGACTGAGGAATGAATCACAGCTTGTTTTCTGTATTGCCACACACAGTCATAGGCTGAGGTGATTAGAAATGCAAATTGGGAGTCATTAAAGCGTTACAATGTCTTTTTCTGTGGCAACAGGCGATGTTTAAAATCCGTGTATGAAGAAGGGATGTTTGCTCAGAATGTGATTAAGATGGGAACAGATGAGAACAAAAAAGGATTCAGTTCCTTACTGGAAATGTCTTCCTGGGTTCGGAAAAAAGGGGAACCTGCAGGGTTCATTTCTGATGTATCTGACTTTAAACCTGAGGCATGGTGGTAGGGTGCAAATGGTTGAAGAGCACAGGAAGAACACAGTAACTTCCAGCATTTTCATGTTTTTCTTTGGAAATAGACTAGACTCCTTCTTACTAGAGTGTGACTTGCCATCTGCTTAGCCATTCAAAGGAGACTGAACGCCATAAAAACGAGAAACCGAATTGGCTAGTGCACATCGAGGGCCAGAGACGGGGTGTCCTGGAGGCGGGTCTCCCCTGCTGGTAATCGGGTTATGTTGTGGGTAATAAAAGATATTGGGGAGGCTTCCTGTTAGATAAGCAGCAATGTCTCAATGCGTATGTTTCGTGACTCGCTTTACTTTTATCTCTAAACTAAACTACACTGTTTCTGGAGGTCCACATGACAGTGGATGGCCTCTGTGATAGATCTAGGTGACTAGATCTCATAGCGTACTATGTTTTTACAGTTTCAGATGCAGTTTCCTGTATATTAGAGATGTGTATGGCCTCGGCTGTATCTGTATTTTGTGTTAGTCACAAAATTGTCTGGCTGTAGAAAACTCCACAATCAAAAACTAGCAGGTGTTCCTGGTCAAAATCTGGCCCGGATGTTGACTCTAGATACCTCATTGATAAATGCTAACCCTTGAAAAAGTGGTTCTAACCTCTCTTTTCTTGAGAAAATTAACAGGCTTAGTATTTGCAGGCATGATTAAGAATGTAAAATTAAAAATTAAATAATCTGTGTGTTTGTTTTAAGAAAGCACTTGTTTTGTAATGGTAGAAAATTTATCTTTAATCTGTACTGATAACTTTTTATTGGCTGTGTTGGGTCTTCGTTGCTGTGCACAGGCTTTCTGTAGTTGCGGCGAGCAGGGGCTACTCTTCGTTGCGGTGCGCGGGCTTCTCACTGCGGTGGCTTCTCTTGTTGTGGAGCACGGGCTCTAGGAACATGGGCTCAGTAGTTGTGGCTCGTGGGTTCAGTAGTTGTGGCTCGCGGGCTCTAGAGTGCAGGCTCAGTAGCTGTGGCACACAGGCTTAGTTACTCCGCGGCATGTGGGATCTTCCGGGACCAGGGCTCGAACCCGTGTCCCCTGCATTGGCAGGCGGATTCTTAACCACTGCGCCACCAGGGAAGTCCCGTACTGATAACTTTTGATGGGCACTGCTTGGGCACCCCATTAAGCTAACTGCTTTAGAATGGTTTCCTTTGAGGACTAACATTTACGTTCTCGGAAATCAATTAAGGTGTCTGGATCCCACATTTCCTTACAGTCTTCCTTTGCAGTCATTTCCAAACAGCCAAACTACCCTAGCAAAACACTCGGAGGTGCAAATCTTCTGGAAGAAGTGCAAATGCCACACTTTTTACTAGGAAAAATGGAAAAGGAGGACTTATTTAATACATATGCTGGACGTTTAAAACTGCATAAAGCACAGGAAGTACTTTGGGAGCGTGGGAGTGTGTGGTGTTTCCACACTACAAACATTGTTTTGAAAATTTCCCCGGTCCTGGTGAATTATATGAGACCACGTCCATCTAAGGAGAGCTCGTTTAACTGGCTTGTGGTCCGGAGGTTCATTCAAACACTCTTAAACAAAATAAAGGGAAAGGATGTAATGACTTCTTTATGGCAAGGCCGTAAAAAGGTACAGAGCTGTGTAAACAAATTGAGTCATTTACTAGACGTTTCAGTGATAGATTTGCAGTCCAAATTCAGGGTTAGGTATTATGTTTTATAGGCTCTGACCATGTTCCACCTTGAAAATGAAGTTACAAGCTTATTTTTTTGGTTTGTTTGTGTGTTTGTTTTTCTTTGGTGCGTGGAGACCCATTATCGCTATTTTATATGGCAGCTTGTAAAAGTACTTAAAATTCTGAGCATTTACGTTTATGTTGGTTCAACTTCAGAAAACGGTGCGAAACCTTTGTGTGAAAAGTCGAATTGACCTGAGTTTTGGTAGCACTGGGTTCTATTCAAGGAAAATAAGATGACTGAAATTGAAGTTTTCCTTCTGGGCTCAGACATGTCCCATCTAATTGTAAAATAATTCTTCTGGATAGCAAGAGTGGACTCATAGCTATAACTATGTGAAGTAGAAAGCCAACCAAAGTTCTGATTTACAGTTACTGTAACTGCCGCTCATGTAGTAAAAGCGCTATTATATCAACCGACTGTGACATTCATTCCTCTTACTTGAGGCGTAGGTAGAAAATCCTATCCCAAGTTGTCTTGCTTTAGAGAGTTGCTTTATTGCATTAGAATATTAACTGACCTCCCCTAACATTGGCATGAGGGCTGTGCCAGAATTGTCCAATAAAGGGGAGGCGGGCAGGGGGATTGTAAGAATGCGTGGTCCTGCACGTTGCTGGTGATTACTAGCGGGAGGAAGCCAGAAATAAATTTGGAAATCGAAGTGAGGAAAGGAAAGTAAATAATTTCTATGTGGATACCATAACATTTATTCATCCTGTAACTTCTCTCCATCAGGGTTGGCTTGCTTGGCCTTAGAGGAAGTGGATTGTGTAAGAAACTGCAGTAAAAATCAATGAACCTTTCTAAGTTCTGGAAATTGGTGGCATCACACCGTACTGGTAGCTTTCACGTGTTGCTGCTGGAGGTTTGGCAGTGGAAAGAACTGCTCCAGCTCCATGGGCCTGAAAAACAAGGGACAATGGTGGATATTATAGTTTCTGTGTAATGTGTGACTTGCTATTTCCTCTCCCCCGCCCCCTTTTTAATGAGTAACTTAGGGCTAGATGGCCTTACGTCTATGAAAAATCCAGGATCTGCTTTTAAATCGGATCCTTGGCCCGGACGTACGTCTGACTCCTCGTGGTGTGTGGCAGATAAGGACAGGGGCGGAGCTGCTGGACACGGAAGACTACAGGGAAGGAAAAGGCAGTCCCACCTTTGTGGTCCAGAACCAGGAAGATGAGTCCCTGCAGGGAGACAGGGAAGGAAACAAAGGGGGGAGAAGAGGAGAAAAAGAAACAGAGAAAAATGAGAGGGAGGGAGGGAGGAGAGAGAAAGAAAGAGGGAGGAGGGGAGGAAAGAAAGGAGGAGCCGTAAGGCAGGTAGAGGAGGAGGGTGCCAAGGACGGGAGAGAAAAGTCAAGGAAACTGGCCGACGGTACAAACTACAGTAGAGTTTAGGGAAATGAGGACCAGTGAATAAACAGCTTATGATGTTTCAATGTTGACAGAAGACAAAACAAAAGCCAGAACGCTTCAGTGTGATGAGGGGTGCAGAAGTGGAAGGAAGAATGTTTATGGGCTCAAGTGGAGAAGTGAGACATGAAGTCTGTAAGACTTTTGGGAGAGTTTTAGGGATCAAGGGGGGGGGCGATCTGAGATTGCTCCCAGAGGGGAAGGAGGACAGAGTATGTTTTGTTTACTTGTTTGGGGGGCTGGAGAGAGCCCCGCAGTGGGGTCTGGGTCCAGCCAAATGTCTCCTAGATAACAGGAGAGAAAAGGTAAGGAGAGTGGGTGTTTTCTCATGGTCTGTCCATCTAGAGGGAGAATGAGGTGACAGGCTTGGGAGGTGGACACGGACAGAAGATGCATGATGGCCGTGGCGGGAGATATGATCATGCGTAGCAGTGAAAATACTAATGGGGAGGTCAGGGACATGCAAAATGTGTGCTAAAGAGACACATCTAAACCAGCATTAGCAAAGACTATTAACCTAGAAAAAGCCGCAGAGATTTAAAAAAGAACCATGGAAATTCAAATTCAATGACCACTTTGTTACTTTAATTTTTATTTTATATTGGAGGAGAGTTGATTTACAATATTGTGTCAGTTTCAGGTGTACAGCAAAGTGATTCAGTTATACATATACATGTATCTTTTTTTTTAAAACACCTTTATTGGAGTATAATTGCTTTACAATGGTGTGTTAGTTTCTGCTGTATAACAAAGTGAACCAGCTATACGTATACATACATCCCCATGTCCCCTCCCTCTTGCGTCTCCCTCCCACCCCCCCATCCCACCCCTCTAGGTGGTCACAAAGCACCGAGCTGATCTCCCTGTGCTATGCGGCTGCTTCCCACTAGCTATCTATTTTACATTTGGTAGTGTATATATGTCCATGCCACTCTCTCACTTTGTCCCAGCTTACCCTTCCCCCTCCCCGTATCCTCAAGTCCATTCTCTAGTAAGTCTGTGTCTTTATTCCTGTCCTGCCCCTAGGTTCTGCATGACCATTTTCTTTTAGATCCCATATATATGTGTTAGCATACGGTATTTTTCTCTTTTTTTTTTGAATTTTACTTTTTTTTTATACAGCAGGTTCTTATTAGTTCTCCATTTTATACATATTAGTGTATATACGTCAATCCCAATCTCCCAATTCCAGCCACCCACCCCTTTCCCCCCATGGTGTCCATATGTTTGTTCTCTACATCTGTATCTCTATTTCTGCCCTGCAAACTGGTTCATCTGTACCATATTTCTAGGTTCCACATATATGCCTTAGTATATGATATTTGTTCTTCTCTTTCTGACTTACTTCACTCTGTATGACAGTCTCTAGATCCATCCACATCTCTACAGATGACCCAATTTCCTTTCTTTTTATGGCTGAGTAATATTCCATTGTCTTCTTTATCCAATCGTCTGTCGATGGACATTGAGGTTACTTGCATGACCTGACTATTGTAAATAGAGCTGCTGTGAACATTGTGGTACATGACTCCTTTTGAATTATGGTTTTCTCAGGGTATATGCCCAGTAGTGGGATTGCTGGGTCATATGGTAATTCTCTTTTTAGTTTTTTAAGGAACCTCCATACTGTTCTCCATAGTGGCTGCATCAATTTACATTCCCACCAACAGTGCAAGAGGGTTCCCTTTTCTCCACACCCTCTCCTGCATTTGTTGTTTGTAGATTTTCTGATGATGCCCATTCTCACTGGTGTGAGGTGATACCTCATTGTAGTTTTGATTTTCATTTCTCTAGTAATTAGTGATGTTGAGCAGCTTTTCATGTGCTTCTTGGCCATCTGTATGTCTTCTTTGGAGAAATGTCTATTTAGGTCTCTACCCATTTGTTGATTGGGTTGTTTGTTTTCTTAATATTGAGCTGCATAAGCTATTTATATATTTTGGAGATTAATCCTTTGTCCGTTGATTCGTTTGCAAAGATCTCCCATTCTGAGGGTTGTCTTTTCGTCTTGTTTATGGTTTCCTTTGCTGGGCAAAACCTTTTAAGTTTCATTAGGTCCCATTTGTTTATTTTCGTTTTTATTTCCATTACTCTAGGAGGTGAGTTATAAAAGATCTTCCTGTGATCTATGTCAAAGAGTGTTGTTCCTATGTTTTCTTCTAAGAGTTTTATAGTGTCTGGCCTTACATTTAGGTCTCTAATCCCTTTTGAGTTTATTTTTGTGCATGGTGTTAAGGAGTGTTCTAATTTCATTCTTTTACAGGTAGCTGTCCAGTTATCCAAGCACCACTTATTGAAGAGGCTGTCTTTTCTCCATTGTATATCCTTGCCTCTTTTGTCATAGATTAGTTGACCATAGGTGCATGGGTTTATCTCTGGGCTTTCTATCCTGTTCCATTGATCTATATTTGTGTTTTTGTGCCAGTACCATATTGTCTGGATTACTGTAGCTTTGTAGTATAGTCTGAAGTCAGGGAGTCTGATTGATTCCTCCAGCTCCATATTTTTCCCTCAAGATTGCTTTGGCTCTTCGGGGTCTTTTGTGTGTCCATACAAATTTTAAGATTTTTTGTTCTAGTTATATGAAAAATGCCATTTGTAATTTGATAGGGATTGCCTTGAATCTGTAGATTGCTTTGGGTAGTATAGTCATTTTCACAATATTGATTCTTCCAATCCAAAAACATGGTATATCTCTCCATCTGTTGGTATCATCTTTAATTTCTTTCATCAGTATCTTATAGTTTTCTGCATACAGGTCTTTTACCTCTTTAGGTAGGTTTATTCCTAGGTATTTTATTCTTTTTGTTGCAATAGTGAAAGGGATTGTTTCCTTAATTTTCTGATCTTTCGTTGTTAGTGTATAGGAATACAAGAGATTTCTGTGCATTAATTTTGTATGCTGAAATATTACCAGATTCATTGATTAGCTCTAGTAGTTTTCTGGTGGCATCTTTAGGATTCTCTATGTAGTGTAAAATGTCATCTGCAAACAGTGACAGTTGTACTTCTTCTTTTCCAGTTTGTATTCCTTTTGTTTCTTTTTCTTCTCTGATTGCCATGGATAGGACTTCCAAAACTGTGTTGAATAATAGTGGCAAGAGTGGACATCCTTGTCTTGTTCCTGATCTTAGAGGAAATGCTTTCAGTTTTTCACCATTGAGAATGCTGTTTGCTGTGGGTTTGTTGTATATGGTCTGTATCATGTTCAGGTAGGCTCCCTCTAGGCCCACTTTCTGGAGGGTTTTTATCACAAATGGGTGTTGAATTTTGTCAAAAGCTTTTTCTGCATCTGTTGAGATGATCAAATGGTTTTTATCCTACAATTTGTTAATATGGTGTATCACATTGATTGATTTGCGTATATTGAAGAATCCTTGCATCCCTGGGATAAATCCCACTTAATCATGCTGTATGATCCTTTTAATGTGTTGTTGGATTCTGTTTGCGAGTATTTTGTTGAGGATTTTTGCATCTATATTCATCAGTTATATTGGTCTGTAATTTTCTTTTTTTGTAATATCTTTGTCTGGTTTCACTATCACTGTGATGTTGGCCTCGTAGAATGAGTTTGGCAGTGTCCCTTCCTCTTCAATTTTTTGGAAGACTTTGAGAAGGATGGGTGTTAGCTCTTCTCTAAATGTCTGATAGAATTCACCTGTGAAGCCAGCTGGTCCTGGACTTTTGTTTGTTGGAAGATTTTAAATCACAGTTTCAATTTCATTACTTGTGATTGGTCTGTTCATATTTTCTATTTCTTCCTGGTTCAATCTTGGAAGGTTATACCTTTCTAAGAATTTGCCCATTTCTTCCAGGTTGTCCATTTTATTGGCCTGGAGTTGCTTGTAGTAGTCTCTTCTGATGCTTTGTATTTCTGCGGTGTCCGTTGTAACTTCTCCTTTTTCATTTCTAATTTTACTGGTTTGAGTCTTCCCCCTCTTATTCTTGATGAGTCTGACTAAAGGTTTATCAATTTTGTTTATCTTCTCAAAGAACCAGCTTTTAGTTTTATTGATCTTTGCTATTTTCCTTGTTTCTATTTCATTTATTTCTCCTCTGATCTTTATGATTTCTTTCCTTCTGCCAACTTTGGGTTTTCTTTGTTCTTCTTTCTCTAGTTCCTTTAGGTGTAAGTTTAGATTGTTTATTTGAGATTTTTCTTGTTTCTCGAGGCAGGCTTGTATAGCTATAAACTTCCCTCTTAGAACTGCTTTTGCTGCATCCCATAGGTTTTGGGTCGTCGTGTTTTTCTTGTCATTTGTCTCTAGGTATTTTTTGATTTCCTCTTTGATTTCTTCAGTGACCTCTTGGTTATTTAGTAATGTATTCTTTAGCCTCCATGTGTTTGTGTTTTTTACGTTTCTTTCCCTGTAATTGATTTCGAATCTCATAGTGTTGTGGTCGGAAAAAATGCTTGATGTGATTTCAGTTCTCTTAAATTTACTGAGGTTTGATTTGTGACCCAAGATGTGATCTGTCCTGCAGAATGTACTGTGTGCACTTGAGCAGAAAGTGTAATTTGCTGTTTTCGGATAGAATGTCCTATAAATATCAATTAAATCTATCTGGTCTGTTGTGTCATTTAAAGCTTGGGTTTCCTTATTAATTTTCTGTCTGGATGATCCATCCATTGGTGTAAGTGAGGTGTTAAAGTCCCCCACTATTATTGTGCTGCTGTCGATTTCCTCTTTTATAGCTGTTACCATTTGTCTTATGTATTGATATGCTCCTATGTTGGGTGCATAAATATTTATAATTGTTATATCTTCTTCTTGCATTAATCCCTTGATCATTATGTAGTGTCCTTGTCTCTTATAAAATTCCTTATTGTAAAGTCTATTTCATCTGAAATGAGTATTGCTACTCCAGCTTTCTTTTGATTTCCATTTGCATGGAAAATCTTTTTCCATTCCTTCAGTTTCAGTCTGTATGTGTCCCTAGGTCTGAAGTGGGTCTCTTCTAAACAGCATATTTATGGGTCTTGTTTTTGTAGCCATTCAGCAAGCCTGTGTCTTTTGGTTGGAGCATTTAATCCATTCACATTTAAGGTAATTATCGGTATGTATGTTCCTATTACCATTTTCTTAATTGTTATGGGTTTGTTTTTGTGGGTCCTTTTCTCCTCTTATGTTTCCCACTTAGAGAAGTTCCTTTAGCATTTGTTGTAGTGCTGGTTTGGTGGTGCTGAATTCTGTTAGCTTTTGCTTGTCCGTAAAGCTTTTGATTTCTCTGTTGAATGTGAATGAGATCCTTGCTGGGTAGAGTAATCTTGGTTGTAGGTTCTTCCCTTTCATCACTTTAAATATATCATGCCACTCCCTTATGGCTTGTAGAGTTTCTGCTGAGAGATCAGCTGTTAACCTTATGAGAGTTCCCTTGTATGTTATTTGTCGTTTTCCCTTTGTTGCTTTTAATAATTTTTCTTTGTCTTTAATTTTTGTCAGTTTGATTACTATGTGTCTCGCCATGTTTCTCCTTGGGTTTATCCTGCCTGGGACTCTCTGTGCTTCCTGGACTTGGGTGGCTATTTCCTTTCCCAGGTTATGGACGTTTTCGACTATAAACTCTTCAAATATTTTCTCGGGTCCTTTCTCTCTCTCTTCTCCTTCTGGGACCCCTATAATGTGAATGTTGGTGCATTTAGTGTTGTCTCAGTGGTCACTCAGGCTGTGTTCATTTCTTTTCATTCTTTTTTCTTTATTCTATTCCGCGACAGTGAATTCCACCATTCTGTCTTCCAGGTTACTTATCCGTTCTTCTGCCTCAGTTATTCTGCTATTGATTCCTTCTTATGTGTTTCTCATTTCAGTTATTGTATGTTTATCTTTTTTTGTTTGTTCTTTAATTATTCTAGGTCTTTGTTAAGCATTTCTTGCATCTTCTCGATCCTTGCCTCCTTTCTTTTTCTGAGGTCCTGGATCATCTTCACTGTCATTATTCTGAATTCTTTTTCTGGAAGGTTGCCTATCTCCACTTCATTTAGTTGTTTTTCTGGGGTTTTGTCTTGTTCCTTCACCTAGTACCTAGTCTTCTGCCTTTTCATTTTGTCTGTCTTTCTGTGAATGTGGTTTTCGTTCCACAGGCTGCAGGATTGTAGTTCTTCTTGCTTCTGTTCACATGTATCTATTCTCTTCCACATTCTTTTCCCATTTAGGTTATTAGAGAATACTGAGCAGAGTTCCCTGTGCTATACAGTAGGTCCTTGTTGGTTACCTATTTTAAATACAGCAGTGTGTACATGTCAATCCCAAACTCAGTATCTATCCCTCCCCCCACCCTTCCCCACTGTTAACCATAGTTCGTTCTCTAAGTCTGTGAGTCTGTTTGTGTTTTGTAAATAAGTTCATTTGTACCATGTTTTTTAGATTCCACATATGAGCTGTATTATATGGTATTTGTCTTTCTCTGTCTTACTTTCTTCACTTAGCATGAAGATCTCTAAGTCAGTGACCTCTTTAATGATCTTTACTTGATTTTTCTGGTTCTGATGCTCTTAAAAATATGCCCTCAAGTCATAAAAGGTAGGAGAACACCAGGGTAAGCCTTCTGGGTTCTCTGCTGTGGCATCTTTAGCATCTGTTGTAAGCACTACACAGATTTGTTCTGATTTGTTTTTTAACAGTTATTGAAGCCACATAGAAGTTTATTGGGTGTGGGTTCAAGTTATGGCAGTTGTTTGCTCAAGAGAAGAATATATCTTGGTATGTGTTTCCCACACCCGCCAAAGAGGGCTGTTTTCTGTGTACATCTGCAGAGTACATTTTCTGCAGGGATTCTCTGTGCTCCTGTCCTGGGGATCCTTCTTTATGTCCCCGTGGTCATTGGCAACATGCTGTTGGGAATTGGTTTGTTTATGGTCATGACTCTTGGGTCTTGATCAAAATACAATGTTATTTGCGTTGCTCCTGACTTTTACTGAGCAGGGAAATCTTCCCCTATCCAAGGATAGATATTTTTGCAAGACGGTGTTTTTATCAGCTCACTCCTAAGAGGTACAGAGTTCTAGAGTGACTTCAAAAGTAAACACCCATACAATTTACCAATGAGATTGCCCCGTCCTTTGGAATAAATAAAACTCTAAATGTGAGAGCTCTGGATCTCTTCACCCCCTGCCTAGGCCTGCTTCTGAGTGGGACCCTGTTTGGAAAAGGAAGTGGGATGGAGGAGGATTACACGTTTAGGGAAGGCTTTTGGCCATTTCCCTTGAACTCTGCATGTGGCGGCATCTGTCTTACTGTCGCTTCGGTATCTGGCACCTGTCTGTCTGCACCTGAGTCCCATTAGAGCATCCAGTTACACACATGATTACAGGATTTCCTATCCCTCCTATTGGGCTTGCTCTTACAACTGCAAGTCTGAGAGTGCAACCTAAAACTAACAACTTTTGTTCTGTTTAAATATCATTCCTTGGGGCTTGCTGCCTGGTGGCATAGTGGTTCGGAATCCGCATGCCAACGCAGGGGACACGGGTTCGAGCCCTGGTCTGGGAAGATCCCACATGCCGCGGAGCAACTAAGCCCATGTGCCACGACTACTGAGCCTGCGCTCTAGAGCCCGCGAGCCACATCTACTGAAGCCCGTGCACCTAGAGCCCGTGCTCCGCAGCAAGAGAAGCCACCACAATGAGAAGCCCGCGCACCGCAACGGGGAGTAGCCCCCGCTCGCTGCAACTAGAGAAAGCCTGCGTGCAGCAACGAAGACCCAATGCAGCCAAAAATAAATGAAAAAAATAAAAATAAATATCATTCCTTCACAAAAATTCAAAATGTGTAATATAGTAGATCAAACAAGCATAGCATTATTGTTTACAATACAGTACATTAATCAAGCACAGAGTTACTGTTAAGCTAATGGGTGAATATTAACATTTCTATTTTTAGGTAAAGCCAGTCTGTTTGTAATTTCTGCTTTCTCGCTGTCATCCCCCCAGGTCAGGCGCTGGCTACCTCAACGGTGGCAGAAGTATCCTTTCTCTTCCTTCTGCACCCAGGCTTTCCTCATACCCTCCTGCAAGCAACTGATCTTACGTAGGAGACTGATAGCAGACAGTCTTCCTGTAGTAGAATTCTGGCTGTTACTCCTGTGTCGCTTGGGTCAGTGCTTCTCACACTCTGGTGTATGTACATGTCACCTGGGAAATGTTAGTAAAACGTACTCTGATGTTGTGGGTTGGATGGGGGGGCAGTGAGTCACTGGGAATGCTGGTGTGAGGACCACACTCTGAGTCCTGAGGGCTCTCCCCGTGTTCCAAGGGCTGCTGTGATCTCATCGTATTTTTATTATCTTTCTAATAAAACGGTTGCACAAAGCCCATCTCTGCTCAGCACAGAGAGGCCCCTGTACCACTGCTTTTGAGACTCTTTTAACCAAGTAATCCAGGTCCATCCAGTGACCATCGAGAACCTTGTGTTCAAGGTACCACATCACATCCTGAGGACGGATAAACAAAGTGCGGTTCTTAGGGTCCTTGATGTTAACAGTCATGTGGCTTGTGACACACCAGAGGTGTCCTCAGAACCCACAAGAAACCAAGGAAGCTCCAGTTCCCAGCCATGAAAGACTCCACAGGAGGCTGTCGTACAAGTTGGGTCTTGAAGGATGAAGAGAATTCACTAGAAAAGGAGGAGGGTTCTAAGCAGATGATGTAGACTTGGGAGAGACCACAGTCTCTTTAAAGTCAGCTCTGTTTGGTGGGAAATATGACTGAAAAAGTGATTCATTAAATGTAAAGAGCTCTGTCTGACATGTTTGGACCTATTGGACGATGCAGGGGGAGGCTGTAGTTCCTAATCGTAAAGGCCTGTCTTTCCCTCCGTTTT
Organism: Balaenoptera borealis; assembly: GCF_965194805.1. Lineage (NCBI taxonomy): Eukaryota > Metazoa > Chordata > Mammalia > Artiodactyla > Balaenopteridae > Balaenoptera > Balaenoptera borealis. Next base: position 1,792,346 of record NC_138861.1, on the reverse strand, counting down.
CATATTCTTACGCTATAACAGATCAGTAACTATTCACTGAATGGTCAGATTTGGTTTTCGTTTGTTTTGTTTTTATTTGGTTTTGTTTTTTGCTTTCAAAAAAATTGTACATCAGGATGACTGTAAAGGACAGAGAAGCTAGAAGCAGAAGCTAGACCCCAGTTTGAAGGCATTGGTAACAGTTCAGATGTCGGATGTCCCCTGCCTGGGACAGAGGCAGGTCCACACCGCTTCTCCGTTACTCTGCGTGTTCACAGCCTGCAGGTATTCAAGGCCCGGCCTTCCTGTTTCTCAGGCTGGCATGTCTGCCTTCTCCAAACTCCCAGAATATTGCAGAATCCACCACTTTCTACCTGAGATTGTAATTATACATGTGCCTTATCTCCCATAATTGTCAAGTGTCAGAGTAAGATGTGGAAGAGTCTTGAGCTTGGAGCCCCATTGGATGGCAGATCTTTGAAGTGAAGCGAAAGCAGCCCCCTTGACCCAAGGCAGCCGGTCCTGTCAGCGTGGACCTCTGGTCTCATGGGTCATGGCTGATGGCTCTAAGAAGTCATCTGCCTTATTTCACAACCAAGGATGCAGCTAACGTCTGGCTTCATTTTGAGGAACTAAAAGGGGATGCACTGAGGACATCTTAATCTTTCTGCTTAGACTGAGCAAAACGAATGTGCAAAGAACCTCACTGGCAAAATTATAATGATGACTGCTTAGAATGTGATTTCCTTCACAAGAAGAAGAAACATATCATTTCCAGGAAACTTATTTTTAGACAGGGAACTTTGTGATAACGTTTATTGCAATCAGTTTATTCTAAGAAAAACATGACTATCAAAATCAATTTTCAAGAGATTTCACTTGTTTTTGTTCGGGATTATTCCCCCCTTCTGTCTTCTAGTTAACATAAAACGTGTACTTTCTTATTTTTGGTTTGTTTTTCTTTTTTTCTTTGAGATTGACAACTGTGATTTATTCCCTGGAAGGCAAAAATCTTGAAGAAAATCCTTATTTTAGAAAGTCACTCAAAGAATGTATTTTTTTTCTTGGAAATAAAGTGGAATTTGTCAGCCCTGATCGTATGAGATTATGGGCAAGTAGTCTTTCATTCTGGCATGTGGGCAAAACAGAAGCAGTCCCTGGAGAGGGAAGCTCAGAATCCATGGCAGGGAGCACACGCTCCGTGTGCCAGTGAGTGTGGTGTCACGTCCAAGTCAAAACCATACCCTCAGAAGTGCAGCCCCCAGACTGCACGAGTTTGTGCCCGTGTTTCTGGGTAAACCTAAGGCAGTACAGATGCTCAGGGCTCTTAGGGACCAGACTCTTTATCTTCACATCCTTTTGATTTTGCTCTGTGAGGCAGAGTGAATTGTCTTCACTTCTGTTCTTTCTGAAGGACTTGCATGTAGCAGAGGTGAAAACTGGCTTTGTGCTTTCCCACGTGATGCATTCAGGTAGTTACACCCTGGTCCGCTTACGTGCGGGCTGGGGGCAGTTAGATGTACTGCTTACTTATCATGAACATGGACAGCTTCGTATTTGTTTTTCTTAAGATTTCGAGTGATTTTTACTTTATTGTTCCAAAAATTTTTTTTGAAATGGCCATGTGTGTTTTTTTTTTTGCAAAAACAGGTACAGAGTTTATTATTAGAGACGTACACAACAACAGGTGGGAGAGCACACAGAGAAACAGTTTGTTTAGTTAAGACAGAAGCAAGGCAGAGATGCACACGGCCATGTGTTTTTAAATAATTTTTTAAAGCTATCTCTATAGGGAGGAAAAAATCATAAAATATAATGAAGATCTCATTTAAAATTGCAACAGAGGTATATAACCATTAGAAATAAATTTAACAAGAAATATATAGAAAAGACTTTAAAACTTTGATGGATATAAACGAAAGCTTATCTACCTGTATTGACATCCCCTGGTATGGAATAGAACCTCTTTGTTTTATTTTTTTTTAAATTTACTTCTCTTCTTTTCTTTTTTTCAATTTTTATTTTATATTGGAGCATAGTTGATTAACAATGTTGTGTTAGTTTCAGGTGTACAGCAAAGTGATTCAGTTATACAAGTATCTGTTCTTTTTCAAATTCTTTTCCTGTTTAGGTGATAAAAGAGTATTGAACAGAGTTCCCTGTGCTGTACAGTAGGTCCTTGTTGGTTGTCTATGGATGGCTTCTTAGATTAGATGGGTAGGTCCCCATCTTTACTGTATAGTGTCTTATTTCTGCTAGTAGAGGACCTGGATTACACCAGTTTGGAAAAAGAAAAATTCCAAGCATATTTTTGGTAAGAAGACATAGTTTCTGTCTTTTTATGGCAACTTTGAAAGCATTACCATCTGGTAAATTTTTAAGAACAGTAAAATGTCAGAAGCCTTGTTGAGATTCCATCTTTTCTATTTTTACAAGACCAAGAAATCTGGTAATTTAAGTTATAATCACACTGCTAGGCACTTGTACAGCATTCGAAGTGACAAAGGTAGTACAAAACTGCAGGGGTATGATTGGAAAGCGGTTTTGTAGAAAACAGGCTATCACCTTTGCTGGTGGATATGACATTTGCGTGTGAGTGCATCGCTAATGGTCTTTTTGAAAGTCCTAGGTTCTTGCCAGATTCCTTCGGATTTTAGCGTTAGCTGAGACTCTAGTCTAGAAAAAAATCTGGACAGGAAACAGATTAGTAGACCTCTTTAGAGTTTGGCTCTTTGACTCTTGGGGAGATGGTCCTATAAGTCAGTGTCAAGCGAAAGTTTTTCACAATAGTTGGTGACCACAAGTGGCCATCTATTCTGCAAGGGGGAGTCTTTCTCATTTGTAGGATAAAAGAAGTTTTTAAAGAGTAACTTCCCTGTGAGCAAATGAAGCTTGACTGTGTAAATCCTTCTTTTACGATGGAATAGGATCCAAGATACTTAAGAAGCTATTTTGTTTTTTTTGAGTTCAGTAATTTAAACATTGTGCTTAGGATCTTTTTTGGTAGTCCAGACATTGATCCTTGAGATTTCCCTTGGTGTTTCCTTAAAAAGACAAAATTCAGTATGTTTTCATTGTAAATAATTGTCTTAAAGATAGACAAAACAGAAAACAAACTTTACCATTTTTTTTCAGATGAAATATTCAATTGTTTTTATGCCCAAGAATTTTAAAATGATCACAGATTTTTTACTGATCTTTTAAAATCTTATTTTGGTGCTGAATAAAAAAAAAAAAACCGTACCGATTACTGTGGGTGTTTGAATCCTGTGCAGATTAATAAAAAATACCAAGGAACTTTCCTTGGTTGTACATTAGAAGGTTGAGGAAGATCACTGGCTTTTGAAGTCCTTTAGTACATCAATGTATTGAATGTTTAGTGTTAGGCGTGTCATTTACAGGCAGTGTCGTGGGCCTGGGGATACTTGGCCTGTGCTATTTACATTCTTGTCCAGCTGCTAACATTGATTTTCCCCATTTTGTTTGCAACTTAGGTCTTTGTACTGGAATAGATGGCAGGTTAAAGAATGGTTCATATCTTAAAACATTAATAGATTAAGTTCCGGTGCTGTCAGTGATCTTAGTGGCTGATAAGAACATTCTTTTGTGTGTATATTTAAAATGTAGATTTAGAGAATTGAAGAATTAAAGAATTGAAGATTTCTATTTGATTTTCTACATGGTAATAAGTATTGATATCTACCTCAGTGGTAACTGACAATAAATAAGTATTCCATTTCCTAAGGAACTTGACTGTATCATTGTATGTCTCTGTGTAGTAAGTAACCCATAATTTAGGTTAACTCCATCATTATTTTGTGACTTGAAATTCTTTGCTTCTGCCTGTTTCTTGAGTCCTTTTAAATTTTATGGAAAATACCTTATTTATTTAAGTGGACAGAGGATGTTGGTAAAATCAGATGTTTAGTAAAAGCTCTAGAAAGAAGTTTTGCTTATTTGAAACACCCAATATATAAAAATCCAGCAGAGTCATCCTTTTGGTTAAGTATATTGTCATAGGTTATAAACAGGACATGCTTCATTTCATTGTACATATAAAAGAGGTTATGCCACAAATAAGATAATGTGACCAACAGTCGTCATTTTTACTGTTTTGGGGGAAGGAAGTCTGAAGCAGAAGAATATTCCTAGAGGAAGGATTTGGTTTCTTTTCTACCAGTTTAGACATTTCACTATCAGTTTCTTTGCCACTGAAATTTATTCTTGAAATGGTTTAGAAATTTTAAATGTGGAACATTTTGGGGGCCTGAGTACATTGTGGGTTTAGGAATGACTAACGTTGTTGACCTTTTGTACAATTGGTCTGCATTAGAAAACAAGGATTTTCATCTTTCCAGCCACATGGAATGTGGATCTCCAGGCTCAGATTTTGGCTAACTTGAGAAAGATGTTCCTCTGGCTAGATTAGTATGACAAGACTAAGGCTGGCTCTGGCACAGAAGCAGTGGTTGCCTTCTTTTCATTGTCATTTGCCATTTGAATTGTCTTTGATGGGTTGGTATCATGACCTTGAACACGAAGACACTCAGGAGTCCTGGTTAACTTTTGCCCCGTGAGACAGTCTCATAGGAGAAACTGCCCTTTCAACAGATATTTCAGCAAGAAACCAAAACATAGAGAACCTAATCACAACTCGCTAATCAAAACTTGCAAGGTTAATAGTGATTTCAGAATTGAAGACCAATAGTCTGATGTTGGCGTACTCACAAGCAAACATATAGAAATACAGAAATGTGTATATTGTGCATCCTCTTTGCCTATATTGATTGTGGTGAGCACTCAAAAATTGAAAGAATGAATAAGTGAATTTTAAAAACTACAAAAACGTGAACTGCTGATTTTATTTGTTACAAAGACATATCAATTGGCATTTTTATTTTGCTATTTTGGCCAATTTTTATCAATTTATAAATTTTTGCACTTCACAAATTTATAGTCACTTAGCACTTCAACAATTATAGACATTTTGGAGATCTATGTATTTGTAAGTGTTAGTAGGATTTTTCCAACTCAACACTGCTTTTCAAACTGCCTATTGAATTATAGAAGGTGGGGGACATTTTCTCTACACTCTTAGATTCAGTCCTTGCTGTGTGTAAATTAAACTGACAAAAGACACATTAACAGGAGAAAGGCATACAAATTTTGTTAATATTTTTAATTTTATGTGCACAGAGTCTTCATAGAGAGGGATGAAAAATCCAAAGAAGCAGTTAGACTCAGGGGGCTTGTATACCATTTTAACAAAGGGCTATAAATAGTGTGAAAGTGACTAGGAAAGATATGGAGGAAATTAATGGAAGATAATGGTTATTTTCATTTTAGTGGGGTCTGTTTATTCATATTCATCTCAGTGCTGGCTCTCTGTCTCCAGGGATATGGGTAGCTTTTCTTACCCAGTTACTGGGGTAGGGGGTGAAATTTATGCCACCTTCCCAAAGGGAAATTTATGCTGGTACATGTGTACCTCTGTGTAAAGCTACTGTTATTTTCTGGTACACTCCTTACTTTTCTTGTAAAAGCCGAAAGGTACAAATAATATGGCATCTAGTTCTTAGTTTAGCTTCTGCCAGGACTAGGTCCATATGACCTCAAATATTCTCTGCAACGCGTAGGCAGGAGGGTGAGTGAAGGAGAAGCAATTCTCCAGCCTCATTTGTGCCGTCCTGGATTTCTGTAGAAATTTGGAGGTCGTTCTAGCAACACACAGCTAGGAAATGTGAAGTGTTCTGACTCATTGCGTGTTGGCTTTGCGCAGTATAGAAACTTCCTTGGCCGGGAAGGAATTCCTTTCCAGCTGCCCATCCTCCCGAGCTGTGAGTTGTGTTCTCTTCCCTCTGAATAGGTAGTTTTCTCTTTGCTCAGACATTCTTCTGGGCTTAGCTGCTGTGTAACCTCCTAACCCCTCATTAATAATTTCCTGAGGCTGGTTTGTTATAAAGAAACATTGCAGCACAGACAGTGTGTGTGTGTGAGTTGCGTGCGTGTGTGTGTGTGTGTGTGTGTGTGTGTGTGTGTGTGAGAGAGAGAGATGACTCCTTAATGACCAACTCTAATGATATTAATGCTCTGTAGGAAAAAAACAAGTGAGCATCGGATACTTCCCCCTTTAGTTTGCATGTTAATTTAGGAGATCATAGCCTCAGGCAGAAGGTAATGAATGCTTCTTAACTTCTCTCCATGATTCAAATTAAATGCCTCATTTTCTATATTGTACACACATCTCAATGGCTTGAGTATTTAAAGGAAAAATCGTGAATCTCTCAAAGGCTTTGTAATGTTAGGACACCAGAGAATACATTTGTCTCTTCTGGGTTCTTAAGAAAAAGAGGTTCTTTCTAGCTTCTTTTTCTTGGCAGGGGTTGTTGGAAAGGTTTTATTTGTTTACCTGTTTTTTAATTTTATGGGAATAAAGTTGATTTACAATGTTGTGTTAGTTTCAGGTGCACAGCAAAGTGATTCAGTTATACATATACATGTATCTATTCTTTTTCAGATTCTTTTCCCATGTAGATCACCCCAGAGCACTGAGTAGAGTTCCCTGTGCTGTACACATCAGGACCTTGTTGGTTAATCTCTCTTATATATCCGTATCTTGGTAGTCTCTTGAAGAGACCCCCCTGGAGCTGCGTGTTTTCCGAGGTGGGCTCCCATCGCATACACGTTCTCACCTTTCTCCGGTTTCAGCTTCACAAAGTGCTGTGAATTATCCAAAGCTGTCATTACTCAGGGAATAAGGGGTGGGGATCAAACTGCTGTCTGACCCTGGGAAAATGCTCACACTATGGTGTTAACAGGAAAGGCAGGGTGAAAGTTGGATTTTAAGATACTTCTACATATGCCCACATACATTTACCATGGTTGCAGAAGAGTAGAATGAAACATCCTCACATGTTCTTAGTATTTTATCAACAAGCGAAGCAGTGGGGATGCTGATATTTTCCTTCCTGCAATACATTTAATAGCTCTAAATTTTCCTGTAATACGCTTGCATTACTATTAGAGTTGAAGCCACGCTGTACTAATTGTGGAAACCAAATTTAAATGAAAGGGGGGCGGATTCAAACAATAGCATTTTCTCCTCTTCTGAAGGGAAGCACCTAAAATGCAAGCCTTGTTTTAGACGCCAGGAGGAGGTGGCATCGCGAACGTGGCCCAGCAGGGCTGAGAGCTGAACTTGGCTCTTAGTTTTCCCCCGGAGGCTGGACGTGGCTACGGCAGTCGGCAGGGGCAAGCCATCACGACAATGATCTGTGTTGTTTTTGGCCCTTTGCAAGAAATGTTGTTTTCACAAGACCACAGAGTTTTGTCCAGGAAGAGAGGAGAGATCATTTGGTACCATACGGGGATTTCTGCTTTCTCCTTTTTTTTTTTTTTTTCCCCAAGCTTAGTGCATAGTCTGTACACCCTACTCTTAAGCCTTAAAGAGTAAAACAGTATGGTGGGGCTTTTTGCACACTTGTTGGAAACATCAGGAACGTGCCACTAGGTTGCATACCATGGGCTTCATTTACAAACAAGTGTGTGAGATAAACCATCATGTAAAAAAAAAAAAAAAAAGACCTCCTACAGCTGCATCCTACGGCTCACATGATCCCAGGTCTGTATGGACCGCAGAATCCCATTCACCCAGACTGGTAGACTGAGAAACACACGGGACTCGCCCTTCTAAGCACAGCAGGTCCTTCCGATGGACCAGGCCCTGGTCCCCTACTGGGGTCAGGCACCTTCCGTCAGGGCTGTGCTGCCCCGAGGCCACAGGCTGTCACACTTTAGTTTTGTTTTTTTCATTTTCTAAAAAATTTATTTTATTGAAGTCTAGTTGATTTACAATGTTGTGTTAATTTCTGCTGTACAGCAAAGTGATTCAGTTATACATTAATCTACATTCTTTTTCAGATTGTTTTCCATGATGGTTTATCACAGGATATTGAATACAGTTCCCTGTGCTCTACAGTAGGACCTTGTTGTTTATCCTTTCTCTGTATAATCATTTGCATCTGCTAATCCCAGACTCCCACTCCAGCCCTCCCCCTTGGCAACTGCAAGTCTGCTCTCTGTGTCTGTGAGTCTGCTTCTGTTTCGTAGATTTGTTCATATGTGTTGTATTTTGGGTTCCACATATAAGTGATGTCATATGATACTGAATCTGCGACTGCCTTTTTAGAAATTCAAGACTCAAAATTATTTCAAACTCCAGGTGTAAAGCAGAAAGAAAACTCTGCTCTGGGGAATACTTTTTTGGAAGAAACCCTATGGTTTGTACTTAAGACACTGCAGGTTGAGTTTAGGGAATGAGAAAAAAAAAGACTCATAGTGATGACTTGTTTTTTTGTGCCCGTGGGTGAAGTTACACCTCAACTAAGGTGCTTACTTTGGGATATCCCCGCTCAGAGGTTCATCTATCAAGTAAGCAGTGACATTGGTAATCAATAAAAGAACGAAGAGAAACAAAAACCCAAAATAACAAAGATACTGCACAAATGATTGGTTTTTTTGGCTCTCCCTTCTCCCTGCTGCCCTCATACTTCATGGCCGCGCCTTCATTTTGAGGTTGAATTCTTATGGTTCCGTGATGCCAGTGAAAGATTCTGTCTGCAGAGGCTGGCGCCCCTCCAAGTGCACTGAGCTCTGCGACTCGCCAGCTCAGGGGGGGATCCTCAGTGAAAAGGGGGTTCTGAGTGGGGAAGGAGATTCGGGCTTCTGCACGGGGAAGCAGTGCCTCAGGGACCCTCTGTAAGCCGTGAAGGGTCGGGCGCCCGGGGCGCAGGGCGGGCGCAGCCGTGTGGACACAGGGTCTGAGCTGCCCGTGGCTAGGCAGGGCCCTGTGGGCACTGCGGCTCTTTTCCCCTTTGGTCTTCCATCCAGTTGACTGCCTCGTGGCGAGAGTCGTAGGACATCAGAGAGCGATGCGTTTGTCCATCCCGCGGACCTCCTTGCCCTCTGTGGCTGGAGAGTGAGTGGTGACTTATCCCCGCCGAGGGGCTGGGCTGTCTGAGCCACGGTGATGGCCACGCTCCCAGCCTTGAAACCCGGAGAGCCCTCTGGGCCTCAGCCTTCTCCACCAGAGTAGCTCAGAATATTATTTCAACATTCTGAAATAGACTTGAGGATGTCTTTTTAATGCTTCTGTTCTGGACATTTCCCGGATGATAGGATCCAGAGACAGGCCCTGGGAGTGGGTGAGATGCTTGTCAGGGGCCCCTCCTTGTCTGGGAGGTGAAGTCATGTCCTGAGTCACGGAGGCCTTGACAGAAGGACCGGAGCACAGGCTGACTCTCGCCCTGGCTGGTGGGCCGCACCCTGACCTGCCCTCGGTTCAGGTTGTCCTGGTGACGGAAGGTGACCTCCCGAGAAGAGACAAGGGCTCTGCCTTCCAGTGACCTTGGCACATCTGAGGTCACTGTGGCCTCAGAAACGGGGCTTTAAAACAATGCCATGCTCATTAAATGAAGAAATGATACCAAGGCCATTTTTCAGAACAGGTCAAAACCTTGCTCTGACATATTTGTTTATAATTTTCATGGATAAATAAATGAAATCATCTCGCGTGAAATATTGTGTAATATACTTTTAAATGGGTTGGTCTCTTTTTCTGACTTACACATTTTGTGTCTCTGGTTAGGTTGTCACTGTATCCTTTGAAACCAGAGCTGTTATTTCTGCCTTGACCTGGGTACATACTCCGTATTCTAGGTGGCAGATAAGGAGACATTGCAGAATTTCACCTTAAATTCCTTGACTTTTAAAATTACTTTCTTTGTATCTCCTCTGTCCATGTGAATGATATTAATTAGTACTTTCTGCAGGGCTTACTCTTCTCCTCTTTTCATATGCTGTCGGTTGCTTTAATAGGTAGGACACAGCCTACTTTTAATCCATTTTTCGTAACTAATACACACTCTGTAGTTTACAAGAAGACACAGCAAGGCTAAAGCATCCTGTTGTTGGGGTGATAAATAGGAGCAAACCAAATACGAGACGAGGACAGAATACGAGTTCTAATTCTCTAATTCCTTCCTTCTTAGCGGCTGGTTTGGAGGAGGTGGGGTTACTGTGTGTGGCAGCAGAGGGCCGGCGTCCTCCTGATGACGGGCCAGGTGATGCAGGAGCCACATTGAACCCCTGAGTAGGAATCTCAGTAGAGAGACGGTTACAGAGCTGGATACTCTTCAGATTAGAACGGAAACCAAACAGCTGAGTCTCGATGGCCATTACAGTCCCCAAGGTGCTTTTCGCAAGATTATGAGCTGTTAGCCAGCATCTCGGCCACGTGAGCAATTGCTCTGTCAGTCGGTCCTGCAGTTTCATTCGGGCAAGGTCATTGCCTCCACCTCCCAAGCAAAACCATCACATTCAGGGAGAGTGGCCTCTCTAACTGAGAGGGGGCAAGTTCTTTAATTCACAGACTTATACATTTATTGGTTTTTTTTCCCCCTGCTTTGGGAAATGAGACAGTGGTTGTTTAGCTTCTAAAAATTAGAGCTTATGATGAAGGGAAGTTGATGAGGGAAAGTCTCTCTATATTGAAGAGATAAGGATATTAACGCATTGTTTACAAATAACTTGCAAATATTTTTTTCTACCTTGTCATTTGTCTTTTTTCTTATGGTGCTTTTTTGCCATGCAAGTTTTTAAAAAATTTTTATGTAATAAAATCGATCAATTTAAAAAAAATAGAGTTTAGGTTTTTTTCTTTCATTTTTTCTTTTAAATCTTTGGGTTTTGATTTTAGATTTTTGTGCAGGAGAAGGCGTATTGCTGTCTGAAGTTTTTGCTACTAAGATTATATATATATTGATATATACATATATTTCTGTCTTGAAATATTAGGAGATCTCTAGACTATTCATGAGTCTAGGGGTGAATGGGATGGGAAAAGGATACCCCCTATTCATTTATTCTTTCAATGCATATTTCCTGAGCTTTTATTACGTAGACAGCAAGATACTAGACGCAGGTGATACGGCGATGAACAGAATGTCCAAATCCTCCTGAGACAGGCTGGGACCTGGGACCCTTTGCTGCAGTGCTGGCACCTGGACAGATGTCTCCTGGAGCAAGAGATACAGAGAAACTATAAGGGACTAAAAATAACTGCAGGCCTGAGCAGGGGGGCAAAGTCTGAACAAGATACAGAAAGGCCACAAGCCAACTGCGCTCCTGAGGTCCCCGAGGAGCAAACGCGGGTCCTGAGCAGGAAGCCTGCGCACAGCTCCACCCGGGGGGCGGGCAGCCCGCCTCAGCCGCCCCTCTGGCCCTGACCCTCGGGTCTGCCTCCACCCTCATCCCACGTAGGGGACCAGCCTGCCCTTCCCCCGCGGGGAGCGAGCAGGGGCCCCTGTTGCTTGTTTTCACTCCCGCCTGCTGCAACCGGGGCCCCGGTAAAGCCCGGCGTGGGTCCCTTGTCTGGCCTCTGACCAATTTCTGTTGATTAAAGAGCCCAAGGCGGGCTTCCCTGGTGGCGCAGTGGTTGAGAATCTGCCTGCCAATGCAGGGGACACGGGTTCGAGCCCTGGTCTGGGAAGATCCCACATGCCGCGGAGCAGCTGGGCCCGTGAGCCACAACTACTGAGCCTGCGCGTCTGGAGCCTGTGCTCCGCAACAAGAGAGGCCGCGACAGTGAGAGGCCCGCGCACCGCGATGAAGAGTGGTCCCCACTTGCCGCAACTAGAGAAAGCCCTCGCACAGAAACGAAGACCCAACACAGCCAAAGAGAAATAAATAAATAAATTAAAAAAAAAAAAAGAGCCCAAGGACCCGGGTCGGTAACACTGTGACCCGGGGGCCTTTGCAGTCTGGTGCGGAGAGAAGGTGACACGCACACGCAGAAGGAAGCCGCTGGCGCTCCGGGGCTGGATCGGGGCTGGATCGGGGCTGGATCGGGGCTGGATCGGGGCTGGGGCTGGAGGATGGGCAGAGTGGCCGGAGCTCGTGCCCGCAGTTGAGAACCGGCCGCGGGGTCTCCGCAGGGTGGCGCTGAGCTTGGATCTGAGGACGTGGCGAGAGGGCCTCGCAGGCGGGGCCCTCAGCGGGGACTGTGCCCTGTGCCGGACGCCCGGGGACAGCGGGGGGGGGTGGGGTGGGGGCTGCGGCGGGCAGAGCCGAGGGGTGGCTCTTTCTGCAGGGCTTGTTACTTCTGCAGGGCGGGGGGGAGAAAAGGGTGACTTCGACCACAGTGAAGGGGGTCGGGGGTCAGATTTGGCTGTGTTCTGAAATCAGAGCTGTTAGAATTGTCGGGAGCTGGGAGTCAGTTCTCAGGAGGAAGCCTGAAGCTCTGGCCCACGGCCCACGGGCCAGACTGGCATCTCGGTCTGCGGCCCGTGTTTATGTCTTCAAGGCTTCAGGCGACTTGTCAGTTGCTCTTCTGGGTACCCCGGACACATGGCTTGATTGTGACCGTGAAAGGATGTAAGAGATGCAAGTTGGTGATGGGTTTCATTGTTCATAATTAATAATGATAAGCGATCAACGTGTGTGAGTTTAAGAGCAACAAAAGAGAAGAAAGCAACGTCGTATTGATTTGGAAGAATATTACCAGCTGCTTACTAGGTGGAAGACTGGACCTTTTTATTGTAACCAGAGGCGGGTTGTACTGGAATAAATAACATCTAATAACAAATATACTTAACCGTTACCGAGTGCTTACTATACACCATGCGTTAATGCATGATTTACATACTTTGACTCCTTTAATCTTTGCAAAAACCTCTGGGGGCGATGGCTAGGATTATTCCCAGTTTGAGGAGGGTGTAAGCCACTTGCCCAGGGTCAGGGGCTCCAAGCAAGGCAGGCTGGTCCCAGGGTGCCTGCCCTTAACCACTGCATCACCCGGCCTCTAATCACCACCCTGCTGTGTTGGAACGAGAGCTTGAATTTGGTTAAGAACTGAGCAGACTTGCTCACATGTGGTTCCACTTTTTTTTTTTTTTTTTTTAAATTTATTTATTTATTTATCTATTTATGGCTGTATTGGGTCTTCGTTTCTGTGCAAGGGCTTTCTCCAGTCGCGGCAAGTGGGGGCCACTCCTCATCGCGGTGCGCGGGCCCCTCACTATCGCGGCCTCTCTTGTTGTGGAGCACGGGCCCCAAACACGCAGGCTCAGTAGTTGTGGCTCACGGGCCTAGCCGCTCCGCGGCATGTGGGATCCTCCCGGACCGGGGCACGAACCCGTGTCCCCCGCATTGGCAGGTGGATTCCCAACCGCTGCGCCACCAGGGAAGCCCCTGGTTCCACTTTTTAAAAAGATTTTATTGGAGTGTCGGTGATTTACAATGTTGTGTTAGTTTCAGGTGTACAGCAAAGTGATTCAGTTGTACGTATACATAGATCCACTCTTTTTTAGATTCTTTTGCCATATAGGCCATTGCAGAGTCTCTGTGCTATACAGTAGGTCCTTACTAGTTATCTGTTTTATACATAGCAGTGTGTGTATGTCAGTGTTCACTGAAGCACTGTTTACAACAGCCAGGACATGGAAGCAACCAAACGCCCATCAACAGAGGCATGGATAAAGAAGATGTGGCACACGTATACAGTGGAATATTACGCAGCCATAAAAAAGAATGAAATAGTGTGGTTCCACTTCTTCAATGTCTAGAAGGCACTGGGGGCCCTGAATACCATGGAGGTTTTTCTCTCCGTCATCACGTTCTTGTTTTCGGGAAAGCCTGGACATTTGGGGTGAGAAGAGCCCATAGAGGAAGGAAAGGATGGAAGTATGACTTAGTGGAGCCTGGAACTGAGCTCGAATCCTGCTTTACCCACTTGTTACTTCTTCCGTTCGTTGCCTCACCTTTCTGAGTGCCCAGGTCTCCTGTTTGTAAAATTTTAAAATTAAGAACTCCCTCACAGAGTAGAGTAATGAAAAGTAGCAAAATGTCTGGTCCAGTTAACACGTTTGACTTCCTCTGCCCATCTTCCAGGCTAGAGAGGCTGAAAACGAACATAGGGGTTTCCAAAAACAAGTTGGATAGAATGGAGAAAAAGACCCTGATGCAGGAGGCAGGCAGAACAAGGCAGTGCAGCCCCACAGCAGGACGGTAAAGAAATAACACGTGCATTTGCTCAGCTCAGTGCTCCTCAGACTGGAATGCTCCTTTGAACCCTCTGGGATCTCGATAAAATACAAATTCTGCTTCAGCAGGCTTGGGGTGGGGCCTGAGATTCTGCAGTTCTAACAAGCTGAAGGGATGCTGGTGCTGGTGGTCTGGGGACCGCACTCTGCCCGTTACCAAACCAAACCTCGGTCCCCTTGCTCACCTCGCTGCAAAGCCAAGCTACTGACACCCAGTTGTGGCCAAGGAAAGTACAGCATTTATTGCAGGGCATCAGGCAAGGAGAGTGGGCAGCTCATGCTCAAAAGACCTGAACTCCCCGATGGCTTTCAGGGAAGGGTTTTTAAAGGCAGCATTTGGGGTGAGGGCTGCGGGGTGCATGCCTTTCCTCTGATTGGCTGGTGGTGAGGTCACAGGGTGGTGTTTCCGGAATCTTCATCATCAGCCTTCTGGTTCCAACCAGTCTGGGGTCTAGTGCTTGCTGTCGGCATGTGGTCACCGTCCGCCACCTGGGCAGGGGTCTTAGTTTCTGCAGCACAACTCAAAGATACGTGTCAGATTGTTCTGTACATCCCTTGGGGAGCAACTCGGACTCTGATCACTCAACTATTGTTTAAGCTAACATTACTTTTCTTGTTTCACTGCTTTTCTTTTGTTTCTGCATGCCCTCCCTTCCCTAATTAGTAACTGCTTGAGTCTGCTCTTTGGAACTCAAGGAAGGTCTAGGAGACTAAAGCCTTTTTCTACAAACAAGAAACAGGGGACATGGAGGGGGTTTGTACCCAGGAGGGCCCCGCAGGTTCCTGCTCAGTTTCATGACAAGCCAGGGCTTATCAAAATAGGTTTATGAAGTACATGGGAAGCGATACTGGTTGATCTTCAGGTCAATATCAGGAAGACATTCTCCCGGAGCATCTCAGAGGCGAGGTGAGCTGTATCCCGGGAGACCTTTCCCCAGTCACTGCTGATGTTCTGGGGATTGAGCCAGACTCACACCTCACCTGACCCACTAGTACGGGGTAACCTCGCCTAGGAGCGGTGGAGCCTTTACGCGTTGTTGGCGGAGATCGTGTGAGTCTCTCTGGACAGTGAGACCAGCAAGCACAGACGTTTTAGCGGGAATTCACTCACTGCGATGATGGTCAGATGAGATACTGTTAATATTCACTGTAGCCTTGTGATGGGTCTTTAAATCAGACACTAATTCCAGCTGAAAGCGGTACTCAGATCTGTACCGTGTCTCTTTAACACAAGTTACTAAACTGAAATCTCAGAGTTTCCTAAGAGTTTTAAATGGAAACTATTCATAGTCATATCCACATGTTTGCTCTGTGATCATGGTGTTGTAGTCACCCCCCCCCCCCCAAGTATCATGTGCCTGCTGTGCCTTTAATTTATTGTTACCAGTATTTTTTGCCAGTTTTACATCATGGTAGTGTGTGCACTTAATGTTTCTCAGAAGTTTTCAAACTTTAGCCTTCTAGAAATATAAATGGATAGCCCATTGTGATGGAACAGAAATACCTTCTTTATTCCTCAGTTTTCACACAGCTGTACTGTTACTAGAAAAAAGTGCCTATTTATGGGAAGTGTGTCTTCTCTCCTCCTGCTGAATCTTAAGGGCTTATTTTCAACTATTTCTGGAGCTGTCACCTGTTAAATGCTAGTGATCTTAGCTTTGTAGATATTTTTCTCAGGAGAGAAGATAAGCTAGAAAAATAAAGTACATAAGACGTTGGGAAAACGTCACAGACTTTTTGAATCCTGTTTGCATTGCACCCGGGACCCACCTCTTCTGGCCAGGCTTCAGGAGCACCAGTGAGCACACGGGAATGGCATGTATTTATACTTGTGTAAATAAGATCCTGTATACTCTGCCCTGGGCACATGCAGGCGGCCCTTTTATGGTCAACCAGGGGTTTTCCCTCTGGCCTTCAGGCAGACAATGGGGCTAGGAGCTGGAGTGTATTTCTGATACCGTCTGTAGGAACGGTTTCACAAGCTGGTTCCCTTTTATAAAATCTTAGAAATGGCTTTGTGATGCTTGCCTTTGTTAGCTGATAGGTCATCTTGAACGAATGAAGGGATTTATGCAGAAAGACAACGTTTTTGCTTTTTTCAAACTCACCTCTCTTCCTGTTCAATTTTTAGCTTTGTTAATAGGTTCTGCTTACAAAATAGGCAGTGTCACCTTGTTATTTTAATCGTAACTTGTTCTGTACAGAATGGCTAGTGTTCCTTCCAGGAATAGATGGTATTACTTTGTCCCTTAAGTAACGTCCACATTTGTCTCTGAGGAGGAATCTCGTGTATTCTACACCCAAGGAGATTACTAACCAGCCTGAAAGGACAAAGGGTGAGTGATTTTAGGAAACACCATTGCGCAAACACATATTTGATATTTTCTTTGGATTTGACATTATTTTTTAAAGGGAAATAATATTAACATAGACCGTAATAACATTATTTAAAAACTGACGCATCCTCGAAAATGAGAGAACCAACCAGAAACCACACTCTTTCCCTCAGCACAGTTGTCCTAGGAAAGATGGTTGCGTGTCCGGCTTTAAATTCAAGATGTTCTCTAGAATTACAGCATAGAGTCTGTGCAGAGGCAGTAAACATCCATGGCTGTGGCTCCGTCACCCATCCAGTTTCTCATTTGTAAGGGACCACTTCATTTTTAATCATTGTCTACAAGTTGCTCAATGGCTTGGAAAACATTTTAAATAGCACGACTTACAAACTGTGTGCGTTGTTATAGAAAAGTTCTGCCCCCTCTTGTCTTGTGCTCACCTCATAGATCTGTGCCACCCTTCGGATCCCAGTTCAGCTATCCCTGTGTCTGCTTGGCCTTCCCTCTTAGTTCACGATTCAGTACTTACTTGAGCGCCAACTGTATGCTGAACCATTGGTTCTCTGACTTCTTGGTCTTAAGATCCTTGTATCCATGTGAAAACTATTGAAGATGCCGAAGAGCTTTTGTTTGAGGGGTTTACATCTATTGGTATTGATCATATTCGAAATTAAACTGAGGAAGCTTCAACATACTTATTCGTTTAGAAGTAACTGATAAATATTAACGTGAACATATTTTATGAAAAAAATCATTGTTTTTCCAAAGCAAACGCAATGAGTAGGAAGTGTGTTGTTGTTTTACATTTTTAAAAAAATCTAGTGTCTGGCTTGCGGGAAGACAGGTGAATTCTCATATCTGCTTCTGTACTCAATCCGCTGAGATATTGTGCATCAGGAAAATATGACTCAGGAAATAACCTCAGGAAAATATGACTGCACGTTCGTAGGAAAATAACTTTGATCTCACAGACCCCTCAAAGGTTCCTAGAGCACACTTTGAGGACCTCTGTGTCAGCTGCAGGTATAGACTGGTACACAAAAAGGGACTCTAGTCTTGGCTTTTGTGGACCTAAGTACGGTTTATTCTCATAGTAGGTGCAATTTTTCTTTTTAATTATTACTTTTCATTCTCCCATTACAGTAAAGTCTCCAAAAAGACTTCTTGTTTTTGATTCTCACTTATGGGTTTATTTTATTATTAAACATTTATGGGGTGAATGGATAAAATCAGCTGTTTATGGTGTTGAATGTACACTTTCTAACCCCATATTTAGGGCATGTGTTCTACTAGTATAGACATGACTCCAGATCTTAGAGCAGGCTGGCTTAAATCTCCCTGGATGAAGTGCTATACTTTTTTAACTTTTTCAGGATACTTGGAAATAGATAGAGTTAGTTGACCCTTGAACAACACAGGTTTGAACTGCACAGGTCCACTTATACACAGAATTTTTCCATAGTAAATAGACAGTACTACACAATCCAAGGTTGGTTGAATCTGAGGATACGGAATAACCTAGGATATGAAAGAACTGTGGGTTCGGAGGGCTGACCGTAACTTATCCGTGGATTTTCAACTTCACAGAGGGTTGGGGTCCTTAACCCCCGCTGTGTTCAAGATTCAACTGCACTAAAGTAGTTAGGAAGGAAATGCTATTTTCAAGTTTGAAAATAATTGATTTTATGTAATAGTAAGATGGTTTCCTTTATAGTTCCTTGACTACAACCAGTAGTTTGATTCTTTAAATATGTATTTCTGGTAGTTCACATTGTTCAGCATTATAAAAACCTTTCATCGGTGAAGAATCTACCTGAATTGTTACTTGGTTCGGATATCATGAGGAAATTAGAAACTCAGCTCTGCCTTTTTTTTTTCATGTGGTTGTCAGTAAAAAGCTGTACAGTGTTGTGCAGTGACACTGGTACAACTGTTTACCAGTTTCCAAGACTTTCTTTCCAGTAAGTCACTGACAGTTTCATATATTGTAAACCCTCTTGGTATAGTTCCATCTTTATTGTGTCCGGTGAACGTGAAACTGGTATCGGGTTGACAGTTTTCTATCACAAGAGCAATATCTAAGAAGTAGTTTGTAGGGGAAGGATCAAAGTTAGGAATCAAAATTATTATATAAGACGTGCTTAGAAGTAATATGTCTTAGAAGAATATGTTAATTTGATTTCTTCTGATGACACATCAGTATCATAATATGTTTTTTTAATTTAATTTTTATTGGAGTACAGTTGACTTACAATGTTGTGTTAGTTTCATGTGTACAGCAAAGTGATGCAGTTATACATATACAAGTATCTATTCTTTTTCAGATTCTTTTCTTATATAGGTTATTACAGAATATTGAGTAGAGTTCCCTGTGCTATACAGAAGGTCCTTGTTGGTTATCTATTTTATATATAGTAGTGTGTACATGTCAGTCCCAATCTCCCAATTTATCCCTCCCCACCCTTTCCCCTTTGGTAACCATAAGTTTGTTTTCTGTGTCTGTCTGTTCCTGTTTTGTAAATGAGTTCATTTCTTTGATTTTTTTTTTTTTTAGATTTCACATATAAGTGATATCCTACGATATTTGTTTTTCTCTGTCTGACTTACTACACTTACCGTGATAATCTTTAGTTCCATCCTTGTTGCTGCAAATGGCTTTATTTCGTTGTTTTTTATGCCTGAGTAATACACACACACACACACACACACACACACACACACCCCCCACATCTTCTGTATGCATTCATCTGTTGATGGACATTTAGGTTGCTTCCATGTCCTGGCTGTTATAAATAATGCTGCAGTGAACACTGGGGTGCATGTATCCTTTCGGATTATGGTTTTCTCCGGATATGTGGATATATGCCCAGGAGTGGGATTGCTGGATCATATGGAAATTCTATTTTTAGTGGTTTAAGGAACCTCCATACTGTGTTCCACAGTGGCTTCACCAGTTTACATTTCCACCAACGGTGTAGGAGGGTTCCCTTTTCTCCACACCCTCTCCAGCATTTATTATTTGTAGGCTGTTTGATGATGGCCATTCTGACTGGTGTGAGGTGATACCTCATTGTAGTTTTGATTTGCATTTCTCTAATAATTAGCAACGTTGAGCACCTTATGTTTTTGTAAGGTATATTATTTAAACAAGCCACGATTTAACTATGCCACAGTAAGAAATTTTCTTTGTATATTCTCTTTGGCTCATAATACAATTCTGAAGTGAATTCCTCATTCCCATGTAAATGAAAAATGTGTTTTCTTATCTTGGAGATTTATGTAGACTCATCTTTTCAAGCCCTCTTTTTATGAGCCAAATTTTATTTTTCAGGTTTATGAGAGAAATTCCAGGAGTGAGAGTAGGCCTTGCCGATGATAGGGTTTTCTTTCATGTAGAGATGAACTTGCTTGTTATTTCTTGTTTCTGCGTCTGACTCACTGAGTTATTTTTCTACTGAATTCACTTTGTTCATGATGTCAGCATTACAAGTTTACACACATGTTGTAGAATATAATTTAAGATAATATTTGGACCAGAAAAAGCATAGCTTTCAAGTGCTGATATGGTTGGACTGTGGTGTGTGTCTGGGCATACCTTTGAGCCTAAAGAATACGGACATGTAAATTAAATATAAAAAGATCTTCAGTTAATTCATAAAGCAGGCCTAGACTTTATTGATCCAGAGGCTGAGAGAGAAGCCAGCGTCTTCTGAGGCTGAGTCACAGACAAGGTCACAGCATCCTGGGTGAGGGCAGTGACCTCTGACCTGCCGTTCTCCTCCCATTGATATATCTAGTCTATCTGCCTTCTAACATGTCTCCCTTTTGCCTTTTGGAGAAAATCCACATTCCTTAGCCCGGATTTCAGATCTTTCAATCTAGTCTTTTCTCTTTGTCTCCCTACCTGGCATTTACCTGTTGGTCCGACCCACGAATCAAACTGCGGAGGGGAACAGTCCTGTGTCCTCCCAAGCTCTGCCCTCTTCCCTGAGATGCTTTCACGATAGCCCGCAGTTCTGCATTGCCTGGTCCAGGAAGCCTCCCCGGAACGTTTTAGCTATGTTACCTGCTTCTCCTTGCTTTCATGAATATTGGCCACCTGGTTACTAAAGTTAATTTTGGTGTGTCACCTTCCATTTTTTTCTTGTGCGTATTTACAGATCTGTTTTCACAAAAATGGACTATTAGGATCCATCTGCTTTATAGTATGATTTTTCACGAAATAATAAAATACCGTGGATATAAAATATTAGTTGGCAGCATTATTTTGTTCATGATATACTGGCCCTTTCATGTTTTATAATTCCTTGAGCCAGTTTTCTGTTGAAAAATTTTGACCTAACTTTTGGTATCTCTGTAAGCAATGATGGAATGATTAGCCTTTTTAGCTCCATCTTCTTTTATAACACTTAAAAGCAATTTCTCATTTTGCATAGCGTAATTTTAGTACTGGTAAAGTTGAACGTTTTTCCCTTTCTTTTAAGTTTCATTTGTGGTCATCTGCATTTCCCTCTTGGTGACTACATCTTCATACCCTGGGTCTATTTTTGTGTTGGTCAATTTCTTTTTCTCATTATGCGTAAGAATATGTTTACAATAAAGAGTTTAATGCATTGACACCTCTCTAGTGAATATGTTCTCCAGCTTACAGTTTGCTTTTCAATGTGTGCGCAGAAGATAAAGAACAGGTAGTTGAAGAGATCTTTTTAACAATGGCGTTTATCTTTTTTTCTGTGGTTGAAATATGAACAAAACACCGGGTTCCTTTTATTCAGGAATCAAAGCTGCTGGTGCTGATTGTACTAAACCCATGTCAGGCTCCTTACCCGTGTTTCTTTTCCGCTGAAGACTCTGTTTTTCTCTCTCTTCTTGGGGAGACCATCGGCCACTTGGTCTTTGGGGCTTGTTGCTCCACCAGACTGGCTGAATTGAATGACATGTTGGAATTTAACCCCCCAGTTTTTCTTCCTTTACTGTTCCCGAAGGCAAGTACAGAGGCTTTCTGCGTTTGAAAGGTTTTATTTTTAGTTACAAGCATTTGGTAAGTAAAATGGTTATGACTATATATAAAACTACTATAATTGAGCCGGACTACTTTGTTGAAGGGATAAATGAAGGTCAGGGGGGCCCCTGGCTTCATCGCCTGCTTTGAGACAGCAACTCCCGAAACCTTCTCTCATAAGTGCTTTGGGACCTAAGACATCCTTTCCCCGCCCCCCCTCATCATCCCTGATTGACAGAACTTGCGCCCCAAGAGCGGACAGCCTAGTGGTGACCAAATAACAGCTTTGGTGAAGGCTGGGCACCCATCCAATAACTCTGCCAAGTGCAGAGGTTCAGACAAATTATGTTGGAGAACGGGATTTGCACTTGAGACCGAAATAGAGTTTTTGCATCCATCACTGGGTCCTTAAACAGCCTGACCTGTTTTACCTACCAAGTCAGGGAGGTGGGCCTTTGTGGAAGGGGTTTGGAAGGAGATGCCCCTGTGGCTGGAAGGATCCTGGCAGGAAACAGATGGAAACTTTAAATATAACAACAAACCCATTGTATGTTACCCTAAATAACGTAATTTTATGAATCATAAAATTGCATTTTCCAAAGAAAAATTTTATTGATAGTGCTAGAATTCTGTCACGTTTTTGCCGATTTCTTTAACGTCTGGCCTGTTGGAAGACAGCTGGGTGTTCATATCCGTGTCTGCACTCAGTAGGTTGTGGTATCAGGTCCCGTTGCCGTTGGCAAAGTTCATTGCACACGCGTGACAGAGTGAGTGTGAAAAAGGCAGAATGCATGCTAATATGATTATGAAAATAATCTTGAGCTCATGGACCCTTGAAAGGCCCTTGGGGACACAAAGGGGTGCCTGGACCACATGTAGTGAGCCTCTAATTTGAGGGCAGGGGGTTGGCGGATCAGAGAATAAACTTACAGCCAGGACTTGAACTTCAAGGCAGGGACGAGAGGAAGTAAAGGGCTCAGCCTTTTCCTCCTTCTGCCCTCTGAGCTTGGGCCAGTGCCTAGTTGACCACACCCGGCCAGATGCTGGAGGGCAGGGGCGCCTGGCCTGGTGGCCTATGCAGGTCGGCACCCAAGGGAGGGCACAGGACAGGGGGGGAAGGGTGCATTGTGAGGGAGGAGAGCCAGTGCATCCCCTGCCTTTCTTTGCTTGCTGCACCAGACGATAAAATAAGGAGAAAAGAACAAACGGGCTCAGGGCTGGCCTTCGTAGGTCACAGAGAGAGGCCGCAAGCTGTTTGTTGGTTTTGTTTTAAAGACACAGTAAGACACTTAGGAGGGAAATTCATAGTATTGGTGCCTTCCCCTCCCTTGAAGGGGAATGAGTCGAAGGGGCGGGTGGGGAAGAGAAAGGCTGATGCCGAATCCGGCCTCTGTACCCGAACTAAATCTCGGAGACAGAGTTTTGGGTGAAGTAGAGAAGAACAGCTTTATTGCTTTGCCGGGCAAAGGGGGCCGCAGTGGGCTCAGGCCCTCCAAACCCTGTGTCAGGACCTGGAAGGGTAATGGGGAGGTTTATCATCGCGGTTCAAAGAGGGCGTGGTCAGCTCGTGGACGGCCTTCTGATTGGTCGGTGGTGAGGTAAGTGGGAGGAGTCGGCATCATCAACCTTCTGGTTCCCGCTGGTCTGGGGTCTGCGTGCTTGCGGGAAGCTGGCTGTGTTACCTGTTAACTTCTCCCACCTGGTGGGCGCTTCAGTATCTGCAGAACAGCTCAAAATATTGTTCTGTGCACCCCTGGAGGGGGAACCGGGACCCTGCCCCCAGGCGGCACTGTTGTGTCTTGGCTGGTCCTCCCAGGGTCTCTGCACCCCCTCCCTTCCCTGGTTAGCGACTTTCTGAACCTGCCCGCTGGAACTCAGGGAAGGTCCTGGAGGCTGAATGAAGCCTATTTACTGTCATCAAGAAAACAGGGGACACGGAGAGGCTTTTGTGCCCAGGAGCCCCATGGGGTCCTGCTGGGTATCAAGACCTGAAGTGGGGTGGAAATCGTCTTCAGAGGGCTCCACTGGCCACCTTCTGACTTATTCGTGAGATGCAGTCAAGGCTCAAAGTTGAAATACCCTCAAGGGAAACAGTTCACATCCTGAACAAAACAAAGATACTTTTTGAAACTCAGCCCGTGGAGGTGATGGGCACATGATGGGTTTAACTACTAGACACAGCAGACTGTGATAAGGGGTTGTATAGCAGGCAAAGGAGTGTCGCCTGATTCCAGCCAGAGACTGGTAATTTATAGTTTAATAGTAACCTCCAATGACAGGATGTTTGTGTATTTTACATAATTTGAAAACGAATGACACAAATTTTGTTTGTATCTTAATGTTTAACGAAGTGTGTACTTGACATTTTCATTTCCTTGAGAGCAAGGGGCTCTGTGCTTTAATTGTGCACTCCTGTTGCTTAACGTGAGGTCTGGTGTATACATACCGTCACTTGTTGCCATCCGTGGTAGTCATGTGGTGTGAAGTCATCGCAAACGAGAGTTAGCGAATACCAAACCATTGCTCCTCCAGGAAACGTGGGATCCGGTTCCCGTGAGCCCCTGGTCACATTTCCTTCAGCCCATCACCTCATATACCCGGTTTTATGTGCGTTTCTGTTTAAAGACACCTTATTTGATCTGTATTGTTGATTCAGGACAACTGAACTCACGGCCAGTGGCATATAACTCGTGTCTGAACAAAGCTTATCTCACACCCACAAAGGGCATTGCAGGGATGCAAGCCGGCGCATCAGTACCAGCTTGGGGACGTTGAAAACAGTGAACTCTCCCCAGAAACACAAAAACGAGGAACGTGTAGTGCTAAATATGCTGTGGAAAGGAAACTCGTTCGCAGGAAGGGGCTGAAACCAGCCGGAGCGTGTCGCCTGGTTGGACGTCGCAAACGTGGAAGCCACAAGTACTGAGAATCTAGTGTAGGGAGTTTGAATGTGTCTGAAACAGGTGAGCAGCATTTCATTTATGAGAAGCGTGTGCAGCTAAAGTCTACTAATGTCTGCCGTGGCCAGGAGTTCCTTAGCTTTCTTTCCTGCGGGTCTTTAAGCAAACCTGTGCGTTCGCTGACTTTGCTGGTTGAGGTGAGGCAGCTCAGACTCTGAGAAGTTCTGGAACCTAAGGGCTTACGGTCGGATTCTCAACAGGCCTGTCTGCCCCCCCCCCCCCACCGCCCGGTGATGCTCATGATTAAATATTAACTCTGTCTCTGCACTTTTTTTTGTTCCCTCTTTGAGCACAAAGGGTGGCATTTCTGGGTTTACTTCCTTTAACCAGAGAGTAAATATTATACCTTCCTGGCTTTCTGAAAGCTGAACCTAAGTGCCTTCATTCTTAAAGGTTTTTGCAGCGTTTCCCTTAGAAATGTCAACTGCAGGAAACCTGAGGAGGAAACGCACACAGACTCCTGATCAAAACAGAGGCTTTGGCGTATTAAAAGTTCCTAATAATAGATGAAATTAACCTTACATTGGTAAGGAAAAAGCCCCCCTGACTCCTTTTATTTATACAAAACTTGGAGCTATTTGAAAGCCAACTCATATGCTATAAATGTCATGACCAGGTATTGTGTGCTTTTTCAACGTTGCCATAATACACTCTTTGGGAAGGATGCATGGAACAATTTTCAAAGGAAAGAAGATTCTGAAATAAAAGTAAAGCAGACGGTACTACCTGAGACTTTTCTGTTCAACAGATGTAGATTAAAAAAAAAAAAAACAACCTCGTATAAATGTGATGTTTAAAATCCACACAAAGATAAGTATAAACCATAATTCCGAATAAATATCTCCACTTCAGTTTAAGATGACAGTTAGCATAGCGCATGTCTGGGTGGTCTGGGGTCTGCTGGGACGTGAGTCTTCTGGGGAGTTGGGGCCAGTGCTGACAGCTTGCCTTTGTCCACTGCCCTGGCCTTCCCGTCCCAGCTGCGATCCACACGTGAGGTGCCTCCAGATTACCTTGGGCTGTTTTTCCTGGATAGTAAGGAAAGGCCATGGCTCCTGTCCTTCTTCCCCGAGCAAGCCAACCCTGCGATCGTCACATGTCCCTGAGCACATGCACTGACCACAGAGGTGAACGTGATCCCGGGCAGCTCAAGCCTTTGTGGATCTTTGCCTATGATTTCAGTGCTCTTCTCAGTAGAAATATGATACTCCTGTCCCCTAGCTGACAGGCCCTCTTAATGGTCTTCTCATTGTCCCCGCGCAGTTATCTGTTCAGAAGCTCTCGTGACCCTTGGGAAGGTAATCCACAAATGCTTGAATAACAGGAAATCTGTGCCGTGTTACCCCTGGTACAAAAGAAAGCATGCAGACTGGGGAGCTGAGTCGTACCTTGGGTTTCCTGTTCTGAAGGTCAGAATTCGGAGGCTGTCACATCCCTTGCTTTCACGGCTCTTGTCAGTTTTGTCTGTTCAGATCGACTTGGCTGCGTTCCACACTTGGCAGGCTCTCTCGCTCCCCAGTGGGTAGGTAGCAGGCAAAGAAAGTTAAAATACATTGTGGGATTACAGGGCAGGGAAATTAGCACCGATGATAATTTCCCACCCATGTGGGAAAGGGAAAGAAGCCAGGCTGAATTTCGCCTGTAATAAACACGTAAACCTAGATTCTTCATTGTGGCCTTTATTACAAGTAGTCTCAGCTTTATAATGGGATTTCATTTTTGTTTACAATTATATGACTCTTGTGGTAATGCCTCATTTAAAGAAAGAGTCTTTTCGGATCATGTAAACAAATTGTTCTGTACGTTATTGCCTTTCAAAAATCTAGAGATAGGATTTCCTATTTTACAAATCGTCCATGGATCAAGCTCAAACTCCTTATTGCCCTCAGCCATCCACCTCTGATGTCTTAAGTCTCAGCTTTTCTGCAATCCTGACGATTCCCCACACTGTTTGATTTTTGCACGATTTTGCACACTCTCTTCCCAGTGCCCGAAATTCTTTTTCCATGAGGCTGCCTGGAAAAGTCATATAGCAATGAGGGTGAACTATAGAGAATTTTTTCCTTTAAATCTGTTGTTGAACAAGATTATTGCTTGCAATTTTAAGAGATACTTGCATACAGTGTATGTAAGTTACCCGTTATTCCCACAAAGGCATGCAGGCGAGGTCACAATGAAAATGTGCTCTTTGGAGGTTAGAAAGATGAGTCTAATGACAAATTAATCCAGTTAGTAACCCAGCTCATTTAGTTTAGACCCAAACTCAAATGGCAACCCACTTGGTGTTTTCCAGCATCTGGTATATTACCATCTGTGAGCTGACGATTTTTTCAACATTCTACTTGGGTGGGCCTTCTGGGCGGGGCGCTGCAAGTTCGGGCCTGTCAACACAGATATCTTGAAAGGACCATTTGAAAGTAGGAGAGGTAACTTGATGTGAACCCAAGTATTTAAAAATGTTATCAACTGTGCCTTGTATCCCTCTGAAGGGTAAAGAACCAGGGAATATTTTTCATTCTGTAATGTCTGAGTACCAGCTCCCTCTTTTTTCTTTCTTTTTTTTCCCCCCTTAAGCTGACCTGAGTTAACCCTTGTTGAACAATAAATCATTCATTGAAGGAGGAGGAGGAGGAAGAAAGATTTTGTCTCTTTGGGTCATTCTGTTGTATTTTGATGCTTTCCGGAAGGCTGGAAGAATAGAAATTACATGTGCACGTGCTGGGGGGCAAAATTAGTTTTGTTTTTTAACTGGAGAGTAGTTGTATATTTTATTGCCCATTTTTACTATGAAAAATTGATTTTATGAACTATAAAAATTATTTTTATAAGATAGACTTACTTTTTCTCCTCTTTCTTTCCTTTTTTTCCTCTTTCCTCCCCAACTGGTATCTTACCTAGATAGCTCAGGACATAGAATATATTATATTTTCATAATTTCTGTGTCGAGCAGACAATGTTAAATTTTCTTTGAAAGTACACAGGTATTTAAATGTTGGATTAACATGTTATTTACATAGTAGTAGTATCATTCAGTCATTCTCTATAAGCGTTGACGGATTTGTATGTGGTGTCTTCTTGGTAGTTGTCATTTTGCACATTTTTTTAACTAAGGGTTTCTAAGTTATTGAGTCTTAAGGCCCAGTCCGTGCAGGGGGGTCACTGCTCCTTTGTCACTTGCTTCCAGCCCATCCACCTGAGGTTCCCCTCACGGATTCACTTATTGCAGTTGTTTCCACTCACCTTTCTTTTGGAAAGAGGTCAGGCATATTCTTTGAGTTTATCCCTTCTTTGCCTGTTGCGTTTTCTAACTTGTAACTTGGTTTCACTTTCCTGTACGTGCAGTCACATATCGTTAGCATGATAGTCTTCTTGAGACCCACCATAGAGATAAACACTTGGTCCTTCAGTGATTATAAACTTTATTCTTACAACAAACAATATGAGAAAATGTGCAGTCTCTCATGGGCAGTGTTTTTCAGAAAGTCCTTTATGGCTACGTTTTTGTTTTGGGGTAACTGTGAACTAAGAAGTCTTCAAATGCCACCATAAAAGGATGTTTCTCATGGTCTCCTAAAGAATGGCAAAAAGGAGCTGAACTGGTGGGTCTAAAATGAAGGCTGTCTAGAGACAAGTGCAGGGTGTGGAGCTGGTGACACCCTCTCTGTGGTCCACACATCCGGGCCCCTCCATCGGTCACTGGGGCATGTCCCCTGTACTTCACTGTTCTGCGCCTTTTCCATCTTCTTTTTACCCAGCCCAGGTCTTTTCCTTTCCCTTTTTACTGACCAGTAATTAGGAATCCCACCTTACAGATCCAATTTTAATGCACAAATTTTCAGTCTTTAAACAGAAAATCAGATAGACAGGTAGATGGGAAATTATCTACAATGTGGGAACAGTATAACCGAAATGGGCAATGAAAGTGAGAACCGAATTTCTAAGTGCATAATGATTGTTCATAGTAGTGGAGTATAGTGGAAAACAATATTCTATAAAAAGGAGGTGAAATGAAAGTATGTCTTTTAAAATTTTTTCTTAAACCCGGCCAAATATATATTTAACACTGTGGAAAGTGAATTATTTACTTACATGGAATATTTGAGAAATGAATTTAATAACTCTGTATTTTAGAAATATTCACCACCTATTTCCCATTCATACATTTTATCATCTTGCAAATTGAGCTACTTAATGAACTCCAGAATTATGCTCCCTCCAATGTCCCATCTCTGTGATTTTGTTCTTTAAATCTCTAACTCTTGAAATGCATCCACTTTCTAAGTGTTTACAGGGCAAGTTCTACAAATTTGAAAAGGCTTTAAGCCCCAGCTTAAATGCTACTTTCCACTCAAAACCTTTTATGATTTTGCCAGGTGGAAGTAATCTCTTTCTCTTGAGTTTCCATGGTCCTTTTTCTCTATCTCCTGGGACAATTACTGTGGTCAATCTTTAATCTTGAAGGGTTTGTAGACCTTAGATCTTAAAAATGAGGATTAATATATGATATATTTTTAATTTCCTACAGTTCTCAGCATATTACCATGTGTCTCTTTTATGTTCAATAAGTAATTTTTATTGAGGTATATAGTTGATTTACAATGTTGTGATAGTTTCAGGGGAATTGTATATTCAATAAATAATGAATGAATGACTCACCTGTGATTACTGCGGTACGTTTTACGGATACAGTAAAAGATTACTGACATGAAACTATTATTTGCAGGATAACAGTCTGTCTTTGGAACCCATTTCTTTATCTAATCTCTTGACTTCAAATGCAGTATGCGTGTGGATGACTCTGATATTGATCTCTAGTTCTGATGTTTCTCTGATTTCAAACTTGTCTTTTTTCTCCATCTGCAAATATCTCGTAGGCATCTTAACTTTAACTTGACTGAAACAACCACTTCATTTCTTTCCTCAAATATACTCCTCCTCTAGTCTTCTTCCT
The DNA here is from genome assembly GCF_965194805.1 of Balaenoptera borealis. Lineage (NCBI taxonomy): Eukaryota > Metazoa > Chordata > Mammalia > Artiodactyla > Balaenopteridae > Balaenoptera > Balaenoptera borealis. The sequence continues at coordinate 1,763,019 of NC_138861.1, read as the reverse complement.
TCTAAGTAAAAGGTCGCACTGACACTACCGGACACAGAATCCCTACAGAAGAACGCACGCAGGGTTTTTGGTCTGGCCTCTCCTGCCCGCCCGCCCCGCCATGAGTCCGCCTCTGTAGCAGCATCCTGACTTTCCTGCTTCCACTCAGGACTCCGCTACTCATTTGCACCAGTCATCTTTTGAAAATTGAAATTATAGAGGAATGGATAAGGAAGATGTGGTATGTGCGCATGTGCGTGTGTGTGCGCGCGCGCGCGCGCACACACACACACACACACACACACACACACACACAGAGTGGAATATTACTCAGCCAGAAAAAAGAATGAAATAATGCCATTTGCAGCAACATGGATGGACCTTGAGATTATCATACTAAGTGAAGTAAGTCAGACAAAGACAAATACCATATGATATCACTTACATGTGGAATCTAAAATCATGATACAAATGAACTTATCTACAAAACAAAAAATAGACTCACGGACTTAGAGAACAAACTTACGGTTACCAAAGGGGAAGGCGGGGCGAGGGGGGTAAATTAGGAGTTTGGGATTGACATATACACACTACTATATATAAAACAGATAACCAACAAGGGCCTGCTGTACAGCACAGGGAACTCTACTCAATATCTTGTAATAACCTATAATGGAAAAGAATCTGAAAAAGAATATATATATTATGTATATCTATACACACACACACACACACACACACACACACACACACACACACACACACACACACACACACATATATAAGTAAAAAAAGAAGAAGAAAATGCACATAAGATCCTGTCGAGCCCGTATTTCCCACTGGTGTCTCCCAGGCACTTTACTCTGGCGTCCAGAGCCCTCTGTGGTCTGATGTGATATTGTCATCCACTTTGCTCCAGACATTCTATCTGGGTGACCTTGGATAAGCACTCCAAGCTTGACCCTGTACTAGCAGTTCCTTCCGTCTGGGAGTCTTTTACCCTGGATCCTTCCCTCCATCTAGACCCCAGCGCACCTGTCGCCTGGTCCAGGAGGCCCCCTGCAGGCACAGCCCTGCACCCTGCCTGCTACATCCCTGCAGACCTGTGGCATCTACACCTCACTTGAGCCTCCCTTATGGCCCAGAAGGGCAGAAGTGCCAGGGAATTGATACTCTCTCCCCATCGGCTCTCAACCAATGACTGATAGGACTTGGTGTATAAATACCCCAGCTCCCCACCCCTCAGGATTGGGAAACTCGGAAGCATGCGTATGTCCATAGGGTCTCAGGGTTTGCCCAGAAAATTAACACCAGGGATTAAGTGATGTTGCTCATGGCGGTGACTGTCCTGATATAGAAGCTTCTACTGGCTACTCAATCTCCTGGTCTCAGTCCCCCACCCCCACTGGTGTTTCTTCCACATTTCGAATAAACGTTTTGCGCCTGAATCCTTGTCCCAAGGTCTACTTCTGGGGATGTCAGAACTAAGACACCTGAGGCCACCAGAGGACCCACCCTGTCTCTGTCACGTCACACCATTTCAATTCTGTGTGTAGCGCACATCACTGTCTGATATTTTTGTTGTTATTTTAGACAACATTTATTTTGAAAAGTTTTTATTCCCGCTGGGACTTAAGAGCAGGTATTTTTCTCGTGTCAGTACACCAGCAACTGAAGGATGCTCTGTGTATCCCAAGCACTCTGTAAGTGACTGATGGACGAGGTAATGAGTTTACGCAGGAAAAGAGGGCCCGATTTCAAGAATGCAGATTGTAGGGTAAGACCGTTCAGCTGCCCCTGAATAGACACTTGACTGCACGTCATGAAGTTTTAAACTTTTACATGACCCAGATTTGCAGAGACCAAAAAAGGGCTATTCATTTGGCCCACGTTTAGTGAGTGCCTCCTCTGTGCCTTTTCGACCAGGCTGCTTGGCTGGGGCTGCTCATTAAGCAGAGCCTTGAAAGAATAATATTTCCACTGATGCGGTGAGGCAGGGGGTACAGGCAGGGGGGCGACATTTCCTTCAGGAATAGGCATCGGCAGCTCCACACCGTCCATCTTTCATTTTCCCTGAACCTCACCACACAGCCACCTGTCTTCCCGTTGGCCTCTCTATCCGCACCTCCGTCCGTGTTTGCTGCTTTTCTGTCTTGTATGTTCTCCAGACCATGGGCTGCAGAATTGCAGGAACTGATTTTTTTTTTAACCTCTTTGTCCCCTATTCCTTGCATGTATTAGTAAATGATGAACAAATATTTGCTGACCGATTAGATGCGGTGTCTGTTGGAAGGTGGGTTTATGTGTCATATGGCCCCTTTTTGAGAATTTTACAGGTTATTTTAAAAGGCACTACTGGCAATCATCGGTCCTTCTAATGCCATTGAATGGAATTCGAAAAAGGAGTCTTTGCTTTGATAGTTCATTTAAAAAGGTGGCTTGAAGAAAATGGCTTCTGAGTTTTCTTTGAAACTCCTTCTTTGTTTATTTACAAATTGCTTTCTGCAGTATTTCCCTTTCGTGCTAGTAATTTAAAGTATTTAAAAATAATTAGTAACCACTTCCAGTCCTGATTTTCCAAGTCTATTCATTGAATAAAATTGAATAGCTTGCTTATTTTCTCTTTATTGTTTTTGAGATAGTTTTTTTAGCTTTTTTTTTTTAATTTTTTTTTATTTTTTTGGCCGTGCCACACGGCATGCGGGATCCTAGCTCCCCGACCAGGGATTGAACCCTCGCCCCCTGCAGTGGGAGCGCGGCGTCTTAACCACTGGACCGCCGGGGAAGGCCCTAGCTTTTTTTTTAAGGCTTACAGAGCATTGAGTTTGATCCATAGATTTGAAATAATCTTCATTTATGTCTAGCTGGTATATAATTATAGTAAACTATTAAAAAACATTTTAATAGTTTACTATAATTGTAGGAGAATGTGAGAGGCAGACATCATGAATTAATAATTATACCTGACTATGAATATATGTTCATTTTTCTCATACATTTAAATTTTATATAAGGAAGAAATTAATTACTCTGGAATTCTTTCGGCCAAAATAATTACTTCAAAGACCAACAGAATAAATATATTTTGGGATGCTTTAAACACAGGTTTTACAATCTGAAATCAGGAAACAATGGCCTGGAATTCATGTCTAATGTACAATATTACTACCATCCTTAAGCCACTCTTAGAGGCTTTTATATGTAAACAGCTAGGAAATTCAAAGGTCAGTTTGACATTTCATTGCTAACAGATGCCACTCTTGTGGACTAACTTTAACTTAAGCCATGATTAAGAAAAATAAAATGGGTAGACCATGCTATGGGCGACATTACTCTTTTTATTTTATTTTTATTTTTATTTTTTTGGCTGTGCCTCGCGGCTCCCAGGATCTTAGTTCCCGGACCAGGGATCGAACCCGGGCCCCTGCAGTGGAAGCTTAGAGTCCTAACCACTGGACAGCCAGAGAATTTCCAGTTACTCTTTTTATATGTTTATTGTGTATGTTATTTGTTGCTTTTGCTGGATGTTATTGGCATGGGGGTAATATGGTATTTCTGTACTTTTTTTTATTAAAAGACTATCTGTATCAATTTGGATAACAGTGTGGAGGTTCCTTAAAAACCTAAAAATAGAACTACCATATGACCCGGCAGTCCCACTCCTGGGCATATACCCTGAGAAAACCGTAATTCAAAAAGACACATGCACCCCAATGTTCATTGCAGCACTATTTACAATAGCCAGGACATGGAAGCAAGCTAAGTGTCCATCGACAGATGAATGGATAAAGAAGAGGTGGCACATATATACAATGGAATATTATTCAGCCATAAAAAGAAATGAAATTGAGTTATTTGTAGTGAGGTGGATGGACCTAGAGTGTGTCATACAGAGTGAAGTAAGTCAGAAAGAGAAAAACAAATACCATATGCTAACACATATATAGGGAATCTAAAAAAAAAAAAAAAAGGGTTCTGAAGAACCTAGGGACAGGACAGGAATAAAGAGGCAGATGTAGAGAATGGACTTGAGGACACGGGGAGGGGGAAGGGTAAGCTGGGACAAAGTGAGAGAGTGGCATGGACATATATACACTACCAAATGTAAAATAGCTAGTGGGAAGCAGCTGCATAGCACAGGGAGATCAGCTCGGTGCTTTGTGACCACCTAGAGGGGTGGGATAGGGAGGGTGGGAGGGAGACGCAAGAGGGAGGGGATATGGGGATATATGTATATGTATAGCTGATTCACTTTGTTATATAGCAGAAACTAACACACCATTGTAAAGCAATTATACTCCAATAAAGATGTTAAAAAAAAAAGTACTATCTGCTTAAGTTAAGAAAATGAAAACTGCTGATGTGTTATAATAATTTATTATATCTGTATTGAATATTTGGTAGGTCCTTGACCCCAAGATGCACATTTTTTACAAATTTCTATTGCTGAAGTTGGAGTAGACCTTGGAATACATTTAACGTTCTCTTTTTGCTTCAGAGCTGTTATGAAATCCATGATGCCTCTTCAGGTCGATGGCGTTTTAGGCATATGAATCACCTACAAAGAACAGCTCTTGCGAAGTGTGAAGTACGCTGATTTAAATCACGTATATTTGATACGGAAAAGCCCTTCAGGTAGCACACGGCTTCGTAGTTCCAGTCTTTTATTTTACTCGTAAGGCAGCTGAGGTCCAGAGCAATGATGAGAGTTATTGACAGTCAAGCAACTAATACATTTACGAGTAGAATAAGGGGACTTCAGGAATAGTGTTGATTACCTAACCCTTTAGAAAGAAGAATTTGGGAGTAACATATACACACAACTGTATTTAAAATAGGTAAACAGTGAGGACCTGCTGTATGGCACAGGGAACTCTACTCAATATCTTGTAATAACCTATATGGGAAAAGAATCTGAAAAAAATATATACCTATATGTATTCATTTAATATATTTTATATATATATATAACTGAACCACTTTGCTGTACACCTGAAACTAACACATTGTAAATCAACTATACGTCAATAAAAAATAAATTAATTAATATAACCAAAGACTATACTAATTTAACTGTCGTTCCGGGTTGGGGGAGATTCCCATTTCAGTGCTGGTGGAAGAGAAGGCAGTGGTGTCATTTCTCACACATCAGCCTCTATTAACCAGTGTTAGGACCACAGCTCTGGCCTCATGGTGCTGATGAACACGGTAGCCACTAGCCACATGTAACTGTGTACGTTTAAGTGAATTAAAGCTAAATAAGCTTAAATTAAAAATTCATTTTCTCAGTTGCTGTAGTCGCTTGGAAGTCGGTCACCACGTATGGCTAGTGGTACTGGGCTGTGAAAACATTCCTATCATCCCAGGAAGTTCCAATGGAAAAGGACAGGGATACCTTCTGGCTATCACCTTGAAAGCCTAAAATCCACCTACAAGAGATGCTTTTATTAAGACATAATGTGAATAAATCTCTATCCACACCCTGGGAAACTTGTCTTTGTGTATTAATTCCAACTTTGGTAGTAAACTCCTTTTTTTTTTTAACATCTTTATTGGAGTATAATTGCTTTACAACGGTGTGTTAGTTTTTGCTTTGTAACAAAGTGAATCAGCTGTACGTATACATATATCCCCATATCTCCTAAACTCTTTTTGGCAGCTAGGGGTTGGGGGGTCATTAGAGTGGATTCTCCATTGGTGGGAGGTTGTTTCAGTTACGAGACATTTTCATTGTCTTGGGGTTTTTTGTTTGTATTGTGTTCTCTTCTTTTTCTTTTCATTACACTCGGAGGTGGATCCAGAAAGATCTTGCTATGATTTATGTCAGAGTGTTCTCCCTGTGTTTTCCTCTGAGGGTTTTAGAGTATCCGGCCTTACATTTAGGTCTTTAATCCATTCTGAGTTTAATTCCGTGTACGGTGTTAGAGAACATTCTCTCCAGTGTCTTATTTATGTACCTGTTTAACTTCAGCTGGTGGTATTTGCCTCCGTGGCAGGGCTGGCGGGGCCTGCAAGCCTCTACCTGCCCCAGAACCTCCTTCCCGCAGGTTTCACGGGCTCCACGTTCCCCTCCTGGAGGGCCTGACATTCCTCACCTCAGGACCCGTCATTACAGTAGAGATCCAAGGGCACTGTTTCCAGAAGGCTGCTTGTAACATTTATTCTCAGAGTGGAAAGTGGAGGTAACCATCTGTAGCAATTTCCAAGGAGAATAAAGTATCAAGACAGTGTTCACTGTATCGTCAGTTTCCTGCTTGGTACATAGTAGGCGCTCAGTAGATGTCTGAGAATGACCAGGGATTGAAGAATGAGAAGATGGCTTAAGAAGACTCTTTTAATGTTGGTGTTGTATGATCCTGTGACTAAGCCATATCTCTTATAATAGCGATGTGTTGGTCTCTTAGCCCCTTTAATAGCAATTCAGTGAACTTCCTTTATATGCTGGACCTTCCTAGAAACACTCCTTTATTCTTGGTGTAGGAAGGACAAGCACTTTTCAGCTGCTCAGTTGATGATCTGAACGTTCTTGGGGCTGATCTCACTGTCCTTGTTTTCACAGTCTCGGTTCCTTGCAGTCAGGGGTTCTTCCTCGTCTCTTGGGACCATCCGTACTGTACTTGCTTCCTCATGGGCTTTAATTTCAGTCTGAGGCTATTAAAATTTTTATTGTTTTGTATTTGAATACTCCACTTACCCTTTGAGCTTTCATTCAGTATGTTGTATTTGTGTTTCACGTTTCAGCTTTTCTAAAAAAAATTCTTATTTTAGATTGGAGTATAGTTGACTGAAATGTTGTGTTAGTTTCAGGTGTGCAGCAAAGTGATTTAGATATACATATACATATATCCACTCTTTTTCAGATTCTTTTCCCATATAGGTCATTACAGAGTACTGAGTAGAGTTCCCTGTGCTCCACAGTAGGTCCTTGTTGTTCATCTGTTTTATATAGAGTAGTGTGTATACGTTCATCCCAAACTCCTAATCTATCCTCCCGCACCTTTAGGTTCCACCTTATATGCCACTGCTTTAGCACGCTTTTCCATCTGCCTGACGCTTCCTTTTAGGTTGTCCTCCGGTGGGCTTATTCCTGTCTCAGCTCCTATCACTCAATCTTTACTATCTTTAGCTCTTAAACAAGTGTCTTTTGAGTGTCTACGATGTGCCAGGTATTGTTCTCGGCCTTTGGGATGGGAAGGTGAGTAACACGGGCAGAATCCCTTCTAGAGGTTCCTTCTGGTGCGAGAGGAAGACAATACACAAAGATACTGCCTCCACAACACACGCACACGAGGGAGAAAGTAGAAAAAGTACATCTTTGGAGAGTGGCAGCTGCTCTGGATGAAGTCACACAAGATGAAGGGAACAGAGAGGGAGGAAGGAGGGTGTGTTTGGACGTGGCGGGCAGGGAGGGCGTCCCACTTGGCTGGAGACGGAGTGATGAAAGGGACGCAGTACCAAAACCACAGGTGAGCATTGCCAGGCAGGGAGAACGGGAAGCGTGAAAGGCCTGAGTCAGGACCCACCCGGCCTTTAACGGAGGGGCCTCAGGGCAGCCTGTGTGGCTGAAGGGGACCCGGTGAGGGACCAGGAGACCCAGCTGGGAGGTTGCCCAGGGGTCCCGTCGTGGAGGACAGCTTCGCGGGTCAGGATAAGGAGTTTGGATGATCTCCTAAGAGCGGTGAGAAACCACCGGCGGGTTTTCAGGGGAATAAAATGATCTGATTCGTGTTTAAAAGAATCACCCGCTTCCGTGTGGAGAAGAGACAGGGCACCTAGGAAGCCGCGGAGTGACCAGCAGGAGAAGGCGTGGACTTGAACGTGGTCGGGGTGGCCGCAGTGGCCTGGGGTCCCCTCAGCACCGCCGTGGCCGCGATGCTGCCTCACGCATCCCTCCTGCTTGTCCCCTCTCTTCCCATTGCTCCCCTTTCTCCAGCATCTTCTCCCCAACATCAGTCCACGAGGATGCCCGCGCCCTCTCCCCCCCATCTTCGCCTGGGGATATTCCCTCCACCTTCGCGTGTGGCCTGGCTCGGCCCCCACACCTCTGCACGTGAACACGAGCCACGGTCGTCGGTGCCCTACCTTACGGACAGCCTTCGAGGTTCATGCCGTTGCGCACGCCAGCCTCGGCCCTTCCACTTGCTGTCCCAGAGACGCACCTCACACCACGTGTTGTCATTACTACTTTCTAATATTCCTAGTACATTGACATTTCCGGAAGAACAGACCTGGGTGCACTTTCTTCAGTGTTGTAGTCTCAGCGCCTACAGTATTATTTGGATGTGTTAGTTATCGAATGGATAAATGAATGCGTTTTCCAGGTTGGAGGTGAAACAGAAGAGTCCTTTTCAAAATTCAGCACCAGTGAACAGTGTTTAACTGAGTACATACTTTACATAAGAACTGAACCAGGAACCAGAAACACACACATGCGTGCCATCCCCCCTTGAAAGGATGAATCCTTGTGACATGGGTACGGCCCTATGGACTCCTAACTGTATATTTTTAAATAGCCCTCATTAAGCTGATTTTCATTTTTTCGTTTCCCACTAGGCTGAAGCCCCTTGAGGGCTGGGTCTGGGCCACGTTCATCGCTATTGTCTGCACACCTGTTATTAGCACACTTAGCAAGTTGTTCCGTCGATCGGCAATTGTAATCATCCCTGTGCTGGGACCATGAAGACGTGTGTGTGTGTGGGTGTGTGTGTGGGTGTGTGTGTGTGTGAAGAGAGTTGCTCAGGAGGGAAGAATTTTGAGGTGACAACTTATGTATCAGAGAAAAATTAGAAATATTAACGACAGAAACTCAAATCAGTAGAAATAGTTATCTGTGTTTCTTTTAATAAAAGAGTTTCCTAACAGGCTTATAAGTTATATATATATGTTATATATATACTTGTATATATATGTTTTATATATATATATATTATATATATATATATATATATATACTTATATACACACTTATAAGTAGGTTGAGAATGTTTTTCTTAAGTTAAGTTTTTTTATGAAAAGCTTCCAAAAATGAGTCATGAAAAGAGAAACACCTTGAACTAGGGTGCAGGAGAACTGTTGGTGAAAAGCTGTAAGACGTTGGCAGGTGTTTGCTTCTTTGGAAATCACTCCTCTTTTATAGAATGGAGGGTTGAACTAGATGGGTTCTACTATTGCACGGTCTTTGATCGGAGACGTAAGATTACTCAGTTCAGAAGGTCAATTTAAATTAAAAAATTCAGGCATCACCCCAGAAACCTTTCTGTCCCTCAACTTGGTCACCAAGGGAAAAACCCTCTAGATGAGTGTTTGTCTTTTTCTTTCCTTCATTCCTCCTTTCCTCCCCTGCCCCTGCTTCTTTCTGGAAGTTCCTAGCTACCCACCAAATTCTCCAGACATCTGGCACCACATTCTCCTAACTCCCAAACACGCCCCATCCTGTTTATTGTGGGAAGCTCACCACGGTTCTCGGTATTTGGGAGGTTAGGGTTTGAGGTTAGGGTTTGATATTCTCCGATTGTCTGTTGCTCTGAAAACCTGGTCGTGGGTGACTGGATTCCTGGTCGTCACTCCTTCCCTCCAGCCATCTTGTGTAGAGAAATTTAACTTTTAATCTCCAGGCTCTGGGCTCCAACATCCTTGGCACAAAAGACAGGATTCATTGTACTTTCCCCCAAAACAGAAGAACCATCTACCAGGCCATAGGCTTTTTGGACCAGAAAAATATAGAAAAAGGTTTGCAGTGCCAGTTTTCATTTAAGTTGGGCCAGAGAAAATTCTTAGGCAGACCTTCTCTTCACCCATAGGACGAACTACAGGGCTCTGTGTGTGTGTGTGTGTGTGTGTGTGTGTGTGTGTGTGTAAGACTGTGAGTTTTCCCTTCCTTTTAAGGTTTTCAACAGCAGAATTTATATACTCTCAAAATACAAACACTTTCTCAGATCATGTGATTTTTCTTTTAACTGGAGAAGTCTGCTGATTTAAGCTAAGTTCTAAATTATCTTGGAACTGAAGACATTTTTCTCGAGGTAGGGGCAGAAGTTTGGGGAGAGTGTAGAATTTGGAGCCAACTCTTCTGCATTCACAGCCTCGTCTACCACTTTCCGTTCTTCAGTCTGTGGCCTCAGTGGTTTCCATCTGTAGAGATGATGGCAGTGTCCACCTCACAGAATTGTTACAGGGACTAAACAAGACAAGGCTTAGGCAGTGGCCTGTCTGCCCATGTGAGGTACCGCTTAGCTGTATTAAAAAATCAAGACAGGGAAGTTGACCCCAGGCTTATACGTTAATAAGAATAGTTCTGTTTTTAGAGAGCTAAGATATGTTGAAATTCCAATTAAGTGTCTTGCCGGTTGTAGAGACGTGGATAGACCTAGAGACTGTTATACAGAGTGAAATAAGTCAGAAAGAGAAAAGCAACTATCGTATAGTAACGCATATATATGGAACATAGAAAAATGGTACAGATGATCTTATTTGCAGGGCAGGAATAGAGACACAGACGTAGACAACAAATGTATGGATACCAAGGGGGAGGGGGTGGGTGGGAGGAATTGGGAGACTAGGATTGACCCATATACATTATTGATACTATGCGTAAAATAGACAACTGATGGGAACGCACTGTATAGCACAGGGAGCTCTACCTAATGCACGGTGGTAATCTAAATGGGAGGGAAGTCCAAAAGGGAGGAGATAAACGTCTGTGTACGGCTGAGTCATTCCGTTGTGCAGTGGAGGCTGACACAACATTGTAAAGCAACCACACTCCAATAAAAATTAACAAAAAAAATGCATAAAAAAAGGTTCATGCCGGTAACTCGGTCCAAATTAATACCGTCCTGTTGTTATTCGAATGACTGTGGAGATCACGGCTGACAGCCGGCCTCGGGTGCCGGTGGCATCTGTGTGCCCTTAACCGGGGGGCTGGGACGCATCCCGGGGGCCTTCTCCCTGGTCCTCAGCCTCGTGTCCATGCTCTTTGCTCCCACCAGAGGACAGAGCCCAGGTGGGCAGCCGGCTGAGGGCCATGCCTGGTCTGACCCGTGGAACCTGAGGGTCGGGCAGGTGCAGAGGAAGAGACCAAGATGCTGTGAGGACGTGGGCCCAGGCCGTCCTCTGGGCTGAACGGTTTCCTTCTCTGGAATCGCTCCGTTTTCAGTCGGGAGTTTCAGACAATTTTCCGTAAGTGCTTTGGTCTGCTCCACTTTCTATCCCGGTAAATTTTCCACTCAGATGGAGATTATGAAATTTGGGGGCCATTTAGGAAGGTTAGGGATTACCTGCATGTAGGAAAAGGTACATGTACTTCTCAGTAATGAATTTTTAGTTTTCCTTTTTTAGTTTGTAAGGAGATTAGTGAGAAAATATGATTTGGGAAGCCAGCCTGCCTTAAAAGAGAATGCTTTGCTTAACTTTTCTCAGATGTCCTGATACGAACAAGTTTTGAATGGTGTACTTTATATTTCTGCATTTGCATACTCGTATAAATCAGATTGAAAGCACATTTGAAAACAAGTGAATGTCTTTCTAGGCCTGAAAAGAGGGTACTTAGTACATAGCACTGGAAATATGTCCATATTTAGTAAGTCATATTGTAGAATCACTTTCCTTCTTTGGCAGAATCTTTATTATCCTACAACCTAATACAATACTAGAAACCATTACAAGCTATACATTCAAAGAAAGTTCTTTTAGGAAATTTGGTAATATCTTTTTTGATAACTTCATGAATTTCACTTCTTAAGGATGTTCGCTATAACAATTAGTAAAAATACTCCGTACCTATCTAAGGGACGTGGTCTTATAGATACAACCTTTTCAATGCCTGTTTTTTCTCCTTTATTATTCCTAAATGGAGTATATACTCTGTTTAACTCCATATACGTAGCTTATCTTCAGTATTCAAATCATTATGATTTCTTAGAGTAAATTCCCCAAGAATACTTATTTCTAAGGAGAAACAATAGTTTAAGAATAAGCAAATTTTAAAAGTGCCCGTTTAAAAAAAAAAAACAACAAAGAAAAAAATGCCCGTAAGACAAAAAAACAATGAAATGTCTTCAATTATGAGTTAAAGATGATGTGGTAGAAGTGATTTACTGTGCAATGTCAAGTTTGTAAAGAGATCACTATCGAAAACTAAATGCACTTAAGCATACATTTAAAACTTAAAAAGCGTTTTTTCTCACTAATGGAATTTAATTAGATTTGAAACAAAACTCTTTTGAACATTGGAAGAGAGGAGTGGTTTTAAGTATGGATCTACTTGAGAAAGGAACGAAAACAAAATAAAGCATTATTTACCATTCATGCAGAATTATTTTTTAACATTCTGAAAGCTTGAAAACTAAAAACCCCACATAGGCAAAATATTCCATTGAATATAACTCATGTAAATCAGATAAGTTACAGCTGGATTAACTTAATTTGTTAAAGATTTTGCAAAATAAGCATTTTAGAGCTTCTATTTTACAACCCCATTCAGGAAATTCTCTTTTTTTTAATATCTGCTATTTTAATATGTAAGTGAAAATCAGACTCAAGGCTTAAGTAGAACTTTTGACCTTACATTTCTTTTTAAATGTTTAAAAATTTTTTAATTTTTAATTTTAAAAAATTTTTGTCAGAGTATAGTTGCTTACATTGACATTTTAGCATAGTTGGTATACAAGTGTGACAGCACTAAAGTGATTGAAAAGTGCTCTTCAAATTATGTTTACAGGAACCTTTACTACAGTGCTTGTGTTTTACCATTGAATTACACACTTCGTATGGGTGAATTATGTGGTTGTGAATTATATCTCAATAAAGTAAACTATTGACCCACGGGATCTAGGTGGCCCGGTTCTTAGCTGAAGGATGGAAATGTTTGCATGTATAGCTATGTGCCAGTGATGCCCAGGGTGTGTAAGAAATCTTCCAGGATCTCTACTCTTTGAAGAGAATGGCGACACAGGGAACTGGCTGTTGAAAGGCAGACTTTTTTTAACCTGAACTTTGCATTTGGGTCTTTCTGTTAATGGGTCGTGGGCATCAACTTCCCAGCTGGAAGCCTCTGTCCAGAACGTGAGGATGGGTGTGGACTGTGTCTCAAAAGACTGTAATTGGAGAAACGAAGGGGAAAGCATCTGTTAAAATTTTAAATCCCTCCAGCTTTTTGTGCAGCATTCTTTTTATTTTATAACCTGTAATTAAAAAAATATATATATGTGTGGGACTTCCCTGGTGACACAGTGGCTAAGAATCCGTCTGCCAATGCAGGGAACACGGGTTCGAACCCTGGTCCAGGAAGATCCCACATGCCACAGAGCAATTAAGTCCGTGCGCCACAACTACTGAGCCCGCGCGCCACAACTACTGAGCCCACGAGCCACAACTACTGAGCCCGTGCACCTAGAGCCCGTGCACCTAGAGCCCGTGCTCCACAGTTACTGAGCCTGCACTCTAGAGCCTGTGAGCAACAACTACTGAGCCCACGTGCCACAACTACTGAATCCTGTGCGCCTAGAGCCCGTGCTCTGCAACAAGAGAAGCCACTGCAATGAGAAGCCTGTGCACCGCAATGAAGGACAGCCCCCGCTCACTGCAACTAGAGAAAGCCCGTGTGCAGCAACGAAGACCCAATGTGACCAAAAAATAAAGTAATTAAAAAAAAAAAGATTAAAAAATATATATATGTGTGGACTATGTGACATCCTACTGACTACCTGCAAAGTAGACAAAAATGTAAATGTGTATATAATATTGACAGTGTACTTACATACTTCCTGAGTTTGCCTCTTTTTCTCTCCTTAAGATTATGATCGATTCATTTCGTTAAAATTGTGAAATCTCATTAAAGTTGACAAATGAGGCCAGTGCTGTTGATGATCAGAATTTAGGGATAGATTCTGGCTTTGCCTTCCGTATCCTCACCTGCCAGAAAGAAGGAAGGAGGGAAGGAGGGAGAGAGAAGGGGGCAGAGGGAGGGAGAGAGAGGAATTTTCTAAGGACATTTGCCTTGAGTGCAATAAGGACTTCTGAATCATTAGAGGCCATGATCAACAGACATGTGAGCTTTGAATATCTACCATGGCACAGGGACTGAGTTCTTTTTTAAAAAATTTATTTTATTGAAGCATAGTTGATTTAGAATGTTGTATTAATTTCTGCTCTAGTGATTCAGTTATACATATGCACATATATTCTTTTTCATATTCTTTTCCGTGATGGTTTATCACAGGACATTGAATGTAGTTCCCTGTGCTATACAGTAGGACCTTGTTGTTTATCCATTCTCTATATAATAGTTGGCACCTGCTAATCCCAAACTCCCACTCCATCCTTCCCCCACCCCACCTTGGAGACCACATGTCTGTTCTCTATGTCTGTGAGTCTGTTTATGTTTTGCAGATATGTTCATCTGCCTCATATTTTAGATTCCACATATAAGTGATATCATATGGTATTTGTCTTTCTCTTTCTGACTGACTTTGCTTAGTGTGATCATCTCTAGGTCCATCCACGTAGCTGCAGATGGCTTTAATACATTCTTTGTATGGCTGAGTAATATTCCATTGTATCTATCCACCACATCTTCTTTATCCATTCCTCTGTCAATGGACATTTAGGTTGCTTCCATGTCTTGGCTGTTTGTGAACAGTGCAGCTATGAACATTGGGGTGCATGTATCGTTTCAAGTTAGAGTGTTCTCTAGATATATGCTCAGAAATGCGATTGCTGGATCACATGGTAGCTCTATTTTTAGTTTTTAAGGACCCTCCATACTGTTCTCCATAGTGGCTGCCCCAATTTACATTCTCACCAACAGTGTAGGAGGCTTCCCTTTTCTCCGCACCACGGAACTGAGTTCTTACATGTAGCACACTCAGTGTCTACAAACCCGGAATGCCTGGCCTCAAGGAGTTTGCCAGCTCATTCCTCAGGTGGCGACCTCAGCCAAACGGAATACATGCAGAGTCCAGCTCTTTTAATGTTGATGAATACTTAAGGCTTCCCTTGTTCAATGCCCGGTTTTCATTCCAGCTTGCTGAGAATTAGATACCCCGTTCTTGTCCTAGAATCCCTTTTCCTAACCGCCAGAAAAAAATCAGTTTCTAAGTTTAAACTAAATTCACTCTCTGCCTCCTTTGTTGTTGTTGTTGTTTTTTTTTTTTTTTTTTTGTCTAAACCCTAACAAAACTCTACTTATTCCCTCAAATCCAGACTCTGGCCCCTCTTTTTTCATATCAAAATCTTGATCCAAAACTAATTTCTGCCAAAGAATATAGATATTTGTTGTCCAGCTATAATTAATTCTCCAGTCATCATACTATTGTATATAAATCATAAACACATCTACCCATAGGAAATATAGCTTTTCCTTACCAGTAATTATGTGGACCTATTTTCAAATACGTCCTCTATCTTAACACCCCCTGTTATTCAGCTGTCTGTTGGGATAATTATACGTGTGTTGTGCTTAAGGGATTAATTCTGGCATCAGACAGAATTGGATTCATTTCTTATCTCTACCGCTTTCTGGCTGTTAGGGACTGAATGTTTGTGTCCCCAGAATTCGTATGTTGAAGTCCTAACCCCCAGTGTGATGGTATTAGGAGGTGGTATAATGCTGGTGGGAAAGTGAAATGCTACAGTCACTCAGGGAAATAGTTTGGCAGTTTCTTATAAAAATAAACGTGGTCTTACTGAATGATCTAGAATTGCACTCTTGGCCATTTATTCCAGATTATGAAAGCTATGTTCTCACACACACAAACTCTATATATGAATTTTCATAGCAGCTTTGTTTGCAAGAGCCACAAACTGGAAACAACCTTAAGTGTCTTTCGACCAGTGAACGGTTAAAAAAAATTGGTGCTTCTGTGCCGTGGAATATTGCTCAGCAATAAAAAGTTGTGTAGATATACCACGTTGGGTTTAACCACTCATCAGTTGATGGACAATTGGATTATTTCCAACTTTTAGTTATTATGAATAAAGCTGCCATACTTGTCTGATTATTACTTAAGGCTGTTGGAACTATAATTTCAAGCATAGGTCCAATTAAATGGATGGTAGGTTTAGGTAGCCAGAAATTGACACAAAGTTACTAGGTGGAAAGAACTTTTCCTGAAACAGAATTAGGATATCATTACAGTACTACTAAATTTTGTTATTTTGTTTACTGTTCTTGTGCTGACAATTTCCCAGTGCCAATTAAGTTTTGTGCTTTTTATTACTTAAAATAAGAAAAAATGTCATACCTCTTGTGCTTCTAAATAAAGGTTTTTCTCTTGTGCTGGTTAGGAGCCGGCATCATTTATTTAGATATTTTAATTCTAAATTGGCATTTCTGGGTTGAAATAATTATTTTTAAATGAATGAAGAGTATTAAGAGAGTTAGATTGTTTAGTAAATTGCCTTTAATGAAATGTTATATATTTCACCAACTGTTCTAGGTAATTAGAATAGTGTTGTCATGATAAGGCACTATAAATCTCTTAATTTTTTATTATCGATCAGTCAATATTTTCTTATTCCCTTAAAGCTAAGCTTTATTTTGTGAAAAGAGATACAAGAAATGAAGTCTTCAGACACTGAGATTAATTAAAAGATGCAAAGGAAGAAGAAGAAAGACTTCATTTCATCCGTTGTAGAGTACCAGATCTCTAGACTTTTATGTTCCATTTCTTGGTGCGAATTCCAGAAGTCATCGTTAGGCATGCTTGGATTTTCTTTTGTTTGCGTTTTTGACTTACATTTTATATTACATAACTTCACTCAAATACAAGCAAATGTATAGTTTATGATTAGAATTAGGTGTTAGGTTAAGAAAATCTGGTGAAAAAATCAGGATGTGTAAAAAGATAGAATAGTTTTATTTTTCACATTACCAAATTATTAAAGACAGGTGTTAACTTAAATCAGGCATTTCTTAGTCTCTTAAAAAGTCTCTTTAAAAATTATTGTTAATCTCTTTTTGACCCATTTTTATTTTTAAGTCTTTGTGGTAGTAAATTCTCCATGTAGGATGGATCCTGGGCTCCAAATACGCCTGTGCTCTGAGCAACGTAAATGCAAGTAATAAACAACATGACTGTCATTACAAAAGTGCATTTTTCATGACAGTAAAGATGTAATTTCTATCATGAAACATATTTGGCTACATCTGCATCATTTTATTGACTCACGTGTAGCGGATGGGACAGAATTGATACCCAGCCCTCTTAGTCTGCTCAGGCTGCCACAACAAAGTTCCACAGACTGGGGGAGCTTAAACAACACAACAGGAGTTTGTTTCTCATAGTTCTGGAGGCTGGATGTCCAAGATCAAGGTGCCTGTAGATTTAATCCTGGGTGAGAGCTCTCTACCTGGCTTGCAGACACCTGCCTTCTCACTGTGTCCTCACGTGGCCAAGAAAGCGCTAAGAACACCAATCCTGTCATGGGGTCATATAAGCCTCATCACCTCCTGAACGCCCCACCTCCAGTTACCATTGCATTGGGGTCAAGGCTTCAACACAAGAATCTTGGAGGGGACACAATTCAGTCCATAGCACCAGCTCAAACCAGGCTTCCTGTTTCCAGATGGGTCTCTTTGGAAGTGATTATAAAATTAAAGCATGTTAGAAATTATCCTAGAAATTAAAGGAAAAGCATGATTAACTTTTAAAAGTCCTATTTTGCATACAACTCTTTTGTAATATGACTGCTACCCAAAATAAACCTTATCAAATTGTGATGATATATAAATTCAGGAATATCTTTGATATCTTTTGTAACATGAAGAAAACATCAATAATTAAATGCCTTGTAGTAAGATCATCGCTGTACAGTTTTTAAGGAAATCCAGGTGAGTTTGATTGTGTTTCTTTGTCAAAGCATTTACTTTCTTTCCCCTCACTGGTTTACCTAAAAATCCTATCTGCCTCAAATAAAATATAGTTTCTAATACGGTATATTTTGGCCAACCTGGTGAGATTATTGGCAGAGATGCCAGAAGCAAACTAGACATATGGGAAACTTACTATATAACCCAGGGCCTCAGTCAGTTATACTTGGTTGAAGAAAAAACGCTTCTTCACATATTGCCCCACAAATTTGAGACAGTTTATGATAAATGGCAGAGACAATGACTGCTTTGAACGTTTGGAGAATGTCAGGAGCTATTTGTAAGGTCCACACGCGTCATGGCATAGCTATGATGATGGATTTGGGGATGCACTACCCCTCTGTATTTTCAAGGGAGGGAATAAATACAGGCAACAAAGTGCGAAAGTGTTCATCTGAAGTCTACAGCCTGGTACATTTTTACATGTATGTACCCAGTCAGTCAGAACTTATCCCTGCTGTAACCACTCTTTTGACTTTTATCATCATTGCTTTTTTTTCCCTTGAACTTCATTACAAATGGAAACATTTTATTAATACACTATTTAAATGTCAGTAAAGTACCCTTTAGTACTTCAACTTTTAAATTATTGAGTTACACTGAATTGCCGATATCTCCAAAAACTTACCTTAAGTTATATGCACGTATTATGTGTATACACAAAAGTAATCATGGAAGAGTTATATAAGTATGCCTTAATAAATTTTGCTTTATGTTAGCAAAATTTCAGGAAGTTGGAGAGGTTTTTATGCCTCTAATCATTAGCATCTTAAATATTTCCCCTTTTTTGAGTATTATATTTGATGAGATCTTTAAATTTATAGGTTTCCTATGTTCTTATGGAAATGTATTTGTATCCGTTTTAATATTTGATTTTTGTTTGGTAGATACCATCATCACTAATTAAAGTAAAAGTCATTGATGCTAGAATTTTGAATTAATTTTTATGTAGTTGTTTATATTATTAATATTCTCTTCATGGAATAGCTTTGGATGGAATTTATTTAAATTGCATGAGATTCATCATTTTTTCTAAAGTTTTTAATGCAAGTTGTTTCTCCTTTTAGAATGAAGCTTTCTACCAGGTTTTTGGGTATAGGTTAAATAGTGGACAATATTGAAGGTTTTGGTATTCACTGTTTTTGTTTTTTTTTTAATTAAAAAGCATAGTCTCCAATAGATTAGAATTGCCTGAAGTAGAAATGACTTTAAAAACTAACCTAATGTTTTAACTAATATCCACATGTCTATACTGATGTAAATAAATTATTGAATAAATAAATGAGGAGTATAGACAAATTTTCCCATGCAGATGAAACCAAAAAACTTATGTAGCTACTTTGCCCTCAAAGAGGTAGAACATAACTCCCCACCGCTTAAGTGTGAGCTCTGCATTATGATTTCCTTCCAAAGAATACAGTAAAACGGGGGAAAGAGTAGTTTTATAGTGGAGGAACTTGACAGATACTATGTCAGCCAGGTGATCAAGGTTAATATCAGCAGCCATACGTCATGTTGATAGTATACACCTTTGATAGGATGTGCTAAGGATGGCTGTTTCCTCTGTGGTCTCACTCCTAATAATCCATAACCTCAGTCTAATCATGAGGAAAACATCAGTCAAATCTCAGTTAAGGGCCATTCAACGAAATGCCTGACTGGTATGCCTCAAAGCTGTTTAAGGTCAGCCAAAAAAAAGGAATGTCTGAGAAGTTGTCACAGTAAAGGGAACCCTAAGGTAATTCAATAACTACATGTAAATGTGATGTCCTGGAACAGAAAAGGGACTGTAGGCAAAAACTAAGGAAGCGTGGATAAATTTTTGACCTTTGTCAATGACAGTGTATCAATATTGGTTGTTTAATTAGGACAAATGTACCATAGGAACGTTAAAATGTTAATGATGGGGAACAAGGTTTAGGGTTAATGGGTACTCTCTCTGTACTATCTTCACAATTTTTCTGTAAATCCCAAGCTTTTCTAAAATAAAAAGTTGATTTAAAAACTACATGTCATTACATGTAATTGAGGGAAAAAAGTCCCAGTTGCCAAATGCCACAGAGCTACAAATAAAGTCCATTGTGTACACCCCTTTCCTCACCTTGAGACGCCCTGAGACAACGCAGAGGGGTAGCCAGAAACCAAGTCTGCAAAGAGGAAATTATAAGAGCTTTATGAATCCCAAGTCTATTTCCACTTTAATTATATCCCCAAACTTCAAAGAGAAACCTTTGTCCACGCTCAGAATTTCTTCAAAGTACATCATAAATCTTTTTTTTTTTTTTTGGAAACTGTCCCCCTAAGCTACCTTCCAAGAATTCCTAATTACACCACAGGGAAGAAGCAGGAAGTCAGCTCCCATTACACATCTGTCTACTCTCAAGAATATAGTTTTACATTCCACTGTATCACATGTTTTACAGGTGATGATAAATATATAGTAAATCCAAGTGAGAAAGTGGTTATTCCTACAAAAGAGGAGGCCAAACCACCTCTCACCAGGAACCGTAAACGTTCTAGAATTTAAGCAAGGAAATAGAAGTTGAAGAGATAAACAACAAGGTCCGACTGTAGAGCACAGGGAACTATATTCAATATCCTGTAATAAACTATAATGGAAAATAATATGAAAAATAATATGTATATATAACTGAATCACTATGCTGTATACCTGAAAGTAACACGACATTGTAAATAAATATACCTCAAAAAAATCGTGAAAAAAAAAAACAAAAAAAGAAATTGAATTTCATTTGCTATCTTTAACAATGGATATAATTTTAATGAAAAGGAAGAGCAGAAAAAGCTTAAAATTTCCATTTTCACAAGTTAGGATATTACTATGCTAATAAACTCAGTCTTTACCTGCCCCCCCACCAAAAAAGTTAGGATATTAAGAAATCTAAGTCAGCAATATTTTTAAGTGGTTTGTATTTGTTTGGGTGCAATGATCATATGAAATCCTCTCTTGAATCTTTTAAAAATTTCCGACGTTATAACTCCAGAAGAGCCAGCGTGTAAAATGTATTTCACATATATATTACATGTGTACATACAAACAGAAACATTAAATGCATATGTGTAGATTATAAATGTATGTCTCTCTGTATACTTACACACACACGTATACACACACCACAACACGAGCTGACAAAGCCAGGGAGCATCTTTCTCCCGATAATACTGGGTGGCATATTTTACTTCTGGTCCCTGACACATTTGCATAAGGGACATGTAAGCAGAGCTCATATGTATGCCTGAGATATTGTATCTGCAGTACATTAAATGTGAGACAGTATCGGACAATTATGTTCCTTTATTCCATTTCGGAGATAGAATGCGTGCTTTGAGTGCCCCGTGGGTAATACAGAAAGGCTTTTCTAATGGAATTAAAAGAAAGCTGAGCTCTTTAAACTCTAAATAGATTTACTTTGGTATCTGGGGAAATAGTCTTTCTTTGGGAATGAATCAGAGATTGGATGCCAGGATTTCTAAATGGTTGACTGAGAGGGGAGAAGTAGATACATATTTTCTATTCCAAGTTGAACCACTTGACAGTTTAGAAGATCTGTTTTATAAAAATTTGGAGTGATCATGTAGTACTTTAGACAGAATAAGAAGCTTTGAAGTCAGGCTGGAGTGTGAATCCTGGTCCTGGTACCTAAATCTCTGTGTTATTTGGGTAGATTTTACTAATCTCTTTGAGTCACATTTCAGTTTACACATCTGCACATTATGGGCAACTGTCTTCTCTTTGAGAAACAGAGTGAACATAAACGAATGTGTGAAATACCTCTGCAACGTGTCTGGCATGTAGTCAGAATTCAAGAATGACACCGAAGCCATGCAGGGCTTTAGTGGGGATTCAATGACATCATAAACGTAACATATCTACAACAATGCCTGGCTTTTGGTAGACGGGTCCCCATTCTGCAGCAGTGCTCTCAGATCGCTGTATTCGTATTCTCTCAGAAATGCTGATGAATTCATTCAGTGGAGTTTGGGGGTTACTTTTGGGGTCAGTGTCTACTTCTGGGTCTAGGCCTGTCCCTAGACATTACCAGCGGCAGAATCGCCATTCTTTATTTTTTTTTTTGTCTTTTTAAAAATTTTTATTGGAGTGTAGTTGATTTACAATGTTGTGTTAGTTTCAGGTGTCCAGCAAAGTGACTCAGTTATACACATACATGTATTTATTCTTTTTCAGATTCTTTTTCCATTCACGTCATTACAGAGCACTGAGTAGAGTTCCCTGTGCTATACAGTAGGTCCTTGTTGATTGTCTGTTTTATATACAGTCGTGTGTATATGTCCATCCCAATCTCCCACTGTATCCCTCCCTCCCCCCCTTTCCCCTTTGGTAACCATAAGTTTGTTCTCTATGTCTGCGACTCTATTTCTGATTTGTAAACAAGTCCATTTGTGGCATATTTCAGATTCCACATGTAAGTGGTGTCATATGACATTTGTCTTTGTCTGCTACTCACTTCGCTTCTGGGTAAGGGATGTGCAGTGCCCAGATACTCCTGCTGCTAAGATACACGCATTAACGCCAGGGTGATTTTCCTCTTCCGACGTTCAGTCTGCTCTGAAGGTGGTTTTCTTTTTAACTCAGGTTTTTAATTCATCAAATACTTATTGGGCACCTATTATGCCAGCAATTATGCAGTAAAAATACAGAGGAAGTGTCTCTTCCCATGGAGATTTCATACCAGTGAGGGTCGACAACCAGTAAACTTATAAGATATGTCAGGTGGTGAGGAGTGCTAAGAAGGAAAACGAAACAGGAGACTAGTCTAGGGGACTAGAGAGGCAGGTGTGCCTGTTGGCAGGTGCTATTTTAGTAACCAGGGAAGACCCCACAGAGGAGGCGCTTTTGAGCTTCAGGGTAGAGTAGATGGTTGGAATAACTGTAGAACACATGTGCACACGAGTGAAAGTTTCTTAAAGCTTGCTTATATCTCCTGAAGCTTATGTCACACAAACATCTTAAGAGATAATTAGTTCTTCTTTGGATCTTATAAAGGATGGAACTAGTGTTTCGAGAGGTGGATAAAGGGTGGTCTTTTTACTAAGGAAATGCTGAGTTTTTATCGGTAAGGGAACTGATAAATGCAGGACACTTTTCTGTGTGTTATTTTACTTAATGTTCACAATGGTTAAAGAAGGTATAATTAGCCCTGTTTTAGAGGTGATAGAGGCTCAATAAAATTAAGTAATTTGCCTAAAGTCACACACTATTAATGGCTGATGGAAAAAGGATTTCAGTCATGATCTCTTTCCGTTATGTGAGCTTTCATCCATTACTTCACGTGATAAATTAGGAGCCGCGAAAGACTGAAAGTCTAAGTCAGGTGATGAGGTTCTCAGTTCTCTGTTCAGATAAAGACTCATGATCCTCCCTCAGCTCCATTTTAATCCCAATTTAATCTAATTTTGCCTGTAACTGGTATGTTGTGATTTCAGTGCAACAGTATGACAGGTAAATTCATTTTCTTTTTTTTTTTTAATTTTTAAAATTTTATTTATTTATTTTTGGCTGCTTTGGGTCTTCGTTGCTGCTTGCAGGCTTTCTCTAGTTGTGGCGAGCGGGGGCTACTCTTTGTTGCGGTGCACAGGCTTCTCATTGCGGTGGCTTCTCTTGTTGTGGAGCACGGGCTCTAGGAGCACGGGCTCAGTAGTTGCGGCGCACAGGCTCAGTAGTTGCGGCGCACAGGCTCAGTAGTTGCAGCTTGTGGGCTCAGTAGCTGTGGCACACGGGCTTAGCTGCTCCGCAGCATGTGGGATCTTCCCGGACCAGGGCTCGAACCCGTCTCCTCTGCATTGGCAGGCGGATTCTTAACCACTGTGCCACCAGGGAAGCCCCTAAATTCATTTTCATTGACAAAGTCGATTATTACATTTCGTGTAGTTATTTGAAGTTTATAGTTAACCTGGTTTTGGATTTCTAATGAGGCATGATTTACCAGCTTAAAGGCAGGTGTCACTCTGAACGTTAGATCAGACTAGTGAAGTTAAAACTGGTTGTTAAGAGAAAAACCTTTCAGAGTTCTTCACCTTTCAAAACCTTCTTTGAGTTCAGAGTCTCCCTTTCCTTCCTCTTCCTGTCAAATCTGTGTATTTGTTTATTTCTCTACGTATACTTTGCTATATTATAAATTTAATCTTGAAATTATGACGAGATCCTCCTGAATTGTTTGTCCTACAAAAATGGATTGTGTGGTCCGTGTGCTGGTGTTTGGTAAGTCACGCTATTTGCACATACGGATTTAGCTCTATTTCTGATAACTTGACAAGGCTGTTGTCTTGAATTGCCATGTCTTTCCAGTCAGCGTTCAGTCTTATCAGTCAACATTCAGTCTTTCATTTTGGAGTCACTTTTATTTCTAATATCTGTTTCTGGAACTTCCCTGGTGGTGCAGTGGTTGAAAATCCGCCTGCCAATGCAGGGGACACAGGTTCGAGCCCTGGTCCGGGAAGATCCCACATGCCGCGGAGCAGCTAAGCCCGCGCACCACAACTACTGAGCCCGCGCGCCACAACTACTGAGCCCGCGTGCCACAACTACTGAAGCCCGCGTGCCTAGAGCCCATGCTCTGCAACAAGAGAAGCCACCGCATTAAGCCCATACACTGCAACGACGAAGAGTAGCCCCCACTCGCCAGAAATAGAGAAAGCCTGTGTGCAGCAACAAAGACCCAATACAGCCAAAAATAAAATATAAAATAAATAAATAAATTTACAAAGCAAAAATATCTGTTTCTGAACTTGCTGTGTGTTATTTTTTAGTTTTATATTTTGGATGTAGTTTTCACTGTTCATAGGTGAAAACTGTCATGTCTGTTGCTAGTGCATAAAAATAAGTATACTTGTAGAAGTGGTACTTAACTTTACCGTCTGGGAACACTATAAATTCTTCTGATAGGCTCTTTTATCACCTTTGCTTACTTTGGTGTGGTCTCCTAATTGTTGTTTTTATTGAGTCTGTGTTCCCCTGTGAAGACTTAAATGGACACATACACATAAATGATATAGCTCATCAGGGCATCATTTTATCATAGAAAGTTGCTGTTTAATTTGTTCCATAAATCATTTTATTTCATAAACATATCCCCCTTACTGGTTTGTAGCTTGAAGATTTCATCTCATTAGAAAATTAAGATTTCTTTAAGTAACTGCCCTCTCACACTGTATTACACACACACACACACACACACACACACACACACACACACACACACACTTCTTGTCGTTGTTGCTTTCTTTCTTCACCATCAGAGCCAGGAGAGTAGGAAGTATTTGAAACCACTGTATGTTATTCTAACAAGTGAAACATAGTAGGAGCTCTGTAAATAAATCTTCAGCAACTAGATACTTGATTCATCCAGTAAACAATTACTGAGTGCCTGTTTTTTGCTCTGTATAGTTGAAGACTGAGAAGTTTGAAGGAAGCCAGAAAGGAAAAAAATACTGTTTGCTAATATACTGATTCTGGGAAGGATATTTCAGGTGGATATGAAATGAACCAAGGCCAGATGTTCAGGACCACAGGTTGTTGTTTGCCTGGGGTATAGACTGCAGATATAGTGTTAACTACCTACAAGCCCATCAAGATGTAATTTCATGAATAAACTATGGTGAATTTATACAACATACTATACAGTGATTAAATAGTTTAGAGCCTATTTTACCTGAATGCATTCAGAGATATAGCATTGAATTAAGAAAAGTAAATTATAGATGGTGCTTATAGTTTGATAGAACTTATGTAAAGTGTGGAAACATGCAAAGCAATCGGATATACACATATTAGGGAGAGTATAAAAACATACAAGAAATAATTAAAACCAAATTTAGCACAAAAGTTTTCTCCAGGGAGGCAAGGAGGAAAATGGGATTATGAAAGGGAGCATGGAGTCTTCAACTGTGTCCTCAATAATGAATTTCTTTTGAAAATTCTGAAGCAATTTTGGCAGAATATTAAGACTTGTTAAAGTTGGGGAGTAGATAACTAAGTTTTCATTATAAGATTTTCTGAACTTTTTTGAAATATTTTATGACAAAAGTCACAAACATGTTTTGTAACAAGATACGGTAGTAGACAGCAGTTAAAGAATAAGAAGATTGAAGGAGTAGCCAGGAGTTAGATCGGAAGGTGTTTGATGTGTCATGCTAAATTTTGGATTTGCCGTGAATGTATCCACTATTACGGTTTTTGTTACTCATCTTTTGGTTGATGACTCTGAAATCCTTGAGCTCAACCCAACCCAGCCTCCTCCTCTTCATGTCGGATTTCTGTGTCCCACCGCCCTTGTCCTGGTAGCACTGTGGATATAACATGCCCCAGACTAGACATCTTCTACTTTATTCTAGATAGCTCACCATTATTCTCATCTCTCACTCACCCCCATGATATAATGGTTCACCTGCTTCTACCTGTCTCATCTGCCATGGATTTGTCTTATGATTCTCTTTCTTCTCTTCCATCATCAACTGAGTCTGGCCCCCTGGTCCCTCTGTCCTGGTTTGCTGCGGTGTCCTTGCTGGTGGCACTTTGGGCTCACTCTACTTACCAATCCTTCACCTACTTTCTAGAGAGACCCACTCAAAGCCAGTCTGACCCTTCCCTGTGCTTGCTGAGAACCCTTTCAGGACCCTACAGGCTCTCTAAGGTCGTTTGTGTGATCCATGGAGGCCCTGGAATCAAAGCCACCTGTGGTCCTTGTCAAAAAGGCAAGTTCCCTGGCACAGACTCTGACCTGATGACTAAGAGTCTCTAGGGGTGGGTCTCCGATGAGTGTTTGTAAGAAACAGCCCAGATGTTTTATGTGCATCATACAATCTGGGAATCATCACTCTATTAGATAAAAGACCAGCTCTGGAGCTGGGTGTGGAAAGCTCATTCCTCACTCACCAACACCATCTGTTTCCTCTGGGCTTCCGCGCTCACTTCCCTGCCCTGTCCTTTAGTGCGTTCACTCTTGCCCATCCTTTAAGACTCAATATGCTATAGCATCTCATCTCAAAGTCTTACCTGTTTCCCTCCGCCAACTCCACAAGTTTATCTCTCTCAAGCCACTTATCCTAGTTTCTCAAACCTTCCCTTCCTTTAAGTGGGAATGGTCCTGAGGCTGGGAGAGTCTTGTTTATATAACACACAGCAAGGGATCTGGCATAAGAGGGGCCTTCTAAAAAGATTGTTAAATCAATAGCACTGCTTTAAAGGTGACAGGGAATCAGCCATGCCTTTTGAGCCTGCATTTTCGGTAGATCACTCAAGAGATTTATGAAAAAGAGAACAAAACTGGCCATGTTGAATTCTAGCAGGAATTTATAAAATTAGATTATAGAGGAGATCAAGATTGGAGATTTGCATTTGATGAAGGTAGAGATGACTAACATCTCAGGGCTGTAGCCAGGTGGGTGGAAAAGGTGAGGCTTTCTGTTTTGCACATATTTGGGTCAAGTTTTCTGTTTATTTATTTAATAAAGATGACTGATATTTATTTAGGGGTACAGACTCATGATCTTAAGTCTAGACATGAACTATTTGGAAGACATCAGCCAAGCTGGGGTAGTTGAAGTGAAGTGATTAGATTATCACTTAGAGGAAGGAATAGAAAGCATAGGATATAAATAATAGAGAATACCAATACTAAAGAGAAACTGAGCATCAGGGCTTCAGAGAAGGAGTGACCACATATAGGGCTAGCAGCAGAGTGGAGAGTTTATGGAGAGCAGCAGTGGTCAGCCATGACAAATGCGGCTGAAAGGTGCAGTGAATTGAGGGGATTGAAAGTTATCTTTTGGATTTTGCAATTAGGACATCAATAGGCACCATAAGAAAAGCCATTTTAATGGGGGCGGTGGGAGTGGAAGCCCTTGGGTTAGTAAGTGAATGGCCAGTGGAGATGTATTGATGATGAGATTCGACTCCGTGTTCAAGAAGCTTTAGACAAGAGCAGTAGGGCAGCAAGGCAATCATGCATTTGACTGGTTTTGTTTTGCTGGCTTTAGTTACAGTGGGTGTAACTTGAGCATGTGGAATTGCCCAAGAGATAGAACTCCTAGAAAAAGAAAAGTGCCTTAGAATCAAGAAGGACTGGATACTGTTGATATCAAGAGTGTGGGTTATTCTGAGCGGAAGTAGAGGAACTCTTAACTTGAGTAGGGGGACACATGCCTCTTCCTTGGGAGCGAAAAGGAAAGAGGAAATGCAGACTCCGTTTGGAGACATGCTTATGCGGAGGTGAGAGAGAGATCTGGAAGGTCTGTGCACACCAAACTCCTCTGATCCTCCACGGTGGGTGTCGGTAGCTTTTACTAGCGCACGTAGCTTGTTAGTTAAGACTCCGTAGGGCTTCATCTCATCCATCTCAAGCAGAGTAACATTTCTGTGGTGTGAAGCTCACAGTTTTGTTTTATTGTAAAGCCAACATTTATTACTTGAAGTCTCAATCGCGATGACGGGTTAAAGCAAATCTCTTCGCAAAGTGAGTTTCACGAGTCTTACGCATGAGCCAGTCTCTTCTGCTTGGTGATTGAGCTCGCTCATACACAGCTCGAAAAGTGGAAATAACCTCAGTTGTAAGTAACGTGTGTCTACCCAGACATGAATGTTCATGAATGTGAATATTGATAGTGAGCTTTCTGGAAATCGATGTAGATCACGGAGCTGTAATTGTCTCATATATTTTCTCATATTTTCAATTCATATTTAATGTAGAAAAAGAAATGATTCTGCATCCTGGCTAGGCTCTCTCCTGATAGGTCAGGTAGAGCTCATTCAGTCCTTTTCCTGTGGGCGAAGAGTCGCGTAATTTGGGGGCCAGAAAATGTGTGTATGTGCAGGGAGCAGAATAAAAGTATAAGAAGGCTGACCTAACGTGTGTTGAGTTTGAAAGAATGATTTTGGCTATAATACTGTTACTTCGAACAATTTCCTGTGTGCAATTATCAAAGAAAATGTAGCTTTCAGGTAACTAAAAAAAGTGAGATCTCCTCCCTTTATTTTTGAGTCCAGTGCCTTCCTGTTTACCTCAATAAAACCTTAGCAATTAATCTCACTGCTTTAAATCCCCCAGGAAGCTTCTGTTGTCTTTCCTATTATGTGTGGAGGCCTGCACATCTAAAGATTTCTTTATTGCTGCAGAGGGGCATTGACCGGGCTTCTTCATTGTACGTATTAAATTATACTCCTCATAAAGTGAGTGAGATCTTTCCTGCCCAGAGTGATGCCATTGTTTTAGCAGATGGTCCAGAGACACAGAGTCAGTCTCTTCCTGGGTCAATTTCAAATCTGAATAGAAGATTTCCTTCTTCAAAAAAAAAAAAAAAATCTACTTCCAGATATGGTACTTGGTGGTCCTTAAAGCTTACAGTTTTCCATAAAGCATCTTTCAGTGGCTTGTTTCCGAGCTTCCTGTACCTGGATGGTTGAGTAACCTTCTACCTTCTGACTACTTGGGTTGCTGTAGTAACTTGCTGTTCAGATTGCACAGTGGGATCTGCATAGTTTTCTCTGTATTTTCACCTCTTAGTGCACACTTAGTGTGTTACATGCATGACTTTTCCAAATATATAACTAAAATTTTGATTTGTTGATATTCTATGTGATATTAATATGTTAATTAATATGCACCAGTTTAAAATCGTGATGAAAGTTGGAAAGCAGTAGCTACGATTCAGTGCTGGAGGGATCCACATCAGATGGCATTTCTTAGACAGTCCAACCTATAGACCTGTGTGTCTAGGGGCGTGTAAACTACTTGCTCTTCACATTTCTAACCTGTAGAATGAGGATGTCACTTACCTCTCAGGGTCGTTGTGGGGAGTGAATGAGAGTATGAGAGCAGTTCGCACTTTCCCAGTCATCGATCAGATACTCATAGACATTGGTGGACAGTTGTTGAACCTCAGAAACTTCTTCAAGACTACAAGGATTTTTATAGCTAATCTTTACACACTGTAAGGTTATGAGGTAGTTTTGAATTATGCTAAGAAAGATTAAATTATGCCTTCTATATTTCTTTTATTTAAAATTATTATTCCCATTTTCTTTAAATTAAAAAGATTTATTGAAGTATAGTTGATTTACAATGTTGTGTTAGTTTCAGGTGTACAGCAAAGTGATTCAGTTACACACATACATATGTGTGTGTGTGTGTGTGTGTGTGTGTTCTTTTTCAGATTCTTTTCCCTTATAGGTTATTACAAGATATTGAGTAGAGTTCCCTGTGCTATACAGTAGGTCCTTGTTGGTTATCTATTTTATATATAGTAGTGTGTATATGTTAATCCCAATCTTCTAATTTATCCCTGCCCCTGCTTTTCCCCTTTGGTTACCTTTAGTGTGTTTTCTATGTCTTTGAGTCTGTTTCTGTTCTGTAAATAAGTTCATTTGTATCATTTTTTTAGATTCCACATATAAGTGATATCGTATGATATTTGTCTTTCTCTGTCTGGCTGACTTCACTTAGTATGATCATGTCTAGGTGCATCTGTGTTGCTGAAAATTATGCCCTGTATATTTCTGAATTGTGTATTAGGTAAAAAGGTTCATCATGTTTGGTACATTAATTGCTTTAATATGTAATTAATCAGATTTCCTTAATCCTGATATCAGGTCTCCATTATTATTCATTTTCTTTGTAATCTGTAGTTGAAATGCTATAATCATTTCTAATCTTACTTAATTTTTATCGAGATTTGACTAAGTTGTCTTCTTTTGATTCACTCAGTGGAAGTGGATTAATTATTATTGTAGCAATGCTAATGTTTAATGTATTAGTCATGTTTGTTTTCCTAGTAAATCAACCTTTTCAGCTCTTCTGTTACTTTGCTAACTTTTCTGTCTCCATTTCATCCTTCCCTGTTTACTTACTGTCTTCTGCCTTTCTGTGCCATTAACTTTAGCCTCATGCTTTCGTTTAAAACCACTGAAGTAGGCTTCCCTGGTGGTGCAGTGGTTAAGAATCTGCCTGCCAATTCAGGGGACATGGGTTTGAGCCCTGGTCCGGGAAGATCCCACGTGCTGTGGAGAAACTAAGCCCGTGTGCCACAACTACTGAGCCCACGTGCCACAACTACTGAGCCTGCGTGCCACAACTACTGAAGCCCACGTGCCACAACTACTGAAGCCCATGTGCCTAGAGCCTGTGCTCCGCAACAAGAGAAGCCACCACAATGAGAAGCCCATGCACTGCAACGAAGAGTAGCCCCCGCTCGCCGCAACTAGAGAAAGCCCGCACGCAGCAACGAAAACCCGATGCAGCCAAAAATAAATAACTAAATAACTAAATAAGTTAAAACAAAACAAAACAAAAACCCACTTAAGTGTTTTGCGTATATATTGTACTATAAATACACAGACATATAGATATATCCATAGAGTTTATGTCTCTTTGAGGAAATAAGGTAGAATTTATCACTTTTATGAAACCTGTGTTTTTTTAATAGATTGTTAAGCCCAAATTAAGTATCAAAGCATTTAAATTTTTGTATAACTTACAGCACTTTTGTGTTAACACTGTTTTGTAGAAATAGAAGATTTAGAGAACTAAGTGGACCCTCCTGCTGGTTGGGTCTGTAGTCTCATCAAGACTAGGGCCCCCGTTCACTAAGAAGAGTTCTCTGTTGGACAGTCATTCTGTGGTCCTCCTGTGGAGTGGTCCCTACATGGCACTCTTAGTGGCAGGGCCTGTGAGGGGACAAAGAAATATAACATGTGCTCTGAATTCACAGGACTCCACCTGCAGAGGCAAGAGGAGCTCATGAAAAGTGGACGTGACGTAATTGGATGTGATTGCACAGTGCGTTGCACGCAGCACTGCGGAGTTGCCTGTCCAGTGGCTGTGACGGTCCCCAAGGGTGGTCATAGCAAGAGACGGTCGACTGAAGAATACAGGGATGGGTCAAAGTCTAGAAAAGGGACTAAATGAGCGAAGAACCTGTGGCTTGGTTTTTGTTCGTTTTTCTGTTAACGTCTCAGACAGGATAATCTATCTTCTGGCTTATTACCACTGAGGCCTTTCATTTCCTATTTGGTGGAATCCCAACTATTCTATACCATTTTTTCAAGGTATAATTAACTGTTTTTTTTAAATTTTTTATTTTATCTTGGAGTATAGTCGATTTACAATGTTGTGTTAGTTTCAGGTGTACAGCAAAGTGATTCAGTTACACATATACATTTCCCTATTCTTTGTCAAATTCTTTTCCCTTATAGGTTGTTATAGAATATGGAGCAGAGTTCCCTGTGCTGTAGAGTAGGTCCTTGTTGATGCTATAATTTATCTCCTGTGTAACATATTTCCTGTTTACAACCTGCCTCTGAATGAGAGAATGAATTCGTTTTGAATACAAGATTTTGGAGGTTGAATTATTGCCATGTATTTGCTCGTATTAATTGATTAGTGGCTGAATTTTTTTAATATATGTTTAAATACCTATTGTGTTCATCACAGTGGTGATGAGACCAGCCCTGCTGGAGCAGATTGTCCGTAAAAAGCAGAAGCAGAACATACATTTAGAAGGATCTATAACTCCTCTATGGAGAGACTTAAATCCTTGGCTTTAGCATGAATTTGGGGGAGAACTGGATAACTAAGTTGCCCAGCTAGGAACTTAGAGTGATAATGTAAGTTATGAAATTTTACATTATATGTTTAGACTATAATTAGGCTTCTTATTTCTCCAAAGACTTTAAAACAGCCTCTAATAAAAAAGTCAAGTTTAGTAAAGTAAACTATAGTTCATCAAATTGTAAAAAGGGAGTTAACACAGCAGAATTTTTGCTAATATATTTGTGGTGATAAAGTAATAAATTGGGGCGTGAATGTTCTTTTAACCATGGAATAAAAGATGCGAATACATAATTAATTAAACAATTGTTTTTGAGCACCTATTGTATATCTGGCACCTTGGAAGATGTTAGGAATAAAAGGTGAATGATACCTTAGCTGTGTATCACCTTCAGGAAACACATGATCTAAAGGGAGGCCTCAAGGTCTAGTCTGTGAGAGAAAAAAATTACGAAAGAGAAAAAAATTAACCTCTGGCGTGATTTTCATGGAAGACTTTGAAATATAATATTTATATATATTTTCCACCTTAAGACGTTAAAACATTCTGAGTTTCTAAATTATATTTGTTTTGCTTCCCCTTGAACGAGTTAGTGTACCTCACTGCTGGTTAACCAAGCATGGAAACCAGCAGACCAATGCGTGTAATAATTGTCCCCACTGTTACTTCATCATGAAGTTTTTTTTAATGATGATGAATGAGTTCATAAATAGATCCAGCAGAGCTCTTTTTACCTGTTGTGTCCCTGGGTGCCTTCTCACCATAAATGACAGGACTGAAGTTGAAATCGTGTATTGTTGTATAGAATGAGCAGAATATATACACTACCAAATGTAAAATAGACAGCTAGTGGGAAGCAGCCGCATAGCACAGGGAGATCAGCTCGGTGGTTTGTGACCACCTAGAGGGGTGGGATAGGGAGGGTGGGAGGGAGGGAGACGCAAGAGGGAAGAGATATGGGAACATATGTATATGTATAACTGATTCACTTTGTTATAAAGCAGAAACTAACACACCACTGTAAAGCAGTTATACTCCAATAAAGATGTTAAAAAATAAATAAATAAATAAAAGTAATTTCGTGGGGAAAAAAAAAAAGAAAACTAGGCTCTCAGACAAATATGATATCACTCATATGTGGAATCTAAAAAAGTGATACACCTGAACTTATTTTAAAAACAAAAATAGACTCACAGACATAGAAAACAAACTTCTGGTTACCAAAGGGGAAAGGAGGGGAAGGGATAAATTAGGAGTTAGGGATTACCATATACACACTACTAAATATAAAATAGATAAACAACAAGGACCTACTGTATAGCACAGGGAACTCTACTCAATATCTTATAATAACCTATAATGGAAAAGAATCTGAAAAAGAATTTATATATATATATATATATATATATATATATATATATATATAACTGAATCACTTTGCTGTACACTTGAAACTAACACAACATTGTAAATCAACTAAAATCAACTATACTTCAATAAAAATGCATAAAAAAGAAAACTAGACTCTCATCTTAACCTTTTTTTTCCACTACAGTTCTTTTGTTGACTTGCAACATATTTTTAAAGGATTGTGACAAATGCTGTTATCCTGTTTCCAAATGAACAGTATTGCAATACAAAATATTGAGAAAGGATGTTATAGGTGTTTGTAAGATTCACCTGATGTTACTTTGCTTACCTGAAACTAGCACAACACTGTTATGCAACTATGCTCCAATATAACATAAAAATTAAAAAAATGAATCTGTGTGGTGTAGGGGTGGTGAGGGCTTAGCCCAGCATGTGCCAGGGATCTGCATAGTTGACTCCAGAGCACTTAGTAGGAAGTCAGGTCCTCCAAACACAGCAGCAGGTACACCGCTGTGCGAGCCCAGGGCCCGCCCTGCCTTGAGGCAGCGGTCCCCAACCTTTTTGGCACCAGGGACCGCTCTCGGGGAAGACAGTTTTTCCACGGATGGGGGAGGGGGAGGGGATGGTTTGGGGATGATTCAAGCGCATTACATTTATTGTGCACTTTATTTCTATTATTATTGCACTGTAATAAATAATGACATATTTATACAACTCACCGTAATGCTGACAGGAGGCGGAGCTCAGGCGGTAACGCGAGCAATGGGGAGCGGCTGTAAATACAGACGAAGCTTCACTCGCCCGCCCGCCGCTCACCTCCCGCTATGTGGCCCGGCTCCTAACAGGCCACGGACCAGGGACCCCTGCCTTAGGGGACTGACTCAGTCAGTAAATAGCTGGGGTGATAAACAGTGTGTGTGCCAACACTTAGCAAACAATATCGTGGTCCAGTGTGATTGTGCAGGTCATTTTCCATCATCAGTGTCATTTGCTGAGAAATTATAAATTCAGCTGAAATCCTTCGGCTGCATAGTTTATGTAACAAAAGCACATTTAAAGGCCCATCCATATTATAATGGATTATATATTTATACTTTTCTCCAACTTTTTTTTTTTTTTTTTTTTAAAGACTATTTTTCGAGGGGATGATTTTTTTTTTTTTAATAGCTACTTTATTATTTATTTATTTATTTATTTTGTTTGTGTTTGGGTCTTCGGTTCGTGCGAGGGCTTTCTCTAGTTGCGGCAAGCGGGGGCCACTCTTCATCGCGGTGCGGGGACCGCTCTTCATTGCGGTGCGCGGGCCTCTCACTATCGCGGCCCCTCCCGTCGCGGGGCACAGGCTCCAGACGCGCAGGCTCAGTAGTTGTGGCTCACGGGTCCAGCTGCTCCGTGGCATGTGGGATCTTCCCAGACCAGGGCTCGAACCCGTGTCCCCTGCATTGGCAGGCAGACTCTCAACCACTGCGCCACCAGGGAAGCCCAACTTTCTTCATAATAATCTCTCAGGACTTGTAAATCCTTTTTTTGGACTCCCAGTTGACCATTCATCAAAGATTAGGACAGCTTTCTGTTATGATTACATTTCATTTTTGTTTGAGACTTGTGGTAAGAAAAATGATGGTGCCATCAGAAAACTAAAAAGTAATAAAAGAAATCACAACAACAAAAATAAAAAAAATAAGTATACCGTGTCTAAGAACTGATTCTGGGGAGGAGAGCATTCATTCTGCTTTAAATGTGTTGCATTTTAGTAGCTCCTAGGACCTCAAAGCTGAGTTGAGAAACATGTCACTTTTGTGTTAATTATGCCTCCCGTAGGGTGTAATCTACATAAAGAGAGTCACTATATTCATTATTGTACAGCATCTGCCGCTACTGATGTCTCAGTGGTTTCTGGCATTTCTGGCGCCTTACCTATTTTGTTTTGTCATCTGTCTTACTAGGTAGATGTTCTTTTGCCCTATTTTATAGATAAGGACCTCCAAGGTCAGGGATTTTAATTGTTCCAGGTTACATAGCTGGTGAAGCCAGGACGGAGCCAATCTTGACTGTGCTGAGAGCTTGTGCAAGACTAAACACCACAGGGCTCAGAAATTGCCGTCTGGGTGACAGGCAGCAAGGACTCCACATCTAGGTAAAATAGAACACCCTATGCATCACAATAATGTCATTTAGAGTTACAGGACTAGTTTGTGCTTGTGTTCAAGTTTTTCAATTATAAAATCTTTTCTGTGCATTGATGCTGATAGGAACTTCATTTCTCGTGGGAAATGATCAGACTTTTAATGGAAGCTCTCCCTTTGGTAGAAATGATCGGTGAATTATTCAGCCGTAAAGCCAGTGCCTGTACTCAGCACGGTGTCTTAGCACACGTGGTAAGGAAGGGGGAAAGGTTTATATTGTTTGCTCGAGTCTGCACTTAACTTATTTAACTGAACACTCGAGAAGTTTGCAGAAAGGTTAATCTGAGGTCATTTCAGTTTGTCTTTGGCCACTGCCCAGGTGGAGATCACTATTCCTCTCTGAGGCTTGATGTCATAAGACTATGTCTTCCGTGAAAATGTAATATATATGCATATGTGTTACCAACTTGATGTATGTCACGGGGAACAGAAAAATTTAAACATTGAAATGATACATTTAGGGAGTATTCGGTTTGTAAAGGGTATTGTTTACATTTATATTTGCCACTGTATTGCCATAGCAAGATTTACATGAAACATTGTACAGTTTATTAAGGTTTTGTTTTGTTTTGTTTCCTTAGCCTTTTATTCAACACATTCACAGAGTGTCTGTTTTACTCTGTTTTTTAAACCGAGTAAAGAGAGGCCAGAGATCTTTGCTCCTGCTTCAGGGGGATCTCAGTTTAGTGACAAAGACAAGTAAACAAGAGGGGTGCATGTGCTTTGGTAGCATGGGGAAGAGGGAACCCTATCTTTCAGCAGCTCGACACCAAAAAATACCCAGACACCTAATTAAAAAGGGGCAGAGACCTGAACAGACATTTTCCCAAAGAAGACATGCACATGGCCGACAGGTACATGAAAAGATGCTCAACATCACTAATCATTAGAGAAATGCAAATCAAACCACAGTGAGGTACCACCTCACACTGGTCAGAATGGCCATCATCACAAAGTCTACAAACAACAAATGCTGGAGAGGGTGTGGAGAAAAGGGAACCCTCCTACACTGCTGGTGGGAATGTAAATTGATACAGTCACTATGGAGAACAGTATGGAGGTTCCTCAAAAAAAGTAAAAATAGAACTGCTGTATGATCCAGCAATCCCACTTATATCTGGAAAAAATTAAAAAAATTAAAACACTAATTCCTTACACTAATGTGTAAAGATACACGTACCCCAAAGTTCATATGGCACTATTTGCAATAGCCAAGATATGGAAGCAACTTAAATACCTATCAACGGATGAATGGATAAAGAAGATGTGGTGTATATATACATCGGAATACTCCTCAGCCATAAAAAAGAACAAAATAATGCCATTTGCAGCAACATGGATGGACCTAGAGATTGTCATACAGAGTGAAGCAAGTCAGACAAAGACAAATATCATATGATAAACTAATCTAAAAACTAAAACTAATGAATGAAGCAGACTCACAGATATAGAGAACAAGCTAGTTGGTACCAGAGGGGAGAGTTATTACATGATCTTGTAATAACTTTTGATGGAGTATAATCTGTAAAGGTACTGAATCACTGTACTATACAGCTGAAGATGACATAATGTTGTAATTCAACTCTGCTTCAATTAAAGAAACAAAAAAAGAATGCAGGCAGTGCTGGGTCAGGGGCACTGTGCAGCGGCGTCTTCTGAGAGGCTGAGACTTTCCCTGGGTCTGGAGACTGAGGAGAGAGGACTTGGGAGGAGGAAGGCGTCCCAGCCAGAGCAGCAGCTGTGCCAGATGCTGAAGCAGGGAAGCCAGGGGTGCAAGGCTCAGCTGGAATTCAGGGGGCGGGGGGCACGACCCTCTCAGACTAGCAGAACCCCAGCCTCCAGGGGGAACGTCTGGTTCTTGCAGTGGTCACCTCGCTTTCCTGGTCCCCCCGGTCTCTGGATGGACGCTCCGGTGCTTCCTTTTCCTCTGC
The DNA here is from genome assembly GCF_965194805.1 of Balaenoptera borealis. Lineage (NCBI taxonomy): Eukaryota > Metazoa > Chordata > Mammalia > Artiodactyla > Balaenopteridae > Balaenoptera > Balaenoptera borealis. The sequence continues at coordinate 1,725,100 of NC_138861.1, read as the reverse complement.
AGTCTGGTCCGAGAGTCACTGCTTCTAACTGACCCCCTTCCCGTGTGTTTTCGTCCCCTCACTGGACACATGTCACTTTCAGCCAGTGCCCACCCTCCTTGTAAACCCAGGCGCTAACAAAACGCAGACCGTCAGCATGTATGAACTCAGAATACCTGCTTAGGTAAAGTTAAACGCATACACAAAAATAAGGAACGAATTGATTAAATAAGCAAGAAAACCCCCATCCCTACTTCTAGGTACCATATACCTTTTCCCCAGATAAACCAATGCTTGGACTGTTCAACATTGAAAAAACAGCTGCATGTACACAGTTTGCTAAACCTTTATGCGTGAAGCTTGCAAAGCTGCTGTTTAGACATTCACGTGAACTACATTCTGTTCACAGAGAAACCCAGTTGGCTGCTGTGGAGAATTGGGCAAACGCCGAGATCAGAGGAAAGCAAGACAGTTTCTGTGAGCTCCAGGTCTCCTTTTGGTTTGGAGGTCTGCCGTATTAAGCTGGTCCGTGTACGCCCTGTGGGGTTGTGTGGAGGGAGTTCTGTGGGCCTACGAGCTCCTGTCAGTGAAGAAAAGGCTCAGGTGTTACATGTGAACTCCACGTTACAGAATCGGCGTTGTAGACACCTGGACAGGTGTGCGGCAGTTAAGAGCTTTGGCCTTGAAAGTTGTGCACGTTGAAATCCCAGTTCTAACACTTGGGCAGGTGACTGAAATCTGTTAGGGCTGAGTATCCTCGCAGGGACTGTGGCATAGTGTCTGTTCCTTCTCCATAACAGGGACGCTCTGTGGATCAGATGACATCTTAAATATAGTCAGGCCTCCACACCCACGGACTCAACCAACCGTAGATCAGAAATATTCAGAGAGAGCTTCCCTGGTGGCGCAGTGGTTAGGAATCTGCCTGCCAATGCAGGGGACACGGGTTCCAGCCCTGGTCCGGGAAGATCCCATATGCCATGGAGCAACTAAGCCCCTGCGCCACAACTACTGAGCCTGTGCTCTAGAGCCCGCGAGCCACAACGACTGAGCCCACGAGCCACAACTACTGAGCCCACGTGCCACAACTGCTGAAGCCCGCGCTCCTAGAGCCCGTGCTCCACAACAAGAGAAGCCACTGCAATGAGAAGCCCGTGCACCGCAACGAAGAGTAGACCCCGCTTGCCGCAACTAGAGAAAGCCCACATGCAGCAACGAAGACCCAACGCAGCCAAAAATAAAAAATAAATTAAAAAAAAAAATTCAGAGAAAAAAATTCCAGAACTTTCCCAAAAGCAAAACTTGAATTAGCTGCACACCTCGACGATTTACATGGCATTTACATTGTATTGCGGATTGTAAGTTATCTAAAGATGACTTAAAGTATACAGGAGGAAGTGTGTATGTTGTATGCAAATACTGTATTATTTTATATAAGGGACTTGAGCATCTGTAGATTTTGGAGGGTCCTGGAACCAATGGCCCGTGGATACCAAGGGCCAACTGTGTGTATGTGTCTGGGAAAGTATGAAATGCGATGCACGGTAGGCTGGCTGTTTAATAGGAAGGTGTGATGTTTAGAGAAACTACCAGATCCGTATGTGAGACTTTTGCAGACGCAATTGGGTGTTTGAGTACATGAGAACAGGAGGAAAAGAGTAATAACGGTGAGTAGAGTTAAGAGATCATGGCTGAGGGGAGGATAGGCCTGTGTCTGGGCACGAAAACTAGATTTCTGAAGATAATAACTTTGAGTGAGAAATGGGAGGTTTGTAATCACACAGAATAGTGAGTGTCTGGATTCTTCATCCCAGTGGTAGACACTCAATGTGTTCGTTCTCTCGGAGTTCTGAGGGCAGTTCACAAAGGAGTCATTACACGCCCTGCAGTACAATAGTACATTAGCCCTAAAGAGTAACTCAAGGCATTTAACAGATTGACTTTGAAAAAACAGGTTTTTTTCTCAAGCCTGTAGGTCGTGGATAAACGGTTCCCGCCTCTAATTGTTTGAGAGCTGTATGTGCCCTTTTCTTCAGCGTCTTGTGAATACTTCCTGCAGGCAGCTGCTGAGCCTTCAACACCCGTTTGGTAAAGGATGCAAAACTGACAAACGATAAATATACGCTATTGTTGGAGGAAAAAGGGGTGAAACACAAAGAATGATGTGAATTGCAAATAAACAAAAGATGGAGCAAGCCTGAGTCACGTGAGAAGAAACCAAAGCAACAGGCAAAATAGATCAAAAAAGTTAGGCAGACTATGCAGGAAAGGGCCTTCTGAGGACGGATTTCTGGGTGATGAACCAGGAAGAAGCAGCAGCATGTGACCCAAGTGGAGGTGCTCTTTGGAGAATATTTTCATCTCACACCTAATTTTATACCTGAAATTATGGTCAGTAAAGGTCTTTTCTCTTTAAGGGATTTCTTGAACTAAATCAGGTTATAAATATGTAGATGGTATAAATGTGCACAAAGTTGAATTGTAAGACGATATTTGTGAGGTGACCAGGTAACTAACTGCAACCTTAAATGATGTGTCACAGTGGTAAGGTTTTCTCCTCTTTATGTTATTCAGATACCAGGATGAATAACCTCTTAGGATTGCTTGACCTGGAGACTGCTTACACACTCGCATGGTAAACATGCTTTAATTTTCTGTGGATACTTATCAAGAGGAGAGTAAAATAAGCCTATTATTTTAAGGGAGATTCCTAATAGAAAACTCTTTGAACTGTTATGGGACTAGGGTATCAGTTTCTGCTTTTCCTATGCTGGCAGTAATCTTGAACATGGACTTTTCCGGTCTCCTTGTCCTGAGACCAACATGGACTCCCAGATTTTCTTTAAAAATTGATTGCTTTTTTTTTTTTAAGAAGTTATTCCTTCTGTGACGTTGTCAGTTATCCCATTAATAAGAAAGAGTTCAGGTAAACTATGTGACCTCAGGCACAATTCTAATGCTCCTATTTGACGATAATGCATGTAACCTGTCCTTATTCCTGAAAGAGAAATGAGAGGATCAGGAGTGGTGAATGGACAGTTGCCCTGAAATGAGTTCTTTGTGTTCCGTGTTTAGTCACATGACTAAACAGATGACCTAGAGGGAGTCTTTCTAACAAATTGACATCAGACTTTTAAATAAGCAATTGGTATAAATGCTTTCTTAAATCAGATTTTCACACCTACGCTAAACTGGGATGCTGTGAAACGTTCATGGTGATCTCTTCTCCCTCACGTTCTAATGAGTATATGACCTAAGGTGTGTGAATGCAGAAATACGTTTCGTAATAGTAGGTCGTATGGCTCTATTTTTGGATGCATATTATGTGTATATACACACATGATTTCTAATATAGGGTCATCACGTAGCATGCTAATAACTGCCTGTAACAAAACACTCAACTCATAGCTTACGTGTTATGTTTATTGTCTCTTATAACAAGACGTCTGGAGTTCGGGCAGGATCAGGCTTACTTAGTTCCAGGGCTCAGTGTCATTGCCACCGGGCTCATTAAACTTGTTTCTCCACCATCCTCAGCCTGTAGACGTCAGACCTGAGGCTCTTCCCAGTATCACCTCCTCACGGAGCTGTGTCCAGACGCAGAAAAGGAAACTTCAACACGGCTATCTCGTTTTGAACTGCAACTTTTCCTTCATTGGCCAGAACTGGGTCTCAGGCCTCTGTCTAGAAGTCACTGGTCACAGGGCAAGGAGACCGCAGTTCATCGTATTAGGTCATTTCTGAGTCCCTGCTGGGCTGGGGAGGTGATCCGCTTCCAGTGAAGGACCTGACCCCTTGGAGAAGGGAGAAAAAAAAAATCAAGACTCTGTTAACAGAGTATAGTGAGTGTGGGATGACAATTGGAGCATTCACAAAACTGTGTCTACCAAATACTAATTCACAATATAAAACTACTTTAATTTTATTTTTAGCACAGAGTTTAAAAAAAGTCCCAACTAGAGCTGCAAGTCTTGTGGGAACGATCATCAAGGATGAAGGAGCAATTAACCTCTTGGTCATCTATGGATTGTTTGTAATACGTTGGCATTTTATTGACACATAAGTGAAGTCTCTAAAAAATGCCCCCCCAAATATACTTACATCAATAGTTAGGATTTTATGTAAGAGACTTGGCTATGAGTTACTCTTGTTTTGTTTATAACCTCCCCCAATTCTTATCCCCATCTGAGTCGTGATTTCATTTCCACCCACCCCCAAGTCTGGTTTCCTGCTAAATTGGCTTTGCAGTGCAACATTTTAATAATTGAACAAGAATTCTAGGTGATAATGATCAACCCAGGAGACAAAATGTAGTGTACTCTTAAATATTCCTCTAAGTGTGCTAGAATACTAAAAGAATTGCCAAAATTATTTTGTTATACTGGAAGCTGAAAAATAAAGAATGTAGATGCCTACATCTTATGACACAAAATGAAATGGCAGCAATTTGACAGTTAATGAGTGCTTACTTCAAATTATCAGTTGAAATTTCCATTTTTATATGACATTCATATTTAAACTGTTAGAAATGTAGAGTCTTAAAGCCACACATGGCTTTGAAAGGGTTCACAGGTACTCTAAGCCTTATTAAATGCATTTTAATTAATTTAATTTTTACAGCCTAGAAAATTTTGAAACTTACATTTTCACTGATCTCTTTATTGAATGTAATGCCCATCACTTGTATTAGGACATATATGTAACGCAAGATTTCATTGGATGCTATTAACATGGAAGAAGTAAGATAAAATAAGCCCACATAAACCTTCTGTTTGTGGAGTAGAATTGTTGGTAAAATATTTAGATATTAAATGTTTATGTAAGGGTGGGTATATGTGTGTGTTTCTGTGTGTCCACACACACGCAGACACATACATATGCACGTATGTAGGCCTGAGTCCTTTTTTTTTCTCATATTCTATTTCTGGTTAGGTTAGGACATTCGTTCTGAAATGTCTAACAGAAGAAATATTATTATTATGGCCTCTCCAAATATGCAGTACCTGAAGCAACAGTGCCAGTAATAATATGAAAATGTCTTTCATCTAAAGGTTTATAATTCACATGTAGGGGCTGGAAAGATTCTTTTTGGGAGAGGTTTGCCTAAGCCAACCTGAACTCCCAGCAACTTGAAGCCTACAGATCGCGTCGTTCTTTTCTAAGAAAACATTGATAAGATTCTACTTTTGTAGAATTCATTAGGGGATTTAGTGTGGCTCGTGACAGCAAGGTGATCCTTTTGTACATGTGTAAAATCACTTTCACGTAAGATATTTGCTGCGGAGAATCTGAGGTCCCTGTCTGCTAAGCCTCGGCTTCTCTGCATTTGAGGTTTGGGTCAGATAAGAGTCTCTTTACCCGCTAACAGCTACTTGAACGTACTTGTTAACTCAGCACGATTGTTCAGCGTCAGTGGGTGCTGTCTCTCATTTTCTAAGAAAACTGGAACTTTTAAATTGATCTGAAATAGACATTGTGTAGCTTACAGAGCTTGTACAAAACAGAACAAAGCCATCTTCAATCGTCATTCTCTCAATACAAACACAGACTCTCTGTAGATGACAGATCTCTGATATTAACAATTATAGCCATAGAGATATATGTATATATTTAAATCAGCTCCAGAAACCAATGCTTAAGGCCAATAAAAATATAGCCTAGTGTATTTATATTTTCCTAAAAGTATATGCATTTTAAATAATTATGACAGTCTGTGGTTTCATGACCTATTTCTATTACAAGGAAAAGGGAGAAAGTAAGGATGAACAATCTTTCAAGCCTCACAAATGTTAAATATACATTATGTCAGCTGATTTTATCTAACTAATATAAAGCATTACTATGGCCTCGTGTAAATGTGACGTTGTTGTGGAATCTAAATATATTTGAATGTAAAAACTAGTTGCCAGGTTTGCTTTCCCATGGGTTTCCTCCTGATCTCACTTCGTTTTTTTTTTTTTTTCTTGGAGGCAATCTCCAAGCAGGACATGACTTAAAAGAGGGGAAGGGGTGCTTAGGGATCCACAGTAGAATACACGCCTTTAATTCTTCTGCTGAAAGTCAGGGTGGATTAATTCTAAGTGGTCTGTAAGAGGTGGACATCCTTAACTTCCCCTCAAAACTGGTGCATGAGTGGTGTTTGCCAAAAGACCCAAGGTTTCTTGCGGGTGTGCTTGGATTTAGGTAGATACTCAGTAAAAGTGAAAGCCTAAATAAAGGGCCCCTATCAGCTCTGATGATATTGTTAATTAAGTTTTCAGTGAATAGAAATAACAATTTAGAAAACAGCAATTTAGATAAGCAGCTACTTGAGTTTTCTTTAAGATACTGAGAGGGAGAAAAGAAAGTCCCAGATCATTACAGATGCCCTTATCCTCATCAAGAAGAAAGTTCAGAATACACATAAGACCACTATAATTGAGGGTCATTGGAATTATTCTAGCTAATTTGTTTTCTTCTGCATAAGGTAAATGGGCAGTGTAATCTATCAAGGCAATTATATTTGAAAGTTTGCATTTTTTTCTTTTAATTTATTTTTTGGCTGTATTGGGTCTTCGTTGATGCTCACGGTCTTTCTCTAGTTGCGGCGAGCAGGGGCTACTCTTCCTTGTGGTGCGCGGGCTTCTCATTGCGGTGGCTTCTCTTGTTGTGGAGCACGGGCTCTAGGTGCGCGGGCTTCAGTAGTTGCGGTGTGTGGGCTCAGTAGTTGTGGCTCGTGGCTCAGTAGTTGTGGCTCGAGGTCTCTAAGTGCAGGCTCAGTAGTTGTGGTGCACGGGCTTAGTTGCTCCGCGGCACGTGGGATCTTCCTGGACTAGGGCTCGAACCCATGTCCCCTGCATTGGCAGGCGGATTCTTAACCACTGAGCCACGAGGGAAGTCCCTGAAAGTTTGCATTTTGAAAGCATTTCACAAAAAGAGTTAACATAGCCCCTGCCTCCTGAAACTGATCGTTCTTGGGGTAGGCTAATTGGAAGCCTGTGAAAGAGAGGGTAATGCGGCAGGCTAGGATGAGACGAGGACCAAGGGTCTGAAGATCACCTGGGTGTGTTTTCAGCTCCAGCCTCTGAAAAACCCAAATGGCTTTGATCCTGTCATATCATGGTGCTTAGTCACATAGCCCTCATCTGTAAATTAAAGAGTTGGACCTGAGGACCTCTCAGGTCTTTTCCAACTGTGCAATATTCTGAAATAATAGGGAAACACAGCAGTATCCAAAAGCGTGCAATCTTGTTTGATGTAGACAAAGACAAGAAAAGTGCCTAGGAATATTAGAACAACGAAGACGTCAAGCCGGAGTTACTGAGTGACGTTTCCTGTGTTATATTGTGGTCCTGAAGGCTGCAGTTATCTTAACAATGCAGTAGCAGCTCATTTAAATTTGTGCTTAAAATGGCTTTAGGGAAATCTATTTCAAAATCTACTGCTGATTACTTTTAGTGAAAAGATCTCCACTGAGTCAAATTTTAGCTTTCTAAGAAGAGAGAAGAATAATCTTTATCAACACACAACTTTCTATAATTGTAAACATTATGTGTGGCATCTTTTAGCCTTCTGAACCCTGTGTGTTTATATATTTAAGATGGTAGTTTTAAATATCTTACAATATGGTTCTGGAGTCTTTTTAGGTTGTCTTATATTTGGGGCATTAAATGCTCATTTAAGGATAACTGCCTTAATAGTTCTTCACGTTAAGTGAATTATACAGTGTTATATTTTTGTATTATTATGACTTCTTGGAAATAGGTTTTTGAGTCTTGATGCAGTTTGTATTCCGTGAAATATTTTTGTCAGAAAATTCCTTGATTACAATTTACAAAGGGATTAAAAGACAGACAGTGAATGGCAAAGATTGAAGACTCAATTGTCAAAGTAAATGAAAACTAGATTTTTCAGTTGTGGAATAATGAAACAGTTGGATACATAAGACTTGGAAGACTTATTACTATTTGAGATATAAATATCTAGTTTGGAAAGTCTGCCTGGTAATATAGGGTCATAAAACTAATTGATAATTTTACTTTGGAGATTACTGGAGGCTTTGAAAGAACTGTACTTCAGGAGAGGAAAATAGTGTGTTATTGTTTAAAATCAAAACAATGAAAATCTGCATGTTCTACTCAGTAGCTAAAAAATGTCCATAAATCATGGTTAAGAATACTGGAATTTGGAGTAAATGCCCCATGTTTGTATAAAGGCTTAAATACTGATCAACAGCTTTGTTCTTTATTATTAATGTACTGTATTTTTAGTTACACTGAGTAGTTTGGTTTTCTTGTGCCTTTGGAGAATTCATTTTTTTGTTTTCTATGTCACTGTTAGGCTTTTTTCTAAGGGGAGGGCTTTAAGAAAGTAAGCAACTTAAAAGAGGAAACAAGGAATTAAAATCTAAAATGCTTTACTTTCTCCCCTCGCCTCTGCCTTTGCTAGATGGGATTAGATGGTTGATGCCATATTTTGGTAGATTTTTGTTATCTGTAAGTGTGAAAGTGAGTCTTTCAGATATCTTGTGAAGATAATAAAAATTAGTTACTCTCATCAACTAGCAGGGACAAAGCTTTCCTTATTGTGACATCTGAAGAGAGAGTGATTTAATGGTTAAATGTTGTTGTGTTTTTCAAACTAAACTTCTAAGGCTTATCAAGTCTTTTCAGTAAAGAGCAGTAAGGAAACCTCCAGAAGGAAGAAGAATGGGAAAGGAGGGAACTCATTTTTGAACGTATATTATGTAGAAAACACTCTATAAGGCAACTAATGTTAACTACATTTACAGACAAATTATCTGGGGCACAGAGATGTTATATAAAGTAGTCATGATCACATAGTTCAGCCAATGTTTGAGGCGGTTCAAAATCAGACACATTTCAAGTGTTCAGGACCTATAAGATGTCAAGCACTATGTTAGTCTTTGGAAATACAAAGAGAAAGGAAACATAGAAATGCTTTGCAGGAATTCCTTCTGGTGGTGAGTCATTATTCTTTAATTCTGAAGTTCCTGCTCTATTCATTTATTGTAGAATAGTATTGGAGATGGAACTTATAGGCTGTGCAAAGATTCTACCCCAGTTAGAGGGAATGGAAGTCAGAAAGCTTTTGAATACTGGACCAGTGATTTTGTACTGCTTTAGTCTGCACTGGGAAGCCACAAATACTTTTGAGCCATAGAATGATATTATTGATTGGAATATTACTCAGCCATAAAAAAGAATGAAATAATGCCATTTGCAGCAACATGGATGGACCTAGACATGATCATTCTAAGTGAAGTCTGTCAGACAGAGAAGGACAAATACCATATGATAGCACTTATATGTGGAATCTAGAATAGGGCACAAATGAATTTATCTAGGAAACAGAAACAGACTCACAGACATAGAGAACAGACTTGTGGTTGCCAAGGTGGAGGAGGGTGGGGGAGGGAAGGATTGGGAGTTTGGGGTTAGCGGACGCAAACTAGTACATATAGGATGGATAAACCACAAGGTCCTACTGCACAGCACAGGGAACTGTATTCAGTACCCTGTAATAAACCACCATGGAAAAGAATATGAAAAAGAGTGTATATATGTATAACTAAGTCACTTTGCTGTACAGCAGAAATTAACACAACACCGTAAATCAACTCTACTTCAGTTTTTAAAAGATGATATTATTTAAACAGATTTGTGAACTATAATTTAAAATCATTTTTGTGGTGAATTTCACGTTTGGTAGAATCCATTCTGCCGTATTTTGGTTGCATCCTGCTTTTCCCAGCCAATCCGTGATGACTCGATAAGAGTACCCACTCCCCCATCCCACCCTCTCCAACCAAAGGCCGTTTCATCTCCTCTCCTTTCCCCGATCAGAATCCCAGGTAACTGTCTATCCATCCCACCCCTTTGCTCGTTGCACAAATATTTAAGTGCTTTCCCCGCACGGGGCCCAGGGGTACGTCTTGGAGTGAGCAGTGGTAGGGCCAGTGCCGTCTGTGCCAGAGGAACGTACCTCCCGGTTGGGTTGGTGGGCAACAAAGAGCTGATGAGTCCAGGTGCACTTCCAGTATGTGTTGTGAAAGAAAGACACGCTCAGTATCGCGTGCTCCGCGAGGGGTCCTGTCCCACCCTGGAGAACCAGGGGCAGTCTCCGTGGGCAGAGGAGAGCTGAAGGGTGAATAGAATTAACTAAGCAAGAAGATCTGGATGTGGATGGAGGGTAGGGTGGCTTGAGGATCCCCAAGGGGATGGTGTCAGGGGACGAAACAGCATGGTCCACTTATCCTGCTTTCCCTCCTTCTGAATTTCTTGGCACTCGGGGTTTGTAACCAGCGTTAGGTTGCACTGAATACAAGCGTGAAGTAGGGTATTCTGCTTTGCCGCCCTTCCTGACTGTGCACCCGTACAGCACCGGGATTTCTATTTTTACCTCCCAACAAGGCTTGCCTTATAGTATTTGCTCAGCGGACACTTGATTACAATATACAGTTTCGGCAAGATGTGGAATGGAGTTCAGTAGGAAGAAAGAACTTTTATAAAAATAACCTACACCATGCATCACTAACCCTATTATAACATTAACATTTACTTAAAATGATTAAGTTATGGTCATTTGAATGTGCCATGTAAAATTTGTCATAAGTAATTTTTGAAAAAGATTTATTTATTTATTTATATTTATTTGGTTGAGCCAGCTCCTTAGCTGTGGCCCACGGGCTCCTCAGTTGTGGCTCACGGGCTCCTTAGCTGTGGCTCACGGGCTCCTCAGTTGCGGCTCACGGGCTCCTTAGCTGTGGCTTACGGGCTCCTCAGTTGCGGCTCACTGGCTCCTTAGTTGTGGCATGTGAACTCTTAGTTGCAGCATGCATGTGGGATCTAGTTCCCTGACCAGGGATCAAACCCGGGCCCCCTGGATTGGGAGTGTGGGGTCTTAACCACTGTGCCACCAGGGAAGTCCCTGTCATAAGTAATTTTTAGATTAAAAGAGAGCAATGTTAAAAAAGTGAAACTATTTCTTTCATACCTAGAAGGGTATGTAGATGCTATATCATTGTTAGGTGATATTGAAATGATTAACTTGAGACATTTAACTAAGTGGGCCACTCTTTCTTAGATTAGGTATTGTTTTTGACTGCTGAAAAGCATAATAGAGATATATTTGATCTGTGAATTGAAGATATATGTCAACTTATACTCTTATAAGGGGACAGGGTATTGTGCTTAGGGATTACACTGGCATTTTTTGCTTTAATGGTGCTTCAGCAAATGAAGATATGCTGTTAATGATGAGAAAAAATTCAAAGTTTTATAATTTTAATAAAGCTACTCTTATCCTAGCATAATATGATAAATAGCATATATTTATTTTTTAGCATATTCCAAAGTTCTCACCAGAAATTCTATATTACGAAGAAGGGATCATAATCTCAGTTATGGTCTCATATTTAAAAGAGTTATGCAGTGAAATCAGGAGAAATCATGGCAGCCAAGACCCTCAGCAGTGTGAACCGTGACTCCCGTTTTGGAGGCCACCTCAGTTTTTCTTCTCTTAGTGCCATCCGTAAACCCTGCCGGGGTCATGTGTAATTCTCTGTGATTCAGTTTGCTCAGCTATTAAATGGGAGACTATACAGTAGTTATTTCAAAGGTGTGTTGGGAAGAGTAGACAGAATAAGTAATCTGAAGTTTAGGATTTTTCCCTATATTTTTATAATTTAAAATATTGTGGGGAAATGATTAGGAATAGATCGTCTTTCATTAAGTTTGTAAAGGGCACGCACGGGGAGACTTGTTATCTGCTTATTCATGTCATCGCTTTGTTTTCTTTTTCTCTGCACAGCCAAGCATTCGTGTTCGATTCTGTTTCTGTTCCAACTTCATGTTTTCTTCCGCAGGAGCATCTATCATTCTTAGGTTGACTCTCCATCCTTTGTGTTCTGTGTCCACTAGCTTCTCCCACAGCTCAGGGGTCATGCTTCCTCAGGATTCCATTTTTCATTTTACAAACATGTAAAACAGTTTTAAAATTATTTCGTCACGCTTCTGTGCTCAGTCACTTTTGAGATGCCTTTTCCTCTGATCTGTCGGGCTAATATTACCTTTTGCCTGGGCTTCAGTGATTTTATGATAGTCTCCATAGATTTATTTTACCACTTAGCTTGACTGCATGAAGGGACATCTGGTAGACCTGGGTGTTGCTGGAGGTCGGGGTGTGTGGACTTTTAAGGGCTCAGCGTCCACTTGAATCATGGTCACATTCCCTCTTCAACTCTGTAAATAGAAGGAAGGTTAATAAGCGTTAGATCCAGCCCAGTTCCCAGTGAGCTGGGCTACCCTTAATCATCATTGTCTTCATTCTGTTATTCTGACCAGAAGGGAGACATTACTGACATTTGTAAGTTCCACTGTGTGCACTTACCAGACATGTTCCTGGATGCACTCTGCTCGGAACAGTATAACATTCTGAAAAGACACGTGCACCCCAGTGACCACAGCAGCACTGTTTATAATAGCCAGGACATGGAAGCAACCTGAGTGTCCACCAACAGAGGAATGGATAAAGAAGATGTGGCACATATATACAATGGAATATTACTCGGCCATGAAAAGGAATGGAATAATGCCATCTGCAGCAACATGGATGGATCTAGAGAGTCTCATACTAAGTGGAGTAAGTCAGACAGAGAAAGACAAATATCATATGATATCACTAACATGTGAAATCTAAAAAAGAAAAGATACAAATGAACTTCTGGATGGCAGTTTTAACCCCTGACATCGGTCTTAATTCTGCTCTCACTCATCATTTAGTTTTGCTTTGTTTTCTGATAATTGCAATATCTACATGGTCATGCACATAAAAGGCAGTACATACACCTAAAATGATGCTGGCCATTTCAAAAATAAGTTATCAAATAGAGAAATGTTTATTTTGTCTGGCACGTATCCAATGTTTTTGACCAAGAGGCAGCTGGAGGGAAGATGCAGTATCTTCCTTCTTTTTTTTTTCAGGTGTGTAGGCTTTTTAAATTTCTTGAGCTGAATCATAGGTAAACTACTGATTTATTTTTTATATCAGCTGCCTTGACTATATCATACATGTAAATTCTCCCCAGATTGTGTGAGATCTGTTTCGCTACTCATAGTTTTTGTTGTATTTGAGTCTCCATTGTTCTCCAGCGTCTGTCTTAGAAACCACCTTAAACTAAAGTTGTTCTTATGTTTCAGTCTTCAAACTGGATGTTTAATAAATGTTTTAAATATTTTTAAAAAACTGCTGTACGGTCTATGATCTATAATTTTACTCTTTTGATTCTTTGAAAATGGTCATCTTTATGGTATATATTAAATTTTCTTTCCATATTTATGACACTTAAGACAATTTATTAACTATATAATACTCAGCTGTACATGTTTACAATTATACAACTGGGCAGTTACACAATTCTTACAACATTTTTTGAACATCTTGTAATTTAATGTCTCATATTAGAGCTAATGCCCAAAGGGCCGTTAGGCTGTTGATTTTGATTTTAATACAGAAGATACGTCGTGTCTGGAATTTGGTCATGCCACACCCTCTTCAGTCTTAAAAATCTCCTGATCACTACTTCTGCAAGTGACAATATATGCATATGTAGCAGTAAACACCTAATCTGTTATATCGTTGTAATCCATGCACAAGCCTGGGCTTTCATGTTTCTGACCAGGAATGACTTGTGATAGTTTCAAACAATTTAGTAAAAGTAAGAAAAGATCTTTGCAGCTCTGGGACTTTAGTATTCATTGAATTACTTTGCATATTTAATTTTGCTGTCTTTTGCTCAAACCTGACATTTTTCTTTTTTTTACCAAGCGAGAAGACCTACCTATGCATTATATGCTTTCCAAAAATGTTTATTAAGAGCATAATAAGTCCAAAGAATGTGCTAGACCTTTCGTATAAAACAACACATCAGCTTTGGTTCCACCCTCATGACCTTACAGCCTTTATTCCAGACTTGACACTGCATTACACCCGTTCATAGTTTTGACCAAGGTTTTACTCACCTGTTACTCACTAAATTATTCACTCAAATATTCCCTAAATATTTTTTCTTACATTGAGCAACTTTTCTCTTTTTTTTTTTTTTAAGATTTTTTGATGTGGACCCTTTTTAAAGTCTTTATTGAATTTGCTACAATATTGCTTCTGTTTTATGTTTTGGTTTTTTGGCCCTGAGGCATGTGGGATCTTAGCTCCCCGACCAGGGATCGAACCTTCACTCCCTGCATTGGAAGGCAAAGTCTTAACCACTGGACAGCCAGGGAAGTCCCATGAGCACCTTTTCTCTTAATTGAATAGATCTTTAAAAGAAGCAGTAGGGGGGCTTCCCTGGTGGCGCAGTGGTTGAGAATCTGCCTGCCAATGCAGGGGACACGGGTTGGAGCCCTGGTCTGGGAGGATCCCACAGGCCGCGGAGCAACTAGGCCCATGAGCCACAACTACTGAGCCTGCGCGTCTGGAGCCTGTGCTCCGCAACAAGAGGGGCCGCGACAGTGAGAGGCTCGCGCACCGCGATGAAGAGTGGTCCCCGCTTGCCGCAACTAGAGAAAGCCCTCGCACAGAAACGAAGACCCAACACAGCCATAAATAAATAAATAAATAAATAAAATTTTAAAAGAAGTAGTAGGAAATATCCATGGAAACAAAATATAATTTATGTATAGTTAATACTTATTAAAGTGAATTATCAACTGTTAAATAAAGAACGTGCCTTTTTAAGGTACTAACGAAAATCGTACTGAAACCTTCTAGTGGTACAGTTACTACGCTTCCAGAAACAGTGGTCCAGAGCAAGGGTTCCGAACTGGATCGCCAGGAACGAAGCTGACGGTCATGCTCATTCTGGGAGTTGGGGGTGAGAGCTGTGGTCAAACTTACTTTTCCTGAATCCATGCCTAGTGAGCTGCTGATATTGATGGGTGAAGAGTAGTTGCATAAACCTAGTCTTGACAGGAGGCAGTTATAATAAATAGTAAATGTTTTGTGTATTTTGTCAATATCATGGTGCATTTAGCATTATATATACTTTCTTTCAGCGCAAGAGGTTTTTTTAACAAAAGGCTAACAGTCCAAATGAATGTTGTCACTCACAGCCATCCTGAAATGCATATGTTTAATTGCTTACTGTGTGCAGAACAATCTTTGTCAAAGATGGAATCATCTGAAATTCTATATTCAGTCGCATTAACGTGGAATGTTGTAAAGGAAAACACACTAAGGTATATTTTGTGGCCTGAAGTAATCGCCAGTCTAGTTAAGGGGATAAAACTTCCACATATCCTCCAAGTAAAGAACAGTGAAGGCCTCCAAGCTTAAGCTGCAGAATGTGTGAGTCTGTCTGCTGTGCCCCGGGCGCTCAGGGGGAATGAGGTCATTGTGGGTGACGGGTCCAGGGCTGTGTGCTGGTCCGCCTCTGCCGCTGGCCCTTTGAAGCTCTGAGTCAACAGCGTGTTCCAGTTGGAACGCATCAAAGCGGTGCCACCAGAAATGTCTGCTAATGTGTGTGCTACAAAAAACAAATCCTTAATCAGGTTTCGGGATTTGAAGACCTAGCCTTGTTTGCACTTTTTTCAGGCCACGGACTCGTTGCTCTGCTTTCCCAGAAATCCACACCTGTGGCACGTTGTTTACACTTGGGTTTAGCGACGCGGGTGCGTGGGTGTGTACGTATTGTATATGTACAGATAAATTTCAGTATATTATCATATTTATGACAAACATGGTAAAGGACAGCAGCTGTGACTATTGTGTTAAAGGGGTCCCCAAGTATAACCAGAGTGGGCAAAACTATTATTTTTAATCTAAGTGGTAAATAGAGGTTTAGGGATCTTATTTGTGGTTTTTTAAAGAGGTTTATTTTTATAACCTTGTTAGTTTTTTTGTTGTTATTTATTCTTTAATTAGTTTTATTCCTTTAAAATATGCCGTTTGATTATTGAGAACCAAAAAAGTGTAGATTTATCAGAAAAACTATTTGAGAACTAGACCCCAGCGTTATTGGATAGGCACAGGTGCGTAAGTTAAAAGCCTGCAATTGATACATCTTTGGTGACACCTTTATCTTTCATATGGACCCACATGATCAGGATTCTGATGTTCATTTACAATAATACTGAAGTGTTATTGCCTAGCCTATAACTTTTTAAAAAGTAGCTTTTATTTAACCTTGTGGCTAAAGTACTTAAGCAGTATATTCTCTTTAATAAATTTTCCTACAGTGTGTCTTAACTCATTTTCACTTGAATTAAATATTTAAACACGCTTTATATTAATCCATAAACAAACATCTAAATATATAGGTATTGAGCAAAAATGATTGAAAGTTTTAAAATAGAAGACAGTTGTAACAGATGAGTTCTCTTATGCATGGCCCATTAAAAGAGTCAATTTCTTCATTCACTTTTTAAAAATTATTATACCTGCACCATTTCTTACCTTCAACCAAAAGTGTAAAACAAAAACTCAGAATGACACAGTAACTTCTTGTTTAGCCTTACTGGGCCCTTGTGATTGCTTGTTTGTTTTCATGATTTACAGTCTTCACCAGGAAAATAGTTTTAAATCTAATCCTTTTTAGGTTTTTTCGTCTATAAATTGCCTAGATTTGTTCCAGTTCCTTCCGTTTGTCTCTTTTCTTCCTGCTACTATTTGCAAGGAACTTCTTACACACTTCCCATCCTCAGCTGATTAAAACTCTCGCGTTGGCATCTCCCTAAGAGAATTTGCAGCTGCTACTACGGACTGAGCGGTTTATTGGAAGGAATAATGAGCATTATGGCCTTTTCCGCCCCACGTTGGTTTTCTTTGCACCGTACACTCGACACAAAAAAGCTTCTGCCTGTGAACCGTTATTCTGTTGACCTACAGGATTTTCCTCCACGTTGACTTTTAGTATTTTGAATCACTCAGCATTCAGTGTTTTCTATGATCTTTTCCCCTTTACTGTTTCCTTTGTCCAGTTTCTTCAAAGAAACTTTGCAACCGTTTTATAAAGCATAGCTTTTGTTGTCATAGAACTATAGCAAGATAGAATATACAAATAAATGGCATTAAAATTGGGCTAGACTTTGGAATACTGTGTGAACATGGACGGGTGAGAAAGTCATTTAGTTCCCCATAGGAAGTGGCTCTGTATTAAGGATTTCTTCATCTTCATGGTGTTTACGTATCAGTAGCATAGGGGCTGAGCATTCTTTTGAAGCACTCATTCCATATTTCTCTTTTAAAAAAATAAGTTTGTAATAAGCCTTGTGGAAACAACTTTGTAATATCAATTTATCTGTAGGTGAAGAGAATAAAAGCCATTTAAAGACGGCAGGGATAACATCTTCAAGAAGATTATGGGGAAGAGTGAGTTTCACAGAGACAGCGTGCTGGAGAGGAAAGTTCTTAGAAGCAGAAGATAATGCTGTGTTGTGTTCACCTTTTCATTCCATATTTAAGACAAAAACATTGCTTTAAGTTCACTTCAGCCTTGGGGCTTTATAACACTATGAAATTTGTGTGAAACACTCTAAACTTTTGTCCTAATGAAATTCCTTTGGGTGAGATAAATGGGGAGAGGAAAAAGAAAATCCTATTAAGGTAAAATGAGAGAGAGAAAAAGAAGACTCTTTAAAGTGTAATAAATGGGTAGAAAAAAGTGAAGGGAAGAAGTAGGAGGAGGCCTGAACCGGGGAAGTAAGTCAATCATTTTTGTTCAGTAGACTTTCCTGGTTTGGCTATGACGCCAGTCCTTTTGGTATCCTCTTCGTGGATAACAGGATCACAAAACTATAAAACTGTTAAGACAGTCTGACTATTGTATAGTTACATTTAAGGCATATTGTTAGATGAATATGAATTTACTAATTCAACAGATACATACTGTGTACTTCCTATGGACAATGTATTACTATAGTTGCTGGGAAGGTAGCAATAAACAGTCCAGGCAGGATGCCAGCTTTCAAGGGACCCACCTTCTGGAAGGGAGAGAAGGGCAGTGAAGCAAATGCCTGTTAACATAAGATGATTTCAGATAAGTACTGAGGAAAACACTGAAAGCAACGGATGAAAAAGCCATTGTAAACAGCGTGAAAAACTCCTATTCGTGACAACTTCACAACTGCTGCCTTTCAGTTCATCTGAAAGAAGGTGTGTGAGACCTTTGGGAAGATAACTGAAATTGTATTGAAATAGTAGCTGGAGAACTGTTAAAGCTGTGCAGGCGGCGTAAGGGAGACAGTGTCTCTTCTGGAGATGGGAGCGAGCCAAGATTTAGAACACTTTGGCAGCTGATGGTTTTGAGGGCCGTATGCAGCGGTTACTTTCTCCGCTGTGCATCTGTTTTGATTCCCTACCCTTGGATTTGGCTTTGGGATGTTGTCACAGATCTGACGCTGGCATTTCCTAGCTGACGGGAGAACACTTACCAGCAGTTTTATGCTTGTTCCTTACCTTTTCAGTAGCTGTCTTTGGAGGTGTTCAAATAGTCTTAAAAAGAAAGGAACACATAAGCTGTAAATAAATGAAGAGAGAAATACCATGCTTACTGGTGGGCGAATTTAACATTACAGTTACGTAAAGTATCCTCCCATCATTTTATAAATTCAGCATAATGTCAGTGGAATTCTTGTAGAATTTCATGGAACTTGATTAGCTAATCTGAAAACTGATGTAAAGATGTAAAGGGCCATGAGTAAGTAGCCAAGGCAGTAAAGCGTATTATAAAGACGTAATAACCATATGGTGTTTTTGTACAAGAATAGGCACACAGTACAATGAAAAAGAACAAAAAGACCAGAAATTGATTTATATACATACAGCAATTTGATTTGTGAGACAGAGAATAGAGAAATGTTTAGAATATTGTCCATCCATATGGGAAAATTAATGAAATTAGACATGATTCATACCATACACAAAAACCTTTTTTAAGAAACATTCAGGGGTGAAATATAAAAGAATATCCTTTCGACCTTATAAGATATAGTTTCTTAAATAAGACGTGAAAGACTCAAAATTTGACTACTAGTATTAAACTTTTGTGTATGTGTGTGTGAAAAAACCATACCAACGTTTTAAAAAGATCAGAAACCGCTTCCCTCTTAATTGTGTTCACTTAAAAATTCACTCTGATAAAACCAGACATGAAGAGGCATATTTGGTGAAATATGTTTACTTCCTAAGTTTATTCCTTAAGGAGGTATGGGATTATCAGTATTGATTTTAATATAGAAGATTTGTTTCACTTATAGGTGTGTACAAGTAGTACACAAATATGCTGTTAGTCGCAGGGGGCAAAACTCTGGTCGCAGAGCAGGAAGAGGCAGATTGCTGTCTGATCAAACTGAGTAATCCATACCGAAGACAGTTGCAGACACGATAGTAACCAGTATGTATTGAGCACTAACCGCGTCCTAGGCCACGTTTTATTTTAAAATCGTCTCAATCATATTAAATTGGCCATGTAGTGTCACACACAAAAGTTAAAGTAAAAAATAAGGAGATTTAGAGGCTAACTGGCTGGTGAAATGGTGATTCCGTTTATAGAAATTAGAAAAAAAAAAGTAGAAGAGGATCTAGACCTTATACGTAAGTTTGGAGTAGGATATATTGATTTACAGGACTAGTCAGACACTTGGGAGTGTGATTTTGTGGCTTGAGAGAGAGTTCGGAGCTACTGCTCTAGATTCAAAGAGCATATGCTTGTGGAAGATACTGACTTCAGTCCAAGAAGTAAGGTCGCCCAGGATTTGAGAACGTAGAAAGAATACTGAGGACAAATTCTTGGAGAAGAAGGAACTCTAGGTAGAAGAGGATGCACTTCTGTAGCATCTAAGATATCTAAAGTAGGAAAGGAAGTAGAAAGTGGTGCCAGATAGCACAATGAAATGAAGCAGTTAAAAGAGCAATCGGTAACTGTCATATCGTCCCATTGGTGGTCGGTAGCAAACTATTATAAAATCAGTCTCTGAAAATATATGAAAAAATAGTATGCTTCTAATTTTGGAGAGTTATGTTTACATATCCATTTTTTCCTTGGGTGTTTTTTGTTCATTGTAAAACGTTATTAAATTGATTCTTTAACAGATGCACTTACATTTTCAAAGCTGGTGACAGATAATCCTTAAATAGCAGTGTTTCCACAGGAATCATTTTGAGAAAAAATTTGTTTTTGTAGTAATAAAATTTTATTTGACTTTAAAATGACCTATGAAAGAATTAAGTTCCCAGCTCAAGAATTAGTTTTACGTTAGCTAAAAATATTCCATTTGAACTTTCAAAATGCTCCTTTTTCTTTTTAATGACAGGTCTGACTGGGAGTTGCATGACATTCATAGTATTTAATATCCTGCCTTTATTGCCACAAAATATTTATTCATGCAGTTTCTTCACGTGACATTACTTTGTCAGCGAATCCCATGATTTGGTCTTTGGGGCTTGAATTTAACTTTCACATTTTACTTTGACACTTCCATAGATTCTTAACACTGCATCAGTTCTGTCATATTGGGGGTTTATGGTTTTAATTTTAAGAACTCTGTTTAAAATATTAAAACTAGCTATAATCACATGCTTGTGAACAGCAAGAGAGACATATCACTTAAAACAGGAACCCCCTGAGGTTACAGTGAGCATCTGTCAATTCTCTAAGCCTTCTCTAGATGATTTGCTGCTTTTCTTCAGGTCAGAGCCGGCTGTGGGACGCTTGGTGGCTAGGTTCGCTTGAACTGATAGGCGTGTACACTTGGCTTTGGCCGTGATGTCCACGTAGCGCTTCTGCCAACTTCCACCTGGACCATCACCAGCCACCACTGTCTCTTGAAGCAAATGGAGACCTTAAGTGACTATGGAGACTTAGGCTATGCCTTTCAAAGTCACTTAGTTCAAGAGGTAGAAGGGTCACCTAGCATTGTTGCTTAGCACGTTGTACTTCAAGTAAGTGACACCCAAGTGTGGAGCAGTGAGCCCGGGCCCACCAGGCTGCAGCAGCCGGGCTCCTGTCTTATGCCCTGAACTCAGTGGACGGTCAATGAATATTTGTTGACTGCAACATTTAGGCATAGCTCTGAAGTCTAATTCTACTTAGAATATGTTCTGTCCATGATTTACTAAACATGTCAGCTTCATATGCATGCTAAGGTATTTTATTCTTGACTAAAACATGAAATTTGGGGGTGAAGACATTTTTTAAATTATAATTTAACTGCTTTTTAGGACTTTTATTATATTGGACTGTTTATACTCTACTGCGTGCTATACTTTTTATGGAGTAGGAGAATATGAAAGATACGAAGGAGATCACAGTTTCTGAAGTCTCTTCTCCACCTCACTTACACTCGACAGAGACAAGTAGAGAATGATGATGATTCCAGAGCCTTACATGGGCCTGAATCCAATGCTGATTTAATTTGTACTCACCGTGCACTGTTTTCCCGTACATTTTCTGTACCATGCTCACTGAAGAAAGAACCTACGTACTGTACATTTGTCAAGAAAAAACTGTTTTAGTTAATATGATTGAGTAAAATATTCAACTACCTACAGAGAACTTAAATATATACAGTACTGTTGTGTTTTTAAACTTTCTCTAATCTCCCTTATGAAATAGAAAGTCTGGTGAAAGATTTTAATTACATTATAACACTTCTTGAAGAAGCAAAAAATAACAGCATATGCAATCTTTGTGTTACTGCTTTTCAGCCTGACTGAACGGGCTTTTGGGTTGTTAAAACCAAAGGTAGATGAAAATTTCTAATGCTGTCTTAAGTATCTTCTGAAAATGAATCACTATCAATTCGGTCACCAAAGATCTAGGATTGAATTAGATCTGTTTCGTGCTATCTGACCCCCTGCATGGCTCAGGAGAACCACAGCCCATTTCAAAATACGTGAACTCCTGTCACTACCCACCCTAGGGGACAGTTACAGCTGCCCCAGAAGAAGGCAGCTTTGTTATCAACCCATGCCCAGGTGGGAGCATCTTCCCTGGGGGCAGGGGGGGCACATTCATAAATACCATTTTTTTATTCTCTGTGCTCATGATGTGTTGTTAGAAGTTAGAAGTGTTCTCCTTGGTGGAGCAGTGATACCAGAGTCTCCCTAACAGTATTTCTTCCTGGTTCAGTCTAGGAAGGTTGTATCTTTCTAAGGATTTGTCCCTTTCTTCCAGGTTGTCCATTTTGGCGTATAGTTGCTTGTAGTAGTCTCTTAGGATCCTTTGTATTTCTGTGGTGTCAGTTGTAACTTCTCCTTTTTCATTTCTAATTTGATTGATTTGAGTCCTCTCCTTTTTTTCTTGATGAGTCTGGCTAAAGGTTTCTCAATATTGTTTATCTTCTCAGAGAACCAGCTTTGGGTTTCATTGATCTTCGCTATTGTTTTCTTTGTCTCTATGTCATTTATTTCTGCTCTGCTCTTTATGATTTCTTTCCTTCTACTAACTCCCTGACAGTATTGCTGTAGGACAGTTCACGTGAGTGCCTGAGAGTTACTTGTCCACAATTATTGCTCAAACATTGGTAACTGCTCTGTCCTTTGCACTTATAAACTACTATAGTAAACAATCCTTCTTGTTAAAATACTATCTTATATTCTTTTATGTATACATTTCTTTTACATATATGTGTTCTTTTTCCAATTCTTTTCCATTATAAGTTATTATAAGATACTGAATATAGTTCCCTGTGCTATATAGTGGGACCTTGTTTATCTGTTTTATACATAGTAGTGTGTGTGTGTTCATCCCAAACTCCTAATTATCTTCCCCACTCCTTCACTATCCCCTCTGGTAACCATAATGTGTTTTCTTTGTCTATGAGTCTATTTCTGTTTTTGTATACATTTCTTGATAACAAATCTTTAAAATTTCTCCAGAAAAGAGAATATTTGAAGAATATCACTGAAAAGTGAATGTAAAGAATTCTTAGATTGTTCTAAATTACACATTTTAGATACACTTTTCCAGGAAATATTTTAAACACTTTTATACAGTTGCACTGGAGGTCTGAAATATTGTCATTATTTTTATGTAAAAAACATGCTACACCTACTATATGTGTATGTGTGTGTATATATGTATACATGTGTGTGTATGTATGTATACATACGTATATATTTTATTTACTCCAAAACTCAAGTTAGTCTTTCAGAATAATTTTCTTTTTTCATCCCTGATTGCTAAATTGTTTGCTTTTTTGCACTGATGCTGTTTTATCAAAATGGTTCTGTGTTTGTTTTGCTTTATAATGGACAAGTTATTTTTGAGCAAAGCCTTCTTAGCCTTGATTTCATAGATAAAAGGTGCATGGATAGTTTCTAGGGGCTGGATGGATACTCTGAAATTATATGCTATTTTGTGAAAATTATGAGAGTCTGTATTTAGATATATAATTTTCTGGCTTGAACATTCATATCTTTCATCAGATTCTCAAGACTTTCTCAAGCCACAGTTTAAAAGGATCAAAAAATAGCTCTTGTTATACTTGGTTCATCAGTTCAACATTCTTGAGGAATCCTAGTTTTATAATTGGAGCAATTGTAAAGGAACAGAGGATTATAGGCATTATTTAGCAAATTATATCAAGGTTTTTTTTGTCTCAACAACTTCCTACATTATTATATTCTGTATAGACCAGCCTATATCATGCTCTTCGCCATAATGGTGCTATTGTATTATCCCACCATTCCGTAATGCTCACAATCAGTTCTTAACATTACCTTTTATACCTCTCATCTGGCACAGAAAAATGAAAGCATAAAGCTAACTAAAACACGTTTTGATCTTGGAATCGTGTCAGAAAGGGAATTGTGAAGTGAAAATCTCAACTTTGTCCGTGTTTCGTATATATGTGTTTCTAAAGTCTGACCAAGAGAATGGGGATTTTATTTTTTAAAATAGGTACTTGACTTTTGATTTCAGAAAGGGAAAGAGAGTTTCTTCCCTGAATATGATGCTCTATGAATGAAATCTTACAGTTGCTTGAAGGTTTCTTTTAGAGATCTCAGAGATACGGTGAAGTAATTCCAAATATGCATTTAGTATAACTCAATTCCATAGAAACAGCTTTGATGGCGTGGCAGTAGATTGCTGGCGTCTTTGCATATAATGTGAAGGATTTGGGTTGATTCTTCTAAAGGCCAGAGATCTTCAGAAAGCAGCAATGTGCCAGGAGTCTACCCACATGCCATCCTTTTTATCTACTGAACTTTCTTTGTAAATGTGTTTGCAGCTGAAACATGGGCCTTTACTCCGGACAGCTCAGCCAGTCAACAAATATTTAAGTGTCTGTTTTGGGGGATGTGCTGTGTTATTTTGGGGGGGGTGGATACCTTACCTTAGGGAAAAAAGCAAACAATGAAAACAAAGCAAAACAAAAACCTAAGCAACATCCGTGATCTTTTGGAGTTTGTTAATGAAATTACACACAAATACTTTAAAAATTGAATAATCAAATAAGTAAATGAATATATACGTGAGACAGCACTCACTGTGAAAGGTAAGCAGTTTTTACTTTTAGTATAGCTTCATTTTTCTGTACTTTTTAACCCTAATGCTAAAGTACCTTTTATTTTTTTTGATTTTTTTTTTGACTTAAATTTTATTTTATTTTTGGGTCCATAGTAAACTACACTGTCCATTTCCCTGAGTTAAAAATTAAGAGAATTAAGAGCTAAACTTTTAAAACCAGTTCAAGCACTCTCTTTTTTTTTGACATCTTTATTGGAGTATAATTGCTTTACAATGGTGTGTTAGTTTCTGCTTTATAACAAAGTGAATCAGTTATACATATACATATGTCCCCATATCTCCTCCCTCTTGCGTCTCCCTCCCACCCTCCCTATCCCACCCCTCTAGGTGGACACAAAGCACCGAGCTGATCTCCCTGTGCTATGCGGCTGCTTCCCACTAGCTATCTATTTTACATATGGTAGTGTATATGTGTCCATGCCACTCTCTCACTTCATCCCAGCTTACCCTTCCCCCTCCCCGTGTCCTCAAGTCCATTCTCTATGTCTGTGTCTTTATTCCCGTCTTGCCCCTAGGTTCTTCATGACCATTTTTTTTTCTTTAGATTCCATATATATGTGTTAGCATATGGTATTTGTTTTTCTCTTTCTGACTTACTTCACTCTGTATGAGAGACTCTAGGTCCATCCACCTCACTGCAAATAACTCAATGTCATTTCTTTTTATGGCTGAGCAATATTCCATTGTATATATGTGCCACATCTTCTTTATCCATTCATCGGTCGATGGATTAAAGTACCTTTTAATTGATCTTTTATCTTCTCCCAATTAATAAGGAATTTATCATTTGTTAAGGAGTACCAAATTCTGGAAGCTGTTTATAGTTAGAGGTAGAATTAATGTCAAACTTATTGGTCCAAGCACTGAAATGGAGCTAGAATCCAGCAAATCAGCAATAATTGGTAAAAATGTCTCCCGATTCCTTGGTAGTATTAGAAAGACCTCACAAATAACCTGTTAAAAAGTGGTTAAACAGAGAAAGTTATTAGGATTGTGATTTTTGCTGTTTTGTCGTTTTAACTTACCTTGAAATAAAGTACAGTGAAAGTAATAGGTATTACCAAGTTTATGAAAACAAAAAGTTCTACTCGGTGTGCTGAGTTGACTAAAGATGATGATAAGAGGAAAACATACACTTAAGAATTCATCACACAGATGTTCAGGGTGAAAGATTTCCTGATTTAGACACAAAAGACCTGGATTGAAGGTTAATGCTGTCATTTGTCATTAGGGTAACCAATTGCCCAGGTTGTCTGGGGACCGTCCTGGTTTATATCTGTGGTCCTGACACAGTTAATAATACTGCCCTCTTTCAGGGCCCTCTTAAAAATGTGTTGGTTTGGGCAAGAAATTATATGGCCAACTTACTGTGACGACCAACTCTATTTTTACAATAATAAAGTTTGCGTAATACATTTGGTCTTTCAGGCTGTTGAGGTAGCCGGAAGAAACCTGTGTATAAGAAAACATTTTGTAATCTGAGCATCATTTATAAGAACTAGAAAGAAGTATATAAATATTAGTGTATTCATTTGAGCAGAAAGACTACAGTGACTTGTATACAGAGAGTGGTTTTAGTTTAGTCAGTCATTCTCGAACAAATTTGGTATTACTCTTGTTTAAGTGGTTGTATAATGCCCTAGTTTCCCAGAATGTGTTATGTTGAAATCAAGGCACAACAGGACAACGAAGAATATTGAAACCTAGATTTTACTTGTGAAGAGGATAAGGGGTAGATTCAAGGTCCCTTTATCAGTAGGAAGGAGAAACTTAATTCTGCCTAAATCTGAGAAGCCATTAACTAAGCGTCGTGTGGACCACAGAACCTTGGCAAGCAAGAGTCAGCTCACCATTTGGAACTTTTAAAAATACAGTTTCTGGGACAAGATAATAGGGGATAGGTATTACTACTTCACAGGGTAGTTAAAAATATTAAAGAGATAATGTATACGGAAACATCGGGTCTGTAACCTGCAATTTTGAGTAGCTGCTTAATAAATACTAGTTGAGTAAATGCGCAAGATCTGGGAAGAATGAAGCGTTAAGGGAATATATCCTACAAAATAATGCTCTTTCTTTAATTTTTTTCTATGCCAGCCAAGACCTCTCCCTTATAGATTGTTACGAATGACCATGAATACAAGTTCATTTGACTGACTCAAATAACACTTATTACAAGCTTTGTGCGTCTTCTCAATCATTCAAACTATTTTTACTTCCAAAATCTGAAACTGAAGATTCTGAACCCCCTAGCTTAGGATTTGAGGTCACCAAAAGACTCAATTTTACTATCTCCATCTACTGGCAGGGAGGAACTATCCCCAAGCATCTGGACTGGCATAGAAAAGAGGAGAAAAAACATTTAAAAGGTAAGCGGAACATATATTTTATTTACTCTCCATTTTAAACTTTCCTTATACACGCTTGACATAATCTCACGTGATTAAGGTTTATACAATGAACCCTATTAAAGCAGAGAATTTCTTTAGGTGGGATCACATTCTTACCTGATTCTTCGACACGAGCAAGTGTAGACTTGACTGTTTTCCTTTCATAGCGGGAGTCCTCTCACATCCTTGTACTTCTAAATGTCTGTCCACTTGTGCCACTGCTTCAGGGCTGTTTTCATATTCCTAATAATCTGCAAACTGCAGCATGCTTACTGAAACGTCTCTGTTCTCAGTTGTGTATTCTCTGATGTGTTCAAGGGAACGTCCCCTGGCATATTATTTGGCTGTTATGGTGTAGAGAGAGTAGCAGGGTGTTTTTCGAAGTGTAATTGATTATTCTGGTGTTTCTTAAGAGTTTTTTTCCATCCTTCATTGATACTTACTTTCTTTGGCAGAACTTACCGAATAAAAGCTTCTTGTTAATTCCTGAGTAAAAGTCTTAATGCATTTTTTTTATATCAGGGGCTTTTTCTCGGTATGTTGCTTCCCCATCATAAATCTTTTGTTCCGGTTGACTTTTAACAGGATTACAACATTGCAATCAAATTTGAAAGTATGATGACTGCTATAAAATAAATATTTTGACGGTTTGTGTGGCTGTGTAGGAATAGATCTCTGTAAATTTAAATCATGTGTTTTAAGTGATTAGTGTAGTTGTTCTTCAGGCTTCTGTTATGAATATCTTTCTTTAAAAAGCCTGATCTCTACTGGAAAATAAGAGTGAGAGATAGCCACATGTCAAGATAATTAGTATTACTACAGTTGCTGTAATTAAATTAAGTACAATTTGTACTTTTTCTCCTGTTAGTTTTCTCCTGCTTCCCCTCACTCCCTGGGCATGTGTTTCCATAACTTTGTTCCATTTCTTTGGACAATGTTCAATTTCTTTCAGAAGAGGAATGGATGGATTTATAGGAAACATGGGTGGAGAGCTTTCAGCATCAAAATCAGATTTCATGGGCAAGAATTTTCAAGGAAATGCTCTGTTGAGACAGGTCTGTTCCCTTGCTGGGAGGTCACGAATGCAGCTGGTCCATTTGCTGGCTGGGGATTACACTCACGTAAACAGTGCAAATACCATGCAGAAGGATTCTTAATCTTCTTGTGGCATCTGACACCGTCCAATCTGACAGACGTATCCTCAGAGTCTTTCCTGAGATCAGAAGCTAGGGGAGTAGGTATTTGTGAATAATGTTGAAGGAACCAGTGATAAGGAGTGTCAGAGAATCATCCCTCCTCACAAATGAAACTTCCAGTGGACTCTGTAACGTTCAGTTCAGTTCCTGCTTTGAAACTGTATTCAAAATTCAAAATATGTACCTTCTTGACTCTGTCCCATTCTGTGTTTCAGCTCCTCTTTTTAGACTGCTCGACTCTGGATCTTTGGTTTGATTTTAAAACTATTGTCATACAACTAGCTGTTGCTGAAGAATTCTGCTAACGGTTATATTCAGGCCAATTATTCGACATCTTCATGTTTGTGCTTATTTACTCCCTTATAATAGCCCAACTAGATGATAAAATAATATAAGCTGAGATGAAATAGCTTGGCATGATTTGCTATCTCCTGGTCATTATTAAAAAATGCCTTTGCTTTGAGAAATAAAATTTAAGTAATCTATTTCCCCACCAAAATTATGTGTTTTATTGATATTATTAATTTGCGACTTCCACTTCTTTTAAGTCTCCCAGTTGTGTTTTATACACATTCTAACATCACTTTACGATTGAGGACAGTTGCTGGCTGTGGAGGGTGGGGTAGGGAGGTGATGTTTTCCAGCAGGGCAGAATGGTTGGAATATTCATGAGCATAAGTCTGCCTAAACGTGGCCTGTGAAGGGCAGTCACGTCCAGTGTAACTGCTTTTCACTTATTCCTGCTATCTTGATGTGGAATGACTACTGAAACCAAAGGTCCTGCTGCAGATGTAACTTGTAAATCTCAAATGTTGCGTATGGAAAGAGCTGCAAACCCAAACGCTCTCCATTATTGAGAGTGTTTAATTAATAACATTTAAAACATAAGATGGGAGGACACGATTTGTGTAGAAGTGACCAAATTTATTATTTTTCCTATCTTTGGATGTTATTCATAAGAAACTCATAGGCTCATTACCTGTAAATTATATGCATTCATCTTTAATGATAAATATAATTAGGAAGCAGCAAAGTCTCATTTTTCAACACTGATGATGGTTGAATATATTAAGGCTGCAACAGGTTCCTATTTTATTGTTTCCTAGAAATCATTTATTTTGCCTAATTCAGAATTTAACATAAGAGAGAATTTTAAACATACTTTAAAAATTCACTTAAGTCATATACAAATGGCCTTATTTAATGAGTAAGTTTGTACTGATTACTGTTTCATTATTATTTTCCTTGATGCATTTTAAATATCTTCCCATCAGAATGTCACTACTGTATCTAGACATTGTGTGTTCACAAAGAAATAGGTCACTGCTTTCCACATTTGAAATTGCTGGTAAATTCCATCTGAATGTTGTAAATTATATGTCCAGAGCAGATACAATATACTGACAGATCCTGAGTCTCCAAATGGATTAGGTTCTTTATTGGACATACCTTTTCTTAAATAAGCATATTTGTTTGTTTAGAGGTTAAGTAATATGAATTTGCGCTTAATCGTGTGTCATAATATTTCACGTAAATACATTTCGCTGCTTAAAATATTTCAGAGCTCCTGGTATTTAATGTAAACTTTCTACACTGAATAATAGTTTTAATTCAACAGGAGAGTCAATTAAATATTGAAAAAATGAAATCAATAGTGAATCTTTAAAATGAATGTTTCTTTTATTCCTCATTTGTCTCTGTTCTACATTCTGGTTTTAGCCGCCTTGTGGTATGTAAAATAATGCACAATTTAATGCAGAATAAAAACTAATAGCATTGCCTAAACATGTTTCTGTGTAATGGTGTGTGTAACGTGTGTGTATAGAATTATATTCGTTACTAATTGGTGTGCAGTAAAGGCTTTAAGGAGATTCTGTGTTTATGTACTTGGTGATTTATCCTGCAGCGTAAGAGGTAAGAAGATTATTGCCAGTGTGTCTCCCATAATTGAGCCTTCACTGAAAATGTTATGTCATACCCCATTGTATAAAACCCAAATAGGTTATTTTTACCACTACCTTAAGGCTAAAATACCATGCTGTCAAATCATTACCATTTCTATATCTCGTGCCTCAATAGCAGAAGAACTTTATAGATCTTACTTGCCGTGTCCTTTGTAACATTAATCCAGATATTTTCAAGCATGAACAGGGAACACCAGTAATAATCACGCCAGGATAATGGGCCTGAACCATGGCCCATTTTGATTTTGGTCGCATGCGTAAAAATCTTAACTCTTAACTTAAATAATAGTAAAAAGTGATTTGTTTAGTCATGTACCTGAGAAGCCCAGAGATGGGCTGAATTTACTGTGTGGTTTGAGCTGGGATCTGGCTCCACTTTGCTGTACTGCTGTGTGTCTGTCTACTTCTGGGCACTGACTTTTCCATCAGACTGGCTTCTAATATGACAGCTTATTGGCTACAGCAGCTCTGGACATCACTTCTGCGCCCAACATGGTCTAATCCGCAGCTGTTGAGGGAAGAAAAAAAAAAGCCATTGGATTCACTCTGATTGGCCCCTTCGAGCCACCCGTGCATTGAGGGAAATGGACTCGTGTTGATTTTCCAGGAATATTTCTGGGTAGGGTCGACCAGGGCTGCTTCACGGTGCTGGTGGGCAGGGGGACGGATGCTGGGTAGATGCTCATGGGCAAACTTTCCCTCATTGCATTTGGAAGTTTTGCTATGAACTTCTCAACATGGGCCCTCGTTTCTTACCATTGCTCATAGGTAGGTAGGAGGCTTATGGCTGAATTCTTTTGCTTCTTTTTAGATACAAAAAAGAATTCAAACCTCTTTTTAGAGATAGTGCCAAGTCAAAGAAATGGCATAATTTCTACAATGTTATCCTCTTTCCTCCTCTTCAATCAACCTGTAGAAGGGACCAGAGATTTGCATCACTGCCGAAAAATTACTGCTTCTTGCTTCATCAGTTCGATCTTTGTGAAACTGGATTCCTTATACATATTGACCCATTTTGCATTATCTTCCATAGCAATCTTCTATTTACTAACATCAGAAAAACTGGATACCTGATAATAAATTTTCTTTCTCACTGTGTTTGAATTAGGCCGAATATGATGGACAGTTTCTCCTTCACGTACATACTGATTTGTGATTATCAAGGTGGTTAGTTTATACGAGCATCATTTCATATGAACTTCAAAACAGTCTCTGATTATCTCTAGTTTATAAAAAAATAAACCCTGATATCAAGTGTCTTGCCTAAAATAAAAGATTTTTTAAAATTAATTAATTACTCTATTTATTTTTGGCTGCATTGGGTCTTCAGTGTGGCTCGCGGGCTCTAGAGCTCAGACTCAGTAGTTGCGGCGCACAGGCTTAGTTGCTCCGCGGCATGTGGGATCTTCCCGGACCAGGGCTCGAACCCGTGTCCCCTGCATTGGCAGGCGGATTCTTAACCACTGCGCCACCAGGGAAGTCCCAAAATAACAGATTTTTATTATCAACTGATTCATAGTTCAGAGTTAAGATAAAATAATGACAATAATTGTGGCATTCTCTGTGTGGTAAAATTATAAAACACGTTTTATTTTAAAATGATTTAGTATGTTAAGAAAATGGCAAATCTCAGTAATGAGTAATCTGTCACCTTCAGCTGAAATATATATGTAGGTTACAATAGATGAACTTGGAGTAAAATATGAATTAAGGGACTTTAATTGGGGAGGAATGTACATTGTAAAAGCCTCTTATTCTCATATGTATAGTCTCTGGAAACTTATGAATGAAGGATGGAATGTTGAAACTGTTTTATTGCCAAGTTCCAAGATATCAAGTTTCTTTATACTAACAATATGTATTATGTGGTGCCGTGTGCCAGGCACAGAGCTAGACACTGGTTACAGACTTCAAAATCAGTTTTGTCTAGACGATTTTCTACCTCACTAGAAGTTCACAGTGTGGCAGAAAAGAAAGAAACGTCAGCCCACACGTGGTGATTAAAATATGCCGTCCTACACAGAGAACAGATTTGTGGTTGCCAAGGGAGAGGGGGTGGGAGAGGGATGGACTGGGAGTTTGGGATTAGCAGATGAAAACTATTATATAGGAAGGATAAACCACAAGGTCCTACTGTATAGCACAGGGAACTATATCCAGCCTCCTGGGGTTAAACCATAATGGAAAAGAATATAAAAAAGAATGTATATATAGGTATAACTGAATCACTTTGCTGCACAGCAGAAATTAACACAACGTTGTAAATCAACTATACTTCAATAAAATAAATTTTAAAAAATGCAGCCCTAAAGGGATGTACAAAGGGAATTAAGGATTACATTCCATCAAAGGTGACATCTGAAGTGGGTTTTGATAATTGAATATGTATTTACTAGAATACCTAGTCTAGGAATGATACTAAATTACAGTCCTAGAAGTTGTCACATTAAGAGGACAAGGCTTTGTCTTGCTCTGATGTCCCAAGCCCTTGGTACAGCGCATGAAACATAATAGGTTCTCAATATATGATTTTTTTTTCTTTTTTTTTTTAACTTTTGGGGTTTTATTTATTTATTTATTTATTTATTTTATGGCTGTGTTGGGTCTTCGTTTCTGTGCAAGGGCTTCCTCTAGTTGCGGTAAGTGGGGGCCACTCTTCATCGTGGTGCGCGGGCTTCTCACCATCGCGGCCTCTCTTGTTGCGGAGCACAGGCTCCAGACGCGCAGGCTCAGTAGTTGTGGCCCACGGGCCCAGTTGCTCCGCGGCATGTGGGATCTTCCCAGACCAGGGCTCGACCCCGTGTCCCTTGCATTGGCAGGCAGATTCTCAACCAGTGCGCCGCCAGGGAAGCCCTATGATTTTTGACTATTCATTCCCTTGAGGAATAAAATGATTATCTTCTGGAATAAATTCAAGAACTTCAAATGGGCATATTTTAAATAATTGCATTTCTTTTTATGGCTTACTTAATATAGCAATCTCTTCTTTTATTTTTCCTTAGTGAACATTTATTTTTGCAATTTGTAAACAGTTTGAGGTAGACAACACTAACTTTTTTTGATTGTCTTTGTTTTATTTTGCTGTTGTTTTAAAGTATGGGAAACTAGACGGAGCCAATAAGAAAACAAAAACTTGAGTCTCCGTTTTTTTGTATTATTGTATTAAGTAGTATTGTACTTTTGTGTTTAGTCAGAATTTAAATTATTAAGCATGAAAACAAGGTACTTCTATATAGTTTGGAATTTATGGAGAGAGATTTGTTTGCGCTGTGGAGTTCAAGTATACGTTCTCTCTACAGAATCAAGTAAGATTAGGTGAGATTACTCTGGATTTTCTAGGTAAAAAGGGCCAATTTATGGAGCCAGTGAAACTAGCAACAAATACATATACATATGTATGTGTGCATGTATATATATGTTAAATGATTTTAACTAACTTTTGTTAAAAGTGAAATTTGTTAATTAAGAGTTAGTGAGATTGAAAATGGAAATAGCCGTATAAAAAACTAGCAAGATTAAGATAAAGAAGGATTATCACAGGCAAAAAAAAAAAAAAGAAAAAATAGTGAACAGACCAAAGCACAAATAAGACCAGGAGGGATTTGGAAATAGGTGCACCTGACTATTACAGAAATACCTTTTCTAGCGCAATTTGAAGATAACATATATTTGGAAGTAAACGCATCAGAAATCTCATAAGACACCTGTGAAATCTACCAGTTTATGGGGACACATCCCTACGCCCTCCCTATGTGAACAGGAACCGGAATTCTTCAGACCTTAAAGCTAAACCAAAACTGGAGGCCTTTCTTTTTACCTCATTCTTAATCCTCCAGGTCTTTTCTGCTATAGCCAACTTAAAGCATTAGCATGGAGAAGGACATGGATGGTTCCTCTTTCTTTAGGAATTATATCTTGTCCACAGACTTTTTTTTTTTTTAATGTTTATTTATGTGTTTATTTTGGCTGCTCCAGGTCTTAGTTGCGGCGTGCATGTGGGATCTAGTTCCCTGACCAGGGATGGAACCTGGGCCCCCTGCATTGGGAGCGTGGAGTCTTACCCACTGGTCCACCAGGGAAGTCCCTACAAAACTTCTTTTTTGATGTTATCTTTTTAAATAATACAGCTTTTCAAGCATTAAATTTTTTTATTGCTTTTCATGATTCTCTTACTCCTTCCCTCTTTCGTTCTTAATACATATACTTTTAAAGGGGCTAACAGTGTGAAATGCATGGCAAATATTATGAAATTGCTTTGGTTTTACTGTTAACTTATTGAATTCATACAGATGTGTAATGATTCTTCATAACTGAATTGTATGTGAACATACATAGTCAACAGTTTTACAGTATTCACATTATTAATCTCCCTTCTTTTCCTTTTCTGTTGTTATTTCATGTTAGTTTTCAATACTGACCTCAAGGAGGGTTGGGAAGGATAATATGAAATGGTGTTAATTTTAATTTTTAAAATTTAGTGTTTATATATATATTTTCACTTTTCATGCTGTCTTATCTGGATGAACAAGACTTATCTGGATGAACAAGGCTTATTCTTGTTGAGGGTGCATTGCAAGGAGCATGTTGTAAATACGTTAATGATTGCTGACTTACATTTGTTTGATTTCTTCGGTACTTTCTTTGAGTGTACTGTCCATTGTTTAGGAAAAGCAAATGTTCAATAAAGTAGTCATAAAATAGGTACTTGTCTCATCCCTAAAATCCTAGTAAAGTTCTGGGTTTGGAAAGATGATTTTTTAAGCAACTGAACTACGAATGCAAAGTCTTATTTTGGTAGATACTACTCTTTGTTGCTTCTTTTTTTTTTTTTCTTTTCGATTATAGGCCTAGTTGTTTGAGATTTACATGTAACGTTGACAGTCGTGTGCAAATCATATGTATTTGGTGGCAAACCTCACTGCGTTCTGAGATGATTTTGGGGGAGCAGCAATTTAACTTAAAATAATTTAACTTAAAAGGAAATTTACAATTCTTTTACCACAAATAAGGCCTAGATTTTCAGCCTTTAAATTATGCTTAATTATAGTTTAATGGAATTGTGAACTATAAAGGAAAAAATAAAGATGTAAACACAATCTAAGTATATACGTTTTAGCCATGAGCTTTTTTGACTGAAGATATAAAAATAGAATTCAGATCTTTTAGTAGCCATGTAGTTTACGCATATGAAAGTGTAAACACTGTTATATTTGTAAACAGTGCTGTGGATGATATAAGGCACTCTTTTTTTTTTTCTTTTTTGAAACAGAATGGGGCAAATAATAAATTTTAATAAATTTGATTGGAAAAAATTAATTCATTAAAAAAAATATTAGCTGCCAAAATGAGAAGGACTCTTGATATAAGCTACTGCTCTAAAATACCTCTGAAATATGTAGGCTATTGTATTAAAATTTAGATAGTGGGGAAATATCTCATTTTTGAAAGAAATCTTTGAAAACAGACAGTATATTAATTTAATTTTAATAGTAGATTATAATCATTTTCTTTAAAAAATTGTCAGTATAGAGGAGAATTCATCTAACTTGGTAGATCCTTCTGTGTCCTTATGAGATATACTGGTGCTAAATTATGTGCACAGGAGAGGTATTGATTATTTGATATATGTTAATATAACCAATGGCCATATCAAACATTAGCCCCCAATAAGAGGGAACATGCTTTTGCACAGGTTATAATTATAATTATAAATAATAATTATTTAATTTAAACATCCTATGGCACTTAAGGCATATTTACTAATATGATGATATTCCCCGTTATATGCACTGTATATATTCAAAGGAAATTATGTTTGTCTTTATCTTGTCTTAGACAATATAAAATCATACTTAACAGACTCACTGTTGAAACAGCTGAGTTTAAGAGAATGAAAAAGCTGCTTTAAGAACCATAACTACAACTTGTTAAAATTATCTGGGGTGTTTTAACAATAAAACAGGTATTCTTTAACCCTAATCATATTCTCACTAATAAATAACCCTTGACATTGTCTTTTGAATTCAAGAAGTTTCTTAGAGCATATTCTTAAGTTGCATTTTATCAGTGTGAAATATGTATTTTGAGTCACATAAATAGTAAATGAAAAGTTGCTACAATTACTCTAAGTGCCGTTGAAGAACTAAGGGCAAAAAGACATACTTGCAAATCAAATAGCTTTGTGCACAACAGAAGGTGTATGAATTGTCTACTGTTAGGTAAGAAATCACCACAAACCCGCAGTTTTAAACACCCTGTTTGCTCTCAGCTCTGGAGCTCAGAAGTCCAGGCCTGGGAGACTGGGCTTTTGCTCCAAGTTTTTACAAGACTAAAATCAAGGTTATCAGCGAGATTCGATTCCTTTCTGGAGGCTGGTGAAGAGTCTGCCTCCGATTCATCGAGGTCTCTTGAGGTTTCAGGATAAAGCCCCCTCTTTCTCGGTACCTCTCAGCCGCCCACGTCCTGGGCACACAACCTGCTCCCTTTCCAAGGCCACCACACAGAATTCCCCCCGTTGAGTCTCTTTCACACCTGGAATTTCTAAGATCAAGAAGGGCCGGCTTCT
The DNA here is from genome assembly GCF_965194805.1 of Balaenoptera borealis. Taxonomy (NCBI): domain Eukaryota; kingdom Metazoa; phylum Chordata; class Mammalia; order Artiodactyla; family Balaenopteridae; genus Balaenoptera; species Balaenoptera borealis. The sequence continues at coordinate 1,688,477 of NC_138861.1, read as the reverse complement.
GTTAAGGGCTCACCCTATTAGGTTAGGCTCTTCCTATAATGTAACTTCTGGTTAACTCAGAGTTAACTGTGACCATGGGGGTAATACCCCATCCTTGTCACAACTTCCACCCACTCAAGGCAGGGGCTCCTGACGCGTGACGGACATTGGGGGTCGCCTTAGAGTCTGCCTTCCAGAGCGGGAAGCAAGGTCATTGGTGTAAAATCATGGGGAGAACACGTGGAGTTGAAATACTGAGCAGGCAAGCTTGGCACTAAGGAGTCCATTGGTTAAAAAGGAATTAGGATTCACAGATCCACACTACTGCCTATAAAACAGAGAACCAACAAGGACCCACTGTAGAGCACAGGGAACTGTACTCAGTGTCTTGTAATGACCTGTAATGGAAAAGAATCTGAAAAAAGTGGATACATATGTATGTATAACTGAATCACTTTGCTGTACACCTGAAACTAACACAATACTGTAAATCAATTATATTTCAATTTAAAAAAAGGGAAGTAGGGTATGGAAGTGAAAGAATTGAAGAGGAAAAGGCAGAAAACCATAATAGAAAGAAAAAAAAAAGAGAGAAGAAAAATGAAGTTTAGTATAAAATGTCAATGATTTAATAGGCCTTAGACAACTCTGTATTGCACAGTTTGATGGGATGTACCTAAAAGGAGTCAATAAAATGAGAATTTTTTCATATTTCTGCAAGTAACTATGCATATATTGAGATTGGATGTTGGGAAGTGGGCAAATAAAGGAAAAACGGTGCTTATAAAGTAATGATAGTCTTCTCTCTGTGTAATACTGCAAATACAAAGTTCAGTCTTATGAAGCATATCTCTAAATCATGAAAACTAATGAGGTATTGGTATAGGATAATATTGTTGTCCTGATGTTATGAGTTGTCAAAGGTGAACAAAAAAACGTGTCAGGTGTTGTACCATGCGCGTTACTTCATGTGTTCAAGGTGCAGTTTAGGACTTTTACATTGTTTCAGAAATTGAATAAAAGAGTCTTTAAAAGGTTTTGTTTTTGTTTGTTTGTTTGTTTTTTACTGGGATTTAGCAAACTTAATGGATTGGATTTTCATGGCCTGAAAAAGTGTAACTGTCTTACTTCTTAGATTTTCTTTGTGTAGGTAAACAGCTGCTCATTTTCCAAATACCAATGATGTGTTTCCTCTCATTATGAACTCTCAGTTGGGTGGATATAAGAACACTTTTGTCTCTGTGCTACTGTGTGTAAAATAGATAAACAACTGGGGCCTACTGTATAGAACAGGAAACTATATTCAATATCTTGTGATGATCTATAATGGAAAAGAATCTGAAAAAAAAATATATAAGTGAATCATGTTGCTGTACCCCTGAAACACTGTAAGTCAACTATGCTTCAATAAAAAAAAGAACACTTTTGTCTCAACAAATTGTCTCAATTTGCCCGTCCCTTCGTCTCTCCCCCAACAATCTAAGCAAAAGAAAAAGATATTAATAACAATGTATTTTGGCGTTTCACCGTGTAAAAGGTTACCATGCCTAATAAACTTGGAAGCTATTTTATACTTCTCCTCTTCTAAAATTCATGTTAGCCTTTCAAAGTCACTGAGAAGTCCTGCAACATTTCTTATAATTTCATATCTTTATAGACTGCTGTTAGTTCCCTTACAACAAGAAATTGACACCATTGCTTTGACCTCATTTCTTTTTTCTTTTTTCGAGGTCATTTAAGGGTTGAAATCATTTAGTAATTACAGTTCATGGGAAACTTTGGGCTTGTATTGGTTACCTTTTTTCAGAAGTTATTTTGAAACCTATAATTTTTGAAATGTCCGTTCTAAGTGTGTGTCTATGCTTATGTTTTTACTTTCAGGAGTACAAGATCCCCAGCATGAGAGAATTATTACTGTGTCTAGTAATGGAAGTATTCACAGCCCACGGTTTCCTCATACTTATCCAAGAAATATGGTCTTGGTATGGAGATTAGTAGCAGTAGAGGAAAATGTATGGATACAGCTCACATTTGATGAGAGATTTGGGCTTGAAGACCCAGAAGATGACATATGCAAGTAAGTGATCATACTTGAAATTCCAGCAGTGTAACAACTGTTACAGTCTTTCAAGTTGCTTCATTTTGAGGCTGTGATTTAAAATGGCATCTTTTGTTCTCTTATGTTTTTCTGATGATCCAAGAAATGTACAACCTTATTTAAGCTCTGCTTCTATCTACATCTGAAAGTAATTTGAGGTAATATATGGTAAAAAAAATTACATATAGAGTAAAACAATTTATAAAATAAGGAATAGAGAATAAAAAGCCAAGTAAAGGAATGTAGGTTGTGCCAGAGTTACCACTAGTGCCAAAACTTTTACATTTGAGCTTCCTTAGAGCCAAATCAATAAGATAAATAGTAAGCTATAAAAAGAAAGAGAAGTGTCCATGTATACATATTATGCATAGTGTCCAGTATCCATAGGTACACAAATAGATACATACATACATACACCCAGAACTAAGAGGTTTGAATATTTCATTACAAGGAAGAAGTACAGCTCTGAAGGCAGAATTAGACATTTAGGCTAACATTATACTTGGCCAGGTAGAAATTTATCATAATTCTCCTGGAAGCTTTCATGAACCAAAGTCAGCTGGAGTATTTCACCCACGCAAAAGACCACCTACCGTATGTCATACAAATATTACTCTTTAAATCCTATGTGAATATTCTTGTCAAGGTTGGGTGGTCTCATGGAAGATTTTTCACTTCAGTGGCATTTGTATATCATGAAAATATTTTACTTGAGCTTCTTTGTGGGGTTCTTTATTTTCCCTTTGATATACAAGTTAAAAGAGAATTTTCTCTTTATGGTATATTACAGATAAATATTTCAATACAGATAAGATAAACTTTATACTTGCTGTCATCACAGTTTGTATCTTTAACATTTATATATAGTTACATTTTTTTTTTCAAGTTCTTCTTTCTGTGGCTATGCGTTTCAGGTTATTTTTTCCCTTACATCTCTAATTTTAGGCTTTGAGAAGGATAAGTTATTCTAGCTATTTTTGGAGATGGTGTTACTCAACCCTTCATTTTATAGATAAGCAAACAAGCCAGAGAAGTAAAGTAGCTGCCCTAGATCTCATTCATGTTTTATAACTCAACACATACTAAAATCCATTTTTCTAACCCTCGTAGAGAGATGGTTTTTCAGCACGCTGTTCTACACCTCTTGCCTTCTTTTCATATGGACGATTACATAATGTTGTAAAAACTGCAGAGGGTTTAAGGTTTGGCCCTCCTTGCAAAGTAGCAGCTTAACCTATCACAGTTTCGTGGACGCTGATTGCGGACAGGGGGCTCCCGGGTCCGAGACAAAGGACCGGTGACAGCAGTGGCTGTGACAGGAGTTCTGTTCCCACAGGTCAGTGCCAGGAGGGCCACGTGACACCTGCACGCCTGGCTGGACGTGTGACGGGACAGGCAGCGTCCTGTGTGCGTGCGTGTGTGCACGCGTGCGTGTGTGCACGCGTGTGTGTGATGCATGTGAACAGTTAGATCACAGAAGATAAACTATCGTCCAGAATGGCTAGCGTCGCCTGTGGCTCAACTTCACTCACCATGAGACTCGAGGAAAGTGACTCTTCCAGTAGTTCTGAAATCCCTTCTTTTTGTGCTTCCTTGATTTACCTTCCTATTATTCCTGCACATATAATCATTGTCTTAAGTTATTCTCTTTTTCCTCGACCTCCCGATTTTCTCTGTAATTTTACCACATGTACACATCTCCCTGTGAACTAGCCTGTAAAAATTATGTTTTGCCTCTTTTGAAGTATATATCAGTGGGATAATACAACGTGCTTACTCCTGTGACTTGATGCAGTGCGATGTTTTTCGAGTTCACGTGGGTGCAAAGAGCTTGGATCCTTTGCTTTCTGTGACGGACCGAACTCCCTTGTATAAATAGGCAACCTTTCTTATCTTTTCCGCTTTGATGAATGTCTGGCGTATTTCCAGCTCTCCTTGTCCAAAAGTGCAAGAAAACTTTCTTCGAATCTATAGCTAAGATTGGTATTGCTGTCTTAAGAAATTAATATTTTCAACTTCACGAGGTAGAGTTAAATTATTCTTAAAAGTGACCAATTTACAGTTCCACCAACAATATACAAAATTTTGTTTTTCTGCATTCTCCCCAACCTTTTGATTTGGCATTCTTTTAATTCTGGGTGTTAGGGTAAGTGTAGAATTGTACCTTAATGTTAATTCCTATTTGTTTCTTCTTATTACCAGTGAGCTTGAAAATTTTCATATTGTTATTGGCTACTCAGATATCCTTTGCTGTGAAATGCCTGCTCATGTCTTTTGCCCAGTTTTTACTGGGATCTTTGGCTATTTAAACTTTGGTTTCCACATTTAAGTCCTCGATTCATCTGTAATTTATCTTATCGATGTGAGGTTTTTCACTAGGGTATCCCATGGAGTCCTGATGTCATTTATTGAATAGTCACACTTTCTTCCAATGATGTGCAAAGCCAGCTAACTTACAGGTCAGATTTTTGTATCTGATCTGGCCTGTTTCTCGGTTCTCTGTTCTGTTCCTTGGGTTTACTGTGCCCCACTGTGTACCAAACTGCCCCTGTCTCAATTACTGTAGCGTTACAGAAGCTGTGTGGTGGGGAAGTCACCTCGTGTTCCTCTCCTTTTCAAGCATTCTCACCATTTTACTTTTCAATATATGTTTTTACAAATAGGTTACCAAGTTCCTTGAAAACTCCTGTTGTGATTTTTATTGAAATAGCATTGCATGTATAGATCATTCTGGAAAGAATTGCCATCCTTATTGTAATGACCTTCCTGTCCTTGAGAACTTTATGCTTCTCCGATTATTTGGGTCTTCTTTATTGTCTGTACAGTTTTAAACTATTCTTTATAAAGATGTGATGCATCATTATTTAGATTTCTTTCTATGGTCTCTTACTAAAATCCCTTTTTGAAAATTACATTTCTAATTGTATGTTGCTGGTATATAGAAAGGCAATCAACTTTTTAGTATCGATCTTATATCTAGCAAACTCACTAAGCTCTTTATTTTAATAATGGTTCTGGCAATTATTTTGGATTTGTGCAAAAAAAGATATGGTTCATGAAAAAGATTTCTTTCTTCCAGTCAGTTCTTTTTAGTCTTTTCTATTTCTTATTAAGTTGTTGATTGCATGAGGTGGTGTCTCTGACTTCCTGATTTTAGAGTTTGCTTCCTTAAAAAAAAATAAAGTTTAAACTCTGGAATAACTTTAGGTTTACAGAATGTTGCCAAGATGGTACAGTTTCCATATTCCCAGGTTCCTCCCGTGTTACGTCTTCTGTCACCACCACATATTTGTGTAACTAAGACACCAGCATTCATACAATGCCACTCACTGAACTACACGCTTCACTCAGATGCCAGCAGTGCGGTCACTCCGTGTGCTTTTTCTGGTTCAGGATCCTGTCCAGGATGAGCCTTGCATTTAGCCCTCAAGCCTCCTTAGTCTCCTCTGATCTGTGAGTTTCTCTTTTTGGTCTTTCATGGCCTTGACAGTTTTGAAGAGAAGTGGTCAGGCAATTTGTAGAAGAGGCCTCAGTTTAGGTTCTTCAGATGTGTCCTCGTGATTACACTGAGGTTATTGGTTTGAGGGCAGGGTTCCAAATAGGTAAGCTGCTCTTCCCCTCATATGGCGGCAGAGGGTACGTACTACCAACCGCACTCATCACTGATGGTGTTAGCAATAATCACTCAGGTCAGGTGGGCTTCTCCTCGGGTGAGGGTGTACATTTCCCTTCCATATGCTATTATTTGGAGGGATGTGACTAAGTTCAGTCCACGTTCTAGGAGACAGTGATTAAGTTACACCTCCTAGAGGGGGGAATATATACATATACTATTGGGAATTCTTCAGTAAAGAAAATTTGTGCCGTTTCCTTTTCTACCCTCCTTCCCTCCTTCCTTCCTTCCTTCCCTCCTTCCCTCCTTCCCTCCTTCCTTCATTCCTTCCCTCCTTCCTTTGTTCCTTCCCTCCTTCCTCCCTTCCTTCCTTACTTCCTTCCTTCCTTCCCTCCTTCCCTCCTCCCTCCCTTCCCTCCTTCCCTCCTTCCTTCGTTCCTTCCCTCCTTCCTTCCCTCCTTCCTCCCTTCCTTCCTTCCCTCCTTCCCTCCTTCCTTCGTTCCTTCCCTCCTTCCTTCCCTCCTTCCTCCCTTCCTTCCTTCCTTCCTTCCCTCCTTCCCTCCTTCCTTCCTTCCTTCCTCCCTCCCTTCCCTCCTTCCTTCTTTCCTTCCTTCCTTTCTTCCTTCCCTCCTTCCTTCGTTCCTTCCTTCCTTTATTTCTTCAATCATTTGTATCAGTATAGACTCACAGAGATTTATTTTATGCCCTGTGTTATAACGCAGTGCTATTGTTATTTACTTTGTTGTTGAAATCGTTTCATCTTTGGCCACTGGAAGTAAAAGGTTTGCTGTTAACACATCGACATTGAATATGATGATGATGAAGATTTTCTTATATTATTTGAAGTACTTTGTTTTTGTTTTGTTTTTTCTTACTTTTCTAAGAGGCCTTTTTCCCCTTTGGGAGACATTATTTTATTTATATAATTTGGCTTTTAAAAATAAGTTACAGACATAATGACACTTTATACCTCACCATGTATCACCTAAGAACTAGGATATTTCCTTTGTGTTTTGAAAACCAGTATCACCTGCAAGAAATGTAACATTAACATGAAACTGTTACCTGATATATAGTTGATTTTCCAATGTTTCTCATGATCCCAATATGTTATCACTTCATTATTTGCTTTTTTTCATATTATGTTTTAATTCGGGAATCAATCATTGATTGAAGTTGGTTATTGTAACTCTTTTCTTGCCTTTTCTTCACTTTCATGACACTGATATTTGTGAACTATCCAGCCCGTTTGTTCTGAGGAATGTCTCTCAATTTCATTTCTGAGTGTGTCTTCATAATTAAGTCCTGCTGAAAGGTTCTGGCCAGAACGTTCTCCAGGCCATGGGCACCTCAGACCGCTCATGCTGCTCGTTTTTTTATTTATTTGAAGGTCAATTTATTTATTTATTTATTAATAAAATTTATTTATTTATTTATTTACTTATGGCTGCATTGGGCCTTCGCCGCTGCACGTAGGTGCTCCCCAGCCGCAGTGAGCGGGGGGCCACTCCCCACCTCAGCGCGAGGGCCCCTCACCGCAGTGGCCTCTCCCGCCGCAGGCCCAGCAGCTGTGGCCCACGGGCTCTAGAGCACAGGCTCAGCAGTTGTGGCACGTGGGCTCAGTAGTTGTGGCATGTGGGCTCAGTAGTTGTGGTGCATGGGCTCTAGTGCACAGGCTCAGCAGTTGTGGCGAACGGGCTTAGTTGCTCCGTGGCATGTGGGATCTTCCCGGACCAGGGCTCGAACCCGTGTCCCCTGCATCGGCCGGTGGATTCTTAACCACTGCACCACAAGGGAAGTCCCCTGCTCACTTATTACATTTCCACGACACGAATTTGCTTTCTCAATCCAGTGTTCAATGCATCTTGCCAATTTTGATAATGTGGTATTTTTATTTTTGTCCATTTGAGGATTTTTATAACATCGATTGTTTTCTTCTTTTAAGCCACATGGGTCATATAGAAGCATATTGTTCATTTTCTACGTTAAATGCATTTTTTGTTATAGATTTCTAAATTAATTGTATTTTGGATAAAGAATATGGCCCGTTTGTCTGTGATTGTTCAAGATTTAATACTTGGCGTCACTTGCTTCAAGTTTTTCAAGTTTCCAAATGTGCTCTCGTTCCGTTACGGGTGCGGCACTGCACGTATGAACATCATGGCAAGTTTTGTAGCTGTGCTGGTCACAGCATTTGGGTCTTCCCTGATTTTGTTTTCTTCCTGGTGTAACAATTCCTGAGAGATAGGTGTCAAATACTCCTAATAGAGAATACATGTATTTATGAGTTTCACCGTGTAGGACTGTCCACAGTTTCACCTTGTAGGACTGTCCACAGTTTCACCTTGTAGGACTGTCCACTTTTGTGTTTATATGTTTTTAAATTGAGCCCGTTGGTGCAGGCAGGCTCAGAGACCTGATCTTGTTTAATCTTCATTAATGTTTTGTTTTGACTTCAAAGTATATTGTGCCTAATATTGATATAGCTGCGCCAGGTAATTGGGCTGGTTATTTGCCTGGCATTCTTTCCATTTTTTACTTTGAGCTTTCCTGTGTCCTTAGGGGTGTGTGTGTGTGTGTGTGTGTGTGTGTGTGTGTGTGTGTGTGTGTGTGTTTGTTGTCCCTTGTGAGAGGAACATGAGTAACATTAAAAAGAAAAATTCAGTTAAAAATCTTCATGTTACACTTAGGAACTTAATTTAGCACATTGGTTCTGATTATGCCTTTTTTAGATTCAGTGCAACTATTTCATTTTTCTTTTTTTTTTAATTAATTAATTTATTTTCAGCTGCATTGGGTCTTTGTTGCTGCACGTGGGTTTTCTCTAGTTGCGGCTAGCGGGGGCTACTCTTCGCTGTGGCGCGCGGGCTTCTCATTGCCGTGGCTTCTCTTGTTGCAGAGCACGGGCTCTAGGCACAGGGGCTTCAGTAGTTGTGGCACGTAGGCTCAGTAGTTGTGGCTCACGGGCTGTAGAACACAGGCTCAGTAGTTGTGGTGCACGGGCTTTGTTGTTCCGCGGCATGTGGGATCTTCCCGGACCAGGGTTCAAACCCGTGTCCCCTGCATTGGCAGGCAGATTCTTAACCACTGCGCCACCAGAGAAGCCTGCTACTATTTCTTTCATGCATTGCATTTCTACTCATTTTTCTATTTCTTCCTTTCCTTTTTTGCATTCATTGTTTGTCTTCTCATCCTATTTTTCTTTTCTACTAATTTAGAAAGTGTACATCAAGTTCTGTGTTTAAATGGCTACCTTAGAAATGCATACGGGTCTCCATATAGAAAGCTCGTTCATGTTTACCCGCCTTCCCCAATAGAAAGTTACCTGAGAACCTTTGAACTGCCCTGGAATGCTGAATCCCAGCTCTCAGCTCACTGAGCTGAGAAGACAGAGCAGAGTTTTTTGCTCACCGTGGTGACAGGGACGACCACCTTGACAGCTCGAGCAGCGTCTGGGGAGGAAAGGCAAAACCAGACTTTGTTGAGGGTTTGAACTTTGGTTTAAAATGAACTTAAAGACTTAAAATAGTCTTCGGTCTGAGACTGGACTAAGGGTTGGGCAAGAATTAGGACATAATAGTTTAGAACTGGCGGAAGCAAGGCAGGGATTTTCAGGCGTGGGTTCCGCAGCGCTGGATAGTAAACTGCTGATGCTTTGTTAAAGGAGTTGATGGTTCTTTGCAGGAAGTTCCTGTAATTAACAGTAAAGGTGTCAGCCTGGGAAAATAACGAAGACAGTAAAGTAGTCATGTTCTGTTACCATAACCACATAACTGGCTGGTTTCATCCTTCTCGCCCAAGCCGGCTTGGTTCTCACCACAGTTACTCCCATTCCTCATATATGTGAGTTTCTGAGGATTTTAGTTTTGTATTCTTTACCTTCACAAGTAAAACATGTGTCGTTATTGTTTTGTATGATCGATGTTTCTTTAGCCATCCCTACGGGCTTACTTTCGAGGCTAACGATTTCTTCTTGCACTTCAGAATTTTGGGGGTAGGATCATTTTACTTCTTTCAGTATAGTCTTTAAAAGTCTCTTAAGTGAAAGCCTGTGAATAGTAAATACTCAGGTCTTATTTATTTGAACATTTCTCTAGTTCACCTTCATTCTTGGAAGTTGTTCAGACGGGATATAGGATTTTCAGTTGTGTGTTTATGTTTCTCTCAATTCTGTGAAGACGCCGTCCACTGTCTACGGCTGTTGAGAAGTTAGTCGTCAGGTTAACTGCTGACGTATTCCTGTAGTCTCCCATCGAGGGGTACATTTTACAGAGTGACATGTGTGGGCCGCAGGGTTGAGAGGGAAGGATGGAGCTAGGATGCAGCCCCACGCAGCTCCTGGACCACCTGTGGCCCATTAACTGCCCATCCCCACCCCGCCCTCGCACCCACTGGAGGCTCCGCAGGTGCCCGCAGGGCCCAGAGCATAATCACCTCACTGAAATATTGGTTCCTTTTATTGTCTATCCTCCAGAGAATTCTCTTATTTTCCTCACGGTTCAGTATTGCATGAAACACAAAGGTTTTCTTGTACTCATTTGTTCAGCAATTTTTGTTGTAACGTACCAAGAGGAGTTTCTCTGCCTAACTTTGTCCACCATGTGGCTGGAAGCTACACTGTTTCAAGCAAAACCAAGTTCCTCCTGACAAGACTTAGTGTTCTCAAGTTCAAGTTTAAAGTTGATTTTTAAAAATGGCCAGAAGGACTCTTTTCCATGACAAGGCTGGAGAACTTAAATACAGATGTGTCCCCGATAAAATGCATCTTCGGAATTTAAGCTGCCCCAGTGTCAATATTTTCTCAAGTCTGAAACATGGAAGAGTCTAGAAAATGTGATTCACTGTTTTAGCGGCATCTTCAAAAGAGGGCAGACTCGAGTGAGATGTTTGACTTTTACCCCCGTGGCCTTGCTGGCTTCTCAAATTATCTTTTATAAAGAAACAGACAGAGGGAGTTGTGTTTTTATGCTGTGAGGTTGACATTATTACAAAGAGCAAAACAAGTCAGAGGCAAGTTTGGTTTTGTTGCTTTTCCGGCCTGAGAAGATGTGCAGGCAACGTGGTGGAGGGTATTGGTGTGGGACAGGAATGGAAGAATGGGGTGTGTTTGTGTGTGTGTGTGTGTTTGTGTGTGTACACACATTGGTGTAAAAAGGGCTGAAATATGTCTTGTTTTTCAGTGTTCTCTGTGCACGTGTGACTCGTGTGTGACATACGATGTGCTTAAGAGGGCACGTTTTAGTGGAAAAGTCTTAATTTTTTTTTTGTTTGCTCCTCTCTGACATAAATAAATGTACTTATTATATATTATATTTTACAAAGAGAAAGACCATAAATGACAGTGTGTGGAAAAGAATGGACTGTTCAGTAGTGCTTCTGTATAACTGAATCACTTTGCTGTACAGCGGAAATTAACACAACATTGTAAATCAACTCTGCCTCAGTTTAAAAAAATAAAATAGTGCCTCTTTTTCACCAAAACAGCTGAGTTTCTTTTGGAGGACATGCTGTCTCGGTTCCTGCGTGGAAAACGTTGAATGATAGAAATGCTAAATCTGCTAGGCGAAAGCAACACATTTTTTAATACTTGGAATTGAAGATGATCAAAACTGTTAAGTTTTTCTTCCAAATGAAGAAAATCTTTTGGACATGGTCCTCCCTTCCTGCTGTTTATCGTAGAATTAATGTGGCCTTGGTTTTTGCTCGTGTATTTACTGTAAGTCCAGTGGGCACTTGCTGAGCCCCATGGGGGTGCGGGGAGACAGTGGTGAAGAGCAGTGGTCTCTGCCCTCGAGTAACTCAGAGTCTGGTCAGAAGCAGACAAGTAAACAGACAATTAAAATAGAAAGGCCACAGGTCCCAGAAGACGGTAAGTAGAGAGTACAGTTATGACTGTAACTGATTGTGTTTAGATTGCTTTGTTGACCATTTTCTAATTCAGACTATAACTGCGTATCTTACCAGCAACAGCCTATAAATAATTGTTATTAATTTATTGTGGAGAAATGGGGGGGCACAAATTAACCCTCCCACGCACCCTCCCACACAGACCTCAGAAACTCAAATACTCATTTTCTGTGTTTCCCTCTAGTAGATGTAACTTTCAAGTCTAGGATAGATTTCTTATATCAATTTTACAATGACAGTGCAAGCTCTAGGAGATTAAATTTTAAGGAAAAAGTTATTTTGTGGAAAGGAATAAAGATATTTCTTAGTTCTTTTGCCATACAACTGAAAAAAAGACAGTATTATTGAGCTGCTAATGACCTTGGAGACCCATAAGTTCATCCTAAGAATTGATTTTTCAAGCAAAATGTTTTCGTGAGCCCCTTAAAATAGTGAAGGGAAGGATAAGGCGGCATTAGACACTATTTGGCATAAATGATCTTAAATTTTATCCGTGGAATGTCCAAAGGCATCCCGTGAAGCCCCAGCCTGAGTCTGCAGAACTGCGGCTCAGAACATGTAGCTGGGTGTGGGCCTCTCACTCAGCGTTCCAGTTCTGTTCAGGACGGCAAGAAAAGCTTAGGTGAGACAGAAAGCTCAGTGCGTCTTGAAGGTGCCCTGTGGGAGCCTTGCTGTGAGACCAGAGGACTTGTGCCTGGTGTGACAGGTGACAGCATGGCAACTTGCTTCGCGTCCACCTCAACCACTGGCAAGGGGTAGGGGGCCCAGGTGGGCTTGGGGCATTTATTATCCGTCCCCGAGACCTTCCTGAAGGGCCTGTCTGTGCCAGGCATATGCAGGCTGGTTGCCGACACAGGTCACTGGTGTTTTAGGGCAGAAGGGGAGGGAGCACAGGAGGAGGCCGTGAGGGCAAAGGTAGGGTCTCCTCCAGCGCCTGTCACAACTAGGAAGTGATGAGTGATGATTCAGAAGGATGGAGACACAATGCGTGTTCCGCCTCGAAGAATAGTTGAGACGTCAGTACCGACCAGCACCTATCAGGTACTCAGTAAGAGCCAGCTAACATAAAAGGATAGGTGGGTTAGAGGGGGAGAATGTGTGAATGATGATTTCCCCTGGAGCGCGTGATGCCGTCAAGGTGAGGCTGTCCCGGTGGGCAGGGTCCAACCGTGAGCCCCCAGGGATCGATTTGCTCTCCCTTCTTCTGCTCTCGGAAGCTGAGGGTCTTCTTGCAGAAGAGAACATGGACCAGTCTATAGTTTACCAAGAAAATACCTCCAGAAGCCATGCAAAATGGATTGGAGAAGAATTCAAAGGCACTTAGTTGAAGGAATTGTGTTATTTTCAGACACAAAACTCTTCCATGAGAGATTTCCTCAGACCTACCCTTGGCCAATTATTTTCTGCCTGATCTAATAACAGATCTGCCTCTCTTCCGTTCTCCTCCTTCCTTGTTAAAGCTCCGTGTGAGTGGAGGGGCCGCTGAGGGGCGGTGTGCCCATGCACGTGAGCGCAAAGAAGGACAGATACCATATGATGTCACTTATGTGCGGAATTGAACACAAATGGTGCAGATGACCTTATCTACGAAACAGAAACAGACTCAGACACAGAGAACAGACGTATAGTTGCCGGGGAAGGGGGGGAGGGATAAACTGGGAGATTGGGATTGACAGATACACACTGCTATATATAAAACAGATAACTAGTGAGCACAGGGAAGTCTACTCAATACTCCGCAAGAACCTATATGGGAAGAGAATCTAAAAAAAGAGTAGATGTATGTATATCTATAATTGATTCACTTCGCTGTACATCTGAAACTAACACAACATTGTAAATCAATTGTACTCCAATAAATTTTTTTTAAAAAAAGAAAGAACCTCTACAGTGGGATCAATGCTTTGTATTTCAAAGCTACGTTCCCCTTTGCCCCAGGGCATAAGTTTGGGGAGGAACAAAACGACCGATTTCAACATTGCCGACAATAGAAATATTTATATTAAAGACAAACCAGGGAATTGCTTAGAATGTTAAATGGCCCCTCTGTTATAGAGAAGAGATGGCCTTCCTCACTTCTCCACGGGTTAAGCCAGGCCTCCGTGGGCCCAGAGGAGAGCCGCAATACAAACCAGTATTGCGTAGAGTCTGGGGATACTACTGCAATTCTGCTACAGGTGTGCCAGGACAGAAGACATGTCCCTAATAGGTAATGGCTTCGATTGAAAGATAGTGGGATTCATGCAAGAAAGAGTAACTTTAAGATCCTTTTAGCTTCAAGTAACCAACTGAAAAAGGACATGTTTGGATCTGTCCCTGAACATTTCAGGGATGGGCTTCATCCAGGTTTTGAAAGATGCCACCAACTCTGTCTCCTTCTCTGCTTCCATAGACTCGCTTCCTTGTGGTGGACTTCACTCTCAATTTGTCTTCATAAAATCGCAGAGGAAACCAGACAGGTGCCAAGATTTTAGCACTTGCAATCTTCGAAGGAGACAGGAACTCTTCCTGCAAACATTTTTGGAAGAGTTTCTTTTTGTTTTGTAACTTCATTGAAGTATAGTTGGTTTACAATGTTGTGTTAGTTTCTGCTGTACAGCAAAGTGACTCAGTTATATATATATTCTTTTCATGTTCTTTCCCATGATGGTTTATCACAGGGTATTGAATGTAGTTCCCTGTGCTCTACAGCAGGACCTTGTTGTTTATCCATCCTGTATGTATAATGGTTCGCATCTGCTAACCCCAAACTCCCAATCCATCCCTCCCCCTTGGCAACCACACGTCTGCTTGGAAGAGTTTTGACTGGCCTGCTTTGAGCCAAGTATCCATCCCTGGACCAGTTACTATAGGGGGAGCTGGGAGCAGGCGTTACCATGCTTGGCAAGATTTGGGTTCCTTGCCCATCCTGAAGTTAAGTGATGGTTTGTATTGCTGGAGAAATGGTTCCTGAAAGCCAAACTTTCCCTTTCCATCAGAAAGAGGAAGAAGTGCCGATGGTGCAGAAATAACCGTCTCCACTCTTGGTGTCAAGACCCAAAAGGAGTTACGTGCAGCTTTCAAACGTACACTCATTGCTTTCCCCTCCTCCACTTCTGGCCAGAATAAAATTCTATTTAGAGTGAAGGTTTTACTAGAGCCCTTTCCAGCTGCACTTGAGTATAGTGAGCTTGATGGCATAATTTATAGTTTTGTTATCCTTTGACCTCTGTAGCAATTACTTTTGTAACTTTAAAAAAAAAAATCATTCCCAAGAGGGCTTAAAATGAAGGGTAGGGACCTGACCAAGTCTGAGATCAAGGGACTGTGCCCTTGGCTAATGAGATGTTTTGATTTTATGTTTTGAAATGTTCAAAATCAACATTCCAGCAGAGAAGGAATGAATCCCGTAACTCCCGGAACCCGTGCCGGTCTCCCCGTGCTTATCTGTCTCCAGCCCTGTCTGTACCTTTGTCCCCGTCGTATCCCCCCTTTTACCCCCAGCACCTCCCTCTCTTCTTGGCTTTCCTTCCCCCCATCTTCCCCGTTTATTGCCCAGTTATTACTTTCCTGCGGTTATTCAGCAAGATTCTGACTGTTTGCACTCCATGAGGATTCGGGGCATATCTCAGTGCCCTTCTCTGTGCCAAGCCTTTACTTTCAGTTCCTGCCATGTCTTCCCTTGGGGTGATGATGCCACCTCCTGTTTGTCCAACTGGCACAGCGACTTACACGTGGATAACTTCTGCGACCAACGAAACGCCCGTATTCCCAGCTAGCTAGCTAGTTATCCATCTATATAATTTTACCCCCAAAGAAAAACCAAGCAAGAGCAATACAGCACCAATCATTAAGAATCAAAGACTTCTACATATGCAAGTCTTAAATATACTGCACAGGCCTTTCTTTTCTCGGCTTATTCAATATTTTCTGTAGTTGTATCTCCAGTATTAAAGTATTAGTATCTTTTTGCTGTTTGAGCTTTCAAATGGCACACTTTCCTCAATTCCCCTGGCCATGACTCTTGGGGAGCTAGGCTGTGCTCAGCTCTCTTTAGGGTACAGACTACTTTCTAAAGAAGCAGTCTTTAAATAGGCCACCTCCTTTGGCTTTCATAGGACAGGGAGATGCTGACTGAGGTTTTATTTCTAATTCATTCATGGAATTATTTCTAAGTATTATTTGATTTCCCCTCTAAGGTTTTTGCCAGAATGAAAGGATTATTGTTTTGCTATGCAGTTAACAGAGGTTAAATTAAGGTATTTCACAAAACCCTCTGAAGTTAAGCTTAAAAGATTTCATTGTACCTAATTCACATGTGAAGGTAGAAGGTAGAAGTTAAGGACCCCCTTCCCAGCTTCCTTGGCCATGTTGGTTGTGCTTACACCTCTGTTTTCAGCAGAAGGAATGATGTGAATATTACCTCCTGGACCATGAACATGATATGAATAGTACATGGATGTGAGCATTATGATGATATGAATAGTATTGGGTTGGCCAAAAAGTTCTTTCGGGTTTTTGAAAAACCTGAACGAACTTTTTGGCCAACCCAATATATGGATATGAATATCAGAATGATATGAATATTGTATGTATATGAATTTTATAATGATACAAATAGTATAGGTATATGAATATTATGATATGCATAGTGTATGTATATGAATAGTATAATGATATGAATACTGTGTGTTTATGAATAGTATAATGATGTGAATAGTGTATGTGTATGAATATTATAATGATGCGAATAGTATATGGGTATTATAATGATATGAATAGTGTATGAATATTATAATGATATGAATAGTGTATGTATGTGGATAGTATAATGATGTGAATAGTATATGTGTATGAATAGTATAATGATACGAATAGTATATGTATATGAATATTATAATGATACGAATAGTATATGTATATGAATATAAGGATATGAATAGTATATGTATATGAATATAAGGATATGAATAGTATATGTATATGAATATTATAAGGATATGAATAGTATATGGGTATTATAAGGATACGAATAGTATATCGGTATTATAATGATATGAATAGTATATGAATATTATAATGATACAAACAGTATAGGTATATGAATATTATAATGATATGAATAGTGTATGTATATGGATAGTATAATGATGTGAATAGTATATGTATATGAATAATATAATGATACGTATATAATGATAAGTATATAATGATATGTATGTATGTATGTAATAGTGTATGTATATGGATAGTATAATGATATGAATAGTATATGAATATTATAATGATACGAATAGTATATGTATATGAATATAAGGGTATGAATAGTATATGTATATTATAAGGATACGAATAGTATATGTATATGAATATTATAAGGATACGAATAGTATATGGGTGTTATAAGGATATGAATAGTATATGGGTATTATAATGATATGAATAGTATATGAATAGCATAATGATATGAATAGTATATGGGTATTATATGAATAGTATATGGGTATTATATGAATAGTATATGGGTATTATATGAATAGTATATGGGTATTATAATGATATGAATAGTATATGAATAGCATAATGATATGAATAATATATGGGTATTATAATATGAATATTATAAGGATACGAATAGTATATGTGTATGAATATTATCACCATGCAGGTGAGGCAGACTCGCTGTGAGCCCAGTGGACTGATTCCGTGCAGGCAGACCCAACTTTAATCATTCACTGAAACTTACAAAAAGAACGGGGGAAAAGGGATTTTCTGTTGGTATATAGAGGATATCATAAAATCAAGGAGAAAGTTCTTCTACTGGATTACAGTATTTAAAGGAAAATGCTGTGGAGTGGACCTCACCTTAACATTTCATTGAATGAAATCAAGGGAGCCTCACCCTCTAGAGGTAGGGTTTGTGGTAGCTGTGACTTGCCTGCAGATGAGATGCAATCGAATATTGGCGACGATGCATGTTGTATCAGCTGCCACCTGGCTTAAGGACAACTGGGGAGACCTGTGTGTTCATAGATGCCCACTTAGAGGAGGGCCGTGGGCAGGGAGTCCTGCCCCAGGGAGTAGACTCTGGGGACTCTGGCTCAGAGCGTGCGCAGTGTTAGTAATCTTAGGGAGGTGCTTCTTCTTATGTAGATATAGAAAGGTGCCCTTGCCCACAGTAATGTGCGCCTTCTTTAATTTCTGGCCATACAGACAGTCAGGTTCCTGGTGCACAAAGCTGTGTGTTCCTATCCTCTTTTTAAAATCCCGCAGGAGACCGTGAGGGGAGCAGATTCTTCTGCGTGCATCCAGGTGAAGTTCTGAATGCCTTTTTCAGTACACACAGTATTAGGGCGACGAGTTTGGGAAATGGAGAAATTCCATTTGTACTTTGCTCCAGGTACCATACTAATGACTTAGATTTTTTAGTAGGATGAACTGGCCACTTATGTACATGAGAGAATTATGATGAGGGTACTGTTGTGTACATGGAAGAACAATGGCTTGGAATGCCGGACGTGTTTCAGATTCAGCTCTGTCCTTTTCTATTAGCTACATGGTTTTGGTTAAAATACTGAGCCTGTTTTATCATTATATTCTTTAAATAAAATAAAGTAAGGGGATTGGGTCCCAGACGAAGGTTCAAGTCTCTTCCACCACTGAAAGATCTGTGTTTCCTTGGACTATTCACACACATAGGGTCACACTAACATTTGTTTTGCCTTTATAAAGTAATGTTTTATAAAAGTTCTGTGAAAATATTAAAGTATAGGATAATATAACTTTTCTGTTCCTATGGGAACAAAATCCCTTCATATTTCTTTTTTTTTAATAAATTTATTTATTCATTTTATTTTGGCTGCATTGGGTCTTCGTTGTTGCGCACGGGCTTTCTCTAGTTGCAGCAAGTGGGGGCTACTCTTCGTTGTGGTGCGCGGGCTTCTCATTGTGGTGGCTTCTCTTGTTACGGAGCACAGGCCCTAGAGTGTGCAGGCTTCAATTGTTGTGGCACTCAGGCTCAGTAGTTGTGGCTCATGGGCTCTAGAGCTCAGGCTCAGTAGTTGTGGCGCATGGGCTTAGTTGCTCCGCGGCATGTGGGATCTTCCCGGACCAGGGCTCGAACCCATGTCCCCTGCATTGGCAGGTGGATTCTTAGCCACTGCGCCACCAGGGAAGCCCCACTTCGTATTTCTTAAACTGTAGTTTTATATATGAACCTTTGCAGTAATATTGATTCTTTTTTTAAATATACTTGATTTATAATGTTGTATTAGTTTCTGGTGTACAACACAGTGATTCAGTTATATATATATGTATATATGTATATGTATATACACATATATATTCTTTTATAAATATATATAAAATATATATATTCTTTTTCATATTCTTTTCCATTATGGTGTATCACAAGGTATTGAATATAGTTCCCTGTGCTGTACAGTAGGACCTAGTTGTTTATCCATCCTATATATAATAGTTTGCATCCGCTAATCCCAAACTCCTAATTTGTCCCTCTCCCACCCTCCCCTTTGGTAACCGTAAATCTGTTCTCTATGTGTGTGAGTCTGTTTCTGTTTCGTAAATAAGTTCATTTGTATCATATTTTAGATTCCTTTACATTTAATTTAATGGGACAGAAATTTCACTGCCCAGAAATCTCTCAGGGGCTTAGTTGTTTCTGTTGTCATTTTCAAACTCTTAACCATATGACCCAAGCCCATGACAAATCCCTAAATGTAATGGAACCAACAACTCTGGTGAATGCACTGCTGACAGTCGGGTGGTAGTAAAGGACTTATCCATCACGTACAGTACATGTTGAAACCTCATTGCTCAAAGATTTCTCCCCTAAAGTGATTCCTCAATAGCTGTTTCCAGCACTCGGACACATGTCTGAATATACAGTCAACAGTCAAGTAGACCGTGCTCCCTGTCTGCCGAGAGACCCAGATCGTTTCCCCATATGGCAGCTGCCTTAACCCCCGACTCCTTCTCCGCAGAAACCCCGTGCACTGACTTCAATCACCCACTTCTCCACATTCCTATCTGTGGCTCTCCATCTCTGCTCGTCCGTCTGAATAAGCGAGCCAGTTCATAGTATCAAAATATTTGTGTAAATGGAACCAGTCCTAATTCATTGCTTCTGAAATTATTTCATGGGGCTGTGGTAGGCACTGTTTTTGCTGGGGCATCGGGGTTAATCTCGGCAGAAACGAGGCCTGCTCTGTATGTTATCCGAGAGCATTTTGCCCCCCGAAACTCTCTAATCGTAGTTTCCCTACTATTTATCTAGGTTAAGGATGTCCAAAAGCGTGACGGTAAGAGTTCAACATCATTCTCCAAAGTGTGACGCTGCTCTTTTATGCTTAGCAAAATTCAGATTCTTGTTTATATCTCTGAAGAACTTGAATATGAGGAATTTCTTAGGAGACAAAAAGGAACGTTTAAAAAAACAATTCATAGTTTTCCACGCAGCCTGCAAAGAAAGGAAAGAAAGAAAAAGGGAAGGGAAGAAAAAAGGAAGAGAGGGAGGGAGAGAGGAAGATACTCTGTTTGCTGCCGGCTATTTGCAGACTACACTCCTTTTCTGATGCTGTTAGGTTTACGAGGGCCTGGGCAGAGAACCCTAGCAGATGGGAGCTACGTGACAAATAGCACCAGTTACGGAGCGCCTACTGTTTGCAAAGCAAACTAGGTTTGCAAAACAAACTAGGTTAGTTACTCACGCGAGCTCTAATCTTTCAGCAATCCTTCACAGGAGGGATTATCCTTATTTTACAAAAGAGGATACAGGTGAAAGAGGATGTAAAAACTGTCCAAATAGACAGAGCTGGAAAACGGTAAAGACTGTATTCATACCTTTGCTCCAAGTTGAAGCATTATCTAAGAGTAGAATTATCCCTGTCTGTACTAACTGTTGTATCATTTGCTAGGCAAGAAAAACATCATTATGTATCTTTCTTGTTCATCATAAAACTAAATACAAATAACACCTGGTAGCTTAAATCATTAAGTAATAGTCACGATCACATCGACAATGTACTTCCTATCCGGAGATTTTGATAATTAAGTAGTCACAACTACTTTACAACTCATAATTCCATCCCCAGACTGTTTGCTAATAATAGGAATTTATGTTCATCAAATGTTTACAATCGGTGCAAAGTTCCAAGTTCGCTGATGCTCTGGTTTACTCTGCTGCAGTAAGGTGATGTGAGCTTTCCCTCCTGGGACCAGAGATCAATTATGTGCTTAGTGAAGGCCCACTAAGTGTAAGGGACATAGTAGGAGCATTAGCATAATCCCTGCCCTCAGGGAGCATCTAAACTAGCCAGAGATACCAGTGCTTGAAAGACACAAGGTAATGTGAAATTGAATGCTAAATTGTGAAGAATAGAATAAGATTCTCAAAGTGGAGAAGTCTGAACAGAAATGAACAGCCTGAGAAGGTCACAAGCAGGGTGGTTGCCAGGAGATGTCAGAAGCTGGTATTTACCGTCATGAACTCACCACCGGAAGGTGGCCTTTACCTGAGATGATCAAAATTTGGCTTGAATAGCACATTGAACCAGCTTCTGAAGGCCAGGCTTAGGTGAAGCAAACTCCCAAAATATCAACCTGTAAACCAGAGTTAAATGTATTCAGTTTAAATGAAAAATATAATGTCCAAGGCTCTGACTTGGCAGAGAAGCAGATAAGTCACCACTCGTGGTTTTGTGTGTGGTGCTTGTGGCGTGTGCTCCAGTGTGTGTTGTAGGGAAGAGGCCAGTCCTGAAGGTGGGTAAGCCTCACAGCGTGTAGAAGGAGGGGAAGAGAGTATGGATTAGGGTCGGCTCTTAGAATCATCCGGATTATGGTAACCAGGGCCTGAAATCATGGGATTTCAGTACAGAGAGAGGAAATCGGCAACAATATTTTGAAATGAACAAAAATATTTGCACTAACAATTCATGGGCTGGGTTGTGTGTGATAAGGAAGCATTAGTCATAAAGCACTTCATAATTCATTAATCTCCTGTTTAACAGAGCAGGTGGGGAGAGTTAGAAAAACTTAGCTACGGTCCTGCTTGTTACTTCCTTGAAAGAGGTAAACTGTTTAGTCAAAGAGAATGATTGAAATATGCACACTATTATATACAAAATAGATAACCAACAGGGACCTACTGTATAGCACAGGGAACTACACGCAGTTATCTTATAATAACCTATAATGGGAGAGAATGTAAAAAAAAAAATATATATGTATACATGTATGTATAACTGAATCACTTTGCTGTCAATCTGAAACGAACAACATTTTCTTTAACTCGACTATATTTCAATAAAAATTTTAAAAAGAGAGTGATTGATGGTAACAAGAAGCCTTGAGGTTTGAGAATATGTAATTAATACTGCTTTTACAGGCCTTTATTCAGTATAGAAACACTGGTGAGGTTGAGATGTATAAGCATGGGTCCCTACTTGGAGACGATTTGAAAAAGGAACAGCCGGATACCTAGACCATAGAATTCAAAGACAGCAAGTAGCGTAACTAGTATTCAGCTAGTGTGCCAAGGTGTACACAGCAAATCAGAGAGCTCACCGTGGTAATGATTAGCATGTGAGGAAATGAAGGAGGAATAACTTTATAATGAATTTCTAAAAAAAATAGTGTCTAATTTGGGACTTCCCTGGCAGTCCAGTGGTTAGGACTTTGCGTTCTCACTGCTGAGGGCACGGGTTCAGTCCCTGGTCGGGGAGCTAAGATCCCACAAGCCGTGGCATGGCCAAAAAAAAGGTGTTAATTTATTACTCTGAATAAAGTCTAGAGTCCTCATGTTTTAAAAGCCACTTGCAATTATTTTTGAGAAAGTTATGCTTGTATTTAACGTGAATAGGCAGAATTAGAGAAAGAAGAAAAAAATGTTCAAGAGTATAAATGTTAGTTATATAGGAATATTTCAAGACCACATGTGTAATCATGTCTATTTGGTTGCCTACTCTACTTACATTTGTATATAAATATGTATGTTAACATATATTCATGTGTAAACTCATCCATCTGTCCGTCCGTCCATCCATCCATCCATCCCTCCATCCCACTCAACAGTCATTTAGTCCTTGCTATGTATGGACCAAAGACCATGCTAAACATTGGGAATAAAAAGATTATTAGATGGGCCCCTGGCCTTTAGAAAGCATTGAATAGTAAGAAAATAGTAATGTGTGTAGTGTGGACTTCGCTGGGGAAGGTTGCAACATCCTTGCCTGTGGGATTCACAGGAGACGTCTCTGAGAAGATGACATTCAGCTGCAATGTGAAGGGTACACGTCACTGTGCCGAGTGAAACCGTAGAGCTGATACTATTAGTCGTGCAGGACTTAATCGGTCAACTTTTAAAGTGTTGAGTGTGGGATCCATTGTTCTAAAGGATTCCATGCTCAGTATTTTAAAAGCTGCCATCAGGCAGCTTCTGAGTAGATCCAGTGAAGTGTCCTGCCGTATGTGCTTGGAGCCCATGAGTCATAATTGGTGATACAGTGCGTTCTTGACCAGTGACAGGAATATTATCACTGGAGTTGCTGTATTGAAAACTGGGATCATGTTCGCCATCTGGTGAGCTTTGCTGTCTCGCCCAGGTTGAGGTTCAAGATGACTAAAGCCCTGAGTAGCCCACAATTGCTCAGTTGCCCAAAAGCCCACAAGTAGACGGGAAAGTTGTCTGTGTCTCGTCAGATCCCTGAACTGAAGTTTGCGGAGGGCGGGGGCAGGGAAAGGATGTGTGTTGCCTTATCTTTCACTTTCCTGTGTGGTTTGAAGCACTTCGGTTCGCGTGTCAGCCAAATGGAATGAATGGGTCAGTGTTTGTGCCTTGGTGTCAGATAGTAGTTAGAGGCTGGGGACGTGGAGATTAAAAAGAAAAGAAAAGAAAAGAAATGCAGCCCCTGCCTAATAAGAGCTTATATTCTAAGCTTATATCCTGCGCTACTACAGTATTAGAAGGACATTTACATGTGTATTTTTTTTCATGTTTTAAACTCTAGTTTAAATGAAAATATGAACAGCTTTGTAATTGAAACCAGAGTACATAAGTTGCTGCAAGTGGCTCCTGTTAGACTTCAGTTTTGCCTATATGGCACATGATTTGGTACTCTTCTACTTTATTTATATTATTTTCTTGTTTACCTATAAGATTAATAAAATTAAGAAGTGACATTCATGATTGATTCCTGTCATTTTCAGAGAGGACATTGAGGCTGTAGAATAAGTAGGTAGATAAAAATTTCTGAATATATGAATAGAAGTCAGGAGATAATTAAAAAAAAAAAAAAAGCTATTCTACCCCTCTGTCAAGGGGTGAAGAACCTAAGAAAACTGTTAAAAAAAAGCTGAATTTTCTGGTAGCCCAGGAACCTATTAAAGGCTATGGTAAGAGTCCTGGATATCAAAGCCCCTTGAAGGGGTAATTTTAACAGGATGAGGAAAGAAATACAGAGCAAGAGGAAAGTTTTTAAAGTGAGAAGAGGAAAATAAAACAATCCTAGGGCCAAAACAAACCCGGCCCAGGGATATTGCCCAGGAAGGTGGGTTGAGCCAGGTGCACACGAAGCCTAGCATTTCTTATTTCCCTTTTCATGCCACGAAATATGAAGCAATTGCCTTAGCTGGACTTACCAGAGTGGTCAAATCACCTAGCAAAATGCAGTGTTTTCTTTAATATGAAGATTTTTGTTTTGTTTAGTTTCTCAAGAAATGACAGTCCTTTTTCCTTTTTTTTTTTTTTTTTTTTCTTCTGCCTCATTCTGTAGTCAGGTTCCAAGGAAAATATAATCCCATATATCCCATAAATCTTTTGCATTAGAAATAAAAGTGATGATCTTAGAAAAACTCAAAGTGAAGATTGATTCTTTTCAAAATTGCTAAGTAAACTTTAAAAAAAAATTATTCCAGCTTTACCTAATTCAGTTTCTGGATTTCATATATGTATGAAATATATATATGAATAGCTTGATAATGAACATGCTTAAAGTAAATACATACGTACTTAGGGGGTGATATAAAAATCAAAGTGATATGAGTAGAATTTTACCTATTCTACTTATACTCTACATATTTATACCCTAAAGACACACATGCATATATGTGTGTATATGTGTATATGTGTGGGTATATTTACATATGCATGGCGGTATATACACACACAAATATATACCTGTATTCTGTAGAGTGATCACTGAAGACAAAGTAGAAAAAGCAAACAAAATAGCAGTAAAATTCCATTTTTATGACTTGGACAGCACAGGTGAATGAGAAACGAGAAGGTCTAGGAAACTAATAGACCTTTCATTCTATAATAAAAACTTCCATTAATTAAGCATCTTCTCTATGCTGGACCCCATCCTATGGGTACGTCTTGGAGTCACTCCTTGGTGTATGTGAGGAGGGATGAGGGATCATTTCTTTTCAGAAGAGTCAGATGGAGACTATGTCACATGAATTCCAAAATCTGCTTTTGTGTTCCAAAGGATGACCTTTCTTTTTTTTTTTTTAATTTTTATTGGCGTATAGTTGATTTACAATGTTGTGTTAGTTTCTACTGTACGGCAAAGTGAATCAGTTATACGTATACATATATCCACTCTTTTTTAGATTCTTTCCCCATAAGGATGACCTTTTAAGGTGTGATTTGTGCTGCACGGCATGTAAGAAAAAGGATTTTGTGCTGCTAGACAGCTCTGCAGTCTTGGAGCCCTAGGTTTCCAGGTGGACCAGTCGGCACTTGGAAGAGTTTTGTGGAAGTGCCTTGGTTCGGAGGAGGGGAGGGACCTTCACTCCTGGGGGGCTTGGAGCCCCGAACCCCGGGCTGCCTGGTTAGGGAGTGGGCCGTGCACAGCACGGGGCTCCTTGTTGGCACGTTTGCTCAGTGCCTCAGCACCTCCACGACTGTATGTTTTTCTCTGGCTTCATAATACACTGATATTTACAAGTTGGTTTCCATGGATATTGTCTGTAGAAAATGATGATATCCGGTGATTGCAGTGCCACATAGGCCTTGGGAAATAATAAAATAGTCCAGAAAAATGTAGTAGTGGGTGTTTTCTAGTCATATGCTCTGTGTTTAAGCTGCTTTTTTTTTTTTGGACACGACTATACACATTGAAGGAAATGTGATTTGGATCTTAAACCAGAAAAAAAAAAAAAAAGAAAGCTAAGGTTTTTAAAAATGCCTTCTGGACTGTCTAGTTTGGTGCTTCATTTTGCCAAGAGGGACATGATGTCTAGAGCCGGTTAATACTGGGCAGCTATTTCCTTAAAATAAGGAGTTCATGACTCAAGACTGAAGTGCTCTGCACACCTGTTCGTGTTTGTTAAAGTACTACGCTATGGGTCTGTTCTTAGTGATTTTAAAACTTTGAATAATGAGTTATGCTGGATGGCCTGAAATTTTTTTTCAACTCTGAGACTATTTTTTTCAGAGGATATTTTCTCAGAAGTCATTCCATCATGAAGTAAATTTTAATAAATATAAATGCTCAAAATAAGTACCTCGAGTTTAAAAAAAAACACTCACATTCAGGACTATGCCAGAAATTCTCTAGTATCCCAAGAGGAAGAATATTTTTATTTCACTTTGGTGTATTTTAAAACAAACTTATTTTGCCATTTGCACAGACTTTATCACCAAAAGGTAAATTTGTGTATCGCAACAGATGAGCTTTTTAAATCCCTTATGCTGCTAATCAGCCATTTAAATATTTTCTTTTAAAATCAGGCCTGAAGTCATGATAATGCTTTGATAAGCATTGCATGAATCTGGTCCAAATTTTATTATCACACTACTTAAATATTTCTCTCAGCTTTAGATAAACCCGTATCTAGTGCACCTTGGTCTGTCTGTGCAAGTGTAGGGACAATACAGCATAGGTAAAAAATGAACCAACCTAACCAACAGCAATCCTTTGCAAATGTCTTGATTAATGATGTTATGGCCTTTTGTGAATACGTTTAGGCAATGGAATTCAGCTATTCAAAGAATCTGTTCGGTTGGTAGGTAAACAGCATACAGAAGGAGTAGTCCGTAGCGTGCCTTTGGGTGATGGTTAATTGTGGGTTTCCTATGCCTGGATTGGTCTTGACATTGGGTGGACAAGAGTATATCCGTAGGCCTTCGTTCTTCTCTTAAATTTTGAGGCCCTTTAAGTAAGCCTTGACATGGGCATTCCCATTTCAATATTCCTAGTATTCTAAACTCAAGAGTTGGAATGCATTACAGGAAGTCCTTTTTTCCTATATCCACCTACTTCTACAGGCAAATTCTCCTTTATCCTTACCCTATGTATTGAAAGTAGAAGGGAAAACAAACAAGATGATAATCCATGAGAGAAAAACTTTGCTTAAGTCTAAGGAGAATGTTAATTTCATTTCTTCAATTTAGTCCCTCCAGTTTCTTTCTGTACTACAGTGGTTTAGTAGTTGGCACGTGTAGCAAAGGGATATTGTCTATCATTTATATGAATTGTTACTTAATTATGACCAGCTTAATAGTGACTCAGTCAATATATGGTCAATAGACAGTCACACGCCACAAAGCGTCACGCTAGGCAGCCCTAAGTGTTAGTGAGGTTTTATTGTAAGGATAATTACCAGATAGTAATGATGATTAAGAGTGGTCCTCAGAGCAGAGCGGAACCTTGTCTCGCGAGGGAGCTCTGAGTTGACCTGGTAACGAGAGCTGCCTGCATCTCGGCATAGTTTCAGGAACTGCACAATGGTACGAGGTTATGTTTCTGTAACAGTGCGTCCATCACCCACGTAGTAGTTGGCTGAGGGGAGGGGTAATACGTACGTTTCAAGGGCTGGTGAGTCTTGGAAAGGATGCTGAGCGGGTAGGTGGGTGCTTTTCTCACATTAACTCATTTCATTCCCACAACAGCCATCCAGTTGATCCTGTTCCTGTGCCTGTTTTGTAGGATGTAAAATACAGACAGAAAATTTAAGAATTCGGTATTTTCCCACTGCATTCATGAATGTGTCTTCTACTACAGTGAAAGGAGCGACCGGTAATAATAACGAATAGCAAGGCTTGTGTGCTTGTGTTGTTCTAGGCAGGTAGGCTTCGGGAAGAAGGGCCAGGGAGGCTGGTTCTGAGGTCCGCCTCGAGCCAGAAGTAGTGATTCCTGCAGCTTGTGGCCCGATGAGGAGCTCGGGGGTCCGCTCTTTCTCAGAGCGGAGTATTGCATGTGGGATTGTGACGATAGCAGCTACTAAAAAAAAAAAAAAATACCACTTATTGGGCAGTTTACTCCTTAGGCATCGTTCTAATTACTTCATATACGTACATTCTCTCATTGACCCTTCACGACAGCCTTGAGAGGTAATGAATATTATCCTCATTGGAAAGAAGACAATCTAGGGAGGTTCCATTGTGTCCTGTTTCGCTAGAGGCAGTGTCAGGTAACGGCTAAGAGTATGGGCTCTGAAGCCCAGAGCAGGGACCTGCCTCCCCATTACTCCTTCGCTGTATGACTTGTTTTGTTACCTCTTTATACCTGTTTCCCATCTCTAATATGGGTATAATAATAGGAGCTACAGATAGGATTGTGTTTGAAGATTGAATCACTTAGTATTTATAAAGTATCTGCATACAGTATGTACTCCATATTGTTTGCTTTATTATTGTGGTTATTATTTTGCACAGATACTCTAGAAGACTTGGGATTTTGGTAAAAGTTATCGTAAACGCATACCTTTTTGTCGTTCAATAATATTGTTTGCCTTTCTTCACAGAGTGTTTATATTTTATTTGTTACGTTTATTACTACACATTTTTATAGTTCGCTGAAAGACATTTTTCCCTATTCGGTTTCTAACTTTTTCTGTTTTTTTTTTACTGTCATAAAGAAAAACTGTTGATGCTTGTATACTGATCTCACAGTTAGTCACTTTACTAAATTCTATTTTAGTTCCAGGTGGTTTTTAAAAGCCAAAAACTTTGAAATCGTCTTTGATACCTGTTTTTCTCTCACACCCAGACCATCTCCTCTCAGATCTTCAGACTATTCACAGCCTGGAGCCCATTCTTTACCCCTACCTCCCCCCATGCGCAAGCCACCCACCTGGATGATGGCGAAGCTTTTCCAGTCTCTGTGCTTACCCGACTACTGTCTGTTCTTAAGGGATCTGTTATCAACTAAGGATCGTTTTTCTCTTGCTTCTATTACATTTATTTGCTTTCCTCTCTTATTAAGTTAGCTTGAGCTTCCCCCCAAAATGCTGAAAATAGTAGCGAGAATGGCCAATCCTGTCTTTGTTCTAACGTTAATGAGAATGACTTTGATTTTATTTAATGTAACACTTGCAGTTAATTTCTGTTGTGTAATTTTACCATGATTTGAAAGTTTCCTGCTCTTCAGTTAGTTGACTCCGTTTTTATCTAAGTATAATTGACTTTATTATGTTTTTTCAGCATTTATTAATATGAACATATAGTTTTTCTCCTTTGAATATTCTAAAAGGTCATCATTACATTAATCCTCAAGTTCATGATGCAAATCCATATTCTGTCAAGAAGTATGCTTTTAACCCACTAATGAACGATATTTGATTAAATTTTATTTAGAATTTTTGCGTTTCCCTCCATTTATGAGTGAACTCGGTCTTCATTTTACATGTTTGATATTGCCATTTCAAAAAACTTGGACACAGTACTTTTTTTCAGTTATTAGAAATTTTTATTTTTTCCAGCTTTATTGAGATATAATTGACATGTAACATTGTGTAAGTTTAAGATGTACAACCTGTTGATTTGAAACACTTATATATTGCAGTATGATTAGCACTGTGGCATTAGCTAACAGCCCCTTCATACCACGTCATTCTACTTCTTTTTTGTGGTGAGAACATTTAAGATCCATTCTCTTAGCAACTTTCAAGTATATGATACAGTATTGTTAACTATATTCGTAAGATTTAGGCTAGCTTTTGTTATTATTAGTTGAGTGAATATCTGGCCATGTTCCATTTTTTTTACAATTGCTTACATAACATTGAAATTATACATTCCTTTAATATCAAACAGAACTCTTCTATAAATCCCATGCCATTGCGTCTTTTTTTATTGATAAATGTTTGACAGTCTTTTCAGTTTCTTCTAGAGTTATGTCTGTTCACTTTTTCCACTTTTTTAGTCAACCTTTGTAATTTACGTTTTCCTAGTAAGCCATCCATGTCATTTAGCTTTTCAGATTTAATTGGCAATAGTGTTGCCTAAAACATACTTACAGATGTGAAATCCATTTTTATCCATCTTTAAGATTACTTCTTCCTTACTC
Source organism: Balaenoptera borealis (assembly GCF_965194805.1). Classification (NCBI taxonomy): domain Eukaryota; kingdom Metazoa; phylum Chordata; class Mammalia; order Artiodactyla; family Balaenopteridae; genus Balaenoptera; species Balaenoptera borealis. Next base: position 1,658,587 of record NC_138861.1, on the reverse strand, counting down.
CTATGCATGGAAATTCTTGACCCCCTCTCTCTCTCCCCCAACTCCTTTCTGAGAACCAGCTCTTGGTTTTAATTCTGAATCCTAATTTGGTATTTGAATATATCTTTTAGAGTTTTAGTCTTCACTTTTTTTCACTTTATACTCTCTTGGTTTTCTTTTTTTTTTTAAATTTTTCTAGCTTTGTAGATTGAGTTCATGGCTTATATATTTGCAGTATTTTTATTTAGTAATAAGATAATTTAAAACTCTTCACTTCCTACCACGTACAGTAAACATCCCCATTTTTTACACGTAGAACTCTCATATTTTCCTGAGAACTATTCCATCGTATGTTGTCCTCCCTCTGAAGCGTGCTGTTTGGTTTGACTTACGCATTTCCTATGTAGGTTTAAAGTTCTCCATAACGAATTTTGAGTGCCTAAAAGTAAACAGTCCTGAGCCAATTAAAATAAATACCTGTAAATGTATATGCCCAAATTATCAAGTTGACTGATCAATTTATTTGAATGACTGTTAATGGTTCTCCAGCCACTGAACAAGTTCATTTGGCCAATCTGAACAAAGACACATAAATTCTATACTGTTAAGCCTCAGAATAGAGGAAATATAATTAAGTAGGCATATTTTAAATATAATAGGCAGTACGGCTTTGCTCTTGAGAGCATGGGCTTTGGAGTTCAGCTCCCAAAACTGAAGCCTTCGCTCTACACTTAGTTGCTATGTGACCTTGGCTGGGTACTTAGCTTTTCCATATTTTATAATCTGTAAAATGGGCAAAATAACAGTATTAACCTTTTAGGATTTTTGTGAGGATCAAAGGAATGTATAAAGAGCAATGACTATGTGTAACGTGTATAATTTTTAAAAAATTGTTATTGGAGTAGAGTTGCTTTACAGTGTTGTGTTAGCCTCTGCTGTACAGCAAAGTGAATCAGCTATACGTATACATACATCCCCTTTTTTGGATTTTCTTCCCATTTAGGTCACCACAGAGCACTGAGTAGAGCTCCCTTTGCTATACAGTAGGTTCTCCGTAGTGGTCTATTCTATTTATAGTATCAATAGTGTATATATGTCCATCCCAATCTCCCAATTCATTCCCCCACCACCCCGCTTCCCCCCTTGGTATCCATACGTTTGTTCTGTACATCTGCGTCTCTGTTTCTGCTTTGCCAATAAGTTAATCTGTACCATTTTTGTATATTCCACATATAAATGATATCATATGATATTTGTTTTTTTCTTTCTGACTTACTTCACTCTGTGTGACAGTCTCTAGGTCCATCCACGTCTATGCAATTGGCATTATTTTGTTCCTTTTTATGGCTGAATAATATTCCATTGAATGTATGTATCACATCTTCTTTATCCATTCATCTGTCGATGGACACTTAGGTTGCTTCTATGTCCTGGCTATTGTAAATAGTGCTGCAATGAACATTGGGGTGCATGCATCCTTTCGAATTACAGTTTTCTTTGGATATAAGCCCAGTAGTGGGATTGCTGGGTCATATGGTAGCTCTATTTTTAGTGTTTTAAGGAGCCTCCATACTGTTCTCCATAGTGGCTTTATCAATTTGCATTCCCACCAACACGCATAATTATTAAAATTTATTTTCATTATAAGGTAAAGTATGGATGACCATTCTGGTGCCCAAATAGGGATTTAAAACTTTTACTCTGTGTCTGGGTTGTCTTCTGTTAAACCGAAGTGTAAGCCAGCGAGCACTGCTGGATAACTGTCATCTTGTTAAGTTTATTACCTTCCCCAGCAAGCCCAGGCTCCCGTCGACACTTGCAGAATGAGGCCTTCTGAAGATGCATGTCTATTTTTTGGTAGAGTTTCACACCACCCTCGGGTTCGATCATTCTCCGGGTAGATTTAATTGACAGGGTTTTAGTTAGTGTGAACTAGAAACAGCCTGTTTTGCAGGGTTGGTTTATTTTCGTGGAAGGAAGCTGGGTGTCGGACAATTGTGTTTACAAGTGAATTTATTTCTTTGGTTTAGTCCTCAGCAACTCTCCTATCTTCAGTTTTTAAATTCCCATGTGAGAACGAAAATTTTGTCTACAGTACCAGACTTGTTTGTTAAACATAAAAGAACATAAATCCTCCGTGGGTCCCCAGGGGTATGATAGAGAAAGGGAGTGCTCATTATAAACCACTTAGGGCTGTGTGTACTGTATCATGTTTCCGTGAGAAAGTGATGTTTGATTGGCCCCTAAAATAGGTTTAGTAAATCCCTTAAATACTGATGTGAGCAATTGTGCATGTGGGAAATTAATACCTGAGAGTGTGTTACATAGGATTACCGTGTCTCCAGAAAAGTCATCTGGGCATGTGTAGGTTTCTGAATCTGAGGATGATTCTGTTTTGTAATTTCACTTTTATGGGTCAAACATTGCTTGGTTTTATTTTCTCCCGTTCATTTGGCTGAGGCCTGCAGATAATCTTTTATCATTGTTTTCTCTCTTACTTTTCTTCTTGATGTTTTGAGCTGTGTTGTAGTGTGTCAGCCAACCAACTTACGCAATGAGTCCCATATTCCCTACATGGCATTCTATGAGAGAAAAGAAAAATTTCAAAGTATTGGGGAAAATAATTGGATTGAATGCTTTAGTCTTTTTCCAACCACACTCTATAAACAAGTTGGAGGAAAATATGGAATCGAGTGGCAGTGGTTTTTGTTTTGTTTTGTTTCTATTTTGAAGGTTAGGAAGCAGCCATGAGGCATGGTAATATGTCCCAGGTAGATTGTCACTGGGTCTGTTTTAGACAACTTGAATATGATTTAAATATAAGAGTGCTATTTTTAGCAAGAGGATTTACTGTTTGTATTCACAAAATTAATGTGGAATAATTGGATGAAACTTAGCATTATATTATCATAACGACACTGCTTTTGAAAAAAAATCCTAAAATGCCAAATTTACTATGAAACAATTAGTAGTATAACTTAAGTTCTACTTCTGAAAGGCAAAGAACAGAGCACTTTTTAGATGTTCATTTCATTTAACTTCATGGAATGAAAAACTATGTAGGTCTTTAAAACACGATGATAAATTTGTGTATGCACCAGACTTGTATGAGCTTGTGAGAATTAATTACCAGCTATCTAACTGCAAATCCAAAAATTGTTATAAAGATTAGGGTTATGCGGATTGTTTGTTTTTTTATGGCATCAAATTCAGTAGCAAATCTTCATGAAACAAGTAATAATGTACTTGTCACTCTTCTCTTATCTGCAGGACAGTGATTTTTGTCTCAGGATACAAGTTAGATATGGCAAAGTTTAAGACTTATTTGTTCCTTAATACATTAACACTGATAATCTAGATATTTCTGAGTGTGAGTTAAAAGTCCTTTTGTTTTTATTATTTTTTTTTTCTAAATTGTGTGCTGTCGTGAGTTGCTGAATTAAGGCCAGTAAGATCTTTCTTTTTATTTTTATATTTTAATTTTTTTTTAATATTTTTGGCTGCGTTGGGTCTTCATTGCAGTGCACGGGCTTCTCATTGTGGTGGCTTTTCTTGTTGCGGAGCACAGGCTCTAAGCACACGGGCTTCAGTAGTTGTGGCACGCGGGCTCAGTAGTTGTGGCTCGCGGGCTTAGTTGCTCCGCAGCATGTGGGATCTTCCCGGACCACGGCTCAAACCCGTATCCCCTGCATTGGCAGGCAGATTCCTCACCACTGCGCCACAAGGGAAGCCCCTAAAAACACCTTTTAAATACTTACAAAGAGCTTATACATCGGATTAACACATACGGTGTTTCTTTTCTTTTCTTTTTTTTTTGGCCACGCCGGCGGCGTGTGGGATCTTAGTTCCCAGACCAGGGATTGAACCTGCGCCCCCCTGTAGTGGAAGTGTGGAGTCTTAACCACTGGACAGCCAGGGAAGTCCCTGGTGTTTCTTTTTTTAACAGAAATCGAAGGGAAATTATGTATAATAAAATAGTTATGTGAGTTGTTAGTTTTAGGTTCCTTGCAAATGGTATTCTTTTCTCTTGAGACGTTTCTATTAGAAAGATTATAATAGTTATTTTGAAAATGGTCTGGAGGAGGGAATAAGTTAGGAGTTTGGGATTAACATATACACACTACTGTATATAAAAGAGATAACCAACAAGGGCCTGCTGTACAGCACAGGGAACTCTACTCAATATCTTGTAATAACCTATAAGGGAAAAGAATCTGAAAAAGAACATATATATGTTTAACTGGGTCACTTTGCTGTAGACCTGAAACTAACGCAACATTGTAAATCAAATCGACTTCAATTTTTAAAAATTAGAAAATAAAATTTTTTTTAAATGATCTGAAGAAAGTTTTTGACACTCTGTGTTCACCCAACCAGTTGATTGAAAATGACTTCATAACTGCCAGGCCCAGGATGCTTCTTGGCTTTCATCTTCTTTGGTCTTTCTCTGGCAGTGATGGTGGCCCACTTCTGCTTGGGTGGACATTGTCCCTCCCTTTTTCCTTCGTTCTGCGCCATCCTGCTTCCCTGAGGGCTCCTCTTCAGGAGGTTTTTGTTGAAAGGGCTTTCTTTCTGCCCGCACTTGAGATGCCATTTTTTCCTGGCATCCTCACATGTGTTGTGATGCTGGATCTAGGCTACTGCCTCACTGAAGCCTCCTGTCGGAGCCCCATGGTCCGCGAGGGAAGCAAACCCAGATGCCCACGTGGGCAAGTGATGGAAATAAATGAAGATCTGGTTATTAAGGAAAAAAAATAAAGCAGCATAGGAAACAGACAAGGATTTTTAAAAACTGGAAGGAGGATGTCTCATCTCAAGCCCTTTCCACCTGGCCCAGCCTCAGTTTCCGTGAAGGAGTGAAGGCCGTACTGACCTCGTGCAGTAAACACTCTCTGTGCCTGGCACCCAGCTGCTCGGGTGAGGCCATGAGGAGGACGAAGACCCCTCCTCTCCCGCGGCTGACGCCAGTCTGCAGGTCTGAGTAACACAGGGAGTAACACCAGGGCTAATAACATTCAGTACGACCAGATGTTCGCATGTGTTTTAAAAGGGCCTGAAATCCAGATTTTTCTGTGCCATTTGACTTTTTAAAATGTTGATTTACAGACAGGGCAAGACAAATATCATATGATATCACTTATATGTGGAATCTGAAAAAAATAATATAAATGAACATATTTACAAAACAGAAATAGACTCACAGACATAACAAACTTACGGTTACCAAAGGGGAAAGGGGGGGAAGGGGGGATGGTGGGAGGTAAATGAAGAGTTTGGAATTAACAGATACACGGTACTACATAAAAAATACATAGACAGTAAGGACCTACTGTACAGCCCAGGGAACTCTATTCAGTATCTTCTAATGACCTATAATGGAAAAGAATCTGAAAAAATATATATATGTGTATATGTATAACTGAATCACTTTGCTGTACACTTGAAACTAATACAACATTATAAATTAACTATAGTTCAATAAAAAATAATAAGAAAATACAGGTAGCACCTAAAAACTTAATTGATTAATTAAATGTCGACAAATTTTTTTTGTTGTTTTTAATTTATTTATTTATGGCTGTGTTGGGTCTTCGTTTCTGTGCGAGGGCTTTCTCCAGTTGCGGCGAGCGGGGGCCACTCTTCATCGCGGTGCGCGGGCCTCTCACCATCGCGGCCTCTCTTGTTGCGGAGCACAGGCTCCAGACGCGCAGGCTCAGTAGTTGTGGCTCACGGGCCCAGTTGCTCTGCGGCATGTGGGATCCTCCCAGACCAGGGCTCGAACCCGTGTCCCCTGCACTGGCAGGCAGACTCTCAACCACTGCGCCACCAGGGAAGCCCTCGACAAATATTTTAAAGAAGGGTAGAACCTCTTCAAACTGGGCTTACCTATTTAGAACATTGGTCTCCAAACTACTTTTCTAACATCCGACTCTGAAATTTCAAGGCCTTCGTACCTACACGTGTTCTTCCAGCTTGAGCTCCATCCTCTGTTCACAAGGGACACCGCAGGCCCCTGGTTTCCTCTGTTACATCCTCGGGATTCTGCTTCTCGCTAGAATGCATTTCCACTCTCCCCGTCCCCCCCGGTCAGTCAGGACTCACTGGCAGCCCGCATGCTCCTTCGTAAGCGGACCCTCATCTCGCTGTGTCGGGTTTCCCTCGCCTTGCCAGCGTTCCGCACTGCCCCTTTTTCCTAAGCACTCGCATTAGAGCACTCAGCAGTGTTTAATGAACCCTGAGCCCATAGAAGCTATGGTTTCATCTCTGTATCCTGAGAATCTAGCCCAGCACTTTGTGCCAAGACAGTGCTTCACAGATGCTCGTGGGATGACTGACCAGGCCTGAAATCAGCTGTCTGCAAAGTGGTCCTGATGGTAACCCGTATCAGATAGCTTCACCTCCCAAACACAGAACAAGCATACTCTGCGAAAAGCAACTTCGTTCCACCTGTGAACAATCTCGATATAAAAATGACTCTTTGATTTAAAATGCTAGTTATCAACTTTTATACCGCGTAATGTCTGAAATACCCACTCGGTCTGTTTTACCCAAATCCTCCTCTCCCCGCCCCCCTTCCTGGTCCCCCTTCACAGCAAGACTCCTGGGAAGGTCGCACCGGCTGCCTTGTGCATTTATAATTTATCACCCAGGCTAGTCGTGTGATCGAGCAGAAATATGCTCTCCTCTGGTATCTGAGTTTTCTTATTTGTTGCTTTCACACGCGCAGGGTCACATTAAAGTAGGTGCCGGGTGGGAGCGAAGGGGTGCTGGGTAGAGAGGAAGGGCGAACTGTTGAGTGGGAGCTCTGTGCCAGGACGTCTAGGCGCCGCGCGTGTGCTGCCCGCCTTCCCTCTCTTAAAACATCCCACTGAGTCAGGTAGCATTCTCATTTTAAGGACAAGAAAAAGGAGGCTGGAACAGGTTAAGTTACACACCGTAGGAGAGTTCTGGCTACAGCTTGAGGACAAAGATGCATAAGTACAATTGGTTCCTTATGCACTTTGTCCTTTTTCATCAGTTTTTTTCTTCTGCAGATTCTATACTGTACAAAGTATATTAATTTTAGTTGTCTGGTATCTACTGAATTTAGACTTTTTAAAAACTCAACCAGTTATTTTCATCCATGTCAGACCTCCCTTAAGAAAAGTTTGGCAATGTCCTCTTTACTACTGTGAAACGCAATTCATAATAACGATCATCTATTTATATGTGCAGTTGTTTAAAAAATAAATATAATGGCCCACATGCTCTGTAAGGCTGAAATACTGCCAGTAATATATATTAAAATACACATGCACCATTACAAGAAATGGAAAATGAAGTAGTCAGATGTTTGTATCTTTTAAGCAGCAGACTCAGACTAAATGGGTATGTTTTCTGGTTTTCACTGTGATGCAAAGAGTATAAGCAATGTTCCTATTAGTGATTTGATTTTCCAAAGTAGTAGCTGTTGTTCCAAAGTATTAGAAACTTCCTTCGACTTAACATGATAGTTCTATTTCTAGAAAATTTGGCTTAAACTAAATCTGCAAAACATGTTTGTGTTTCTTTGTGACAGTATTATGTTCCAGACTCAGATGGACGATAGCAGAAATGTTGCCTACGTGAGTGTCCAGCGAACTGTTTGAAAGGCCTGGAGGGCGTGGAGCAAACACCCATTTTGGGGACTGTCCCTTGTCGGGTGTCCACGGCCCTTGCCCTCCTCACCAGCCCCCCCACTGAGACGGTGTAAAATGCCTCTACACGCTTCTCACAATTCTCTCAAGGCGCAGCCCTGCTCTCCATGAGTGCCACTGACTGAAACTTTCAAACCCAAGTTAACATTGGTTAGAAAAGTATTAATCACTCATTCCATAGGTTTCAGATACTGTGTGTAGCACAGTGTAAACCAGAAGTATGTAAGAATTGATTCCTTTCTTCAAGGGTTTAACAGCCTAGCTAACAAGACGGATCACTTGCGTAGACGTAGTTAAAAGTATGTGTTTATCAGGAAGAGAAAGATGGCGGTGAGCTGAGAACAGCCAGAAAGGTCTCACAGAGGCAGCGCAGTACAGAGTGGGATTTGGAGGACGTGTCTATAGAAAAAGTGGCTCTAGAAAAGCTTGGAACACAGATGAGGAAAGGGAGCCAAGGAGCCCGACGGGGGTGAAGGAGTGACCGCCGGAAAGTGATGGGCAGTGATCATGGAAATTAAGATTGGAGCAAAACTGTCATATCCAAATGGAGATTAACTTGAATAATTCATGAATGTCAGATATGGCCGCTGTGTACAAAATATTTAAGTTTTGACATGGCTTTTTAAATGAATTTGGAGTTTGTTACCAGTAAAACTGGACGGCTTAGAATAGAAGACTTGTATTTCTTTCATTGGGAATGCATTTTCAGTTGTGTCTCTTCTTTGGAAGACTTTATTCTATTCATGCAGTTAAATTTGGGATGAACTCACAGCTGTGGTCCGCAGGGACTCATTGTCTCCATGCACATGGACTTTGAATTCCTAAAATAACAGACCATGCTTTGATGTCTCTTTTGTCTTGGTCTCTTGCAGGTATGATTTTGTAGAGGTTGAGGAGCCCAGCGATGGAGCCGTATTAGGGCGCTGGTGTGGGTCTGGCACTGTGCCGGGCAAGCAGATTTCTAAAGGCAATCAGATCAGGATACGGTTTGTGTCTGATGAATATTTTCCTTCGGAACCCGGGTTCTGCATCCACTATAACATTGTCATGCCAGTAAGTACCACTTAGAGATGCCCTTATGCATCTGGATCAGTTGTTTGGTCACTTGTTCTTCTCCTTTTAAACAAGAGATTTAGGAAAACCAAGAACCAAAAACCTTTCCTTAGCTTGATTCTTTTTTTTTTTTCGTAAATGTCACTATGGTTACTACTATAACTATAATTTATTCACTGTAGATTATTAGTGTCTCTGTCGCCTTAAAAGTCCACGCTTTTATGTGATGTTTTAATTTTTCCCCCATTAAGGTGTCATCTTTCCTTTCTGTACCCACCAAAAGTTGATTTTTTAGATGTGTCATTTTATCTTTTTTTGGGGGAAAGGTAAACTTATTAACTACTCTTTTCAATTCAGTGTTTTAGTAAAATATATTTTAAAAAGTAGTTATCTCAGTTTTCCTACTTATCTTAATATTTGTCCTGATTAAATAATGTTATGGCCTTTGTACCCCAAAGAGGAAGTTTCGAAATTCTCACAAGGATTTAGGAAATCTATTTTTATTTGTATTGCAATTGTTTATTCCCTTTCTTTTATGTATTATTTCAAACACTTGTATCTATTTGTTGTGCTGCAACAAAAATATTGAAAACCTTCTGGCTGTTTATCACATTCTGCTTATAATGGTAATTCAGAACTATTTATACAAATATGGTGTCACCTAGTATACTTTTCAAATATGATCAGTATCACCATTTAAAAGAATATAAAACTGATATCATTAATGATTTTGACAGATTTAGCAAATCAGTATGCACACTGGGAACATGAAATGGTGTGGGCTACGTGCATTAGTTAACATGTATATTCTAACCAGGTATAAAAATAATGCACCCAGCACACTAACAATTCATGAGGCCAATTAGAAAATATGGGATCAATATTTAACTTTATATATTATTATATAATTAGTATAATTATAATTACAATTAGAATATATATAATTATAATAATTATATATTATGTTAATATATAAATATGAGTAATTATATATTATATCTTAACATATAAATATTATGAATAATTATACATTATTCATATATTATATTATATTTTGTTATATAATAATTTTTAAATATTGTGAATAATTATATATTATTCATATTGTAACGTTAAGCAGGAATTTCCCTTTTTTGATTGCCCAAACTCAATTCCGTGGAATAGTATTTAAGCAACTGACTAAATTATGAAATTTAAGTATTGTTTGAGATACAGCTGAAAAGAAACAACAGAATGTAAACTGAAGTTGGAAAAATGATAATTTATTTATTTATTAACAGAATCATTTACTGTGTACACTTGAAGTTAAGGGAGGTATCTCTAAAATATGCTGTGAATTTATATTGTGAGTCTTGATCAATTTCCTGTTATAGATTATTTGAGATATCTGTATCTCTATTCCATTATGAAATACTTTGCCCAGTATAGATTCTCTACCATGTCCTTTGTTAATTTCCAAAATTTTTCTTAATTTAACTGTTTAACATTTTTTATTTAAATTTAATCAATTTTAATAATTTCACCTAGAAAAGTGTTAATATTAGACAAGGATGAACTTATTTAAAAACCTTTTGATACTGTGACTATTTGTTTGAATGAAGCCACTAAGAATCTGTTTATCACCCTTTCACAGTACCCTGCTTCACAGAATTTATGAGTTTAATATTTGTTTTAAGCCTAAAATGCCCTTGGGAACCATGGCTACACTTTCACAAAGTTATACAGTCCATATTTTCCAGTTTGGATTTAGCACATCTAATGTTCTTAAATATTTAAATATGAAACAATCAAATTTTACTGTAAAACATAATGGTAGGTCTTGCATCATAGCGAAGGTTTGATTTATCCCAAACCTGTGACAAAAGTAAACTTGAAACTGAGAAGCTATTTGTGCAATATTTTAAATGAACTAGTGTCTTCACGTTATATTAACAGCAATCTATTATCATCCCACAGAATAAGACATGAAAGCAAAAACATATATATGCTGACACCAAGTGTTGCCTTCCTCTGATTTTATGATCTCATAGGCTGTCTGGTTGTGTAACCCACGGAGTGGTGTGGAAGAAATAAAATATGTAATGACAAAAACACAGGAAATGTACAGTGCCTCGCTTAGTTCTGGCCCCATTATAGTTTTTCAATAAGTAGTTGAATACTGAGTTGACCACACAACTCAGTCACCCCAGCTTAACTAACAGCTGATTCACTGACACTTGTGTTTCCATATGTATGTGTGTGTCAGATTCCTGAGCCTGGAGATGAGATAAAGACCCATAAGGATCTGCTGTAAGTACCACCCATCCTCTGGACTGGGAAAGACCCTGCCCCCTGGGTTTGACCTGTTACCAGGGATTCACTGTGACTAAGACCAGAAACTGTATCTGGGAGACTTTGGGTGAAGAGGGTATTTCTGTTTGCGTCATCAAAATTAAGTTCAGTACATTTTTAGATCGTTACTGAAATAGTTGGATAAATTGTCAATATGGACTTTGGATTGACACTCTCCTGGGCTCTGTTGAGCGTGTCTTTCTTGGTAACTAACTTCTTGGTGACTAGTTGCCCTGTGATGGCTGACTGGGGAAACAGTTTGCATTATGCTTAGGAAACCATCAGGCTGGGGCCAGAGGAAGCAAGGCAAGAGGACAGTAGGTTCCTGCCTTGCTTAACACGTGTGACCTGGTAATGTTAGTCTTGCCAGATGGCTTTCTGGAGTGATCATTGATACATGAATTGTACTGTCTCACGAGCTTTGACTCTTCAGGGTGTGAGTTTACTTTGACGGCTCACCTGCCATTCCCTCACTTACCCTTTGCCCTGATCCCGTGTAGCCGTGGCTCTCTCCATGCCGCGCACACTCATTCTGCTCTCAACAACTGCCCCGAGTCGGTGAGTGAAAATCAGTGAGAGATTTTGCTCTCTAGCCTCCCGGAGTGTTCTGAGTTATCAGTGTACGTTGCTCAAGGGCACCCCCCTGCCTGACCCTCTCCCCCAGCATCCCTGCCAACAGGGCGTCATCCGTCAGTCTTATCTGTGCACCAGCGAAGGAAAGCCTCAGGGAAGAAAGTTTGCCTTTTGGAGAGGAGGCTTTAAAGTTCTGTGGCACTTGCTCGGGGGCAAGTGCCCCTCCAAGCCCCTGGATCCTCACTCACACTTTATTTTTTTTCTTTTATCCCAGAGATGAACTTCATAATTAACACACCCAGCTCCCCAAAGGCCATGGTCTCCCTGACTGCAAACCCCCTGCTGCACAGTAGGACTGAGGGGCCGCTGGCCCGATGGCTTCTTAATTTTGTAATGATAAGATGCTCCTCAGCCCAGGCCCTGAGTAGACTGTGAACTTCCTGCCTTGAGGTCTGTCGCTGTGCAGCTGTTCAGTGTTACCTCACCTGCCATCGCCCCTGGCGGGGGGGGGATGTGAGCCCCCCATGGAGCTGTCTCACTTACTGTATGTGACAGTAGTGATGATTCATGAACCAGAAAACTGAAGAATCGCAGTAATGACACGACATCCCCTCCTGGTCCTGGTGTATCAGGCTGTACTGCCAAGGATACATTCTTGTCCTCCTTAAAGAAAGAATGGAACTGGAATCTCTTCTTTCTTGTTTTTTTCTTTTTGCTGTTGTTGTTGGGGACTGGAACAGCCCCCCCCCCCCAGGGTAAAGAAATTAGTCCCTACTTATGGCGTCGTACGCATTGATGGGTCTAATCATCCTTACCTGCTTTTTTATAATGATCGGAACGAATATTTTGCATCTATCGATACATAGAAAAAAAATGTTGAGTTTAATCACATTTTTTTCTGGGACAGTTATAGAGAAAGTTTATTTTAATATCCTTTATATTTAACAAATAAGAGAGTGAATTCCGCAGCCGTCTTTGGGAGCTTGAATGAATATTTATTCCAGTCAACCTTTAAGACTCTGTGGTTCTGATTACCATACATCTTAGCAGGAGAGTTTTAATGCATTACTTAAAATTCTCAGAAATAGTTTTTGTTACACGTGTTGCCATTAAAAATTGGGTTCGCCTTTGAAAGATGATTTATCCACTCTTTTTCCCTCCACCAGTGAATGAGAGAGCGTATAGTTAAACAAGGGATCCCTTACTATTTCGAACAAAGTGATGCTGATCTAATATAGTTCATATGTGTTTTATATAGAGATACGCTTTCCTTTGTAATATTATGTTTTCAGTACCATTTTCTTGATTCCCAGGTACCTTAGACTAAGGCATGAATAACATTTATCTTTCCATTTTGCTCTTTTAAGTTGATATTTTAGACTAAGTGTTAGTTTAGAAAAAAAACGTAGCATAGGACGTTTACCTGAAATTAGAGCTAGTTCTTCGTAGCTTTTAAAAAAATAGTACCAGATTGACTACATTAATTAAAACTTAAAGAATTTTCATGCTGTTTTCAAGAATTATTTATGGAAATGTATATTCCCCAATCATGCTCCATTAATACATAATGGAAAAGAAATCCAGGCAAATGGATGCCAAACGATATATATCCAGCTTTCTGATGGGGCATAAGGAGTTAATAATGTCTTTGATTTTTGTTTCCTTTATGCTAGAAGAGGAAAAAAAGGCCTGGTAGATTAGCAGTGAGAGATTGTTTGGGAAGAAATGAAGCAAAACTGAAATAAAACAGTGCAAGCCTGTTTCTGTTTGGCGACCACACACAGTGAGCGCCAGCGCACATTTCAGATCTCTTAGAAAGAAAAGAAAATTTCTTGTTTAATTTTGGAGTCATTTATAATAGAGTATGTGTGTTTCACTCTGGGTACCGTAGCATAAGCACCATCATTTTAAAACGTTAAGAAACCTACAAAGGCTGAAAAATAACATCTTTTCTCATATCAAAAAACGTTGTTAAAAGTGTTTTATTTTTTAAAAAATCTCAGCCTTAATGTAAAATATACTGCGTATTTTTGTCAGGCAGTTAGTTCACAAAACCATACCTATTTTTGAAATAAACTGCACAAATCCAGATCTGATATTTTTAGTGGTTTTATTCTTTATATAGAGAACTCTCCTTCTTGAGTATAATATTACTTGTAATCCGTACTTTTTTAAATGGTTATAAGATTTGAGGATTTTCTTTTTCTCCAAACTGGTTAACATTTTGAAGGGTGATTAAACTACTGTCGCTTTCTTTCAGGATGGTTTTATTGAATATTATATTTTTAAAGAGCTTTAATCTAAGCTTTCTGATCAGAAGTAGTAATAATATTTTCAACAATTTATTTGCTCTCATTTTCAGTTTAATGACTGGATCGGTTTAGATGAAAAGAAATAGATGTTAGCGCTACCGTACCACTTGACTCAGTGTATTTCGATCTTCTTTGTTGCCTGAAAAGGGGAGGGTGCGGGGTTGAATGAACTGAAGGCTCCTTTAATACCCAACAATCCCATGCAGCCCATCTTAAGTTACCTCCACATTTGTTCTATTATTTGTATGATTTTAATGTTTCTTTTTTTAAAAATCCAAAATTATTTTTTTAATCTTTTTACATTTTTGATTGACATACAGTTGATTTACAATGTTGTGTTAATTACTGCTCTACAGCAAAGTGATTCAGTTACACACACATATATATATATATTTTTTTTTTTAATATACTCTTTTCCATTATGGTTTATCACGGAATATTGAATCTAGTTCCCTGTGTTGCTTTTTCAATATGTATAATCGCTGGCACCTGTTGGATAGCACATATTTTTTATTCTTATTAGTAAAATCATCCCCGGAGAGGAAAGCATGAGAGAGAGGGTAAGTATGGCGGCCACTTTGTGACCCCACCGTGTGTTCTCCTGAGCGGCCTTCTTGTGAAGGACGCGTGGGGAGTGAAGGGGCGGCCGTGCCGGAGCCAGGGCTTCCGTGGGGCAGGCTCAGAGGACACTGGAAGCCCGAGGTGCCACTGAGGAATGCATGACTGATCGCCAAAGAGTTATTAATTATGCAGGGTGCAGAGAACAAAGCAACTCAGTGAACATTGGCTCCGGGGCAGAAAGGACGGGGGGTTTCCTTCCCTTCTGGATATGCCAGTAGGTTTATCACCGTTACTGTCTTGTCAAGGAATGTCTTACCAGAAGGCCAGATTTGCTTTTATGTTCAGGTTAGGAAAAATTCCAGCTAACTCTCAAACAAGGCATCAAATTCATTGGTTCACTTTCTTTGGGAAAAGAGCAGGGGGGCTGGAATAAAAATACTCAGAACAATATCCTAACACAGATGCCTTAGGAAAGAAAGTGTCAGAATGTATTCAGGATTTTTAAAAATCGCAAATCTTCGTAACAAACTGCACTGCATTCCTATGTTACTGTATTAAACCGATTTGAACAAGGAAAAAATTAGGTTTAAACCTTTCAGAATAAAATTCTATTTACCTTCAGAGAGAATTAAGAGAAAAATGTGTTCTTAGAATTTTTTCTGTAGCAGAGAATAGAAGTATTTCAAGTATTGTGTGTCTATACTGGAGTCTGAAACACGTTGGAATGATTTGATTTTTATTAAAATATACAATGTACTTGTATATTTATGCAGGGAGTCTTGAGGTGACAGTATTTTCTTGCATCAAAGAAATTATACAATTGCTGCAGAGACTAAACTCTTACTTGCCCAAGAGCTGTTAAATATATTTTTCTACCCACCCTCTACTCCATGGACACAGAGCTCCCTTTCACGTGAAGGGCATGGGCTGTCTTCCATTTCTGCTGATTCTTTTTGTTCCAGTTAATTCCTAGCTATCTAAGAAGGAATTTCACAGATAGAATGATTTGTAGTTGGAAAGAAAAAGGCAGTTGTTACAACTGCGGGAATGGTAAAAGGCAGGCAGATCATTTTAAGTTGATGTGCAAGTGGGCTGTAAATTAGAATTTAGGTGAATTAAAAGTTTGAAGTTTGATTCATATTTTACATCGAAAGCCACAAAGTTTTGGAAGTTTAGGGTTAATACAACAACCTAAACCCAATGGAGAGAACTGCTCTCTAGAAATAAGTTTGTTACAATTTAAAACGATAAAAGAAATAGTTTTTCTTCAATATCCCCATCCATGTTCCTGTTAATTCTTTCAACATTTGTTGAAGAATATGTGATGAGGTATTTTGTTATGGGAGAATTCAGAGGTGTATATGGCATTGCCCTGTGTTTCCGAGAACCTTGCTTGTTCTGGAGAAGAGATACATACTGTATACCTATACAAATACAGTGTGGTCAGTATGTCCTATCATCAGTGGTTTGGAAAGATTTTGAGAAGGAAGAGAGGCGATTGTTGAGAGCAGAGGATGTCGTAACTCTTAGATGAAAGAGAAAAAAACTAAACAAGCAAACAAAAACCCTGGGAGTTACCTAGTATAAATTCGATAACAACTGTATGATAAATACCTCTCAAGAGCTTATTAAAATGTATGTTTTCAGATGTCAGAGATTATGATTCTCTGGTTCTGGAGTGGTTCCCAGTTATCTGTATTTTCATCAAATATGCTTATATATTATGCTCCAAGACGTTCTCGCATTGAATTAGGGGGAAGAAATTTCTCTAAACTATAAACTGAGCAGGATACAGAGAGTTTTACTAAAGATGTTGGGGAAATATTTTTTATATTCAAACTAGGATGAATATTTTATGGAACAGATTGGAGACTCTGCTTTTGTATTTTATAGCTAACATGCCCATGCGTTCTCTATTTTTCAGGACTGCAGAAAAGAGTGGGACTTACTTTTAGATGGATAGATTTCAGATTTTTTTTCAAATTATTCCAATGAGAATTTTATTTTACTTTTTTATGATTTCAGTTTGTAGTACTTGCCTTTATTGTACCGACTTTTCTAAGCTGTAGATCAAAGCCTATCAATTCTGTCAATTGTCAGTGTTTGTTCCCCGTGGAACTAGGATACATGACCACCTGCCATCTTTTCTGGGTCAACACTAGCTTGTCTGGTAATTCACGGGTGGCCAAGGGCCAGCAGGGAGGCACCATTCCGGACAACGTATTCTTCTGTTGTTGGTTGTGATGGGTGTCATGAGACAATGTCAGTAAAACAAGACAGTTCCAGCCATCAAGAAGTGTTCTTTCTTTCTCCTCACTCTGTTTTTTTAACATGTAATTTTAATTTTTGTCAGAGTTACACTTGCACATAGCTTTGAAAGGCGACTCTTTTTCTTAAGCTAGTTACAGACATAGCAGTTGCCCCCTGCTGCCCCCTTCCCCTGCCCCGACTGTTGTCCTTTGGTGGCAGGTACTTCTGGTTCTTTTAACTGATGCTCTTAGAATTGACCTTCAGACCTTCAGGTCAAAGGCTTTTGTCGCTCCTTCTGGCTTCTTTGGTTTTAAGAATCGTCTGTGGACGTCATTGACGTCACGCTCTGGGAGGTGAGACCTTCACTCTTTTTCACCGTCCTGCCTTCACAGGCCCCTTCCCATCCATCCCCCCGTCCTCCGTTAGATCCTAATTATATCAAGATCCAAATGCACCCCGTGCATCCTGGTGGCCACGCCGCCATTTCTCACAGCTGAGCCATGAAGTATGCCGTGACTACATTTCCTTTCCTGCCCTCTGTTTTGTTTTATTCTCCCTGGAGCTGTGTCATTTTGCGCTGTGCTGAGCTTTCTGTATATTTATCACTGATTCATCCCCCAATCATTCCTCAGATTGTGTGAATCTCCTCTCAGTGCACTCAGATGCATTAGGGTTCCTAATCATTTCATCTTTGGGAAGAAACCCCTGCAGAAACAGTCGGTCTCCTTCCCTCTGGGCTGGTTGCCCTTCACCTGCTGCACAGCCATCATCCTTGGGGTCCCCCTCCATCCCCGCCCTGAGCATCCCCTTTGCGGTTGTCTTGAATTAGATCCCTTGTTTGTACCATCGTTTGTCTTCCTCTCTCTTAGTTTACTTCCTTATTTGGGAAGGCAGTAAAACCCCCATGACGTTACTGAGAAAAAGGAGTATCACAGAGAAAGATTTTGTGACCTCGCGTAACTGAAGATGCCTTGATCTAACCCTCAAACTTGAATTCTTAGCGCAGTCTAGAATGTGAGTTGGCCCCTTCGAAGCTGACTGGACATTGTGTGCATGTGATTGGCTTGCTGATTAGGGTGTTTACTGCCATGTGAGTAAAGGCGGGTCAGTCCCCTGAAAAGCCCCCGATTCTCCTCGCCTCTCAGCTGAGGGTGTGATCCTGGCTCCCAGCTCTGCGGACTCAGAGCTGAGAGCCAACAGCGTTAAGTATAAAGGTTTTTATTCCGCCTCCTCCTCACACCACGTTCAGAATAACATCGCTGCCCCCTTCTCTGCTTGGCTTCCCCAGGCCATAAATGCTCAGTTTTATCCTGTTCAGGGTGCAAGTCCGAGCAGGGACTATGTCCCTCTCTGCCCCAGCGGGGAAGTGGTTCTGGGGTGTCTGACGGCTTCACGATCTCCAGCCCGTCCCGCTATGTGCCACCTCCCCGTCGTGACCACGTCCACAGGTACCTGACGCCCCCATGCCAGAGCCTTTGCGTGGTTCTGCTGTGTCAGTCAGGTTGCTTCTCGGCTTTGTCTCCTGCAGGTCCCCCGATGCAAGGACGACACATCCACCTGCGTGTTGCTTTCAGAATGTTACCGCAGTCGGCTCCTTTCCAGTTTTCTTTGGCCTTAACAATTATGCATTTAAAAAATACCTTTAGAACAGAGCTAAAATCACCATCTTTTCATTTTTTTCTTTTATTTATATAGCAATGTCCTTATTAAAGACTAAGGTGTTATTTGCTTAAGAAAATATTCAGAAACTCTGCACGCTATGGAAGACACACTGTGTGCCAGGTGCCATGCCCTGTAACTGGTTTTCAGGAATTGTTACCAAACACAAGTGTTTGGGCCCAATGCACAGTGAGACAAAACAAACCAAAACATTGGTGTTTGGAGCAGAGAAAAGTTTATCGCAGGGCCATGCGAGGAGACGGGTGGCTGGTGCCCAAAAGTCCCCGAACTCCCCCAAGGGCTTCAGCAAAGCATTTTAAAGGCCAGGTCAGGGAGGGGCGTGGTTGGTTGTTGCGGACTTATTGGTGGCGGCATCCTTTGTCCTTGCAGCTGTGCATGTAGGTCAGGTCATGATGTTTCTATAAACCTCCAACAAGATGAATGATATTCTCTGTTCTGCAACTTTTTGTCTCAGATGAATGAAAAGTGTTATGCCCTTAAAGGTCAGAGCCTTGAGAATGGGCTGTCCTGTATATTTCAGGCTGTAGGCAACATTCTTAACTTGTAGCAAAAACAACAAAACACAAAGATTAAAGTGAAAGAAACAGATCCAATATGGAGTCAGATATCTTCTTCCCTATTACAGAATGACTCTCGGTTATCCCCCCAGGCCAGATAAAATAAGCCCACATAGAAGTCACTTTGCATGATTATGCTAATATTACGTTTACCTTTTTAAAGTTGGACAGGCAGAGAGGACTTGTTCAGCTATTTACCTTTTCCTGAACTATGTTTCAGTATTAGTGTCCTGTCTAGTAGTAACCAGTAGGACACCAACCATGATTCATTCTTTTTCTTTTTTTAATTGGAATATAATTGCTTTACAATGTTGTGTTAGTTTCTGCTGTACAATGAAGTGAATCAGCTATATATATACACATATCCCCTCCCTCGTGGACCTCCCTCCCACCATCCCACCCATCTAGGTCACCACAGAGCACCGAGCTGATCTCCCTGTGCTATACAGCAGGTTCCCACTAGCTGTCGATTTTACACATGGTAGTGTACATATGTCAATCCTAATTGCCCAATTCGTCCTAAATAGACATTTCTCCAAAGAACACGTACAGATGGCCAAGAGGCACATGAAAAGGTACTCCACATCACTAATCATTAGAGAAATGCAAATCAAAACTACAATGAGATATCACCTCACACCGGTCAGAATGGCCATCATCAAAAAATCTACAAACAATAAATGCTGGAGAGGGTGTGGAGAAAAGGGAACCCTCTTGCACTGTTGGTGGGAATGTAAACTGATACAGCCATTATGGAGAACAGTGTGGAGGTTCCTTAAAAAACTAAAAATAGAACTACCATGTGACCCAGCAATCCCACTACTGGGCATATACCCTGAGAAAACCGTAATTCAAAAGGACACGTTCATTGCAGCACTATTTACAATAGCCAGGATATGGAAGCAACCTAAGTGTCCAACGAGAGATGAATGGACAAAGAAGACGTGATTCATTCTGAAGACGTGATTCATTCTTTAGACGTGTCAGTTTTAACCAAACAGCTCATAGGACCCATACATTTGAGGAAATGCTATCCTTAAGAAGAGTCTTCAAATATTCACTTATTTGAGTTACGCTGTTAAAGTATTTGAATGCTTCAAACATTAAACCCAGAACTTTAAAGTTCTTACCTATTCCTTTAACTAAGAGGACATACTTGTATTGTTATTTATTTAAGATTACTTTAAAACCACATGAACCTGATTTTATATATCATATAACCTTCAATTTTTACATCCTCTGACAGTCTTAGAACAAAACTAAAGGGTCAGTGTGATTAGTGTTATGTACTTCTGAAGAGGTCGATTTTTTTTTGTTTTTAATTGCAGTATAGTTGATTTACAATGTCGTGCTAGTTTCAGGTGTACAGCGCAGTGATTCAGTTATACGTGTGTGTGTATTCTTTTTCGGATGCTTTTCCCTTATTCTTATAAAATATCAAGTGTAGTTCCCTGTGCAGAAGTTAATTTTTGAAAGTCAAGTATATTTTAAACATATTTTGGAAAGGAGGTTCTCAAGGATGTCATCTTGGAAGAAGTTGAATCAGGCAGAAGAGAATGAACACATGTTGACGGCTTGATGGGCGCTTTTATGTCATTGAATCCCCATACTGTGGTATTACCGCCATTTTACAGATTATGACTCAGAGAAGTGAGGATGTTAAGTAGGGTTTTCCTCACTCTAGTTAAAGCCAGGCTGCTTCTGCGCTGGTTTGGGAAATATATTAGGAAGATCACTGAGGAGGGAAGAGCAAATGTTTTCCTGTTTAAACACCTAAGTTGTATTCCTGCTGATTACGATGTCATGGCTTGTTTAGGAACTTTGAGAAGCTGGTGACCTAAATTAGAATTTGCCAATATTGTAAAAATGATAGTGGTAATCAATATTGAGGGTTATTGTACTTTCTCCACACAGATACCTTTAAAATGCAAGCAAGACATATAAGCTCCTTTAAAAGTCACTTTCAAAGTAAAGGCAATGTTACAAAGAAAAAAGGTGAAAATGCCTATGGAGTTAATAATTTCACTTATCCATCAAATTCAATTGCTATTGAAAAATTACAGTTGCCTGTAAGTACCCTAGCAATCTTTTCAGCTCCAAGGAATTTTTCAGAATTTCATCATGAAGGAAACTTTGAAGGCTAAAATTGATACAAAGAAATAGGAAAATGAAGTTGGAAAACAACCATAACAAGGTGAACGAGACTCCACTGAAAGTCTCCTATGAAGCACCTACTCAGTGAATCCCACTGAAATAAAAAAGACCCAGAGCATTTTTAGTTTGAAATTTTGCAGTTTGTGCACAGTGTCTGAAATATAGCAGACATTTGATAAGATTTTAAATGAATGGAAGAGGAAACGCTCACGTAAGCACTAGTATGCATAGGGAATGCCATTTCGCAGCTGTTTGCGGGGTGGTTACTTGAAGGCCACCAAAGGCCCGGTGAACAGAGAGGAAATTCAGGGACCTAAATGTCTTGGTGTCTTGGCCCCAGAAGAGAGGTCCTGCATCTGGCTAGGTGTTTCCACTTTAGAGAAGTGAGTCCGTTTTTAAATGATAATGGAAAAGAATATGAAGAAGAATGAATATATGTGCATAACTGAATCACTTTGCTGTACAACAGGAATTAACACAACATTGTAAATCAGCTATACTTCAATAAGATAAATTGAAGTACACACTGTACACACCGCTATATTTAAAATGGGACCTACTGTATAGCACGGGGAGCTCTGCTCAATATTCTGTAATCACCTAAATGAGAAAATAATTTGAAAAAGAATAGATACATATATATGTATGACTGAATCACTTTGCTGTACACCTGAAACTAACACAACATTGTTAATCAACTAGACTCCAATATAACATAAAAAGTTTTTTAAAAAGTAAGTCAGCTTTTGTTTTAGTGTGAGTAAAACTAACACTATTTACTTTACTTTAGTGGAAGTAAAACTTCCTCTATTATGGAAATACCTGCCTCGTACCTTTCCCTGTATTTCTCCACTGCAGGTAGTTATTCAGAAGCTGGATTAAGGCTGTCATCTGCCTTAAAATACTATGTGAATTATTTTAAGTACTCCCAAAGCAGGTTTGCTTAAGAAAGCTAAGATGTCTATTAAAAACTTTTCTTTTTTTCCTCTGGAAGAATAATAGAAAAGGCATTGAAGTGGCAATTATCTTAAGACTCTAAAATAAAATCTGAGATAGGAATAGGAAGTAAGCTTGGATAGCTCCAGGTCAGCCTGTGCAAGTGTCTTAATACCGTCTCTGAAATTGTGCTTTTAAATTTCACAGGGTCGCTAAAGAGGAAATGCCTTTTTCCAGAAGAATAACATTCTGATACAGCTTGAAAAAAAAGGCATTTTCCCGCCGGGTATAAGTTAATGAAATAGCATTAAGTATAATTAGTCGTTTTAGGAGAAGACATGTGAAATACACAGAATTGTTCCAGAAACAGAAAGACACTGCATGCCAAAACTTGACTTGCAGTGCTCGAGTGAGGCAATGTGAAAATATATGACACGTCTTTTGGATGAGATTCTTTAGAAGTCATCTCAAACATTCTGACAGAAATATTTTCCTTTCTTTTTGGAAGATGATGAGTGATGCTTTGTGGTATTCTAATCCCATTACTGGTAAAAGTAATACAAAGAACTCCCGAATCCACCCAGGCCTGCAGTGTTTTGTTTTAAAGTCGGGGGGTCCCTTTCAGACCTGGTCTTCTGCAGGGAGCTGACTTTGCCCTGAATTTCATGTTTGCATGCCACTTAGTCACCTCGTGGAACTCCAAAAAAGTTTTGTATTTTGTGACTCGATGTCAAGAAGGGTACGTTTGCCTAAGTCTATAATGGTGATGATACTGATTGAGAATTGTGCGTTCCTACTGGGTATTTAAATTGGTCTCCCCAAATCTTGAGATCATGCTTTTCGTTTATCCTCAGGTGACGTTTTCTCTTCCGATAGAGTTCCTTGTTACATAAAAAGCCTTCACTGTTGCCCCTGGCTTGCCATAAATGGCATAAATGGTGTGGCATCATTCCACGCTGGAGCAGTTTAAGGAAATGTAACTCTTTGAAAGCACCGTCTTGGACCTTCCGTTGGGGCCCTCATGCGTCTGGTTTTCACTTCTTTATATTGTGAGGTGCGGCAATTTAGCTTAAGTAAAAGGGTTCACTCATTTGACTTGAAGGTAAATGGAATCTTGTATTTTAACTGTAATTTTGTATCAAGCTGATTTAAAAAACTCCAGTCTACTGACATGAATAATCGTAGTACGAACCATTTCTGTAACATCTGCTACTGTATTGGATCCTTGATATATGTCATCTCGTTTCTTTTTTTTGGCTGCGCACCATAGCTTGAGGGATCTTAGTTCCCCAACCAGGGAAGGAAGCCAGGCCCCGGCAGTGAAAGCACGGAGTCCTAACCACTGGACCGCCAGGGAATTCCCTCACTTATTCTTTATAATAACTATGGGAAATGATTCCCATTTCAACTGTGAGGAAGCATGCCCAGAAAGAATGCAGCTTGCCTAAGGCTCAGAGCAAATAAACAGGAAAAAATGATAGTCAAACCATGAATTTCAACCATAGTACGTGATATCCCCTAATCAACGTTTGCTCAGTAAGAACTTTTTTAACATTTTATTTTGAGATAATTGTACATTGACATTCATCTGTAAGAAAGGTCCTGTACACCCTTCACCTGGTTTTCCCCAAGGGTGGCTTCGTGCATGACGGTACATGGAACAATGTCACAACTTAGCAAGTGACACTGTTACAGCCCACCGACCTCAAGAAGGAATTTTTGACTGAAAATACACAACACCGTAGTAGGTATTACGTGAAAGTGCTATATGAAAAGACTTTTAGAAATAAAAGCTAAAAGGGCATTTGATTAATAGACAGTTTTAAAAATGGCTCAATCAAGAAAGAGCACATATTTTTGTATCACGAAATGGCTTCAGAACGTCAGCTTCGGTCGTGAGAAGAATTTCTGTTCTGAACTAGGTGATCTTATGATCTTCATCTGAAACTCTGTAGTGTGGTGCAGAACCGTTTTTGCAGCATTGTAGAGTGGAACATCTATCATAGATTAAAGCTTATAAAATCAAAAGTAATACCACAAATCACCCCTCTGGATGTGGGATTCAGAGTGAACGTATGAAACGTAAATAGTCACTATAAATAAATCCATGAATAAGGGTCTGCTGCCTCTGAGACAGAGATTAATGAAGTTTTAGGATGCTGAGAGCTCAAGATATAATCTATAGCTTTAAACTGATGTCAAGATTCAGAACTGATTGCTTTAAAAGCCCTTCATCTCTCCAGAAGAGATTGATGACTTCAGTGCTACTAGGTCTCTTCTCATGCGAAATCTGTATAATGCGGTTCCAACAGGTATGGTATGTGGGAGTATTTACATAGTAAATGTAACTGTACAATAAGTAAAAGTTAAACTATTACGAAAGCAAGATATAGTAACATGTGATATTTTCCAGGTATTTTTAAATTTTAGAATTCTGTGGAATGCAGCTCCTGAATGCACTGGGGGCTCGTCCATTAGTTGAGCTCAGAAGGAGAGTCCTAACAATGATACATATATTCTGTAAGCATTTAATTTTCTAAATTTTTAAAAATTTATTTTATTGAAGTATAGTTGATTTACAATGTTCTGTTAATTTCTGGTGTACAGCAAAGTAATTCAGTTATACATATAGATATGTAGATATAGATATATAACTTCTTCATATTCTTTTTCCTATTCTTTTCCATGACGGTTTATCACAGGACATTGAATATAGTTCCCTGTGCTATACAGTAGGACCTTGCTGTTTATCCTGTAAGCATTTAATTTTAATTTCACTACTTTTTATTTAAGCCAAGACCTTTTATTTAAGTAGGGATATGCTACTTGGAAACTTGTTGTATTTCTTTCAAAAATCATAGCTGTAATGCCTTAATATTGACTTTCAGTTTGTATGTCTTTAAGTAAAAAATGAGAAGTCAAAGGTAGCTTTCAATGCAATCTAAGTGCAGAATTCCACTAAGCTGTTGTGTGGTTTTTCCCTCCTAAATGTTCGTTTTCTCTCTCATACCTACTTGAATAGCAACTTTGTATAGTAACTCATTTTGGATGGAATCCTTCCCAATTACCTAAGTTTGCAAAGAGACAACTGCTCTGTTTGATTGGGTTACATAATATTTAAATAAGGAGCATTACAGTAACAGGTACTACTGATAGAAGTAGTTTGGGGAACAATACAGCTGTCTCTTGGTAGGTGTAGAATCCAACTGGAAAGAGCAGAAAGGATGCCAGGAGCGTTCATTTAGTTGTGGACGTCATCGGTCGGCGTGCTTTGCGTGACAGGAAAGCTACCTAAACCAGGAGGCCAGTTGAGTGAAGGTCAGTTACGATAAGGACTCTCATCCTTTGTTCAGTTTGGATATTGACACTGCCTGATAGCGTGTCATTGGGAAATTGTAAAGTAAATGAGTGTGGCCAGTAGAAATGTAGGTGGTAACTGTGTCTTCGTATGGCTGTCAGAGTGGGAACAACACGCCTGGCACAAATTAGACATTTAACGCATTTTTATTCTCTTCCGTAATTTTTCCTGTGATTTAGCTTTGCTGTTTTTCAAGCTGCAGAGAAGAGCATGGCATCTGGAAGTTACTTAGTTTGAAGGAGTGAGTTTCCGACTAGTGAGATATCCTCTATAGAGAACTCCCGACGAAGATTTAGGAAGAGATGTTTTTATCTTACTGAAAACGTAAAAGAGCTTATGAAAAATATTAGATATTTACCAAAGTAAAGGGGGATCAGGCTTTCCTTTTCCTCCCTCCCTCTTTCCTTCCTTTTTCTTTCTTACTGTCTTTTTCTTTCCTTCTTTTTCTTTCTTTCTTTCCTTCCTTCCTTCCTTCTTTTTCTTTCTTTCTTTCTTTCTTTCTTTCTTTCTTTCTTTCTTTCTTTCTTTCCTTCCTTCCTTCTTTCTTTCTTTCTTTCTCTCTCTCTTTCTTCCTTCCTTCCTTTCTTTTCCTTCCTTCCTTTCTTTCTTTCTTTCTTTCTTTCTTTCTTTCTTTCTTTCTTTCTTTCTTTCTTTCTCTCTTTCTCTCTTTCCCTCTTTCTCTCTTTCTTTCCTCTTCCTAAATGCTCCTTATCCTAAACAACTGCTTGACTTTTGTTATTTTCAAAGTTAGTATTTCAGAATTTTGTCTATACTTTCTCACCCTTTCCTCACTTGGGAAAATGCCATTTTGTTGTTGTTGTTGTTGTTTCGTTTTGTTTTTCAACTCTTCTGTAAGTTAACCCGACTTTTTGGCCTTCCATTTCTTTTTTTTAAAGAATGCTAGTTAAATGTACTAAATCAGTTTCACAACCCACTAAACACGTCACAACTTGAGTTGGAGAAATCTGGCCTCGATTGTAAAAGATGCATCATTTGTAGATGGAAGAGTAGGGCTTTGGACCATTTTACTCACTTTCCTGGGAAAGTACCATATTATGCTAAAATATGTAAGAATTCATTCTTAAAATCCCCAAAATTGATGTTAAAGAACGCTTTCCATGATCCCCTGCAAAACGTACCATGGATTTTGGGAAACGGAGACTCAAGGTCTTTCATCAGTGTTGACCCGTTGAAAAGTTACTCCTTTGGGAGATTGTGCTTGATGGTGACTTCTCAGAATTGTACTGACACCTGAGTGACGATAGGAACTATGGATTGAATGCCTGCCTGTAGTCTACGGTATTTAAATGCACAGCGTGTTTGCGACGATGCACTATTGGTTTAGTTTGCTTCCGCGCTTGGCTTTTGAAGAGCTCATCCATCTTCAAGTGCAGGAATTTAGGGTTCACTTAGCAGTTTCTGAATCAGCAGTCTGGGGCCCACCTGCCCCCTGCGACTGTTTGGTGCCGACGGGAAGGACATGGCTTCTTGCACATGCTGCAGTTCTCTGTGAGTTTTCAGTGACACCAGAGCAGAGGCTGGAGCTGGGATGGGAAGCTGTCTCAGGGCCGACTCATGAAGATGGGGCTTGAATTAGTTCTCTGTGCTGTCCACGGTCCAACTGGAAACGCAGATGAAAGGTTTTGGAAAGCACCGTTTTTCATGGTTTAGACAGGTCTCTGGGCTTCCTGAGCTGTGCACATGACATGAAATGGGGCCTTTCATGGTATTTACTCTCTGTGTATTAATGACACTTCTGCTTGAAGATAAAGCGCTTTTGGTAAAAATAACTTGTCACTCAGTTGAGACATTTTGCTTGGAAGATGCTTTAGTTTCAAAATATTTCTCTGCTCATGTGTGCTCTTCTGTTTCCCTGCTCATCTGAGTTTTTCTAATTTTGATGTGTTGGTTTTTGTTTTTAAATCTTCTGCTCTGTGGTTTTTACCTTTGTCTTGCATCTGTGTAAGGTGACTGTTACTAACATCTTTTATTACTTTTAGAACAATGTCTTATGTAATGCTAAATAATTAAAGCAAAATATTTTGCATGGAGTATGACTTTTAGGTCTTAATTCAATTCCAAATTGTCTCAAGCATCCCACAACATTGCCATTTTATTCTTACTCTGAGTAAGTTGTATTCCTAACAATGGTGTTTTTCTTTATATATTTGGATTATGGCTCCAATGAAATCTGTATTTTTTCAATCTTTTATCCATATCTAAATCATACAGATATTAATATTTACTGAATCATTTTCCTATCAATGCTCTACTTTTGAGAACATTAAAAATTTCAGTCTCTTGTCACATTTGTTTTAAGTATGGGCAAAGATGCTAGACTTTTTTTCTTGACCCTTGGGATTGAGAGGAAATATTTACAGATGTTAACCATGGTGAAACTGCTTTTCACATACCCCTTTTGATCTCTATGAATAATAAACGGGAGGGTTTCATTAGGCGTATCAAAGTTTCCAGGCCTTCCTAGAATAGATTTGAAAGTTGATGGCCAAATGGAGATTAGGCTTTCAGGCCCAAGACAGACAGGGTATTACATTGTTGCTACCGTAGCTATATGTACCACGTAGTGAATGCACATTTTTAATATGTTTTAAGACTTGCCTTTGTATTACATCTGTGTAAAGTTACTGCTACTAACATACTTTACTACTTTTAGAACAATTCTGTTGGGCATTACATAATAGTTAATAATTAAAGCTAAATAATTAATACGTAAACCTTTGTTTTTAAGATTTATTTAACTGCTATAAAATCTTTGTTGGCACTGCTTTGTATTTAATGGATTTTCCCCCAGTCAACATGTGAGTCAATTCTTTAGAACTCAAGCCTTATTTTAACTAACCCTTACTTATTAGGTCATTTTGTTTCGTTTTTCACATTATTTCCTGTTTTGCTTTTTGCTTTCCTAAAGCTGTTGTTACTATACTCTTGATAAAAAAGAAAATTCATTTTCGAGGCCTCTTGGCTTGGATGTTTTAAAGGCACGTCAAACTCAATGTGGTCATTTTTAAATTTCAAAGTTCCTTATAAATGTTTTGTTGATCTAAAACAAATAGATTTTTTCTTCCTGTGGGGCTAGGCTAGTTGTAGGGCATGAGACTTCCTTAGTTCTGCAGCAAAAATGGATGTATTTGGGATGACCAAAGAATTGCAACTGGGGTTCTGCAACCTTGGCAAGGCACACGCAGGTCCCTGCACAGCAAGGAGAGTAGACCTCTTTTAAAGAGGGGACAGGAAGCTGGGAGGGCTGTAGTAAGCCCAGAGACCATTGGACGAGCCGAGAGTTCCGAAGTGTCTTGGCTTTTCATTGGCTGAGCTCTTGCCAGGCGAGCCGGGGAGTCCTCTTCTTTTTGCTGGGCTAGGCTAGTCATAGGGCATGAGACTTCCTTCTTCCGGCCTTGTGACTCGATTTTAATTGAGGTTTCTTTTTTTTTTTTTTTAACATCTTTATTGGAGTATAATTGCTTTACAACAGTGTGTTAGTTTCTGTTTTATAACAAAGTGAATCAGTTATACATATACATATGTTCCCATATCTCTTCCCTCTTGCATCTCTCTTCCTCCCACCCTCCCTATCCCACCTCTCTAGGTGGTCACAAAGCACCGAGCTGATCTCCCTGTGCTATGCGGTTGCTTCCCACTAGCTATCTATTTTACGTTTGGTAGTGTATATATGTCCATGCCACTCTCTCACTTTGTCACAGCTTACCCTTCCCCCTCCCCATGTCCTCAAGTCCATTCTCTAGTAGGTCTGTGTCTTTATTCCCATCTTGCCACTAGGGTCTTCATGACCTTTTTTTTTTTTCCTTAGAGTCCATATATGTGTGTTAGCATACTGTATTTGTTTTTCTCTTTCTGACTTACTTCACTCTGTATGACAGACTCTAACTCCATCCACCTCACTACAAATAATTCCATTTCGTTTCTTTTTATGGCTCAGTAATATTCCATTGTATATATGTGCCACATCTTCTTTATCCATTCATCCGATGATGGACACTTAGGTTGCTTCCATGTCCTGGCTATTGTAAATAGAGCTGCAATGAACATTTTGGTACATGACTCTTTTTGAATTATGGTTTTCTCTCTTCCTTAAAAAACTAAAAATAGAACTACCATAGGACCCAGCAATCCCACTACTGGGCATATACCGTGAGGTTTCTGTTTATTAATTTTTATGGTATCACAAATTGAATGTAAACCATAATAATTCTACTTTTTTTTTTTTTTTGCAGGGATCACTACAGTTCATCTAAATGCCTTGCCCTGCACAACTGTCTTAGTCGCTATTGTAGTCTCTCTTCCTAGCAGGGTACCTGGCTCATAGAAAGCACTCCAAAATGTTAAGCGGATGAATGAGTGATAAATATCATCTTTCATGGGTGTTCTGGTGGCAGGAAGGTGTTCCCATGATAGCCAGTAGCAGCGTCGTGAGTAGCACTGGCTGGAAGGATGCCAGCCTCTGTATTCTGTTGCAAATAAAGCAAGTCCTGCAGCGTGAAGCCAGGGAGGCATAGCCCTGGGCGCATTAAGAATGCTGATCCTGGGAAAAACCTTGGTGGTTTGCCCAAGAAATCACTGTCACTTTCAAGGTGTGAGACTGATGCTTACGTAGGAACTAAAGTTTAAAAGCGAGACAGGAAAAAAGATTCAGGCTATATGAAATAATATAAAAATGTCCAAGTTCCTACCCTGTTAATTAACTGAATTGCTCATTTCTTAGTAAAGCACCATGGTATCTATACGGAGGTTAATATCATGTAAGTTTCCAGTCACACAATACTTTTACATGCATTAACATGTTTAACACAGGTAGCTGTGATTTTTAAAATCTCAATGAATAATTGGTGCAAATTCCTGTGCTTACTTCTTGAACTTAGTATTTTTATTTAGAAAGTTTGGGGTGGGTAGGATTTGCAGGACACAAAGCAATGGCTCCTGGTGGCCGACTTAGGGCAAAGATTCTTTGTATTATTAATATTTGAATATTTTTAGTCTAACCAAGTTCATAGAGTTTCAAACTTGGAAGACCCCTATATATTAATTTTGCATGACTTCCATCTGGTTCAAAAATTTTTTGTTTCCCAAACAAAATGACTTTGTGACTTTGACGCAAAACTTATGAATTCATTGTCTTTTAAGCTGTTGAGGCCACTCTGCTTTTAAACAGTATTGTTTTTAGAAATTTCTTTTTTATATTAAGCAAAATTCTTTGTTCTCTTAACTCTCTCTTACTGGTCCTAATCTTTCCTTTGAAACTGCATGCAATAATTTTATGACTTTCTCCATCACTAGTAATGCATAATCACCTGTTAGCTTATGAAATATACTTATGCACATTATCTGATTTGCGCTTCAAAACAACCCAGTAAATTAGGTAGCTGATGTATTATTATTATCCCTGGCACATAGACAAATACTCTAAAACACAGAGAAAATAAATAATTTGCTAATGATCACACCCACAAATAATACAGGGTGGATCCAGGTCCATGCCTAGATTTTTGGATTCAAAATTCCATGTTCTTTCCATGATGCTGTGTTGCCTCAAAATATCTTTTCCAGTCTTAAGTGATGTCTCCTATATTCACTGCTCCAGATGCTATAAAGCCTCAGCTTCTTCAGTTCCTCTGTTTTGTTAGTCATGCCTCAAGTGACCTAATTTTCAGTGAGAAAAACGTCAGTGGTTCTAGATGGTGTGCGTGTGTGTGTACTTATGTCCATGAAGAGCTTGCAAAAAGCCCACAGCCTTCTGGTGATTGTAATGTATTTTGTACTCATAACCAACCTTTGTACCCCCATCCCATGTAGATACTTTTGGTTTCTCTGAGTCTCTTGTCTTACGTAAAATTTTATATAAATATTTTTAAACGCCTATGTGTACATCATTGTGAAGAAGTATGGGCCTTACCCTTATTTTGTACATTACTCTTTAGTGAAATCAGAAAAACTTCTTTTCTGGACTGCTGTTTAAGATTCCTACATTTTTCTGTCTGCACTCTGTGTTGGGTTAGAGGGAAAACCTCACATCTGACCGACTTCATCCAGCTTGGCTAGCACGGGAAATCAGTGCTTTCAGGTGGCAGTAGTGCACTCAGTAAAACCCAAGTATTTCCAAAGTTCTCTGAGAAACTGCTTCACTCAGTTTCTGGATACAGGATTATGCCATGCTCTGAATATCAAAGAAAGAGGTTAGCCCAGCGTCAACAAATATATAATTCTATACTTTCAACCCCAGAACAAAACTAACCACTTCCTAGCCTGTGAGTTGCAGTAGCACAAGCTGAAACGACAGCTGATCAGCGCATCTAAACCACAGGTTTGCTGGGACCACTGTATAATTATTTCCATATATTCTGCATAAAATCATCAGAAGCAGGAAAGCATTTCCACATCAGTGACTAGGAAAGACATTTAGAAAGATAAATCGTTTTAAAGTAACCATTTGTGAAACACAGGAAAAAAAAAAGTGGCATCGTGTTCACTGCATGAATATTCATGTGATCAGACTTAAGTGAAAGTCTTTAAAGCTGATTTATCTCAAATTATACTGCTTATGTTCAAAGTTTCAAGCTCGCCATGAAGTTAATACTTTTAACCAGATACCCTTCTTTGAAGTGAATTGGTTAGAAAATGATTAAAATTAGAAATTGAATTTCAGCATTTTTTCACATTGAATAAGAGGTAACGTTGAATTCACAGTGATGACTAAATTAGCCAGATGCTTAATTCAATTAAGGAGTCTGGGCCTGGCTGAGCTTCTGATACTGAAATGTATGTTTTCATAAAAACTTCTTGTATCAGTTTGTCTTTAAAAATCTCTAAAATAGATAAGCTTCGACTCTTTGTTGAATCTTAGTCAAGTTCTTAAAGGGCCTCAGCGACAGCATTCTGAAGCTCAGGGCACCTGGGACGGGGCAGTGATTCTGGACCCGTGATGTTCTTCCCTGAGTTAACCGTTTCTTTGTGTCCTCTCTGCTCAGTGTTTGCTCCGGGCTGGTCTCCCCCCGTATCAGCCCAGTGTGTGCCTACTTTGACCCCTTACTGGTGACTTTTGGCAAATGCACCTGACGTAAGAAAGCTCTGGAAACACCCAACCACAAGATCATGCCCCACGCCCTTCATGGAGTCCAGGAAGGAAACCCTGTTGTCATTCTGACTGATGGTGCTTTTATTTTATTTTATTTTAATATTCTATTGAAGTATAGTTAATTCACAATGTTTTGTTAATTTCTGCTGTACAGCAAAGTGCTTCAGCTATACGTGTATATATTTTTTTCATATTCTTTTCTATTATGGTTTATCACAGGATATTGAATGTAGTTTCCTGTGCTCTACAGTAGGACCTTGGTGGTCATCCATCCTATATATACTAGTCTGCATCTGCGAATTCCCGACTCCCACTCCATCCCTCCCCCATCCTCCTCCCCCTTGGCAACCACAAGTCTGTTCTCTGTGTCTGTGAGTCTGTTTCTGTTTCGCAGATAAGTTCATTTGTGTCATATTTTAGGTTCCACATACGAGTGATGTCATGTGGTATTTGTCTTTCTCTTTCTGAGTGACTTCACTCAGTACGATAATCTCTGCATTTAGGTTAGATTCACACATTTCTCTTGTGTTGCTGGGCAATCGTTCTACACCTTCTTTGTCCGTCCTGCGTCCCACTCTCCACGACTCCACTGGACAGTATCTTCTTTTAAAAGCTTGAGCATCTTTCCCTCTGTCCTCGCTCTCAGGAGATGCTTTTGCTTCCTGTTTCACGAGGAGAATACCAGCAATCACGAGCTCTCATCGTGCCCTTTACCCACCTGGCCCTCCTTCCTGCAGCCTGGGGGGGACCTTGGGGAGCCCGTGCCGGCCTGACCCCTCCCTCTCGTCTTCGTCTTCTCGGGGGGCTCCCGCACCCCCCTTTCTCTCTTGCACCATCTTAATGTTTTTGACCTTTTATTGGCCCACGTCCCTCAGCACACAAGTAGGCTGTTATTTCTCCTATATTAGAAAGCAGTCCTTCTCCCGATCCCACGTCCCCCTGCCACTCCCAATCCTGTCGTCTGCGCTCCGGTCAGCAGCTCCTCTCAACTACCTTTGTGTTTGCCGTCTCTGTGTTTATTCTCTGCTAAACCCACCCTCCTCAAGCTTTTCACCCCGCCCTCTACCAAAATCACACCTGAAACGTCTCCAAAGAACGCACGCAGTCGTCCCTCAGGGTCCAGGGCGATTTCTTCCAGGACCCCCTCGGGGACCAAAATCTGAGGGTGCTGGAGTGCCCCATATAAAATGCTGTCGTACAGGCATTGCTAAATCGAGTGTCCGATTCTCTGATCAGTCCTGTCATCAGTGTTGGACACAGCTGATCCTTTATCTTTTCCCGCTGAACACTTTTTTCTCCTGCTTTCTAGCGCGTTAACACCCGTTCCAGTTTCCTCCTAACTCAGTTCCCTGTACTGCTTCCTCCTTCCTCCTTGGACATGGAATTATGGGAGTATCCCTAGGGTCATGCCCTTTCTTTAATCAGGAACTCTCTATCCAGGCTTGGAAGCTATGATACTTACCTCTTCCTCATCAAAACTCACTCATTCGGCAAGCTCAGCCCATCGCGTGGCTTTTCATACAATCCGGAAGCCATTGGCTCCAAAATGTAAACATCCAGCCCCTGTGTCTCAGCTAAAACCCTTTTTTGTACATCCCCGTGCCTCCTTAACGTTTCCATTTGGATTTCACTGGCATTACCTGCTAAGTGCCTTCCTGAAGTCTGCTTTCAGCACAGCAGTGGGTATGACCCTTTTCAAACATATTCAAATAATAACACGCCTTTGCTTGAAACTCCAACTAGGGCTGCCCAAATTAGCGAATAAAAATAATTGAATGAGTATATGTATTATCTTAATTGCATAATTAAGATGCTCTTAATTGTGGATGCATCTAATTTTTATAGAGTAAAAGTGTTAGCTTTTACTAACACTTTTACATGTTTTAGTCCCTCAGTCCTCTCTCTGAAGTCAGCTGAAACAATGAGGATTTTTAGGGAGCAAGGTAGGGGTGAAGGGTGTAAAGATGGTTCCAGAGCACAGGATGCTTATAGCAAAGGACGGCAGAGCAGAGGGGCAGGGTAAGGACAAGACAAAGAAAACAATGTGGGAGGATATCTATACATTTACCTTGAACTTTAATAAACTCAACTGTGACTTGGCCTCTCCTGAGTAGTCTAGAAATTCTAGTGCAGAAATCTACTGGTTGTTTTAGTAACCCCGTTAGTTGACTCTGGTTGGAAGAGTTTTACCTTCTTTATCCGTGTGATTGTTGCACTTTTTAGAATCACACTCTCAACCACTCTCACTTACAGACAAAACTGTCCAGTAACCCCCTTCCTGCTCCCGTTCAGGACGATAAATGCATCCAGGAGGTACCCTGCTTATCAGGGTGATGACCGGAGAGTCTACTTTTTTTTAAGGATTCTTTCTATTTATTTCTTTCTTTACTTGGCTGCGTCGGATCTTAGTTGTGGCATGTGGGATCTTTCATTGCGGCATGCGGGCTCCAGAATGTGCGAGCTCAGTAGTTGCAGCGCACGGGCTTAGTTGCCCCGCGGCATGTGGGATCTTAGTTCCCTGATCAGGGATCGAACCCGCACCCCCTGCATTGGAAGGCGGATTCTTAACCACTGGATCACCAGGGAAGTCCCCAGAGAGTCTACTTTTAGATGTTTATTAATCTTAAATTAGGGAGCAACGAAGGAGATCTCAGGCTGCCTGTTCTCTCTCAGCCTACGTGTGATGTCAATTGTTGTTTGCTTTATAGTTTAGCTCACAGGGGCAATCTTATCCCTATGCTGTTAGAGCCCATTTCTACATTGTTCTATGTACACTGAAAAGTACTGGCAGTATGACGGACCGTTGGTCATACATACAGTATAATCCCATTTTTAACAGTCTTCCGTTGATGAACATTGAAGTTTTTATTTCATTTTAATTTTACTCTTCTCTAATCATATTGCTCCAAAAAAAATCCTTGAATTGTACCTCTGATTATTTCCTTAGGATAAATTTCTGAATATAAACTTACAAGATCTTAGAAAATACCATCAAATTGTCCTTCAGAGATGCTGTGACATTTTACTCTGTTTCCCTGTGGTTTATGGGAAGGATATTCTTGCCCTCTCTCTACCTGCAGTGGATATGAATTCTTCTGTCTTCAAGTTGCTCTTCTTCATTAGGCCTCTTGTACTCTGATTGGAAATACACACAGATTTCTCCCCGTATTCTATTAAGCCCTCTTCTAATCAACCTTCCCGTAAATCCACTATTCTTTCTCCTTCTTTTTTCTCACTGTCCAACTGAATCCAGTCCTCCTCACTTCCTGCATCGATGCCCCTTTCCCTGGAAGGCCCTCTCTCTTCCTTACCTACTTCAGTGAAAGGTCAGTAAATGCAAGGACACAGAAGGCCACCTATTTAGTGACTACAGTGGCCTCTTAACATCCCTCTCCTTGGCCTTCCACCACTTTAATGTTGCCCATCTCACTTGTCAAATCTCTCTTCCCTCGCTGCAGAACCACTGGCGCCTCAGGGCCCCTTCAGCCCCTGTGACTCCTGTATCCTGGGAACCAGTGCCAGCTCCCCCGCCTCAGCGTCACAGCTCAGTGCTGGGAAATCCCGATGTGCTCCCCTTGATCGTCTTCTCATTTTTCTTGCACTCTTAGTCCATGGCTGTAACCAACATATACCTGTGAATAACTGTCAGTTTCCATCGATGGCCAGTCCTGCATATGTGATGTCGGGGCGGGGGGGGTGGTGGCCGTGTCCACACCCCACCACTCCTCGCCGTCAAATGCCCCAACCTGAACGCTTTCTTTCTTCCATCCTCACCTGTTTAGTGCACCCTGGAGAGGTACGTCATGGGCAGCCCACTCTCCGAAGCTGGAAGCACTTGAGGTCATGCAGGACCCTTTCCCCGCTTTCCCTCTTCTCCATCAGCTACCCGATCTCGGTCTGTCTCTCCACCCTCCACCACCTGCTCTCCCGCCCGATGGCAACACCTCTGCTGCCCTTCCTCTTCCTTTTAACCCAACACCTTTCTGTTTCCCAGTTCAGGTTCTTCGTAAATATCCGAAGTGCCCCTCCTTCTCATCTAAGTGCTTTCTTGTTCTCTAAGCTCTAGGTTAACTTTCATCTCTTCTTTGTAGTCTCCCCTGATTTGTTCAGGCAGAGTCAATTGCTCTCTCGGCACTTAGTTTTTAAACGCTGCTGCAGTCCTTACCCACGAGCGTAGGTTTGCCCATCAGAAGCTCAGTGGCTGTTCGTCTCCATCACTTCCTGCAAGCACCTAAGTCGTCCAGTTTGCAGAATTATGTTACTTTCATCTGCCCCTGTTTTCAAAGCCATGTCTTGCTTATATCAACAGAAGGAAAAGACATCTCAGGTGTATTGGGGGATGATGGTAGCAACTTTTCACAAAATTTTTTTTTTTCGCCTTGTGTGATTTTTTTTTTGACCTGCCCAGAATGCTGACCACGTGACACAATTTCATTTTAGTGCAGTGACCAGCGCTAAAGAACATGATGAAAGAACATATAACTGCTTATACTTTTATTTTTTGGAGATGGTGGGATGTGTGGACAGTCATTGAAGACTTTGTAGCGTAATAGGAATGTCACGGAGCGATTAAAATTACGAAAGACAATGACTTCACACTCCATAAAATAATTGTTCTTCATGTTCCTCCATGGCTGACATGAACACTGCATGCTGACTAGTTACTTTATAGAAGTTTGTTTTAATACAATGCCGTACAGTGTAGTTAAGATACAGTTACACAGTGGGCCTGACTAGTGAAATCCTGTGCTTTTGGTGAGGTTTCTATTTGTCTCATTTCCTTTAAAGACTTTTTAGGCAAGGACTATGAATTCAGAAAACTGAAAACTAGAGATGTTAGTTATGAACATTATTATGGTTTTTTTTTTAAGTTTCTCAGCATAGAGTTTTTCATGGCCATGGAAATACCTAGACTTGCATTTACCGAACTTGTTGTTCTAAAATGCCCATTTCACTCCCCAGAACAGCTACTGGATATAAATCTGTTTTAGGAGAGAAAGAAGTTTGAACAAGGGGCTTCCCTGTGGTGCAGGGAGAGCTGTGTCAGTGTTATAGGAATGTTGGGCGGGGTATCAATGAACATGGACTAAATAGCTAATGTCACTCCATACAGCACAAAAGAACATAAATCAGGAACTAAATTTTATAATTATTGATTTGTTGATTGACTGATTGATTTTTGGCTGCATTGGGTCTTCGTTGCTGCATGCAGGCTTTCTCTAGTTGTGGCGAGCGGGGGCTACTCTTCCTTGCGGTGCGCGGACTTCTCACTGTGGTGGCTTCTCTTTTTGTGGAGCACGGGCTCTAGGTGCCCGGGCTTCAGTAGTTGTGGCACACAGGCTCAGTAGCTGTGGCTCGTGGGCTCTAGAGCGCAGGCTCAGTAGTTGTGGTGCACAGGCTTCGTTTTTCTGCAGCATGTGGGATCTTCCCGGACCAGGGCTTGAACCCGTGTCCCCTGCATTGGCAGGCGGATTCTTAACCACTGTGCCACCAGGGAAGTCCCCAGGAACTAAACTTTTAAAGATAATTGTTTATCTTGAGTAAAACTGACATAGTGGGGATGATGAAATGTACAGTTAAAAATGTGTATGATAATTCCTAAGTCTGTACAAGGCTTAATTGTTTATTAACATTTTTAGTGATACTGTTTTACTTAATTCTTAAACAATTTTCTGAGGTAGGTAGTATCATCCCTGCTTGAAACATTGATCCCTACAGAGAAACACATAAATGAAGTGTTCATTGTGTAATTTATGCAAATGCTCCATTTTCTTCGGCCGGTGGGTATGGCTCCCCTACTTTGAAGAAGAGACCATCTTTTCCATCATCTGCTTTCTGCAGGAGGGCTGGGGAGTGCCTTCCACCCGATGGAAGGAAGGATGCCAGGGGAGGGGAGGGGAGGAGCAGATTTCAGGAGGCGTAAGGAGTGTACAGAGGTTCATGGAATCTGTACAGACCTCTCCCGTTGGGCTCCACTGTGAGTAATCTATAGCATCTTTCAAACAAGGCTGTTTTGCAAAAGTATAATGTTTAAAAGCAGATATATATATTTCTGGAAAAGTAAAACTTAAAAATTAGTGTTTTTACTATACCCTACGGACCATCTGGCGTAGAACTGTGTAAATTCAGTCAACAAAGGGAAAGACAAAAGAAAACAGAGAGGCCAGCTAGAAGGCTATTGCAGGTGGTGGCTTGGATGATAGGATGGTAGCAGTGGAAGTGGTGAAAAGCGCTCAGATCCTCTTCGGGGTGTCCCGAGACCAAGTTCAGTGTTGGCAGCAATGTCCCAACACCAGCTGGGGGAACCACCTTCCACTCAACTCAGACCCCTCAGGGTAACAGAGCTCAGTCCTACAAGACTGCTTCCCTCCCAGCCTCAGAGACCAGGCACAAGCCCCGGCTGTTACCTGGGCTTCTGACCCACCAGCTACAAATGGGAGGTTCCAACAATCCCCTCCGATTCCGGCTGACAGTCATGAATCCAGGTTGTTACCTGTGCTCTGACCCATGGCCCCCTCCTCAGATTCCATTAATTTGCTGGAATGGCTCAGAGAACTCAGAGAAGTATTTTACTTACCAGATTATCAGCTTATTATAAAAGGATATCCCTCAGAACAGGCAGATGGATGTGCAGGGTGGGATATGGGGAAAGGGCTCCAGGCTTCTGTGCCCCATCCAGGCACGACTCTCCCCAAATCTCCACGTGTTCACCAACCCAGAAGCTCTCTGAACCCCGTCCTTTTGGGTTTTCATGGAGGCTTCATTACATAGGCTTGATTGGTCAAATCATTGGCCATTGGCATTAGATTCACCCACCTGCTCCTCTTGCCTCCTTGAAGGGGCATGGCGGGTGGGGGGGGGAATACGGGGGCAGAAGGGGTGACCAGAGACTTGAAAGTTCAAACCCTTCTCACCTGGTTGGTTCTCCTGGCAAACAGCCCCCATCCTTAGGTGCGGCCAAGAGTCATCTCATTAACACCACAAAAGACACCCTTATTGCTCTCATCACTTCGGCAATTCCAAGGATTTTAGGAACTCTGAAGAAACAGGATGAAGACCAAATCCATATTTCTTACTGTAAATCAGATGATCACAGATTCTAACCCTAGTCTGGTGGTAGAGCCGAGATAAGGTGGGGTGCGGGGTGAAGGCACAGGAGAGGAGTGAAGAACAACTCCACACGATGGGGTCCATCTACTGAGGAAGCACAGGGTACAGGTTACAGAGAGGAGGATGGTGGTAGTGTGTAAGTTGGAGGGAGTGCCTCGAAACTCTGAGGTCACTAAAGGAAGGAACGCAGACAGAAGATAGATGAGGTCCAAGCTTGGACAGACTGGAGGTGGGGTGGACCCAGCAAGCACGGCTAAGGAGAAGCATCTCTCCAAGTGGGAAGCAAGTCTGCAGAGCCTGGTGTCGTCATGGAGACAGAAAATGGACTCTTAGATTCAGCCTTGAGGGGTGGGGTGTCACCGGGGACCTTCATACTTTACGTACACACTGATTATTTCCATTAGATTATCTCATTTTTCCCCTCAAAGTAACTTTCTGAGGGATTTTTTATTACTACGCCCAGTTTCAGCTACTAGTTCATACTCATTATATTGGCAGGCCATTTTAAAATAAATAACTTGGGGCTTCCCTGGTGGCGCAGTGGTTGAGAATCTGCCTGCCGGTGCAGGAGACATGGGTTTGAGCCCTGGTCTGGGAAGATCCCACATGCAGCGGAGCAACTGGGCCCGTGAGCCACAACTACTGAGCCTGCGCGTCTGGAGTCTGTGCTCCGCAACAAGAGAGGCCGCGACAGTGAGAGGCCTGCGCACCGCGATGAAGAGTGGCCCCCGCTTGCCACAACTAGAGAAAGCCCTCGCACAGAAACGAAGACCCAACACAGCCAAAAGTAAATAAATAAATTTATAAAAATTAAAATAAATAACTTATACTATTGTTTCTTGCCCAAAATAGTCTTCCACCCATATAAAATCTGAATGAGGTTGAGGGTATTACCTGACTATTAAGCTTATTGAACAGATAATTGAAAATATCAACCAATACAGGCGCCATTTCTCAGCTAGATCCCCACAAAGCATTCCGAAAATTTCCCTTAATGGCTGTTAAATGATGCATTGAATAAATATGGAGCTGCAAGAGAAATTTCTGTAAGAAAGAGCCTTAAGGATTACGGTTTGAGGTGCACATTAATTCTAGTGTTTCGGGGAAGGCGTGTTTTTCTTCTAACAGTTCTTAGCTCACCTTCTCTTTCCTGTGAAGTGCCTTCCTGTGGGTCCTTTCTTGAGCACTGAAACCAAGCAAATCCGCAAGCATTCAATATAACAAGATTAGGGGAAAAGTCGCGTGGTGCTTTGTCGTCAAACGCTAGTAGCTGTAGATGTTGTCTCAGCTTTTTAGGGCCTGTCACATTTTTTGATTCAGAGGAATCCTTTTAAAAATCTCAGTAGGAAAGAACCCTTCATTTTGGCTTCGCCCGCAGATGCCATTGTGGAAAAAGTCCTCGGTGCCGTGTTATTTAGTTGCCCCATGGAATCCTAGCTTTCAGTCTGGATCATTACTGCTAATTCACAGTTTTACCTAGGAAGTGGAAAACTCTGTGTGTTGACTCTGATTCACCAGCCCGCAGTCAGCTGTCTCGGGAAAGCGCTGGTTTCCAGGAGACCTCCCACCCTTTAACTGGGGTGACCTCAGACCAGGAACTTTAGGTGGGGAGGAGTTGGGGTAATGGTGCTGTAATTTGTAAGTCTAGTCAGATGGCAGCGGTTCTCAAGTTTCGCACCGATAGGAACACTGGGCCGGTAAGAGTCTCATCCACTAATTTAGTAAGAAACTGTGCTTATAACATAACCACTCGGCTTTTTTTTTTTTTGAAATTTTAACAAAGCTAGCCATCTCTTTTCCCATATTTGGGCCCAGACAGAACACAGCTGCTACTCAGGGTTTGCCTGAAACCCTGAAACTCCGGGAAGCTCAGCTTCAGTTTTGAGCCTTGACGTGACAGCTTTTAAGTGCTGGAGGGTAAACATGGTTCCCTTTTCAGCCTGGACGGTCAGTCGCTGGGATCAGCTGTGTAGACAAATCAAGGTTTATTCCATTGCCATGCTCTCTGAGTAAGCGCTGCTCAGTGTTGAGACACGACATGAATACACTTGGCCACTTTCCCTAGGATTTCTCACTTAAATATATAATCTGCCTCACCCACACAGTATTAAAACATCTGTTCTGGAGTAGGAATGCAAGCATCTGATTTTCTTTGCTGGCTTTAAAATCATTTAAAAACATAACCCAGATAACTTTTTGGACAGATTCAGATAAGAGCAGGGGGAAAGGAGGAAGAAGGGTGTTTAAATGAATTGTTCCAGAGCATTCTCGTGTCTTTGCGGCACTGCCCGTCAGACGTTCCTGGCAGAAATTTTTGTCTGCAGGCCCCGTCTGCTTCTTAAGCTCTTTAAAAGGCAGCCCTATATTCAATATATCAGCTTGACATGGTGTAACGGAGACTGGAGACACCTTTCAAAGTGATGTAAAGCAAGGCTGCGAGGCTGAACTTTTCTTTTTTCTTCTCTTCCCACACCTGGATGATTACTTTGTTGTTCTTTTGTTTTTAGTAACTACAACAGTAAAACCTAATCCGCATTCCTAACCCTTCTGTTAGGTATGAATGAAGTGAAGCCCCCTTATCAGTTTGAAATGTCCTGTGTGCCTTGGCTAGGAAAGCTGCAGCATAAATCTCCGTAGGCCCTAAACATTTTGCAGCAGTTGCTATGCTACTCAAGGTAAACATTGGTGTGTGTGTATTTGTCCAGGGAAGGTTCATTGTCAATGTTATATTTCTAAATTTGCACTCACCACAGAAATACTAATAGAAAGGCAAGCTGCGGTTTTCTCAAGCTGGGTATTTATTGTGGAATTATAAGCAGTTCGGATAGTACTATTCCAAATAGGAAGTCAGCATTTCTTTTTCTAAAAAAGAAGATGATAATTAATGCAGAAGGTATCTAAGTAGCCATAAGAAAATACAAAACCACTAAGATGTTGATTTTTTAAATGAACCTGGAGAAGTCAACAGAGAAACTTACTTGCTGTCTTGAGCTTGTAACACCGATTCATCGTGGCCCTTACTTTGTCCAAACACATGGGCTGCCCATTATGTTTCAATAATAAAAGTAGAAATATGTTTGTTTTTCAGTTATTCTTTCATATTAAGTTCCCTTTTTAGGGTCCACACTCACCAGGATTTGTTTGATCCTTGCTGAGTTGCTTATGTGATTCGTAATAGCAAATTCTCAGTTTGGCTTTGTTTTTGCAAAGGGAAAAAGTCTCTCCTGTGAAACAAAATACTTGGTTTGTAAAGGTTAAGCTTCCCAAGGGCAAGAATTTTGGTCGGTTTTTCTCACAGCACCCACATGATGGGCTTTTTAATAAATGTTTGTTAAATGACTTAATGGACACGGTATAATATTAACCTTCGTTTGCCGCTCTGGTCGATATGAAGTTGGGAATTCCATGACATGACAGCATGTTTTAGTTTGCCGGGGCTGCTGCTACAAAGTACCACAGGCTGGGTGGCTTGAACAACAAAATACATTTTCTCACGGTTCTGGAGGCTGCAAGTTGGAGATCAAGGTGTCAGCAGGGTTGACTTCTTCCGAGGCCTCTCTCCTTGGCTTGTAGAGGAACACCTTCTCCCTGTGTCTTCATGTGGTCTTTCCTCTGTGCGTATCTGTGTCCAAATTTCCTCTTTTTTCAAGGACCTCCTCTTACAAATTTCTTCTTCTTACAAGCCCAGAACTGGGATTGCTGGATCAGATGGTAGCTCTATTTTTCATTTTTTGCTGACCTTCCATACTGTTTTCCATAGTGGCTAGACAAAGTTACCTTCCCACTAACGGTTCATAGGGATTTTTTGGAAACGACACCAAAAGCACAGCAATCAAAGCAAAAATCAAACAAGTAGGACTTGATCAAACTAAAAAAGCTTCTGCACATCAAAAGAAGCACTCAACAAAATGAAAAGGCAACCTGTGAAATGGGACAAAATATTTGCAAACCAAGTACTGGACAAGGGTTGATATCCAAAATGTATAAAGAACTCATACAACTCAATAACCAACCAAACCAAACAAAAATCCAATTATAAAATGGGCAGAGGAACTTAACATTTTTCCAAAGAAGGTGTACAAATGGCCAACAGGACATGAAAAGATGCCCAATATCACTCACCGTCGGGGAAATGCAGGTCAAAACCACAGTGAGGTATCTCCTCACACCTGTTAGGATGGCCGTCATCAAGAAGACAAGAGATAGCAGGTGCTGGCGAGGGTGTGGAGAAAACGGGCCCTCTTGTATCCCACAATTACACGGAATTCTTAAA
The DNA here is from genome assembly GCF_965194805.1 of Balaenoptera borealis. Lineage (NCBI taxonomy): Eukaryota > Metazoa > Chordata > Mammalia > Artiodactyla > Balaenopteridae > Balaenoptera > Balaenoptera borealis. The sequence goes on along the minus strand of NC_138861.1, from coordinate 1,614,676 downwards.
TGTAAAAGCTGGAAAGAATCTTAAAGGTCACTGGGTTCGAGCAGCCATGCTTCACAGAGGGGAAGACTGAGGCTCACATGGGTTACAGTATTTGCTGAAATTCCCTCTGCTGATGTAGTAGCGTCAGGGGTAAGTGCAGGCTTCCCGACTCGTGGTCAGGGCTCTTTGCTCGTGTCATGCTGCCCCTCAGAACGACCCTCACCAAGGAATTAAAAAGACCTCATCTTGTATAGGATCATTACACACGGCCCTGACATTCTAGAAATGGTTTGACAGGACAACTCATTGCATAGAGATTTCAGAGCTCTTTTCTCCTCTTTCAGGATCTGTCCTTACAAAGTCATATAGCCAAAAGAGTCTAGACTAGGATTAGGTTATCCGCCCAGGTTATTGCTGCTACACCGAAGAGAATAGCAGAAAAGCTTTTCTCTGGCTTACTGAAGTAGGGGTATTGATTTAGTTAGCTATGTGCATTACAGAAGCCAAGAAGCTCTGCTTTTTGTTTCTGAGCATCGGCACCCACTAAATACCGAACACAACCCATAGCTTAGTGATAAGCATCTATTTTCGTGGCGACTGAGAGAGCTGGGGGGTGGGGGAGGCAAATCCAATTCAATTCGAGGCACTTAGCCCGATCGTAAGTACTTTTACACAGCAAAGGTATTGGTAGAATTTTCTAGACACTAAATATGAGAGCAAAGCCTCTAGGCTTGTACCAGAAAGAGGAGTTCTTAGTTAGAGGAGAAATTAAAGCTTCAAAAAAGTAGAAGATATTTTTCCCTCTAACTTTTTTTTTTTTCCACTGCCCCCCTTTTCTCTGAAAAATCCCTTTAGACAACTTAGAAAAGCAGAACTTCAAAAGTGAACAATTTGATTGTTCCTTGAACCAGTGGGTGGGTGACAGTCATGAGGAAGCCCTTAAAAAAGAAAAGCACTGCTTCCTCTGTTCTGTCCCGGGATTGAATCTTTGAATCCAGAGGAAGTGAGTTAATTCTCGCCTCCTGTTTCTTTTGGGTGGGAACTGCTGTGTGTGCGCCTGTGTGTATGAGGTTATCTTTTTTAAGCATTGTCTTATTTTAATTTAAATATTTAGAAGTGTGGAGATTTATAACATCAACCAATTATCTGCATGCAGTAACATTTGCCAAGTTGTTTTTTTCCCCTTTGTCATTCGAGGGGATTGATATTCTGATACTTCATTGAACCCAAGATGGGCATATTCTGTTTGTCCAACATTACAGACTTATTTTGTTTTTCTTTTTCTGTGTAACTACTTTAAACTTTATCTCAGGGGTCCTCATTTCAGTTGGAACTTTTCATTGTTCTTGAAGGAATGCTCTATACATTTCCAACAGACTTGGAAGCAAAATAAGCCAACCCCAGAGCATAAATAACAATTTTATATCATGCCTACAATATACATCTGCACTCTGACACTTTAATGAATACTGTATACTTTTTGTATAGGCTTTCTCTACTCTTACCCTCTGTGTGCAGATTGACACGTTTGATTTGTTTTGTATCATCACAGTCATAACTCAGTTATCCTTTGAGTAATACTGACTCTTTTCACTTTACATAAACATACACATTTTGGCTTATAGTTTAAAACTTTGCAAAACCGTTGCATCAAGTTTTTCACATTATAAATTTAATCAATATTCACCAAATTGGTTAAATTAGTAGTGAACACGTTTATTAGAGAATTGCTTATTTATATCCATACTGTACTCATCAGTCATAATAGTACTCTCTATCAAAGCAATATTGCATTTCTTGGACAATTAAAAACATTCTGGTAGTAAAGAGGAATATATTAAATGTGCTTTCTACTCTTAAAAGTTGGATAGAATAATGGAAAAACATCTTAGTGCTAATATTTTAGCCAGAATCTTGACATTATTGAAAGTAGATCTTTAAAAGAAGAATGAAATCAGTGTTGACCAAAGCTGCCACATTCATTTCTGCTGAGTATCCGCTATAAACCCCACCACCACCGTGGGCAAGAGGGGCTCGGGACCCACAAAGCCATGAGTCCCAGCAGGGGCTGGGTCTGCCCCAGAGAATGGAGGTTCTTTTTTTCTGATTTGGCAGAGTACCCTCTGCTTTTCAAGCCATGTGTCCACAGGATAGCCTGGAGAGGGTCTTTTCCAGATTGACCCAATTGAGGTGTTTGGGGAAGCAGTGGCCCTGTTACTCGGGAAGTTTTCATGGATGGATTGGGTTTCAAGAGAGGCTGTTAAAAATGGTGAAGATTTATTATGTGGATCACAAGACGGAGAGTTTTGCCCATGGGAGCGGGGCAGCAACATTAGCATGGGGAGGAGTGCAAGGTCAAGGTCAGAGGAATATGGCATGTGCAGCAGCCAGTGAGGAGACTAGATTGATTGGCACAGAATGTGCCTGTCTTTGATGAGTGGAAGATTAGATGCGAAAGGTGAGCGAAGGTCAGGTGGTGAGGATCCTGAGTGCAGGGTGAGGAATTTGGATTTTATCTTCCAGATGAGAAATCACTCTAGGCATTTGTCCAAATTCATCCCGTGATCAGCGATAACTTATTTTAGGTAGATTAACCCAGGGTTATGCAGCATAGAATAAAAGGAATAAGAAAGAGTAAAGGCAGGGAGACAAAGTTAGAGACTGCTAAATGTAGCCCATCGTTTTCAGGGTCTGCCCTGTATCTGAGTAATGAGGATGAAAAGGAAGAGCTGATAGGATAGTTTTTTTTAATTATAGCAAATGTTATCATTTTTACCTGATCGCTGGAAAGAATCCATACTTACTATAGAAAATGCTGAAAATATGGATAGGTATAAGGAAGAAAATGAAAATCACCCATTCTCATTAAAACTATAGACGAACACTCCACATTTTAGGCGCTTTTGATTTTTCTTTGTTTTGTTTCAATGTATGTATGTATGTTGAAATCATGGTATAATAATGCTGTGTTTACATAGCTTGGATTTCTTGTCATTTACTACATATTAGGCATTTCTTTTTTAATAAAAAAATCCTAGAAGACCTCATTTTTTTTATTGCAGTATAGTTGATTTACAGTGTTGTGTTAATTTCTGCTGCACAGCAAAGTGATTCAGTAATACATATATATACATTTTCTTTTTTCAGATTATTTTCCATTATAGCTTAATACAGGGTATTGAATAGAGTTCCCTGTGCTATACAGTAGGTCCTTGTTGGTTAATCTATTTTATATCTAATATCCTGTATCTGTTAATCCCAAACTCCTCATTTATCCTCCCCCCCGCCCTGCTTTCCACTTTGGTAATCATAAGTTTGTTCTCTATGTCTGTGAGTCTATTTCTCTTTTGTAAGTAAGTTCATTTGTGTCATATTTTAGATTCCACATATAAGTGATGTCATATGGTATTCGTCTTTCTCTGTCTGACTTACTTCACTCACTATGACAATCTCTAGGTCCGTCCATGTTGCCGCAAATGGCATTATTTCCTTCTTGTTTATGGCTGAGTAGTATTCCACCGTATACATGTACCATGTCTTCTTTATTCATTCATCTGTCGATGGACATTTAGGTTGCTCCACATCTTGCTACAGGGCCTCGTTTTTAATGCCTGTCCCACTATTTCAGTTTATGACTGCAGGGTCATTAACTATTCCACTATTGTAAATTTAGATTGTGACCAACTTTTTGTTATTATAAACATTACTATAATAAACATCAGTCAACATAAATGTTTTATTCCATACTATTCCTTTTTCTTCTTCTTCTGCAGATAAACAAATAGATAAATTAAAAAAATTAAGTGGAGCATTTGTTCCTGTATTATTTTGCCTGTTTTGATTTCAGTTCTAATCTACCACTCCCCACTTTTAGTCCACTTTAAAAATTGGGGAGGGGAGGAGGGTGCTTCTTAATGAACTTTTCCTGAAATTATTACCTCCTTCTGGTGCTTGCCTTTTAAAATGGTGTATTTTCATCCATTGCTCTATACATGAGCATTTAGGTGGTTTGCAGTTTTTCTCCCTTTCAACACTGTGATGAATTGATATTCATGTGCACATATTTCCATGTGCACAAATAAAAGGATATAACCTCAAAAGTGAATTACAGGAATGTGGGACATATCCATCTTCAACTTTAGCATCCTGTGTACATCAGTTACATTAACTACAGTGATACCCATATATACTCACTTCTGCAGGCAGACCAGAAAAATTCCAATTTACCCACATCCTTGGCAATCCTTTCCTTTCAATGCTCGCCCATCTCCTGTAAGTGAAATAGTATCTCTTTTTTTGTACGTGAAATATCTCACTTTCTTTTGCATTTCTCTGATAACTAATGAATTTTAGCATGTTTTCATATGTCTAGTGGCCATTCAAGCTTCTTGTCTGGAATCTGTCCATTTTCTATTGAGTTTGTTTTTTTCCGTATACTCTGTCCTGTGACAGGTGTATGGTTTGCCAAGGTGTTCTCCCAGTGTCTGTATTTTAACTCTGTTTATTACAAAAAATTGAGGCAAATTTATCAAAGTTCTCTTTTATGGTTTGGGTGTTTTCTATCTTGATTAACAAGTTCTTCTCCAACGTCAAAGGCTTTAGCTTTTCACTTATATGTTGTTTTCTTATTCTTTATGGGTTAATTACTTTACATTAACGATTTAATTCCTCTGACACACATTTTGTATAACTCCCAGGTGATTTTCCAGAATGAGGAGGATGAAAAGTTGAAAACAAAAGAAAAATTTGGTAAACTCGGTTACGGCTTCCGTTGTTAAGTCCATAACTGAACTACGGAGACATCTTCTGTTTCGTGTACACAACAAATACCCACACCTACCATGGTTTGTGGTAACGAAAGTGAATGTCTTGCCCATTGGAAATCTTTTCCCACAGAAACTCCGTCCAAGTTCATCTGCATGAAGTCTTTGCAAAGTAGTTTACTGCTCACTGGGGTTGAATACAATTTCACTTCCAGGTGTTTTCGGCCTTAGTCTGCCTACCTAACCTCGTGCGTGAGTCCAGAAGGAGCACGTCGTTTTTAAAACGGTTGCCGTCTGACACTGGGTTCGTTTTACTTTCAGCAGTTCACAGAAACTGTGAGCCCTTCCGTGCTACCCGCTGCAGCTTTGCCACTGGACCTGCTTAACAATGCTGTCACTGCCTTTAGCACCTTGGAAGATCTGATTCGGTATCTTGAACCAGATAGATGGCAGCTGGACTTAGAAGATCTATACAGGCCCACCTGGCAACTGCTGGGCAAGGCTTTTGTGTTTGGAAGAAAATCCAGAGGTAAGCTCTCTCTTCAGGTTAGAACCTCATTTAAGTTTCTTAGCAGCTGATGTTTCCGATTCTTCTGCCATACCTTCTAATGAGGAGGGTTTAAAATTCTTCCCCGATAAGTTTAAATAATCCACCTTCTTAACATTTGAGCATATTTACATATTAAATAAGAATACATATAAAAGGAGGGTTTGGAAGATTAAAAGAGATGCTTTTGCTGAAAATTCCTGTTATTTCTTTAATTCAAAAATATCATTTTGATGAAGTCCCGTGCTACATTTCGCAAGAAACATTGCTTATTCAAACTTAATATTTGGGGTATATTGATTCAGAGATTCAAGGGAGATTATCGTAGCTGCTAAGCCAGGTTTAGGGCTAGAAAAGGGGAAAGCTCTATTAAAATCTGTATCCACCATGCCCCCATGAGTCAGGATTATATCAATTTCCATTTCCTAAGCCTAGAAACTTTTCTAAATCATATGAAAAATAACAGTGGCTCCGCAGAACACAGAACTGTAGTTTCCAAGATAGAAGTCACTGCAAGAAAATAATGCTCTAAAGGAGCTCACACCGTGATAATTTTTTCTATGTAAAGATGCTTCTGAAATGATCACTTTTGATCCTATGAGCACATCCGCCTTCAAGAGTGAAAGTGTTGATAATTAAACTTAATTCCACATGGTCAAGAGATTGGAAATAATGTTAGCTGAATCTGTTCTCAGGTCAGGTAACTTTGCTAGTCACCCTAAACTTGGAAAGCATCCCTCTCAAACGCAAATGAAAACGTAACTGGGTAGTTATAAAGCCCTCAGACAATCTGTTTCAGTCTGTCAGAAACTTTGAAATCTACCCAGGGTCCCTTTAGAGAATGGAGGACAGAAAGTCTGCAGAAAGTCTGTAGAAAGCGCAGTGTTTAGTTAATTTGAGCGACTCACAGGGGCAGATTGCATCAGACTGGTCAGAAAGAAACCCGATTCCTGCCCTCTCTTGCGGCCCTTCTGATCAGGACTTACATCTCAGAGGATCATGTTCGGACTTGCCCAGCACGGTATTCTGCTGGACCAGCAGCCCTGGTTTCTTCTCAGCGATACTGGAAATCGCTGTTCACGTCCAGAGGCAGCTGAATCTTGTCCAGATGCTGAAAACGGTTACATATTTATAGGACGTGATCGTGATAAATAACTCACCAACAACAACACTTCCCTTCCCTCCCACTTAGGAAGGGGAAGATGAAGATTTGCAAGGCTGGCTGAAACGCCCCTGAATAGAGCCTTTGTTAGCAAATTTGAGGTAGATTATCCTGTGGATCCATAAGAAGCAGAGCGAGTCAACCGGGTTGAGCTCAGATCTAGTTTTTTGACAGCTGATCTTGGGATAGGAGCCTGAAAATCTCCTCTCTATCCCTGCCTTTATGCCTGTACCTCTCACGCGGTGCTCAGTGACGATTTGGCCGGAGGCTAGGGTGTAATTTAAAAGGCCCAGCGCTGAACCAGATCTTTCAAATATTCATTTAACACTTTCCAAATTGAAGCCCTTTGCAGTTTGCCAAAACTATTAACTTTTTAAGCGTACAGTAAGTGTGAGCAAAGCAGTGTATATTTTTGGAACTCTACATAAACTAAAATGCAGGTGTGGGATAACATCTCTATAGACAAAACCAACTCCCCTCCCAAGAGTCTTTCTACAAAGGAAGGAGGAGTAAAACAGTTAAAAGCTTCTAATTAGAGATTGAGATAGATTTTCCAGAGAATAAACATATCACAGCATTACCACATTCATCTTAGAAAGACCACCCTCAGATTGCATTACGTTAATAGAATATCCTTGGGCTGAGTGTCTGAAAAGAATGAACGCTGACAAAGTAAAATGTGATCATAATTTTTTTTCAATCAGTGTTATTCTTTTTAGGAAAACTTGCAATATTTATGAATCCGAACAAGAAAATAGGCATTAGAAAAACAATTTTTATTGACGACAGGCTTCAAATCGTCATACTTTAGGAAGACAAGCTAATGCATGTACTGTCTTAGGAGCTTGTTACGAAAAGGAAATAAAGCATCTGAAGGCTAAGTTTACTTTACAAATATTTTGCAGAGGGAAACGTCCACAGTATTACAGTTAAGTTATTAAAACGTATGTGTTGGTGCATGATCTCTCTCTCTCTCTTTGTTTTTTGACTAAGATGTTCTACCCAATGTTTGGAGAATTTGTGACACCAATCATGGTCACATGACTTATTCTAATGATGCTTAGATGATTTGAAGCCCTAGAAGCAGGAAGCATAAATTTCAAATAACATATGCTAAGTGTAAAGTCCTTACTTGTATTTTTAGCCCAGAGGGGACTGTATTAATGTCTTTCCTTTTCTTTATTTTCCCTTTCTTCCTCTGGTTCAGCGTGTTCATTCATACCTTACTACTACAGAAAAGAAAAACCCATATTTTTTACGTCAGGCTTAACTAGTACTTAAAAAGGGCTTTTGACTTTTGTGTCAAACATGATCGATGAGTGGAAGCTAAGTTGAAAGTCTGTTTAAATTTTCACATTGTAGCAGGTATCATAACTTGGTTCACTTGGGAAATCCATCTAACCTTTTATTGTGGTTAAGTAAACATTTTAAAGCAAACATATACAGACTCATTTTCTAGTTTCATGAAATAGTATGTTTAAAACTCTTTAAGGTAGATGAATATCCTTTGAAAGCTAAGAGCTTCATTCACATTCTAAAGAAGTATAAATCTTAAATAAGCATTAAAAACTTTGGCAACTGGCCTTTGTATGTGTGTGCCTGGTTTAAGTTTTCTCTCTCCTTGCCTAGACGTTAACTTCTGGCAACAAGATTCAAAGAAGCTCATATACAGCTTTGACAGTGAAAGAGCTGTATGTACGTATATAGACATAGGTTAGGGTTCGGCAAAATGAAATGAGGTAAAATACGTGACATCATTTAACCTAATTATCTCATTAATTTTATTAGAGATAAGCTTCTCTTTAATGGCCCTCGAAAGAATGAACTCTTTTCCTCTTAAATATTTAAAAGCTTTACTGTCACAGGGTCATTTTTCAGATGAAAGGGAAATCTTTAGATACTCAGATAAAACAGTGATTTTCTCTTGAGTTGGAAAAAATAATTTCTAGCTGAATAAGATGTTGAAATGAACGTATTGAATTAGCATTTCCTCCGTGTTTCCCTTACTTGACCAAAGTTTTAGTCAACCATATGGTTTACGTGTGCTTATAATTGACAATTGCATTTGCATAAGCTGTAATATATTTCTTGAAAATACTTACATTGGCTTCCTTTGACATTTTAGAAAAACTTGGCCACATACCCAAGAATTACCTAGCTAAGAAAACAAGCATTTGATTCTTAATTACCTTGTCACTTTAAAAGTGTTTTAAAATGTCTTAATTTTTAAGACTGGGTTATGTAGTGATTATTATTATCTGAAGCTATCTTTAACCAGAAAATATTATTTATAATGTTGCCAATATTACTGAAAAGGTATTTAACCAGATTTAGTATATTTTAGATAGTATTCCTAAATTTTAATAAAAACTTTGTGTTTGAAGGAAAAAAGCTCTGATGAATTATATGTTATTCAAAACTTCACTTTTACTGGAATTGCTTTTATTTGAATATTTCTAGGGGAAAAAAGGCAAAGCTATAAAGCAGAAATTAAAATCATATTAGAATTGCTTATCCTAATAATTATCAGCTACTTCATATGTTATATATAAGCTCATGTTAAACATGATGTGTTATTTTGATGTAATTTAACTGAGGCAGTGTCGTTTTGTAGTTAAAAACAATGGTTCTTTAGAATGTACTGCAACAATGTAATGAAAGGCTATTTGGTTTAGTCTTCACATGTAGGTGCTCTCTTAAAGAATAAAACACAGCATAGTTAACTAAGTTACTAAAAGAATAGAGACAGTGGTTATAAATTAGACATTTCTTCTGCCCTTCAGGAGAGTAGAAATCTGAAAAGGAGTCTAGTTAAGCTCAATTTCCAAGTCCAAAAATTTCTCAACGCGCCAGAAGCAGTGCTTTCCAACAACTTCTGCGCCTTTAAAACGTGTCCTTTTCCCCACTCCTGGTCCACTCAGCCGTCCTCAGAAATTCATTTACTTCACTTCCTTTTCACACTCTATGATTCTTGTTGCCAGGAAGATTATAGAAGGTCCTGTCGACACGTGTCTGTACGTTGCTGCTTCATTCATTGCGGGAGCTTGTCATCCTTCTAAAAATCGCATCTGTTTTTTCATCAAAGCTTTCGTCTTACATTCTGTTCTTCCCTCCCACGCCCCCTTGTTTACTTTTTTCCAAAGGTTAAAAGGTGTAGCCCCCTTTTCCTCTAGAAAGTTTCCTGTTTGTAGCTGGTAACTCTTCTGTGGGCTCCATCCTCAACACTGCACAATGCCATCCCTTCATCCGTCCCTGGGTCACAAGGAAGCTCTGTTCGCCATGGAACGGAAAGCCCAGCCTGCGAGCTGCGTCGCCCTAAGACCTAGTTAAATAATCAGGGCTCCTGTTGGGGCGATTGGTCGTGGGGCGGGCTGGATTTCTGTGTGCGAGAGCGAGCGCGAGGGCGCTTGGTGAGACCGCAGGGCTCAGCGCGTGACCTCTTCCTCTGTTCCCCTTGTGTGCCGTGCCAGTGCTGGGCCTGAACCTGCTCAAGGAAGAGGTGCGGCTCTACAGCTGCACGCCTCGCAACTTCTCCGTGTCCATCCGGGAGGAGCTCAAGAGGACCGACACCGTCTTCTGGCCGGGCTGCCTCCTGGTGAAGCGCTGCGGCGGGAACTGCGCCTGCTGCCTGCACAGCTGCAGCGAGTGTCAGTGTGTCCCCAGCAAAGTCACCAAGAAGTATCACGAGGTACGGACAGCCTTCCCCTTCCCGAAAGGTGACAGGCCAGCCTCTCTGAAGTGGATTTTGGCTTAGAGAGGCGATGTCGCCTTCCCGAAAACCAGACCAGACAAAACCAAGGTTTTCCAAAGAGCTCAAGTTTTCATTTATTATTATTATTATTATTATTTTAAATTTATTTATTTATTTATTTATTTTTGGCTGCGTTGGGTCTTCGTTGCTGCACGCGGGCTTTCTCTAGTTGCGGCGAGCGGGGGCTACTCTTCATTGCGGTGCGCGGGCTTCTCATTGCGGTGGCTTCTCTTGTTGCAGAGCACGGGCTCTAGGCATGTGGGCTTCAGTAGTTGTGGCGCACGGGCTCAGTAGTTGTGGCTCGCGGGCTCTAGAGTACAGGCTCAGTAGTTGTGGCTCACGGGCTTCAGAGCGCAGGCTCAGTAGTTGTGGCTCGTGGGCTCAGTAGTTGTGGCTCGCGGGCTCTAGAGCGCAGGCTCAGTAGTTGTGGCGCACGGGCTTCGTTGCTCCGTGGCATGTGGAATCTTCCCGGACCAGGGCTCGAACCCGTGTCCCCTGCATTGGCAGGCGGATTCTTAACCACTGCACCACCAGGCAAGTCCCTGTTTTTTAATTAGGACCTTGAACTTAGGAAACCAGACATCAAGGATTTAGAAAGCTTGTCCTCTGATAACACATCATGGGTACTCAGTGGAGGTTTTCTGTCTCATACAAAAAAGAAACTGTTTTTCCAGGGGGAAAAATGGGTGAAACTTTTCACCTCTTCAAAATATGAAGGGAAAATATTTTAAAGACAAACTTGGAGATAAATTATGGTCTATTTTGGAGAAAATAAAGATCTTTAATATTTATTTTTCCATTTGGGGCAATTCGGGCACATAAATTCCAAGGGACATATTCATAATTATACTTCCTGTTATTTCATCATTTATAGTTTCCTCTTATTCATGGTGCCCCAAATAGTATGTTAAGCTTTTTATGGATTCTTCATCCTTCCCTTTATTCCATGGAATTAAGGAAAATACAATATTAAATGTTAGTAATTATTGTTTTTCAGAGCCTTGGGGACCTTAGAGCTTATACATTTCAAATTGTCATTATCCCCGGTGATACCCACCCCCCTCCAGTCCTCCCCAGAAACACCTAGCTTTCATACATCCGGAAGCAATCCCTTCTTGATGGCTCACCTTCAGTTTTTACAAAATGTCTTTTACCAACTTTAATTTTCACAAAACCAAACCAAAATCTACCTCCTGACTTCATTTGGATATGGCTTCATTCATTTTCATTTTTTTCTGCTAAATAAAAGAATAACACAAACTAAATACCCACTTAATAAATGAAATGATTTTTCCTGTGAGTGAAGACGTCGGTGAAACCCTCATCTGTGGGGTAATCTGAGCAGGTAGTGTCATAAGCTGCACTCACGTGACCTGGTTGCCCGGCTCTTCCCCGATATTGTGTTGGCAGTTGATTAAGTGGGAGAAAAGCAGTGGATTCCAGACAAGGTCCCTGTTTCCATCCTAGATCGACCATTAACTTGCAACCATCCACAGGACACTTAACCTTTGTAAAATATGTGCAAACTATGATAATCTCTCAGGTTTTTCCTAAAGGTGTTATTCTCTGACAATTGTCAGATGGCAATTTTTAGAAGATGACATCCAAAACTGGCAGTCTGGGATAAAAGTAGGACTGTTGGCTGCCATCCTCATGCTTCACTTTTGTTTCTACACCACACGCGTCTGAAGATCCTTGTGCTGGGAACGGCCTGCCCTCTTGTTCAGGAGGAGGTCCTCACGAGCTTGCGGGAGCCCCAGCTCCGCTCTGCCGAGAGGACGGCTTGTTGCTACTCTGAGAACTGGGAGTCTAGTCAAGGAAAAACCCTTAACATGGTAGTTTTGTTACCAAACCAAACTCGGGTCTGCTTGCCGGGGCAGTAAAGCTGCTGAGCCAGGTCGTGGTGAAGGAAAGTGCAGTATTCATTGCAGGTGCCAAGCAAGGAGTCCAGGCAGCTAGTGCTTAAAAGACCCCAACTCCTCAAAGGCTTTCAGGGACAGGTTTTTAAAGACAGGGTGAGGTGTGTGATCAGCTCGTGGACACTCTTCTGATTGGTTGGTGATGAGGTCATCGGGAGTCCACATCATCAACCTCCTGGCTCCAACGGGTCTGGGGTCTACATGCTTGTGGGCAGCATGCAGTTAACGTCTTCCCCCTGGTGGAGGTTTTGGTATCTGCAAAACAGCTCAAGGGACCTGACTCAGAATATCATCTGTAGCCCGTGAGGAGGACCTAAAGGTCCTTGACTTTGCCTAATGACTAAACTGTTATTATTTTGTCTTGCCGTACTGTTTTCCTTTCTTTCTGTGTTTTCTCATTTCTCTGATTAAATGACTAGAGTTTTTCTACAGACAAAAGACGGGCAGAGGACATGCGGCCGGGCAGGTGAGGAGGTCTGCTCTGGGAGGGCCTCACAGGGTCCTGCTCAGTGACAGCTCTAAAGTGCATTAAAGTTAAAATGCCTTAAAGGATAGGCAGATCTTAGAGTTGGTAGGCATAATGTAAAAGAATAGGGTGAGAGTAGGAGTTAACCTGGGGTGATCTTTCCCCACCTAAAATCATTTCATTTTGAACTTTCTAAAGCAGGGACTTACTAAGCAAAGTGTATTTGGGGACCTGATTTAGCCAACAAGTCTTGGGTTTATGACTCACCTTGCTACGACCTGTAAAACCCAGAGCTTTTCTAAACAAGCTTATCAGATGCTGAGTTGGTATCATGCTTCTGGGGCAGCTGGATCAGTCCTCAGATCAAGTGTATCCTCCCCCATCCTATACTTGTAAATTTCTTTTCAAATACCATTAGTTTTAGGGTTCTCCAGAAAGTTGCCCCAGAATGTGCAGTCTCTGTTTTAAAGTCTGAGATAAAGTTCTTGTGCAGGGAAAGGCCATGGTCAGTGCTTGGACACTCACTGACCTTCTTCCAGAATGGTATTGATTTAGCCTCTCCAGTCTTCAGGTGGGGTTGATTTTATGTGTGATCTGCATGCGCACGCTTAACAACTTTGGATGCTTATCTAATTGTATGACCATGTAGTGCAAGTTTCCCACAAATATCTCTAATGTGTGTGTGCAGAAATATACATGGTTACCCATTCCACATTTCTCATAGATATCTCCAATCCAATCATCTCAGTTCTCTTCTATGGGAATTATACATTTTTCTGTGATAGTTATTTTGTTAACCATCAAATTACCCTATGAAAAAAGGATTACTTGTTTGGTGTAATTCATGATTTCTGAGGCCTAGATTTTTCTCAGTCTTATATTTTGGAAGTAAGTTCTGAGTCTAGTACTACTCCTAAATAAGTGAAATTTTTTGAAAACATGATTCAAAATAGTTCTTAAGTCATCGAAAACCATTAATCTGGATCTAGAGATTTAACTCATTCAAAGTTAAGCCCATCTTGGGCTTTAATTCTTTTTGATGAACATTGCTCCAATTTTCAGTTTAAAGATTATCCCACTTCATGGACAAGGCAGAAGCAAAGATAGAGCTTAGGAGTTTTAATTTTTCTCTCTTCCATCCAGCTCTATTATACCAGCTTCCCTGCACATTAAGCTGACGTGTATCCATTTGTACCACTACAAATATAACTGAGTTATTCCCTCTTCTGCTTTCCTTTAGCATTTTCCTTGAGTTTTGTTCAACCATTGTATCAAAAATAAGTTCACAGACTTAAAAAGTCTCATAAAATATAGCATAATGATATTACTGTAGTAGTGTTTTGGTATAATATTATAACATAATAATATCATTAAGATTGATTCTTCGTATCAGTCACCAGATACTCTTTACTGGAAGCCATTTTAGCCAAAAACAAAAAATGGTTTTTCTTAGTTTCCCCGTCTCCCAAATAGGAATTCTCAGAAAAGCAAGACAGGAGCTTTACATACGTATAAACTTAGATGTTACCTCTTCCTTGAAACACTTTTGCGTTTCCTGCCAATCCCAGCATAATTCGTTCCTCCTCTGTGCATGTGTAGGACTTTAAAGATATCTCTATAACTTTTATTACTTCATAATTATTATTTATTTGTATTTGTTTCTCCCACATTGAGAACAAAGGGTAAAGATCCCATGACAGTGTAGCACTCAAAAGCAGGGACTCCCAGGCCGGGCATCCAGGTTTGAATCTGACGTTTGTTAGCTGTGTGACCTGGGCCTCGATCTCTCCATCTGTGAAGTGGGCTGTCATTCCTCGTGCCTAATTATGAATAAGGCTTAGAACGAGGTCTGGCACATTTCAAGCCCTCAGCATATGCTAGCGATTGTCTCACTCATCTTTACTTCCTCCCTGTGCCTAGCCTCATTAAAGTGTGGCAAATGATCGATAAAGATTTAATGAATTTGCCCAGAGGGAGGAAGGTATTCTCTTTCTGGCAAAAAGATCTATAGGAGACTCTGACAAAAGAAACATATTTGCTTCTTTTTTCCATTCTTAATCAGCATGATGAGTTTCACCTTGTTTATATCCTCGTATATTTAGTTTCACTTCTTTCCTTAACAGGTAGTGTTTTCTTGCTTAGATCTGTTTGTTTGGGAGAAATAAATATACCACTCAATTGCCGTATTATAGTAGTGAGCCCCATCACTCAAGGTTCTATGCCGCCCAGAATTTTGGGCATCGTTCCTTGATGGGTCTTTCTATGCCTGATCTGTTCTGTCTGCAGTCTCTGGTTTTAGCTTTTCCCTGGATTATTTTTTCACGGACTCGTAATTTTAGTTTGAACCTCTTCCTCAACATTTTTGTGAGATGTGCTTCTACCTTGTTTCTTTTCTGTGTCATAAGCTATGTCCTAAAAACCAAATTCTCTTCTTTAACATTTTCTGGGACCTGCTGGTCATCTTCCAAGTCTCTCTTTGTCTCCCAAAGTCCAAACTTTCAAAGGGAATTAAGAGGGAAAACACTAATTATCACCCACCCCTCCACACCACGTACGAGGCCTTAACATCACTGGAACATTATGAGATTCTTTTGCTATTTGTAAATATCCACAGGTATCAGTGGATGAAGATGGGGCATGGGGAAGGGATGTTTATTTGGTGAACGCATGTTGCATAAGCACTGCAGAGGAAGGAAAGACTGTAGGATTGCAGCCTGGCGTCATTGACTGTCAGGGCTGTATATGGCGGCCTCTCTAACCATTACCTTTCATAGTTATTTTTCCCCTGCCAACTGGGAAAATGTATACAAGTGGACATAGGAATTAAAGACATTGTCTATGCCAGTATCACAATGTATCTCCACCCAACCTCATTCCAGAAGCCATTTGTAGCGAGAGTGTGCTAATAAGGTATAGCGCCAGCATCTTCAGAGAAGTTGGTTTTGACACCGCCTTATGTTGGTCAAAAACAGGAAATCAGTACCAACGCATGATCTATATTCAATACTCATTGGGCTCAGTTTCACATTAATATAATAGTCTTAGGAATTTTTATTCTGGAATTGTAAATGTAATAGAAAATCTTTAAAAGTTTACTGTTTCTCATCGTTATCATAAGATTCTGCAGTTTATCTCTCTAGGAAGAAAGTTACTAAATAAATAGAGTGTATGACTAGTAATATTCTGAGTCTGGATGAAATTAGCATCCATCACCGCAACTTGAATCATTTCTGTTTGGCAGAAGTACAGATACTGGCGGTGTCACTCATTCTCTCTAAGCTTCTGTTCACTCACATGTAAAATAGGGGTAATAATTGTAAATTACTTCATAGAATTCTTGTGAGTTAAAGTATGTAAAAACATTATTAGGGCGCCTGGTACCCCGTAAGCATTCAAAAAATGTTAGCTAATTAACCTTCGATATGACCACATACTCCAAATGAGGGACCATTCTCTGTTTTTCTTTTTTAAATCTTCAAGTAAGACAGTCATAAAACCTGACCTTTGCCTTTTTGGATTAATGAATATTTCCAGCAACGGTATCTTTTAGAAGTTGCTCTATGAAGTTATCCGTGTCAGACCCAGAGAGCAGAGAAACTGGACAACTTCATATTATTCTGTGCTCTGGGCTTTGTTCATAAGCCAAAGCCACATAATTTCTAAAACTTTACCACTTCTGTCATAAGACCTAAAATGTAATAATACCCATTGAGTAGTTAGTTCTTATCAGATACGTCAGATAGTCTCTTATAGAATACATAGCCGTGTCCTTCCGTCACAGTGTGAAAAGGCTGTGTTTAGTATCAGTGTCTGTTGTGCTATATTTCTGGCTAAGAATCTCAACCATCCAAACTGCAAATAACTTCACTTAATAGAGACATTCTTGTTATTATTGCCAAACCGTCTACAGTGCACTAGGACCCAGCTGCAGAAAGTTAGCTGTGACCGAGGCTGATGTCTATGAAGTACATGTAATCCGTCTCATCAAGTTGATGGAGGACTTGACCTTTAGCCAAGGGCATTAATGAGCGGCATAATTGACTCAGACTCAGCTGCAGACCATGTTTCTCTTCATGGCATCGCAGTCCTTGCCTGCCTTGCTTCAAGGATAAATATTTGCTAAGTGTGTGAATAAATGAATGAGTGAAAGAAACCAACAAACAGAAAAATGAATTGCGCGTTAGTGGTCCCAAGACACCTAACCAAGGTGAAATTCTCTCTAATACAGTGAGGTGCGTAAAGGAAGGAGGGCATGGCATGGTGGATCTTTCCGTTTAAGGACGGTTCTTTTTTTTTTTAATTTATTTTATTGAAGTATAGTTGATTTACAACATTGTGTTAATTTCTGCTGTACAGCAAAGTGATTCAGTTATACAAATATATACGTTCTTTTTTGTATTCTTTTCTGTGATGGTTTATCCCGGGATACTGAATATAGTTCCCTGTGCTCTGCAGTAGGACCTTGATGTTTATGCGTTCTATACGTAATAGTTGGCCTCTGCTGACCCCGAGCTCCCACGCCACCCCTTCCCCACCCCCTCCCCCTTGGCAACCGCAAGTCCGTTCTCTGTGTAAGGATTGTTCTCTATTCTCAGCAGCCTCCTTCCAAACTGTTGGTATTAAAAGGTCCTTCCTTTCATACAGTGATGACGATCATTTGTGATTTCTTTGAGGGCTGGGGGAATATGTTCATCCTGCCTTCAGTGGTTAAAAATCAAAATGTGTAGGTCGCTGCTGGGCCCCGAGATGCTGGTCTGAAATTGACCTTGTCCGTGAAATCGGAAGTTGCAGATGTGGCCTGATTTTAAAGGTGGTTTCCATCGTTCCCTTTCAGGTCCTTCAATTGAGACCCAAGACGGGCGTCCGGGGGCTGCATAAGTCGCTCACGGACGTGGCCCTGGAGCACCACGAGGAGTGTGACTGCGTGTGCAGGGGGAGCCCCGGGGGATAACGCCTCGCGGTGGCTCGGGGCTGCCACTGCGACAGAACTCGTGCCTTATCTCCATCCGCAATCCCGGCTGGCTGTTGGTTCCAGGGCCCTTTCATCTTCAGGATTTACGGCGTGTTCTGAGAGAGGAGACACCACGCAGAATTAGAGGTTGTGCAACGGCCCTTTGGAGGAGAGGCCCCACGACAGGAGAAAAGTCCTCGCCGGGGAAAGGAATGAACCTTGTAGATTCCTTGTTGGTGGCAAAGTCCCCACGTGCGCCCTTGGCTGCGTCTGTGTCTCTTGTCTGGATGTGGCCTGGGTTCATGTCAGCACAGGAGACACTGCCCCTAAGCCCCTGGTTCTGTCGCCTTGCTTAACTCTAAAGCCCCCTGCTCTGGGCCTACAATCACAGAAATCTGGGATTGTTTCTCATATTCACATGCCTAAGCCAGAGTGTTCTAAGTTCTACCAACGTGGGTTTTAAAAAAGAACTGTGTTGCCATGAATTAAACTTGTGTCACGCTGATAGGAAAGACTGGATTTTCCCTATTTCTTACTCAGATTTCTACCATTTAGAAGAACAGACCTCCATCCACGGTTTGGAACAGACAAACCTGAGAAGAAGAGTGGCCTTATCTTCACTTTATAAGTTGGTTTATTTGTGTTATTGTGTACATTTTTATAGTCTCCTTTTGACATTATAACTGTTTGCTTTTCTAATCTTGTTAAATATATCTATTTTTACCAAAGGTATTTAATATTCTTTTTTATGACAACCTAGATCAACTATTTTTAGCTTGGTAAATTTTTCTAAACAGAATGGTTATAGCCAGAGGGACAAAGATGATATAAAATATTGTTGCTCTGACAAAAATACATGTATTTCCTTCTTGTATGGTGCTAGAGCTTAGATCAGTCTGCATTTTAAAATATTGACATGGGAAATGGATAGAATTTGATAAGTTGCAAAGACTCTTGGAAAATAAATAAATATGTCATCTTCCACTCCTCTTATTGGAGACGCCAGCGAGAAGCAGCATATTCCCGTAGACATCCAGATCCAAGAATTACTAACCCTTAACCGTTATTTTGGGAAGTGTGAGCCTAGCTCAGTAGAACATAAAGCACCTTGAAAAAAGAGACTTGACGGCCTCCTGACAAAGCATGCTTGGCTGTCCTGTAGGACCACATCCTATTTATTGTGATGTTCTGGTTAGATTGTCTTTAAACTCTGTTCCATACACTTGTATAAATACATGAATATTTTTATGTACAGAAGTATATCCTTTAACCGATTCACTTATTATACTCTTTGGCAATTAAAAAGAAAATCAGTCAGATCCTTTGCTTGTAAAATGCTTAATATTGTGCCTAGGTTAAGTGGTGACTATTTGAATTAAAAATGTATTGAATCACCAAATAAAAGAATGCAGCTGTTTCGGGGAGAAACTGAGTGTGTGTTTGCAAGATTTGTCTCTTAAATGCCAAGAAAACAAAAGCGACAGACTTGTGTGTGACCATGATTTTTATTATGCAAAAGCTGGTATCAATTCAAAAGACAGGCAGGAAAGTGACCATTTCTGGTGAGACTTTCCTGCCCCTGGACTCCAGTGCTTTTGAGCAGTAGTTTTCTTTTTCCCAGTCATCTTGAAAGTAATTGCTGGTAAATTAAATTGCAGATGGCTTGGAGTTGCGTGTGGTTAATGAAATGCCTGATGATAGCTTATATGGTAGTATGAAACTGACAGTGGGCGGGGATCCTGTAACTTTCCACTCTTGTCTTCATTTCCAACGGCTGACGCTAGAGGGGCTGAGCCCAGGTCCACGTGGCACGTGGATCCGCAGTTTACACGGCACTCCTCCAGGTGGCGGCCTCGGTTCCAGAGGTAGATCTCTATGCAGGCTGCTATCTTCAACACCTGATCCCTGCCTTTGAACTTGTCCGGGAGCCATCTAGGTCCCAGACTCTTCTTCCAAGGCAGTACCCTTTCCGGCACTTTTCCACCTGGCAGTCCTACCCTGCGCCCAGCCATGTGGAGGACAAATAAAGAGTGAAAATACGTGCTCTGTCTTATTGACGTATTTTCATAGTTTTGTTGCAGCCCCCCGGAGGCTGATTAGATACAGCCCAACTGCTCCCCTGGAAGCTCTACACTGCCTCTCCCTGTGGGCAGTTGGCAACTCTCATTAGCATAGTCAAGAGGCTCAGAAATCTAAGAGCAGTGATCGGCGGGACTGTGTTCAATCCAGCATTTCCAACTGTTTATTTTGAATTTATTTTATTGAAGTATAGTTGATTTACAACGGTGCGTTGGTTTCTGCTGTACTGCAGAGTGATTCAGTTTACATACATGTATCAATACATTCTTTTTCGTATTCTTTTCCATTATGGTTTAGCCCAGGATATTGAACATAGTTCCCTGTGCTACACAGTAGGACCTTGTTGTTTATCCATCTTATATATAGTAGTTTGCATCTGCTGACCCCAAACTCCCGATTCATCCCTCCCCTCCCCCCCTCCCCCTTGGCAACCGCAAGTCTGTTCTCTATGTCTGTGAGTCTTTCTGTTTCGTGTGCTAGCACTCTCTACGGACCAATGGTTCTGCACTCATCTATTTCAATAATTTCCTCCTATGTGTATTAAAATGTTCATTATACACTTTTGCACTCTGCTTCAGAAAGCATTTGAACAGCCACCTACACCAAATCCAATTTCTTTAGTAATTCCTAAGGCATTATAGTAATTTTTATTCAGTTTAAATCTATATAAAATTTTAGTATTTTGGTAGGAAATATAGCTTTTAAGATTAATAACTTCATTATTTTAAAAGATTATAAATGCAATCCCAGCTAGCTTTTTTTTTTTTTTTTTAACAAATAGGAAAGCTGATCCTAAAATGCATATGAAGATGCAAGGCACCCAAAATAGCTAAGAAATCTTGAAAAAGAACTACAAATTTAGAGGACTCACACTTCCCAACTTTGAAACTTACTACAAAGCTATAGAAATAGTGTAAGTCTAATAAATTTAGACATGCAGAAAATTGAGAGTCCAGAAATAAACCCTTACATTTATGGTCAATTGATTTTGGCCAGGCTGCCAAGACAATACAATGGTGAAAGGGTATTCTGTTTTCAACAAATGGTGCTAGGACCACTGGGTATCCACATGCAAAAGAATAAATTTGGACCCTTACCCCACACCATATACAGAAATTAACTCAAAATGAATCAAAGACCTAAATGTAAGAGTTGAAATGTGACACTCTTAAGAAAGACATATAGGAGAAAATTCGCAGGGCCTTAGATTAGGTGATCTTGTCTCAGATATGATGCCAAAAGCACATGTGACAAAAAAATAAACTGGGCATTATTAAATTAAAAACTTTTGTGCTTCAAAGGACATCGTAAAGAATATGAAAAGAAAAACCACGTAATGTGAAAAGATGTTTGCAATTTATATATCTGATTAGGGTCTTACATTTAAAATGTATAAAGAACTCTCACAACTCAACAATAAAAAGATAATTAATTCAATAGAAAAATGAGCAAAGGGCTTGAATACACATTTCTCAAAAATATATATATATACACAAATGGCCAAGAAGCACATAGAAAGATAGCTAACTTTATTTGTCATTAGGGACATGCAAATTAAAATCGTGAGATAACCACTTTACACCCCCTGGAAAGGCAAGAATCAAAAAGACAGACAGTAATAGGTGTTGGTGAGGACGTGGAGAAATTGGAGCTTTGTATATTGCTGGTCAAATTGTAAAATTGTGTGGCCACTTCGGAAAACAGTGACACAATTCTTCAAAACCTTAAACCCAAACCTAATCTATGACTCAGTAACTCCACTCCTGGGTATATACTCAAGAAAATTGAAAGTCTTGCACAAGACAGTTCATAACAACATCTTTCATAATAGTCAAAAAATAGAAACCATCCAAATGTCCATCCACTAATAAACGGATAAACAAAATGTTGTGTATCCATACAATGGAATATTATTAGGCAATAAAAAGCAAAGAAGTACTGATACAGGCTACAGCTTGGATGAACCCTGAAAACATTATGCTAGGGAGAAGAAGCCATTCACAAAAGGCCATAGAATGTATAATTCCATCTATATGCAATGTCCAGGATTGACAGATCTATACAGAAAGAAAGTGGACTAGTGTTTTGCCAGTGGCTGGTGGAAGGGGGTAAAAGGGCAGTTACTATTGGTGAGTACAGGTTTTCTCTTTGGAGTGATGAAAATATTCTGAAATTTGATAGTGGTGATAGTTATTTGAATATACTAAAAACCACTGAGTTATACACTTCAAAAGGGTGAAATTTTTGTGTTCAAATTATATCTCAATGAAGTTATTTTTTTAATTACAAGTGCAGTATTTTTAAAAATTATACACTGCAGCATTTAAGAAATAAAGCCCCCTTTCAAAAAAAAAAAAAAAAAACAAGGAATAAAGTAAAAAAAAAAAAAAAATCTAAAATTCTATCACCCTAGCCCGCACCATTTCTATCTATGCCTGTCAGTGTATAGATAAATGAATGGGTGGTATGATGGGATTACTGGACTCAGTTGTGTCCCCAGTAGTAGTGGCTGATGTCTATACCTTTGCCATGGCTATATGTTCCCATCTGAATTTGGTCTTTGCCATGTCTTGCTCTAACCTACAGGAGGACAGTACCTGTGACAGGTGCCATGTGCTGGCGCAGATGGTTTGCTGTCTTTGCTGCCATCACCAGGAGAAGAGTGTGCTCCAGAGAGCACCCTCGGCCAGAACTCCTGCTGCTTTTCTGAACCCGGTCCCTGCCATGGGGTCAAGTCCTGCTGAGCCGAGGCAACCCACATGCACTTGGGTGAGAAACGAACAATTCTTGCTGTAAGCTGCTGGGGTCTTGAGGGTGTTTGTTATGCAACGTTATTTGGCAAGAGTGACTAATAGGTATTTCATTTAAAAGGAGGTCATATCATACTTGCTGTTTTTTAGTGAAACTTTCCTGTATACCTTCACTTGAAACTTACAGACAGAAAATTGAAATGGGACAGAAAAATATGTACTTTGGAAAATGTTTCATTAATGCAAGATATAATCTGCTTAAACAATCCCACTAAAGTTGTGAAAAAATGTTATTGAAAACGTTAAAAACATAGAATCACTTGCAAAGCACTTGCTTCTAGTTCAGCCAGCATCTATCTTTTTGCTATTAAGAAGAGGAAATAAGCTCTCGGACAATGTGGTCCACCTCTTCAGTAACCATTCTCACTGTAGTTTATTATTTATGTTATGTTTTAATAAACATTTAACTAATACAAAACATTGAAACATTTAATAATAATGTTTATATTTTTAATAAGCTCTTTTATAACTTAAAGCATCTTGGGAATTTTCTTCTGTTCTTTAGGTTATTTTTCTTTCCAAACTTTCTCTCTCTCTCACTCTCCATCCTTTCTTCCTTCCTTCCTTCCTCTTTCTTTATAAAACATTAGGTTATTTATATAATCTCCATGCCTTTAATTCTTTTCTGATTATTTACATATGTATAGTTTACGTCCAGAATACCGTTTACTCTGTGTGGGAAGGGTAAATTCTTGACTCCTTTTTTACTTTTCTACAACTTGTTTGCCAACCAGCACTACAGTTTGAGGATTAGATATTATATTCTATTTAATGTTCTGTTTCTTGTGGAGGAAGGAGGTCGACAGCATTTGGAGAAATGTGCAGATTTTTTTTTTTTGTAAGTATAGTTGATTTACAATGTGTTAATTTCTGCTGTACAGCAAAGTGATTCAGTTATACACAGATATACGTTCTTTTTCATATGCTTTTCCATGATGGTTTATCACAGGATATTGAAAATAGTTCCCTGTGCTCTACAGTAGGACCTTGATGTTTATCCATCCTGTATATAACAGTTGGCATATGCTAACCCCAAACTCTCAGTCCACCCCTCCCCTACCCCCTTCCCCCTTGGTGACCACAAGTCTGTTCTCTATATTTGTGAGTCTTGTTTTTGTTTCATAGATATGTTGATTTGTATCATATTTTCGATTCCACATATAAGTGACATCATATGTTATTTGTATTTCTCTTTCTGACTTACTTCGCTTAGTATGATAACCTCTAGGTCCATCCATGTTGCTGCAAATGGCATTATTTCATTCTTTTTGATGGCATCAGAAAGGGAATGTAAATAAACAATCCCTTTTAAGATCGCATCAAAATATAAAATAAAATACTTAGGAATAAAGCTCACCAAGGAGGTGAAAGATGTGTATGCTGAGAACTACATAACATTAAAAAAGGAAATTAAAGGTGATTCAAAGAAATGGAAAGATATCCCATGCTCTTCGATTGGAAGAATTAATGTTGTTAAAACGGCCATACTACCCAAAGCAATCTACAGATTTAATGCAATCCCTATCAAATTACCCATGACATTTTTCACAGAACTAGCATAAATAATCCCAAAATTTATATGGAACCATAAAAGATCCAGAAGTGCCAAAGCAATCCTGAGGAAAAAGAACAAAGCAGGAGGCATAACCCTCCCAGACTTCAGACAATACTACAAAGCTACAGTAATCAAAACAGTGTGGTATTGATGAAAGAGTTCTGCTCAGCCCCCTCGTAAAATATCTCGTGCTGGGATTCACTCTGGGAGAAGCATCCACTCTTCATGGAGTGGGGAAAGGAGACAGGATGGTTTCAGATCGTATTCAAGACTCGGTGCAAAGACCTTGAGTCTCTCCTTTTGCCTGAGGGCATCAGCCCCCACTCTCCGATTTCCGTGTTTCATCTGCCTCCCCAGAAACCATTGCTCCTTGCCCTTCTACTCACAACAGAGAAAATATAATGCTACCTCCTCTGACTGCTTCTCTTTAAAGTTAGCCATATTTGTGAGGATGCTTAGAATTTTACCTCAGTCCTGTATCTGGAAAGAGGGGTTGGAATGGAGATTATCCTAAGCCTCACCCTAAACTCCTCTTTCACTCTTAAATTCTCATTCATGTAGCAGGAATATGTCCCTTTCTTGGATGCTACTAGCAAATGAACTTTTCTTTGGAATTTTGTTTCTGAGATTAAGCTCCCCTTGACTGTTATTATCCTGGTGTTAGAAACTGTTTTAATATCATAAATTATTGTGACTCTAACGATCATTTAATTTTTGCTACCGAAATAAGCTATTTCCATTTTATACTTATAAACTAAATATTATATGACTCTATGAAATATGAAAGCTTTTGAACTCTGTCTTTAAATCTTGCTCTGATTTAATTTTTAAAATTATTAATGCTACTCAGTACTAGGTGGGAGGTGGATATTTTGCCCATTTGTTCAGAAAGACTGAGATATTACACTATTCTAATTTGTTATGAGACAAGGTCTTCCACAGAAGTCAGGTAGAAAAAAAACACAATTATTTTCTAAGCTAAATTGAAATTCTGTACAAGTGTTTTTTAATCTCCTGTTTAGGAAGAAAACAAAGTATTATAAATTTTGTAATGGTCTTCAATCCATTTAATCAGTAAATACTTTACTAAGAAGTACAAAATTTAACTCTGTTTAAAGAGCTTAGTATTACTTCCTTAAGTGACACCTCCAATATAAGTCAAACCGTGACAACCCACTAAACACTATATGAGTTTCCTGTTAAAAGAAATCCTAGGGGAAAAAATAATCAATTTTAGTACAGTTATTTAAAGAAGTACCTGATGGACTTACCAGGAGACAACTAGCTCCAATGACATCCCAGATAGAGAGATGTAAATAAAATATCATTTATATGAAATAACCTAGTTTCTGGTATAACTAAAATGTCTATATATTTAATAATAATAAGCAATAGACAAATTTTAAGGAACAATTCACTCCAAAATCCAGAAAATAAGATGCATTCCAAGTAACCTGCACAAGGAATAAAGTTAATATCTCCTAATGCAGATGCTATTTTCTTCAAGATAGTATGTGTGGTAGGGCTTATCTTCCAAATTTCCAGACTGGCAGTCTTAATTTCAGAGTGTTCAGAGATCAGCAACTATGTGTCGTATGTATCCGGAACGAAATCTATTACAAGGATAGCAGGAAATACATGAATAATTCATTGACCAGATTTGATGTGCCTTGTTTTCAGTCCTAAAGCTGTGATCTGAAAACATGATTTGCCAGCATTTGAGCAGAAGCAGGAGGGAGGGAGCTGGCATCACTTCCAGCTTAGCTCCTGGAAACCCTGGAGGCTGAGGGGCTACTGGACTTGACCACCTTGAGAAGAAACTGGCCAGAAGCAAAAAGCAGAAGATGAAGAGGCTCATATTGACCAATCCTATGGTAAATATCTTTAGAAGTCTTCTGGAAGACGTGATAATTCAACCAATGAATTTTTGACTGCTATCGTATATTTGGATGGCTTAATGTACGGGATTTGCTAAATCAAATTCTTCCTGTATTACATAAGGCATATCTGCTTTGACAATATATTGTGTCATCATCGTGGAATAAAGGCAAATAAATAGTTGTTAACAAGACATACGTCTTGCCGCCGTCAACTGGCATGGTAATAAATCAGAGTGATTTGTTTCTAAACTGTCTTTTATCCAAAACTACTTCAGTACTTTGCAATGATTACCTTTGTGGAAAGTTTTTCATCTTGATGTTTGCAGCTGGAGATTGAGTCAGGAAGTGAGAATGTGCCATGATGGAATAATTACTTGGCATTACACACAGACATGTAAAAACATTTGAAGACAATTATGAGGTCCATAGTTGGTTTCTCTTCCTGGGAGAAGGCAACTATTGTGCCTGCACTTGCATCTGCTTTTAAAATTAGCCTGTGAATAAACAAAACCTGTGTTCTTCTCTCTGTAAAGTAAGCTTCATTTTTACTCTTGAACTTGATCAAAGGTGTTGCCCGATGTCTGTTTAGGAAAACATAGACTGTGGGTGCTCAGCGAAATCCTGGAATCAAAACAGGTCATGAAGCCCTGTGCCTCCATCGCCAGACTACTGCTATTTCTGTTCTTATATAATCACTTTTTTATTGAAGTAGAGCTGATTACAATGTTGTCTTAGTTTCAGGTGATAGCAAAGTGATTCATATGTATATGTATTCGTTCTAGATTCTTTTCCATTATAGGCTATCACAAGATATTGAGTACAATGCCCTGTGCTACACAGTAGGTCCTTGTTGTTTATCTATTTTACATATGGTAGTGTGTATCTGTTAATCCCCAATTCCTAATTTATCCCTCCCACCCCTTATCCCTTGGTAACCATAAATTTGTTTTCTTTTTTTTTGAATTTTTGAATTTTATCTTATTTTTTTTTTTATACAGCAGGTTCTGTTAGTTATCCACTTACATATTAGTGTATATATGTCAACCCCATGTTTTCTACATCTTTGACTGTATTTCTGTTTTGTAAGTAAGTTTATTTGTACCATTTTTTAAGATTCTATATATAAGCGATACCATATGATATTTGTCATTTTCTGTCTGACTTACTTCAATCAGTATGACAATCTCTAGGTCCATCCATGTCACTGCAAATGGCATTATTTCGTTCTTTTTATGGCTAATATTCCATTGTGTATTTGTACCACATCTTCTTTATCCATTCATCTGTCCATGGACATTTAGGTTGCTTCCATGTCTTGGCTATTGTAAATAGTGCCGCAATGAACACTGGGGTGCATGTGTCTTTTCGAATTAGAGTTTTCTCCAGAGATATGCCCAGGAGAGGGACTATTGGATCATATGGTAATCCTATGTTTAGGTTTTTAAGGAACCTCCGTACTGTTCTCCATAGTGGCTGCACCAATTTACATTCCCACCAACAGTGTAGGAGGGTTCCCTTTTCTCCACACCCTCTCCAGCACTTATTGTTTGTAGACTTTGTGATGATGGCCATTCTGACTGGTGTGAGCTGATACCTTGTTGTAGACTACCGCTATTTCTATCAGACATGATGAAGGTGCCTAAAGTCCTTAATGTGCCCACTTGTCACCCTGCAGTTACAGCTGATACACTCTGGGCTCAAAGATTCTGAGATGCTTTGACAGGGAAGGGCCCAGCCTTCTCCTCCTCAGGTTTCACAGGCAGCCCTCTGTGTCCCACAGTCATGCCATAGAAGTAAATTCATCAGTAGCCTCAATAACCACCCTAAGATCTCACATACGATACTTGTTCAATGAATTTTGAAGCAATAAATTTAAAAGTCAATATCCAAATTACTTTCTTATCACCTCTCATGGTTCCAGTTGGTCCATGAGATGATTCACAGCTATTTAATCATGTGTAACCCATGGTTAAGTACCTGGATAGTGTCCTGTTATTATTATAGATGCAAATTCCTGATATTTCTCAGAAACCCAAACCCCCCCCCCCAAATCCACTAAATTTCCTTTTTGTTTGCTTAACAAGTTGACTGTAAAATTGGTTCCTAGAATGAAGATCTGTACGTAATTGCTCAAGCTTATGAATGTAAAAGATCATTCAGTTAAAAATGGCCTTTGAAGTCAGTCTTCAATACAATAACCAGTGTTCGAACATAACCTGAGTGTTACATATAAACTTCTACCACTTTTCGTCATATGTTAAATCTGTGAATAGTTTAAACTACATGCTCTCTGAGATTTCTACCTGCTCTTACATTGAAAACTTCATTTGATATCACTTATATTGGAATCTAATAAAAAAAATGATGCAAATGAACTTATTTACTAAACAGAAAGACTCACAAACATAGAAATCAAATTTATGGTTACCAAAGGGGAAAGGTCGGGGAGAGGGATAAACTAGGAGTTTGGGATTCACATACACACACTACTATATGTAAAATAGATAACCAACAAGCACCTACTCACAACTCTGTAATAACTCTACTCAATACTCTGCAATAACCTATAAGGAGAAGAATCTGAAAAAGAATAGATACATATGTATGTATAACTGATTCACTTTTCTGTATACCTGAAACTAACACAATACTATAAATCAACTATACGTCAATAAAAATTTCTAAAAGAGAAAAGAAAACTTCATTTGAAAACATTCAGCGAGGGAAGACAGTACTCATTGGGTCGGGATTTCTTCAGACAGTTCAAAAAACAAATCTATTTGCCCGGAAATTCCACCCATCAGTCCAGGTTTTGACCTTTGTAAAAACTGAGGCTCTCTCCTTCACATATT
Organism: Balaenoptera borealis; assembly: GCF_965194805.1. Taxonomy (NCBI): domain Eukaryota; kingdom Metazoa; phylum Chordata; class Mammalia; order Artiodactyla; family Balaenopteridae; genus Balaenoptera; species Balaenoptera borealis. The sequence goes on along the minus strand of NC_138861.1, from coordinate 1,585,962 downwards.
GGAAGACAACTTACCAATTTTGTCTCTGAGTTGCCTTTTGCAAGTGAGGCTTGCCAGTATTCATACCAAACTTCAGATGTCACGGCTTCATATTCTGTTCTGTGTGTACACCACTTGTCTTAAAATTGCATCCTGATTCCCAAAGCCTGTTGAGACCAGAACTTTCTTTGGCCTGGCTGTGGCATTCTTGTTAAAGTAGGCTAGGTTTGCAACAGCTGGTCTAGCACCTTGAAATACAAGTGGGGTTCGTGCATGAGTGGCATCACCTGGGGTTCGTAGAAATGCAGAAACGGAGCTCCACAGAAGACCTACTGGGTTGGGATCTGTATTTTAACGAGCTCCTCAGTGATCACATCCACGTAACGCTTGAGAAGCGCTGACATGGTAGAGGTCTCTAGGTGTTGGTGTATACTGAGCTGTGGTCAACAGACGGAACCAACATCTGAAAAAGAAATATATATTGCATTATTATATTGTGCTAAAAGAAAGTACATCATTATAATGACTATGGCCGTCAGTAAGTGGATGTGAAGCTACCCACCACTCTCTTTCTTGCTACTCTTTCTGTACTAGTTTCCCAAGATGCCTTTGTCCTTAGTTCTCCTCCAGGACCTCCTTCAGTCTCCTGTGCTGAATCCTGTTCACTCATCTTGGTTCTTTATACGCTTTTCCTGATTCAACCCCTGCACTGCCCTGACTTCAATTCCCCACGGACTGGTCCTCTCACACCGCCCCACCTCCAACCCTGCTCTTCTTTCTGAGTTCGAGCTTTGGTCACCTAAACCATCTACCTGAATGTTCTCTGGGTACCACTTAGATGGAATTCACTTCACCCACTCCTCCTCCTCACAGCTCCTCCTCTTCTTTTGTTTCTGTTAATGAGTGAGTGGTACCTACCAAGTTCCTACCCTGGGAGGTATCCTGAGTGTATCCCTCTCCGTTCAGCATCTTATCAACCACCCAGCCTTGTCAGTTTCACCGTTGAACCGGCTCATTCTGGACCCACTCCCACTGCTCCAGCCTAGAGTCCCGTTGTCTTTCAAGCTTTACTGTCAATTTCTTAATTTAGCTTTCCTCTTGCACATGATTTCTCTCTCTGCACTACCTCTGTTCCTTTTCCAGCCCCCCCCCCCACCACCAAACGCAAAGGACGTTGTATTTCTGTAAAGAGGCAACTAAATAAAACACAGATCCGTCCCCTCCTCAAAAATCTCCTCTGTCACCTGGTCTGTCACCTGGTGCAATAAAGTTCCCGCGGCTTTCTGGTGACCCTGGTCCAGACGGTCCACTCTACCTGCTCTTCCATTGCTTCTCTCACCATGCATTGCCTCAGCTCCTTACCTTCATAGGTGCCTTGTTCTGCTTTCAACTCCTTTCCCCTTCTCGCTTATTGCAAAATCCCATTCATCCCTCCAGACCTAGCTCAAATGCCACTTGCCCTGCAACGGCTTCACAGATTTTTACTGCTTCCAAAAATGTGTGCTTCACCCCTTGCTTTATCCAACAGGAGGTTGGGTTGTTCTGCCAGGGCTTTGGGGTCAATCCACCCCTACCTACATGACCTTAGACCATTTATTAATATTTTTGATTTCCCCCTTTGCTCCTGTGTGATGCAGAGATCAGAGGACCACTGCTGGGAACTAGATTAGGTAAGTAAGGTGTGATGCCACGTGGCTGGTACACGATAGGTGTGGAGTAGTCGTTTGTCCCTTCTGGGCACCAGTGACCATCATAGCTGAGTTTCTCTCCCTTAGCAGGTCGGGGGCCAACCTCAGGGAGGCACTGGTCTCACTCAATGGACAGCATTTGCAGCTGATCTCACCATAGAAGAGACAGTCACTAAATGTTTGTTGAACTGAGAGCCCCTCAACGTTGCATTTTGCCTCAGTGTTCCCTGACCGCTCTACAGGAGGGAACATTCTCAGAACCATAGACGGCACAGCCATCCTTAACAGAGTCTGGCAACGCGCTCCTTTTGACATTCTTGTTTTTCACCCAAGTACTCTCCTTTGTGCTTCTTTAAACAAAGTGTACCCTGGCCTTTCCATGTGCTTTTCACCCATTGTGTTCAGTTTTGTCATAGTCATAAAATTGTGTTTCCCAGTCCTTTAGGATTTCAATCCTCATTTTGTTTATTGGCCGTATTCTCTGTATTCATGTACAGGTATTTCAGTCAAAAAGATACTCTGTCTTGTGTTCCCCGGCACTTGCTCCACTGGCGTTCCTTCTCAGGCATACATGTCCCTTTCCCGGAATTGTCAAAGGATTCTATTCAATCTGCTGCTGTCTCAGGCTGCAAAAAGCTATTCGAAGAGTGTTGTTACATCACCTGCCAGAGTTCTTTCCAGTCCTTGTGAGAGGTGTATAGCCACATGTGTTTTGAGGTAGATCTCCTAGGAAGTATGAAGGCGAAGAGTGAACAAATTTGATTTCTGTTAAAAAGAATCCATGGAGAATTTCTCCATTAAGATACATTTCCTCATCTTGCATCTCAACGGTTATTTTTAATTGCAGAATTTGCTGTTTATTAATCACGTGATATTGGAAAGTCCCTGTTTCTCAGGGATGCTTGTGTCTGAGTTCATTTTATTATATCTTTCTGTAAAAACAAGTTATTTAGATATGCATCTCTGAAATAACAATGTAAATCAGTGGGAAAATAGAATTCAGTAATAGAATTTTCTCAGAATATCAACAGAGTTCTCAACTGGAAAGAGTCCCGATTCCAAGTGTCTACTACAGAAATCTGGTTATATATTTTAGTGCTTAGAGCAAAAGCTCTTAGACTGAGGTCCATGAATGCACTTAAAATTCCCTGTGAACTTCATGGAGCTGTATGTAGACAGTTAGTAAACACACATACACTGTCAGAGGACTTGATCCAAAAAAGGTTAAGAATCAGTGACATCACCGAGGGAGCTGGAAGGCAATGTGGTGATGATTTTTACATTGCTAAGTTTCTGCAGAAGAGTGACTGGCGGGGCTAAGCTGGAATCTGTGGGTAAAGCATGCGGTAAACTTGATCTGTTGGAAAAGGCCACACAGGGGGAGGTGGGATGTTTTACTTAGAGATCGTCTCTTTTATCAGCACTGCAGTTGTTAACTTGTATTTAGCACCAGTGAAAGCTGTCCTACAAATCAGGGCCTGTGGGAACCAGGCTCTCAGCCTGACTATGTCTAACATTTTAAGTTCAAGGATGCTTCAGTGCAAGGTGAATTTGACTTACACAACTACAGAAAGACTCTCATGGATTAAGTTGCCAGATGTATGTCAGTGATAATTACTCAGAAGGAAAACAGAACCTTCTTGGGGGAAATTATGGGAAAGATGACAGAGACGACACCAAAAGCTTAAGCACATTAACCTCTGGTCGATTTTGGACTCACCTCCAGCACTGCGACCACCTAACGTGCACATGTTCAGATGTCGAGACCCTCCCCTCCCAGCCTCCAAAACCCTAAGAAAGTAACCCTCACCAGGTGCTCAGAGAGAAAGCATACGGCCCGAGCAACATAGCCTTGATTTACACTAGGGTAACATGGGAAAAGAATTCCTGCCTGGAGCACGACCCCAGTAGGCTTCTCACTCCTAAGTAAGCTGCGTCCTTGTTGTGATGTTTTCCCACTTAGAATTTGGTTCCATATTTGTTTCAAAAATTACACACACATCCTTCAAAACCATTGAATCATAAAATTTACAGGTGATATTTCATTTTTCAACATGTGAAGCGAACATGACAACGGCAAGAAGAGTTTCCCTTGATAAAATTTCAGAAGTGTTGGCTAGATTTTATTAACAAACTATTTTTCCTAATGGTATCTTTGGGCATAATTCTTTTCATGTCTTATAAATTCAGTCTCATAATGTTAATACATGTCACCCCTACTTTTTGCTTGTAATATTGTATGATGCACGTTTTTCCCATGTCATCAAAGTTTCATAATTAAAGGGAATGGTTTCATCATATTCCAATGCAAGGATATATCAAAATTTAGTTATATCTTCTCCTTCCATTAAAAGTTTATTTATAACTTTTTGTTGTTAGGTAAGCATCTTTGAGTCTGCTGGTGAATCTATTCCTATGAAAAATATGATAGTGGTTGGATCTTAAATCCATTATAAATAAATTATAGCAAAACTTACTTGTGTGATTTATTGGTAGTAATAATGAAACAAATAATCCAGGTAGTTTTTCGGAGGGGAGGGTATCTTTTACTGACTGTTTTATCAGTCCAAGCTACTCATAGGCAGAACCCCTTTTTCTACAGCTTGAATTGTGCACGATATCAGCACAATATCAAGGAGAAAATAAAATAAAGTTGTCTGATCTCTTTTTTTTTTAATTTTTGAATTTAATTTTATTTATTTTTTTATACAGCAGGTTCTTATTAGTCATCCATTTTATACTTATTAGTGTATATATGTCTGATCTCTTTTGAGGATCATTTTTGCACAAAGATTCCATCTATATTGGAAGTTAATTTTTAAAATAAATTTTTAATAATATTATTTAAAATTATTATTAATAATTTAAAATTTTTAATAATCTGCATGTTTCTTGTATGCAGAGTGTTAACCCAGATACATGATTTCCTCTTTTTGTCTCTTAGAAAGTGAGCTTTAGGTTGATTTTGCTGTCTGTTCAGCTTGATGATTTTTATTATTACATTTTTTTAGGGTGAAAATAAGTTTTTAGGGTTCATATCTTCATTCTTTTTTAAAAATTGAAGTATAGTTGAATTACAATGTGTTGGTTTCAGGTGTACAGTACAATATTCAATTATATATATATATGTGTGTGTATATATATACAGACACACACAGACACAGACACACACATATATATATATATTCTTTTCAGATTCTTTTCCTTTATAGGTTATTACAAAATATTGAGTATAGTTTCCTGTGCTATACAGTAGGTCCTTGTTAGTTATCTATTTTATATATAGTAGTGTGTATGTTAATCTCAAACTCTTAATTTATCCCTCCCCTCCTTTCCCCTTTGGTAACCATAAGTTTGTTCTCTATGTCTGTGGGTCTATTTCTGTTGTGTGTTCCTTTATATCATTTTACTCTTATTTTAATAAAATCGGGTAAATTAAATTATCTGGCAATATGACCTTTTCATGACATTGTTCCATTAATACAGGAGTAAAACTACCTGTATTCTCCCTAGTTTATTGAGGATGCTTTCTTTGCCTTCTGTGTCATGCAAGGAATTAATTCTGTATTTGTGTAGCTTTTGTAGCAATGGATAGACCTAATCTAGCCAGTTATACTAAAGACCCACAACTTACACTTAAAAGGTCTATCATAGCTTAACGGAGAAGAACTGTAAAACCTCAAAGAGAGTGAAGGGAAAGAGGGTTTCAACCACAATGAGAAACAGGCGCTGGCTGTGAAAAACTCCCTTCAAAATTCTTGGCAACTTTGCACTCACACATTGTTATGTTTTTCATGCCAAGGAAATCTCAGTATTTTGCAGAAGCAGCAGTGAGGAATAAGAACTGCATCATGACCTTGTGAATTTATTAACATTCCATGCATAGAACCTGACCAGACACACACGTGTGCACATACATGCTCACATATACACACTGCTTGCATATATGTGTACACGATAGCCAAAGGTACATACTGTGGAGTTTAGAAAGAAGGGATTCAATATGGAGCATTGTTTTCTAAAAGTGCTGAATACATCTTGGAACTGTGTCGGACACTTAATGAGTATGTGTCATTGAATAAATAATCGAATAAGTAAATTAAAATATGAACATAAACCAAGAATATTATAAAAGTTTAAATATTTAAATACCCAAGGTAAATAAATTTAATGCTCTAAAGTATTCGTCTTTAAAAAAAACCGGGAAGGCAGGAGTAAACTTCTGGAGCTGATGTATATCTTTATCACTTTAATCGTGGCGATGGTTTCCTCGGCGTATACGTCTGTTCAATCCCATCAGATTGTAGATATTAACCCTGTGCGATTTTCTTGAACATCAATTACACCTCGAAAAACTGTTAACAAAATAAAAAAATGCAAACACCCAAAGTAAATAAATTTAATGCTGTAAAACATTCATATTTTATGTTTCCTTGACAAAACCCTCTAGAATCTGTGTTTTATCTTAAGTAACTAAATTTTGCCCTGGATCAAACGCACAGATTAGATCAAGTGTTTGAGATTCGCTTTGCATCCAAGATTTATCTCTTTGGCATTTTTCATATTGTCGTCTCCCACTAGATCTCACATTCTTTCCTGTAATGTGTTTATATCCTATCTTAAATCCTGCTGGCGCGTTCTAAGACCTAAGAGAGACATTTTTCAAGTTTTGGACCCACTTAACTCCTTTTACTCCCGATTCTCAGTGCTCTAGTTTGGGGAGAGACTCTTTCTAACTAGAAAAAAATGGATACTTTTTTTCCATTATAGCAGTTCATTATTACATATTACCATAGGGAGTCAAACTGCTAATATTGTATTTCTAAGAGAATTTCCTTTGCTCCTTTGTACCCAAATGAGAAATAGGATTGCTTCATTTCCCTTAAGAAAAGTCTGGAAGCAAGAAAGAGCCTCTGTTAAACAGTTTTGAGCTCTGAAATCTGCATTTCATGTACGAAGCTACCTTCTTAATGCCCTTTCAGGGTGGAATTGCATTCACTGCCTTGCTCACTCCTGTCTGATTTCCATAAAAGTGATTTCTGGCATCTGTCTGTGTATTACTCTCTCATTGTTGTGTTTCTGAAAGTATGTTTCCTGCAGTAATTTCTGCATCCCAAGCAGATATTTCCAGTGACTTATCGTGAAAGGCCACAGGCATAGAGGTTTATAGTTAGGGCTCAAGGACCAAAGAGAATTGGTTTAGAGCGAGCTACACCACGTACCGGCCAGGTTACCTCGGGAAGCTCCTGTCACCTCTTTTATCTCAGAGTCCTCAGCTAAGAAGAGGAGAGGAATAGCAACAACACCTACCTTTCCAATTCGCTTAAGGATGAAATGAGAACACTCACGAGAAACCCTTAGTGCCTGGAATGCTATTACGCAAACAGTAAACACGAACGATTATTCTTCTCATAATCAGTATATAAGTATGCAAAATGTATGTATTTACTACAATAATTATATGATTATAGAATGATAGTTTATTATTATTATCTTGTTATTAATTGGATTCAGATTGCTGTCTTTACTCTGTCTTTTCTTAGAGTGTTATCCTTAGGGTTGTAGGTTCTCATACTTGCTCTCCTCCCTGTGAACTGCAGATCTCCTCCTTCAACCCTGGGGGTCTGGTGCGTTTAATGCAGGTGCTTCCTTCCCATGCATCCTTGGAGGGGCTTCTTCTGACCGCAGATGATGACCTGTGTACCCACATCTCAGCTCTCTATGGTCGATAGGAAGGTGAAAGTTCAACACACCTGAGCCTTCATTCTGGGGTTTTAGACGCCTTCCTCTAATCTGGGTTTATAATCAACTCTGTTCCAAGTGGCCATAGAGCTCTAAGTCACGTTGGAGGGAGACAAGCCATGGGGTAATTTGAATGGAGGAATGAGGCCTGGGTACAAGATATGGGTACAAGCACATCTGTTGGGAGGGAAAAGGAAGGCCAAGGGCAGATGCGTCCTTGAGAGCCCCGGGGAAGTGTTTCAGGACCACCGCATGAGGAGGGATCTGGCTGCGGCCTCCGAGAAAGCCAGGCGCAGATGTACAAAGCACAGGGGTCGGTCGCGTTACCAGGCACACCACGGTAGGCTTCCCTGAGAACCTTTACGTTCTCAGAGCCTGTTTGAAAAATCCCCACTTTTAACCTTACATCTTTTTACTTTTCTAATATTGAACTATAGATGGTTTCTGGAACAGGGAATTTCTTTAACTAGGATGCATAAAAGAAATCTTTAGGATGTATTAAAATGTCAAAAAGGCTTATTTCCAAAAATAAGGATTCAAACTGAAAAAAGCAGTCTACATTTTTTTCTGGATGAGAATCGTGTGTTTTAAGTTACCTGGTCCTTCGCTTTTCCAGGATGCACCAGCTCATGACCTACCTGACCCATGTTTTCCTTGAGCATATCCAAGGGCAGGCATTTGTTTTCGTGATGCACCCCTTATTAGATTAAAAGCTTCTCGAAATGATTTCTACGTCTTATTCCCAGGGCCTGGTCCCCAGGGCCTGACACATAACAGAGAGTTGGTTGGCAAAACAAAACAGAAAGAAAAACTCTGAAATCACACTGTGTGGTTTATTTACTCATTAAATTATGGAAAATGTACCTTTCTAATTTATGATCTTAATATACCAACAGTTTAGCTACATCTATTATTATCTTTTGAATATGTTCCATCCCTGCAAGCTGTTGAGTAGCTTTGTTCAAGATGTCAGGTACTCTAGATATTCTCTAATTAAATCATCAAGTTAGGATTAAATTCAGGATTACATCTTGTTGGTAAAAACCTACACAAACAAGCCGGGCAGCACCTTAGCAACTTGTACAATCTCTTTTCTGAAATACGAGGAGCCTGTCATGTTTTGGAATTCAGAACATTTTAGATTTTTGGAAGGCAAATTGGTGAGACATATTCTGGACCGGACTCAAGTACTTTAAAATTTCTGTAGCAAAATGTATGAAAAAGTACATAATAAATAAATAAATTCTCTTAATAACCAAATGTCAGCTCAGGTTATGTGTTTCTACCCGTTAAGCTACGTTCAAGTCAGGTTTTGGGAATTTAACGAATTTAAAAAGTCCTCTGGGTTTCAGATTTTTTTCTTATAATAGATTCTTCACATAGCTTTTTCTTGTTTTAAAATCTTTTTTCCCCCCAGAATCATTGTGTCTGTTTTAGTAGATACAGTGACTCTTTTCTAATATGATTACTTTATAATATTCTCTTTACACGCCTGAAATAAAACATGGATAATACATCTCTCTACAGGAATCTTTTTAAAAAAATCAATGCAATGGCCAAACGTATAAGGCAGAAATAAAAGGAAATAAATGCATAATAAACGAATATCTGTAACAACATGTACAAAATACAACGAGTAGTCTGCTATCTGCTCAAATGGTTAGAACCACTATGTTTGTGCCAGCTGCAAATGTAGACAGAAAAAAAGATGTTTTATTGGTTATAGGCACACCTAGAACGACGTTCCCAAGGGGGCACGATTTCCAAAATACCCAACAACCCTTGGTAAAATTCCTTTAAAAAGTCTATTTACGTATAATTTTGATAACAGCTGTTTTCCTGAACAATTTAGTATTTCATGAATCAGTTAAGACTTCTTTGCAAGTGTACGTAACATGTAAGTGGTTCTAAGGTCAGATCGTTATAAGCTGACTTTCCCTCCACGTGAATGAGCAGCTGGGCGCTGGGATCCCTGTGGACCTGGACCAGGTCTGCCACCTGCCCTGCAGGGCCCTCTCCTGCCCCTGCGGAAGGGCCGCCACCCTTGGCTCTTTCCACTAAAAGTCGGCAGCGCTCCCCGGTCATGTTGTCGACAAAACCCGCCACCACACCTTGGCCGAATGTCCTCCAGTTCCCGTGCGAACCATCGACCCTTCCAATCCTCACAGCGGCCTGGCAGCCTGGTCTCTGGGTCCCATTCTGCAGGGGAGATAACTGAGGAACAGAGGACGTTATCAAAGGATGTTACTGAGCGGCAGGGCAGGACTCCTCCCAACACAGACCTTTCAAGTTCAAGTCCAGCTGTCTTGTCACCAGAGAGGCGACATGGACGGATGTCGAATCTTACTTCTTCTCTCTCATTTCCACGTGCTTGGAGGTAACTCTGTGGCCTTATACTTTCTCTCCTCTTCCTGACGGCGCTGAATGCCTGACGTTACCTGCTCGGGATGTTTAGCTGGAGGAGAAGGTGGATCTTGACTTGTCAGGTGTGAGAAGACCTGGAGTTATTTGCATTTTTGAATATTCAGCCTATTCTTGCAGCTCTGCTGCATTTTATTTGAAAATAAATGACCTAGCCATTGCCTTGACCTAAAGAAAGCCAGACCTACCAAGAAGATACCAAGAGGTTGTATTAGCTCTTCCTGTAGAAGAAATTCCCCCAAAGCTTAGCATCTGAAAACGATGAACATTTGTGGTTTCTGGGGGTCTCTGGGGATCAGGACTTCCGGAGTGTCTTAGCTGGGAGGCTCTGACTTCGGGTGTCTGCAAGTTTTCGGTCAGGACACAGGCCGAGTCTGAGTGTGAACGGCCTGGAGAGTTCACTTCCCAGCCCAGCCTCATGGAGCCGTCAGCACCTCACCACGGGGCCTCTCTTGACCATGACATGATAGCTGGCTTCCCCGGAGCAAATAATCCGAGAGAGAGAGAGGGGGAGAGAGAGAGGTGGGGGGGGGGGGAAGAGAGAGAGAGAGAGAATGACCACAGGAAGTCATTTTTGCCTTTTGTGGCCTCAACCCCAAATCACAAACCATCACGTCTGCCTTGTTGTATTTTCTAGAACACAGTGGCCAGTTCCAGCCATACTCAGACTCAGAAAAGAGAATTAAGCTTCCCTTTTTTTTTTTTTTTGGATTTTAAGACTGTCAGGTTTAATGATAACGATAACAGATGATTTGCATGTGAACGAATGCCTTGGTTCGGAGAAAGTTCAGAAGGGAAAGAGCTGTGATAGAGAAGCTAATAGCAGAAAGAATAAGACTTTGACTCATAGAACCAAAGAACACGTGGGTGGTTTGAAAACGGGTCCTCTGAACTCGACACTTTTCCAGGCTTCTGTGTCTGCCCTTGCTTCCCTTGTTCAGGGATAACACTTCCTCCAACGCGTCCCTCTCGTTTTCCCCAGGTAGTGCAAGGAACGGGGCACACCTGTCATGCTCAATCCCCTTGGAAGATACTGCTAAGAGATCACAACACTCCTCCCACCCCACTGAATCTGGCCTCAAGATCCTTCTCGGCACAGCTTCCCAGAACAGCTCAGACACCCATACCAAAGCATTACAGTTGGTCTATGAGGTGAAACACGGCTGCCATCTTGGTGACTTAGCCCAGATTGGTGTCTGCTTAGGTCAGACCAGGACCGGGTGGCTTTGGAGAATATATTGGGTCGGCCAAAAAGTTCTTTCTGTTAGTGAGTACGCTGTTCAATGAAGTTCTTGGTAAAAATGAAAAATGTGTATTTTATTTTCTTTAACCTGAATGAACTTTTTGGCCAAACCAATACTTTCTGGCTTGACTATGAAGATGTTTGTGGAACCGAATGTCCCTTTTTCCATACACATGGCAACACCAGGCTTCACTTCTTGAAGGAAGGAATAGCAACAACTGTGGACATATTTTTAAAAAACCGACAGAGAGGTCCCTCCAGGGCTGAGAATTGTGTCTGGTGTCTTGTTTCATGAGAAAAACAGCTCCAGTCTTGAGGCCCCACCCAGAACCCCTCAGACCCCTTTTCCTAGTTTCGTGCATCATTCCCAGCTCCCATTTCGCTGCTGAAGGCTCGCACTTGCCATGTTTGGTCACTGAACTCACACATACGGAAAGCCAGGGTGCCAGGGGAAGTCTCTCCATGTGACAAGCAGGCACACACACACGCACACCAACACACACACGCACGCACACGCAATCTGTGGCCAGTGGCAAAATAAACTCCACGGTATATTTCTACCCTTTGAGCTCAGGCTACAGCCAGGGCGTCATCTAAAAATCTCCCCTTTGCGTGGCTTTTTCCTCTCTTGCCTGCTCTTTCTTCCCTCCTGGACTGGCTCTCCTGAGAGATGGTCCTTCATAAATTACCTGCACCAGGATCATTGTTTCAGTTAATTTTGACCCCAAAAGAGAGCATGGAATGTTGTCTTTGCCCTGAGCTTTGCAAAAATTTTAAACTCAATATGTACGTATTGATACTATTTTACTCAAAGTTACTTTGGTTGAAAAGTTTCTTAAAAAAAGGATTCAAGCTGGCTCAAGTGAAGAGAAGGAGTTATGTAGTTACAGGATCTCGTAGGTATTTGTTGAAAAACTATGTAATATTATCCTGGAGTCCCAGGGACGTAAAGGGGAAGATACTTTCTATGTCTCGGGGACACACGACTTCTCCCATCACTGTCTCTCTCGGTGGATCCAGTCCATCCTTTTTCTTTTTTCCCAAATGACTTCTTCAGCTTATTTTTCTAAAATGTGGTTCAATGCAGCTGTCCCCATGCCTCTCTCTATATTCATAAACCCTCTGGTCCATCACAGATTCCTTATTTCCTGCTTTGTTTCTTGTTTTAAATTCCCAAGACACAAACATCCCAATAAGGTTAGATTCTATGTGAAATCAGACCACCCAAGTCAGCGATTCATTCCATCATGTTCCAGGAAGCAAACTGGGAGACAGAGATTCATAAAAAGTGGCTCATTGGCAGGTGACTCAACAGCTCTGAGGGTCAGGAGGCAGCAGCGCTGGGCAGAGGGGAGGGTCAGGCAGTGAGACGGTCAAGGTCAAAGCCTCACCACCCTTCTGGGAGCCCTAGACCTGGGGTGCCCTCCCAGCTGTCCTGAGTTGGGACCGGGGGCCTGAGCCTTCACGCCCCGTATCTCAGGGGTGCAGGACAGGGAGGGGCGCTCTTGGGGATGGCTCTCTAGCTCCCAACAAGTACAGGGTGAGGACTCAGCCGAGCCTCAGTCCTGAGGCTGTGGGTCTGGTGCTTCACCACAGCGCCCACCAACGCAGGTCCAGACCAGATGCCCCGCCCGTAGCCCAGCCTGCGTGGGGCGGACCCGGGACCTCTGCCTATCAGCACTCAGGTGGTCACACATCTCGGTCCCTGAGGAGGGAGACTGGAGAGGTCTCTTGGAAGACCAGTCTCTCGAGATCTCTCCAGGTGGGGAAGGAAAGAAACGGTGGCCAATAAGGTTCGTGAGAGGTCTGATGGAAAGTCAGAAAATAGTTTAGGAAGGACAAATAACTTTTGCAAGATGCTTTGGGAGTCATTATATATATACAACAGGGTGAGACCTGCCTGGAGTTCTGCACATTTAGGGCATGGAAAGAGGTGCAAAGTCGGCTTCTACACTAATCACCCTATAATCGCACACTTGAGTTAAATCCACCTAAGTCAAAGCATGCTTTACTGATCCGAGATAAAAAGGCTCTTTAATTTAAAACAGTCCCTTTGGTGCTTGCCCTTTAAAACATACGAATGCGTATGTTTGCCCCTCTGAAAATGTAAAGCACGATGTTTGTTTAAAGTACAGCGTAATTCCCTTCCCGGGCATTTTGAGATGGCCCTTAAAGAAGTAAGGGCAGCGCTCCTTCCACACAAAAGCCACGAACAAGACTCACTGCATAAATATTTTGCTCCGTGGCACCAGCATTGACATGTCACAGCTATAAAAACAACACTCCATCATGGGGCCGGAGTTTGGAAACTGTCTTCAGTGTGGTAGCTGAGGTTTAAATGATTGTAAACACAAAAGGGTTTACAGTTGATGCCTGGAAGGTATACTTTCCATGTACTTGACTCCTTCATTCTCCTTCTCAGGAGGGAAGAAAGAGAAGCAAGGATGTAAGACACTAGCACGTGCACGTGCACGACCAAGGTGGTCCAGGTGCGCTGGGAGTGGCCCGGCCCCGTGCGTTCTCAGAGCTCACGGAGGCTCTGTGTCCCACAAGATTCTTCCCTGCAAACCACAGAATCCTTTTTGACTATTGTAAGCAGAAAAGGATCGAATCAAAGGATATTAGGTTGTTCACGAACCCTCTTCAAGGGCCAAAGATTCATGTTCTTTTCTTCTCTGCTTGTCTCACTGTTACCTTTTCCTCTGCAGGTAGCCTCTACTGGGTGGTACCAATTTTTTAAAAAAGAGTATTTGAGTTATTAACTTTGATACTTATTTTAATTGTATTTGTGATATTAGAGCAATTGTTGCATTCAAAATCTAAGGGTTAAAGTATTCCAAGTATTCCGTCCTGCAAACGTGATGCTTTATTTATTTGCTTATTTAAGCCTCATTTTTTAAATGAATAGTATCCTGATAATTATTACCTTAAACATATGATGTAACACACAAATTATACGTTTTAGTGGATTAATTTCAAATGAAATTAATTTTTAACATGTATTTCTTGTTACGTTTTCTGTTTTCTACTAACATTGTTTTAATATTTTTTGTTTTATAAAATTAGACATAAAAGATGAAAAAAGTAAACAAATAAAAATGCAATTCTAATTCAGTTGTGAATTATTGTCAGTTTTCCCCTCCCTTTTATACTTCTTCCCCCCACCATTCTTTTTTTAAAAAAATAAGTTTATTTATTTATTTATTTTGGGCTGTGTTGGTCTCCAGTGCGGCATGCGGCCTTCTCATTGTGGTGGCTTCTCTTGTTGTGGAGTACGGGCTCTAGAGCGTGGGCTCAGTAGTTGTGGCATGCAGGCTCAGTAGTTGTGGCGCACGGGCTTAGCTGCTCCACGGCATGTGGGATCTTCCCGGACCAGGGCTCGAACCCATGTCCCCTGCATTGGCAGGAGGATTCTTAACCACTGTGCCACCAGGCAAGTCCCCTCCCTCCATTCTTTCCTTCCCTCCTTCCCTCCTTCCCTCCTTCCCTCCTTCCCTCCTTCCTTCCTTCCTCCCTCCCTCCCTTCCCTCCCTCCTTCCATTCCTTACTTCACTCAGTCAACCCTTCAACAAAGACTTCTTGGTTACCTACTATGTACAGACTTGAGATCTATCCTGGGAAACGTAAGTAAACACCTCACCTCACCTCAGGTGTAGAGGGCCTCCTATTCAATTGGAAGAGCTATCCCTCTGCAGTGTAATATTCACCATAGTTCTTTGCTGCAGTGGACGTCTGTTACTTCCTCCCTAGAATCAATCCCCCCTTCTTTATGGCAAGAGTACCTTGGATTTATGCTGGAGGACGGGCCTTCCTCATCTACATTTTAAGGTTTGGTTGGAAGTGATATCAATCACACCCCCAAGGATGGACCCTGTCTATTCTATTTCCCCAGCAACAGCAGTCGGCATAGAAACAAAAGAGGATGAAATTAGCACAGGGCTTAGTGATGGGCATTGGTGATAGTGCTTACAAACGGCTTCAAGCCAAAGCTTTGCCGGGGCCACAGACACTGGTGACCTTCCCCTCTGGTTGCCTCTGTCACAGTGACCAGCAGCACTAGAGAACCTTGCTTCTCCATCAGCAAGATGTGTCGGGAAGGTGATGCCAGGCACCCCAGTGTCTATGGTAATGTGAGAGAGAGAGAAATATTTGTAGCTTTGGGGCAGTGAGATTCGGGGTCTGCTTATAATAGCAACATAACCTAGCCTATCCTGACAGAGACAAGGTAGTAAGTAGGGATTGATGATATCACAGAGGAACAGGAATCAAATGCTTATTCGCAAAGGCACTTTCTAATTAATGGTGGCCTTACAGAATAAAAAATTATGGTTTTCTAGGTACATTTGCCAGTGTCATTAACATTCAAGCTATCATTATGAAGTTTTACACGTGTGCGTTGCCATATGAATTAAATAGTTGCCACAATTTTTTGTTCTTTTCTTTGTGGCTTTAACCTCTTTTATTATTATTATTATTATTAATTATTTTTGTAGCCAGTTAGTTCTGATTTAGCTTGTCTTGTATAACTTTGCACTTTACAAAACCCTTTTTATTTTGAAATAATTATACACACACAGGAAGTAGCAAAAATAGAGAGAGGTCCCATATACACTGTCCCAGGGTCCCCCAGTGGTTACACCTTTCATAATTAGAGTTCGGTATAAACCCAGAAAATGCATTGACACAATGTGTGTGCTTAGTTTGATGTCATTGTATTACACGTGGTGATCCACATGAACACTACTGCAGTCAAGGCAGAGAACTATTCCATCACCTTGAGCCCTCTCTCCTGCTCCCCTTTCGTGGTCACCCCACCACCCCTCTCCATCAGCTCCCTGCTCCTGGCAACAACTAATCTGTTCTCCATCCATATGATTTTGACATTTGGAGATCTATAGTGTTTTCGAGTATTTCTATAGTATTTCTACTATAGAAAATCTGTAGTATTTCTCTGTAGAGCTGTTGCTCTAAGCATTTTTTTTTTTGCTCTAGGTTACTGTAGGTTATTATACTGTACATACGCATATGTATACATATATACACATATATATAACTTATCATGGCTTATTGGTGTCAACATTTTTCAGTTCAAGAGAAGGGTAGAAATCTACTTGTCTTTACATACCTTTACTTCCCCCATTTATAATATAATTGTCTTAAGTATTCCTTCCACATACATTGAGACATTAGACAGTGTTATACATTTTGCTTCAACCATCAAATACAATTTAGAAAACTCATGAGAATGAAATATTTTCACTCCTTCTGTTGTTCTGGTTTTCTTCCTGGTTTTCCAAGATTTCTCCTTTATCATTTTATTCCTGGTTAGAGAGTTTCCTTTAGGCATTCTTTTAGGGTAGGTCTGCTGTTGATGGTTTTAGTTTTAGTTCCTAGTTCTCTTTCATCTGAGACTGTCTTGATTTATCCTTCATTTCTGAAGGACATTCTCATAGGATGTAGAATTCCTGTGGACAGTTCTTTTCTTTCAGTGCTTGGAAAAGGCTATACTAGTTCCTTCTGGTTTCATGCTTTCACAAGAGAAATCTGCTATCCTTCAGATTGTTTTTGCCCTATGGGTTAATGAGTAATTTCTTTCTATTTTTAAGACTTTTTCTTTGTCTTTAGTTTTTGGAAGTTTGCCTATGATACATCTTGGTGTGGGTTTCTTTGGGTTTATCTTGTTTAGTGTTTGTTCAGCTTCTTGAATCTGTAGTCTTATGTCTTTTGCCAAACCTGGGAAGTTTTCAGCCACTTTTTACTTGAATACTTTTTCAACCCTATCCTCTATTTTCTTTGCTTCAGGGACACAGATGACATAAAAGTTAGAATTTTTGTTAGAGTCTCCCATGCCCCTGTTCATTTTTTTTTCAGTTGATTGTATTTTTCAATTCTAAAATTTCAATTTTGTTCTTCCTTATATCTTCTAATTCTTTGTTAAAACTTTCTGTTTTTTAAATTTGTTTCAAGCATGTCCATAAGTAGTTCTGGAAGTGTTTTTATGATGGCTGTTGGGAATCCTTGTCAAAGGATTCTAACACCTGTGTCACTTGAGAGTTAGTATCTATTGATTACCTTACCTCATTCAAGTGGAGATCTTCCTGGTTCCTGGTAAGATGAGTCATTTGATTAGAATCTGGACAATTTTGGTATAATGCTATGAGAGTCTGGGTCTTATTTAAATCATGTGTTTTAGCAGACCTCTCCGGTCTCCTCTTCAGCAAGGAAGAGGGTGCTGCGTCACGACTGCCAGGTTGGAGTGGATGTCTAGGTCCTCCACTGGCTTCCACTGACACCTGGAGAAGGGGGCTCCTTCTACTGCTGGAAGGAGGTGGGCAATCACATTTCCAGGGCTTCCATTTGTAACACCCTGGCTGGGAAAGAGGGGGCGCCTCATGTCCCTTTTCACATGGTCCCCTACACTGTGGAGGGAGGTTCCATCACCTCACCACTGGGCTGTGGTTGAGGTCCTGACTCTCCACTGGGCCTCCTGTACTCACCGGGTGAGGATGAGGGGGCACCTCATTAGTACTGGTGGGTGGGATTCCAGGCTCCCTGCTTCTCTGACACCACACAGGGGGGTGGGGGGAAGGAGTCTTGTTAGGGTCTGGTGAGGGTGGAGTCTACCCTCTCCATGTGGATTGTGATGACAGGGATGGGGTAGGGCCACAGTTTCATCTCTGGTTTTGCCTGGAGCAGAGTGGTTATGTTATAGAAGATCTCCATCTTTCTGGGATGTCCCTTTCCTATTCCTTTGCTGAGAGAGCAGGTTTTGCTTGGGCTTTTCTGATCTGTCCCTGTTGGCATTTCCATGTTGTCTGCTTCTCCAGTACCTCATAGACCCCGTCTAAGGGATTCTAGGCAAAAAGAGAATCCAGGGCACTCACCACTGTGTCATTCTTCAGACTCTGAGGTCCTGATCTACTTTGCTTTCTTCTCTCCACCTTTCAGAGTACTCTTACATTTGTTTATATACAATATCCAGGATTATTACCTGTACTTACTGGGAGGAATTGAGAAATTATATGTACTCCATCTTTCCAGAAGCAGAAGTGAGAAAAAAACTTTTTCAATAAAAATGATGATCTTAATTATTTAATCATGATTACTTTAATATTTCTTTCTATTTTATGCCAATTACTAGTAAAGTTTGAATAGTTATCTAATATACTTTTTATAATTTGCAGAATCAGTATAGATCATTCAGTCAAAGAAGCCAGTGGTCCCACTACTCTGTAAGACTTAATTTTAATGTACTTGCCTGAAAAGAATTGATGGTCTCATTGGACACATCCCTATTTGTGGTAATGTTTGATTCTATTTCAAGTTCTCTAACACTCTCCTAAGAGTGATTTACAAGGAGTAAATCTCCTCATGAGCTCATGGTGAGCTGAAAATCTAGAAAATAGCTCCTAATTTTTCATCCAGAGTTCCATCCAGAATTCTACTCTGGTTCAGCTTAAGTCATTTTGAGAAGTAATACCTGTGGATCTATTGCAGCTCTTTGAATGCACGGATCTCTTATTCTTCATATTCCTCTTCATTGTGCTAATTTTCATATCCTAATTTTGTCTAAATTTGCCTTACAAATGGAGCATATAAAATGCAGTCTTTCAAAAATTAAGCTCTAACCATGCCAAGAGTAAGTTGGCACTGTTATGATGGCGTGACGTTAGCACTTGGACACCTCAGTTCATGAAATGGAGAACTATTTAAGGAACAAGTGGAAACATTTGTAATAGTATTAACCTATCTTTGGAGAAATTGGCTTCATGCTTCACTTTTAGACCATTGTTTCTTGTATTCATATAAGCCTTCATGGAACAAGTTTATAGGTTTGCATTTTATTTTATTTTTACTACCAGAGTGGAGTTATCTTTTAGGTAACTGAGACTTCTAATTTTCTAGCAATCTGAGTCTGTTTCCTTTTATTAATATTCCAGTAAGCTGTTTACCAGAGACTAAGCTCCCAGAAGGTCTCCTGATAAAGTGCACATGTGGGAAAAGAAAGAAACACACCATATTTGGTGGGGGGTGAGGAAGGTGGAGCAAATCCAACCATTTGTAACCTGAAAAGTATTTTAATAAGAATTTGATTTTTCTTGTTACAGGATTCCATTGATAGATGGTTGCCACTTCTTTAGTGAGTTAGTATAAAATCCTAACTAAATATTGCCTACCATTTGTTCACCAAATACATAGTTTTGGGCAAAGCATTGTATTCTACACTATGGGGTAGAGACAGAGACATAAAGGAAATGGCTCACATCCTACAGTGCTCTCAAGAAAACGCTAAGTCTGGTTCAAGAGGCAAGATATACACTCATGACCACGTGATAGCAGGAAATTTAAAAAATGTTGAATGAATTGTAAAAGCCTGATGTTGGAAAGCCTGCTGGATGAAATACTGAGGCAACACTCCTCAGAGGAAAGCAAGTTGCATGGGAGGTGAGGTGGCAGAAGGGAGGCGAGGTGGCAGAAGGGACGTGAGCAATGCTGAGGAAGTGACACCGCGTGGAGCATGCAGGGGTCTGAGCAGGAGACCAGGAAGGGTGGAGGTGTCCTGCTGGGTGGAAGAAACCAGGAGAGAAGGAGCACTTTGAGAAGAGGAGCTTTAGTAGAAGGAAGGAAGGAAAGGAAAAGCAACTTGGAGCCGGAGTTCGCACTTTGACAGCTTTGGGGATTTGGTGGAAGAGTTTCTATGTTGTCCTGAGGCCACACGAGCGCATGGCAAGTTCAGATACAAGGCAGATAGGTGAGCAAAGTGCTATTCTAGGGGGTCACATTCTGCAGAGGTGTTATATATGTTTTGGAAGAGGAAAATACAAGATGCAGAAGCACCATTAAAGGCTGAGATGGAAACTCAGCTGCAACACATCAAGGCCAGTGACCACAGCGGAAATAAAGGGAAGCGGTGATTATGAAGGAAATGACAGAGACCATGGTTCCCGATTGTCTGCAGCCGACTCACTAGGAAGTCAGGAATCGTCAGCAAGGGCTCAGCCTCACTTTCCACCGTCACTGGAAATCACTCTATAAACCATTTAAACTTCCATGAGAAATGGAGATTACATTTTTCGAATACTTATCCGAGAACTTGTCAAAGGAAATAAGTACAGAAATAGGAAGGTGGTTGTAAAAGACAACAGCCAGGACATAGAAGCAACCTAAGTGTCCGTCAACAGAGGAGTGGATAAAGAAGATGCGGTACATATATACAATGGAATATTACTCAGCCATAAAAAAGAATGAAGTAAGGCCATTTGCAGCAACATGGATGGACCTAGAGATTGTCATACAGAGTGAAGTAAGTCAGACAGAGAAAGACAAATACCATATGATATCACTTATATGTAGAATCTAAAATATGACACAAAGTAACTTATCTAGGAAACAAAAACAGACTCACAGACATAGAGAACAGACTGGTGGTTGCCAAAGGGGGAGGGATGGGGAAGGGATAAATTAGGAGTTTGGGATTAGCTTGGTGACCTAAATAGGAAGGAAATCCAAAAAAGAGGGGATATATGTCTACCTATAGCTGATTCATTTTGCTGTACAGCAGAAACTAACACAGCATTGTAAAGCAACTATACTCCAATAAAAATTAATTAAAAAAAGGAGTTTGGGATTAGCAGATGCAAACTATTATATACAGGATGGATAAACAAGGTCCTAACTGTATAGCACAGGGAACTCTATTCAATATCCTGTTATAAACCATGATGGAAAAAAATATGAAAAAGAATATATATATGTGCAACTGAATCTCTTGGCTGTACAGCAGAAATTAACACAACATTGTAAGTCAACTATACTTCAATAAAATTCATAAAAAAGGAGAGAGACAGTGGAGGTGAGCATGTATGTTTGCTGGTCCATAAAGCAGAGAGGAGGGAGGTGTTCACAGGATTAGTTGAAGGTACTGAATTAGTACGATGGAGTGAGGAGGGGAAATTCAAGAGATACAGGATGGTTATCCCATTGTAGGTCAGAAGGATGGGATGGCGAGTGGCGATGGCCATTGGAGAGGAAACATGTTGGCATCTTTCCCTCTGAGTCAGGAGAGAACAAAGAGAAGACGAAGACATGTCTTGACAGGCAGCTTGTGTCACGGTCGATGTCACAGAAGTGGAGTTCATTCACTGTCTTTCCTGCTACTTCTGTGACTGTGGGCAAAATACTCACCTTTCTACATTTCAGAGCTTCCCAGACCTGCAGCTACTGATGATACCTATACGGGTGGCGTACTGTTAGGAATAAATAAGATAAATTACATAAAGCATTAGCACGATCTCTGGCACACTGCAATCCGTACGTAAATGATATTATTGCTGTTGTAGTTTTTTCCGATATTTCCTTTTAGGATGGAGATGGGCTCATGAAATTCCCTGCTTGAAATAGATGATAGACAGTTTAGCTCTTACAACCACTTGTTTTCCTTTGGCCTCAAGGCTTTTCTGAGAAAGATGATCCACCCAGAGAATATTTGCATTTTAATAAGGCCCTTCAAACCTCGGGGGAGAGGACAGGAGAGCGAAGGAGCTTTTCTCCTCCTCAAATAACATCCGGTAAATGGACACTTCTGCCTGCCTGTGTGTAAATCGATCGTGCTCTGTACCACGTTTGTAATAGTATTTTTGAAAAACTTTCTAGTTAGTCTAAACTAGTTAAAATAATGTTTAGCTTTAAGTCATTTCTAAATTCTCTTAAGGTCATTATAGTTTGAGAAATAACTCCTGGAAGGTTGGGCCACCTGGCAGAGCCCCTGTCACTTCCCTTGTCACCCTGGTTTCTGTCTTGGGAAGAGCGTGCTTTCACAAGCCTGGACCTGTGGATGCATTTAGGCCGTGGTGATAGATTGTCTGGAAGATTAAGTCAGAAAATGACATAAATTTACTCGGTACTTTCTCAGTTCTGAATTAGCATAAATCAACACCAAAGATTATTTGTGAGAAGGAAACATTTGCAGAAATTGGTAAATATGTTTTGAGCCTAAGTTCTTTTTCCAGCATGAATTCATTGGCATAGATATATATTTACATTTTAATCATGTATGTATTTTTGCTAAAATGGCAAATACCAGAGGGCATCCATTTTATACTTTGGGACTTCCAAGTGTGCTTCTGATATATCAAATGAAGATTTTGGACTGGATTTAAAAAATAAAATGAAATTAAGGGAAAGTTGGGCTCTTCTGAGACCCAAATAACTTAGTTTGCTTATGTCACTGCTTATAGCATGTTCGCTGAGGACAATTATTCGGAAATCTCAATGAACGTAGTAAAGATTTTGCTGAATATTAAATCAGAATCGAGAAATAGAATTGCATAGCTTTGTGGTTAATTTCTTTGCTTTGGAGTTAAATTTTGGAAATGGGAAATTCTGTGAAGTATTATGTTGCATGAAAACAAATTAATTGACTTTTCTGCATCCTAGGGAGGTGTTTGCAGTTGAGACAGATGAGAACAGAAAGGATTTGGCTCAGTTACTGCCAAGATCCACGTCGTGACCGTGTCCTGGACGGGACGGGTGAGGTCATGTCCACAGCTATGCTCCCCCGTCAGGACTGCTCTGTCTTAAAAACTTTTTATTTTATCTTGGAGTCTAGTTGATTAACAATGTTGTGTTAGTTTCAGGTGTACAGCAAAGTGATTCAGTTATACATATACATGTATCTATTCTTTTTCAAATTCTTTTCCCATTTAGGTTGTTATATAATATTGAACAGAGTTCCCTGTGCTATACAGTAGGTCCTTGTTGGCTATCCATTTTAGACATAGCAGTGTGTACGTGTCATTCCCAAACTCCCAATCTATCCCTCCCACCACTCCCCCCCCCAACCCCGTAACCATAAGTTTGTCCTCTAAGTCTGTGAAGTCTGTTCTCAATCTGCAAATGCAACAGGTTTCAACTGAAACATGGCACGTTTTATTCCTCAGTGATAACAAATTAGTTACCAACAGAGACAAGATCGGAATTTTGTGTGGCAATTTTTCACATCCTGCTTCTCCAAAAAGTGTAGTTTTTTTTTTTTTTAAATGATTTGGCATCTCCCTCTTTCGTATACAATCCTGTTTTCAAAGAATACTTTAATATTCAGGTTTTGTTTTAAAATAATCAACCCGGTTTATTCTGTTCTAAAAATAATGGTCACTATAAAAGTTAAGATATTTTTGTATGCATTTGAATTTAATTTTTTTTATTGAAGTATAGTTGATTTACAATAGTTGCATTATTTTCTGCTGTACAGCAAAGGGACTCAGTAATACACATATATACAGGTTGGTGTTAGTAAATGCAAACTATTACATATAGAATGAATAAACAACAAGGTCCTACTGTAGAGCACAGGGAACTATGTTCAGTATCCTGGGATAAACCATCATGGAAAAGAACACTTGAAATTTTGACTCTTGTCCTAACTATCTCTCTGAGCCAGAGTTTCTTAAACTTGCCAAACCTATGTCCCTATTTATTACATAATTTAAAATAAATAAGCTTAAATTTTCTCATTAAACTTCTTTTTTTGGTGAATGTTTTTGAAAGTGATATTAACTCTTCTTGCTAGAGTAACGTTACCAGCAAAAGTATTCATTTACTGGGTATTTTAGATTGACTGATATTGGAGGTCTGGTCCCTGGAGTGCCGATTCCCAGAGAGATAGACATGCAGGAAGTTTACTGGGGAGAGTTCTTGGGCTCAACACCTAAGGGGAAGGGAAGGAAGCAGGACTGGGAAGAGGGCACCACATGCTGGGCAGACTCAACAGAGACCCCAGCCCACGCTGCGGGAAGCTCTGGAGGGGAGATGGCTCTTCAGAGCAGACTTACATTGAGACCCTGTAGGCACCAGGCTCATATCCTCCTGCACTGAACCAACAGCCATTAGGTGTGGCCGCCCCCAGGAAGTAATCCTGCCCATTTCAGTGGAGGGCAGTTTCTGGAGAGGCCACGGGGTGGAACCTGGCTTCAGGTTGGGGTGGGATGGTACCCCCCCACAAAGAGTTAGTGCCTTTAAAAAATGTGCAGCCGAATGGATCCTAGACTCCGTCATCACCTTAGAAAAATGAATTTAGTAAAGTTTGTGTAAAAAATGTATAAATGACTGGAAATCACTTAAATTATAATGTTGGGGTTATCAGAAATCCTACCCTTCAGGGAGACATTAGCTGCATTCTCTATCCACCTTCCTCTAGCTTCTGTTTTTCAAAGTAGTTTTTGGAAGTAAAGTTATTGGGAAACTTTGGAGGTAGATTTTTAAGGATTTAAGGATTAAAACAGGGTTGAAAACAAGTTTTACTACTTACCAGCTGTCTGATCTTGGACAGTAACATCTTGAAGCCTCTGTTTCCTTGTTCTAAGAAATGAGAACAATCATGGGGTGAAAATTAAGTGAGAGAATTTTAATAGAGTCCACTTAGAGGGAGCTGGAGTTTATTTTCTTCCGACCATGGAATATCAAACTCCACAGCAATAACAATTGACATCAACATTAGGAACTTTGTATTTTCTTATTAACTTAAAAATCATTCTTCTGTCTGTTGCTGGTAATAAAACTCTTCTTTGATGAGAGTAGCCTGCCCAAGAAGAAACTGGAGTCTACAGGTAGAGGGTTTAATTGGTGTTGCCAAGTGGGCTGGCAACTTTACCACTCAGAATTACAAACTTTTTAATGGTTTGTTAGAAAACAACATTTGAAGCAAAAAAAAAAAAAAAAAAAAAAAAAAAGCCTGACTAATTAACTAATTAATTATTATCAATTACTATTGATAATAAATAGTCACTATTTATTTGTTGTCAGTCATTTTTTAATGGTCATTGGCTTTTTACCTCTCCCCATTAATAATATGTGACTCCTCAAAGACTTCACAAAACTTGAATACATTTATTTCAACATTATTTACCAAACTAAAAGTTCTCTCAGATGAAAGATTGTTGACTTTCTAATTTTTTTGAGTCCTTTTTTAAAAAATTTATTTTATTGAGTATATTTGATTTATAATGTCGTGTTAGTTTCAGGTGTACCGCACAGTGATTCAGCACAGTAATATATATATATATATATATCTGAATCATATATATACATACTTTTTCATATTCTTTTCCATAATGGTTTATCACAGGATATTGACTATAGTTCCCTGTGCTATACAGTAGGACCTTGTTATTTATCCGTCCTGTATATAATAGTTTGCATCTAATCAGAAACTCCCGACTTTCTATTTTTAATTCCTCTCACCCTCCACAGGAAGGGCTGAGAGCTAGCAAATAGAGCACCTCAAGTGGGGAAGATGCCTGCGGTGGTTCTGCCTTGGACATCAGAGTCCCATCTTTCCTTCTTTTTTTGAAGTCCTGATAGTTAATTCTGCCTTGTTCTTCTGTGGCTCAGCAAAAGGATTTATCTTTTTGGCTTCGTTTACCAAAATGCTCCTTTGTTCTGTCCTTTATTCCTTCTAATTCTTTTTCACCCAGCACGTTTCTGAGTCTGAGTATGAACAAGCCACCGGGTAAGAAAATGAGGACCTTAGAACCTCCTTCATGGGCTAATCCTTGAAGACAGGATTTGTACCTGATGCCCCGCAGCCCTTCAAGGGGCTTTGTGGGCAGAGAAGTGGGACCGGCTGACAGGGACGGGATCAAGAATGGTCTTGTAGGAAGTGCTAAGGGGTTTAGACTTTTGCGGTGGGTGATGGAACACAGTTAATGAATTCTGAGCAGAAAGATGAGATGATTCAATTTACGTCAAGGATAATTAAAGCTATAATCCTAACAGGTTCGTTTTGTTCAAAGTTTTGATATTGAAAACAGTAACGAGATGCAAAGATTTTCTGAACTTCAATATCATCGTTAGTTACCTTCTCAGTCTCTCAGTGACCCTGATGTGGTCAGATTCATTTCTCCTTCCTCTAGACACATGCCTGTGTCCCTATAAATGTTTCATTTGGTTTACTACATATTGAAGATGGAGTAGGCGACCATTAGAAGTCCTCCTAAAATACCAATAATCTACTCTCAGCTGGAGATGACTACACTACTGAACTAAAAAAAAAAAAAAATTTAATTCCTTCCCATTCAGTTATGTTTCTATTTTTACCAGATCTGCCTTTTCAAGGTAGCGCTTGCCACTTCCACACACACGCGGTACCTGCACCCATCTCTCCTGTGATGGACGCCAGCTCCTCCCTCTGTGCCCTGGCTTCACCCCTTAATTGGCTTCATCCTACTCCCAATCAATCCCGGAGCCCTTGACTGTCTACTGCAGAATGAATCTCAAATATTGATATTCGCCCTTCATTCCAGATGCAGTGTTATGACACTGGCTCAGGCCTCATCATTTTCACTCTGAACTGTTGAATCAGCCCCTTGACCCCGACTCTGCCTCTAATTTCTCCAAAGCATGGGTCATGCTGCCGTCCTAATTGTCTCTAAAATCCAGCTTGGTCTCGTCGTTCCACTGGAGAGCCTTCTGTGCTCCCATGGGGTCCAGGCCCTCAGCAAACTCTCAGAGAAGGAACTCTAATTCATTGAGGAATAAATTTGCTAATGAAAGTAAAATTTGAACAAGTCTGAATGGAGGAGGAAAGGTTCAAGTTGCCCTGTAGTCCCTGGTTTTCCATCCTTGGGCAGAAGAAAGGGGTTGGTTATCAGATGAAAACGGGTGCTGGACAAAGGGGCCCTTAAGATTCACCGGGTTTAGGATCTAGGGAGGGGTCACCCTATTTGATGTCTGAGAAACTCAGTGGAACAGATGAAAAAACAGCTGCATGAAGTGGTTGACGGCACAGCCCCGGCAGGATGTTCTTTGGGAAGCAAAGTGACAGGTGAGTTAGAATAGAAAGACCAGGGTGACATTCAACGGCCAAGATCCTAGTGAAAAACAATTCTTTTGGAGACACGCCTGCGAATTCCCTGTTTACCAAAAAACAGGAGAATACTTTCACACATTGAAAAGAACTGAATTAAGTGGTTTGCTGCAAACCGGCATTTAGGCTCGGCCTGGCCTGGGAGAATCCCCTTGAACGTTCTGGGGCCTCCCCTCCCCTGACAGGTGACAGGCTCTCCCCCAAGGAGGGCACAGCCTCTCTGAGGCATGCTGGCTTGTTCCTTGCTGCCCCTGGGCACCTCTGGACTCTGGCAGAATTGGTTTCCTCTTTGTGAAATTCTCCTTCTTTCCCTGCTGATTACAATCCTGAAGCTCATTGTTGAGAACCAATTTAAGCCAACTTGTGTGTTCATTTTCAGAGCTAGCACAAGCCATAGGGAACTTTGAGGTGAAAGACGGTCAGATGTCACCCACCCACACCACGTCCACACTTTAAAGAACACAAGTCTCAGACCAAATGCTGTCCCTCACGTACACTTAACACACACACGCACACACACACGTACACACACTGGTTAGCAAGCAGTTATGAAACCGTACATGCATATCCCGTCTCTAGGGCAACACTCCAACCGCCATCTTGCAAGAAAAGTTCCCTCAAGGCAAGGACAGCCGTGTCCCAGCACAGGCTCCGCCCTGTGTAGAGTAGTAGGAAGGCTCCAGAAATCCATCGGACCAGAGGACGGTAGAGGAGCCACCCTGGGCACCGTGGGGGCCTTACACCTGGTTCACCCAAGAGCAGGGAGGGCCCACATGTAGCTAACCCACACCATCCCAGCTATGACATCACACACCTTCCATCCATACGCTAATACACTACTGCTTTCCCAGATGCAAACCCTTTCCTGATAGTCACTACTTTACTTGGCAAAATGTGTAGTATTGATTAAAACGGCAGTGATGGAGCATTTGTGGTGGCCGGCTCTGAGTCTGCCTTTCCTGGCACAGTGCTGGCTGAACAGCCCTGGAAGGTGGGTTTTTGCCCAGAGTGGCCAAAGACCCCATTTTTATGTCACTCTCTGTAAACTACAGACATCAAAACAATCTGGCTCATGGCATGATGTGGGAAAAGCATATCCTTGGGGTGATCCTCCAGGGGCCAGGATTCTAAAAAAAAGTAAGAAGTCTTTTGGACACAACCCCATGAATTCCTGGACCACCAAAAATCCTGGGAAATCAGACAGATCTGGATTAAATCTGAGCACCACCACTTAGTTCTTGAATGAACCTGACACGTTACTTTTCTGATCCCCTCTTTTTTCATCTATAAATTAGGGTAAAGATCCAGGCATATACGTATTCTCTAAACAAGACATCCAGTGGGTGCTGGAGCCCCTGTGGGACTGGGGTGGTGGAGTCCAAATTTGCAAGAGTCTTATGGGACAGTTCTTAACACAGCTGTTAAAAGAATCATATTATATAGAAAAACAAAGGCAAGCAATACTCAGAACTTATCACTTCCTGATTATTTTGCTACATTTTCCCATTTTCTGGTTTCTCTGCCCCTTAAGTCTATAGCATAACGTTGTGCGAACACAAATATCTTCTCAACTCCATTTTCACTGACTTCATGTAGTTCGGTAGCTTGAGATCAGACATGGTGAAGTGTTCATACCATGGAAATCAGCAAGCACGAAAAATCAGAGTCTGATTGATCATTTTGTTGGCTGTCTCTAGACTTAAGAAAATGTCAAGAATGTGGATTAAGCTTAAAAGTGTGGGGCTTCCCTGGTGGTGCAGTGGTTGAGAATCTGCCTGCCAATGCAGGGGACACAGGTTCGAGCCCTGGTCTGGGAGGATCCCACATGCCGCGGAGCAACTAGCTCCGTGAGCCACAATTACTGAGCCTGTGCGTCTGGAGCCTGTGCTCCGCAACAAGAGAGGCCGAGATACTGAGAGGCCCACGCACCGCGATGAAGAGTGGCCCCCACTCGCCACAACTAAAGAAAGCCCTCGCACAGAAACGAAGACCCAACACAGCCAAAAATAAATAAATAAATAAATAATAAAATTAAAAAAAAAAAAAAAGTGTCATGTTCTTGCATAATGAATAGCATGAAAGATTGAAGAAATATAAAAACTATTACTAATCCTGAAAAGTTGCTCACATCATTGACAAACTATTGAAGTTCCAACATAGGACATCTGCAATTACACTCATTCATTAATTGCAAACATTGGTTGTCTACAGACACAAGCGTATAGCAAAAATCAATGGAAGTGAGAACATTCTATATGGAAATTACAGTAAAAAGGATTACTCAATTCATTCTTTGTTAATTGTGGGCTATGTATATCTATATCATTCATTTAAAAAAAAATTTTTATTGGAGTGTAGTTGATTTACAATGTTGTGTTAGTTTCAGGTGTACAGCAAAGTGATTCAGTTATATTATATCATTTATTTTTATAATAAAATTATGTACAGACACACACATATATATTTATTCTTTTTTTCTAGAGAACTAGTTGTTAAAAATTTACCAGCACTCTTTTGCATATATCTTTCTTTTAAGTCCCCAGTCAAATGCTACATCCTTCATGAAGTCTTCTTGCCTAAATCAGTATGAAATGCACCTTCTGTTTCCCATAGCAAGCTGGGACTCTTTGAAGTGCTTTTTACCCTAAAGAGTAGTTAGTTGTGCATATATCTGTTTATCTCTTTATGTTGTAAACTCTTAGAGGATAAAGTGTTATATATCTTAATTTTAGCATGTCCCATGTTTAGCTTTATGCTAGACATGCCCCAGCAT
Source organism: Balaenoptera borealis (assembly GCF_965194805.1). NCBI lineage: Eukaryota > Metazoa > Chordata > Mammalia > Artiodactyla > Balaenopteridae > Balaenoptera > Balaenoptera borealis. Next base: position 1,556,254 of record NC_138861.1, on the reverse strand, counting down.
GTCTAGCATAGAGCTCTACACAGTAAGACTCTCAGGAAATATTTGTCAAAAAATTGACTATTTCTCTAGGCTTAGTTTGTATAGCATTATAAAATCTACTTCCTTTTATCCAATTGAGTCTAGAAAGTTTTTCCCTTGCCCACTCATAGATTAGCTGACAGTAAGAGTGGACTTGAAATCAAGGAATTGAATTAGTATTTGTCTTTCTCCGGATTAGTGACATGGACAACATCAGTAAATCTCTTAAAATTTGTTTATTTCTTTTTTTCCTGGGGAATAAACAAGCTTTCTTCTTCTTTACAAAGATACTCTGAGTAAGCGAGAAAAATCTGTGCCAGGATAGAATTATTAGAGTCAGCTAATAGAGTCAGGATAGAACTGAGTCAGCCTTTTCTTCCCTGCATTTTTCTGGGTCTGAGATTCTTCCCCTTTGTTTAATAAAAATAACAATAATGATAAAATAATAGTAATAATAATAATATTAGTTAAAACTTTTATGTACCTACTGTGTTCCAAATGCTTTACATGTCTGAGTCACTGAATCCTCGTCACATGATTATTAGTTAGGTAATATTAATAGTTAGGTAATTATTATTATTATTATTATTATTATTATTAACATCTTTATTGGAGTATAATTGCTTTACAATGGTGTGTTAGTTTCTGCTTTATAACAAAGTGAATCAGTTATACATATACATATGTTCCCATATCTCTTCCCTCTTGCATCTCCCTCCCTCCCACCCTCCCTATCCCACCCCTCTACGTGGTCACAAAGCACCGAGCTGATCTCCTTGTGCTATGCGGCTGCTTCCCACTAGCTATCTATTTTACATTTGGTAGTGTATATATGTCCATGCCACTCTCTCACCCTGTCACATCTTACCCTTCCCCCTCCCCATATCCTCAAGTCCATTCTCTAGTAGGTCTGGTTCTTTATTCCCATCTTGCCACTAGGTTCTTCATGACTTTTTTTTTTTTTTCCTTAGATTCCATATATATGTGTTAGCATACGGTATTTGTTTTTCTCTTTCTGACTTACTTCACTCGGTATGACAGACTCTAACTCCATCCACCTCACTACAAACACCTCCATTTCGTTTCTTTTTATGGCTGAGTAATATTCCATTGTATATATGTGCCACATCTTCTTTATCCATTCATCTGATGATGGACACTTAGGTTGCTTCCATGTCCTGGCTATTGTAAATAGAGCTTCAATGAACATTTTGGTACATGACTCTTTTTGAATTATGGTTTTCTCAGGGTATATGCCCAGTAGTGGGATTGCTGGGTCGTATGGTAGTTCTATTTTTAGTTTTTTAAGGAACCTCCATACTGTTCTCCATAGTGGCTGTATCAATTTACATTCCCACTAACAGTGCAAGAGTGTTCCCTTTTCTCCACACCCTCTCCAGCATTTATTGTTTCTAGATTTTTTAATTTAAATTATTTATTTATTTATTTATTTATTTATGGCTGTGTTGGGTCTTCGTTTCTGTGCGAGGGCCCCCTCCAGCCACGGCAAGCGGGGGCCACTCTTCATCGCGGTGTGCGGACCTCTCTTGTTGCGGAGCACAGGCTCCAGAAGCGCAGGCTCAGTAATTGTGGCTCACGGGCCCAGCCGCTCCGCGGCACGTGGGATTTTCCCAGACCAGGGCTCGAACCCGCGTCCCCTGCATTGGCAGGCAGACTCTCAACCACTGCGCCACCAGGGAAGCCCTGTTTCTAGATTTTTTGATGATGGCCATTCTGACCGGTGTGAGATGATATCTCATTGTAGTTTTGATTTGCATTCCTCTAATGATTAATGGTGTTGAGCATTCTTTCATGTGTCTGTTGGCAATCTGTATATCTTCTTTGGAGAAATGTCTAGTTAGGTCTTCTGCCCATTTTTGGATTGGGTTGTTTGTTTTTTTGTTATTGAGCTGAATGAGCTGCTTGTAAATCTTGGAGATTAATCCTTTGTCAGTTGCTTCATTTGCAAATATTTTCTCCCATTCTGAGGGTTGTCTTTTGGTCTTGTTTATGGTTTCCTTTGCTGTGCAAAAGCTTTTAAGTTTCATTAGGTCCCATTTGTTTATTTGTGTTTTTATTTCCCTTTCTCTAGGAGTTGGGTCAAAAAGGATCTTGCTGTGATTTATGTCAGAGTGTTCTGCCTATATTTTCCGCTAAGAGTTTGATAGTGTCTGGCCTTACATTTAGGTCCTTAATCCATTCTGAGTTTATTTTTGTGCATGGTGTCAGGGAGTGTTCTAATTTCATACTTTTCCATGTAGCTGTCCAGTTTTCCCAGCACCACTTACTGGAGAGGCTGTCTTTTCTCCACTGTATATGCTTGCCTCTTTTATCAAAGATAAGGTGACCATATGTGTGTGGGTTTATCTCTGGGCTTTCTATCCTGTTCCATTGATCTATGTTTCTGTTTTTGTGCCAGTACCAAACTGTCTTGATTACTGTAGCTTTGTAATATTGTCTGAAGTCAGGGAGCCTGATTCCTCCAGCTCCATTTTTCGTTCTCAAGATTGCTTTGGCTATTCGGGGTCTTTTGTGTTTCCGTACAAATTGTGAAATTTTTTGTTCTAGTTCTGTGAAAGATGCCAGTGGTAGTTTGATAGGGATTGCATTGAATCTGTAGATTGCTTTGGGTAGTATAGTCATTTTCACAATGTTGATTCTTCCAATCCAAGAACATGGTATATCTCTCCATCTATTTGTATCATCTTTAATTTCTTTCATCAGTGTCTTATATTTTTCTGCATACAGGTCTTTTGTCTCCTTAGGTAGGTTTATTCCTAGATATTTTATTCTTTTTGTTGCAATGGTAAACGGGAGTGTTTTCTTAATTTCACTTTCAGATTTTTCATCATTAGTGTATAGGAATGCCAGAGATTTCTGTGCATTAATTTTGTATCCTGCTATTTTACCAAATTCATTGATTAGCTCTAGTAGTTTTCTGGTAGCATCTTTAGGATTCTCTATGTATAGTATCATGTCATCTGCAAACAGTGACAGCTTTACTTCTTCTTTTCCGATTTGGATTCCTTTTATTTCTTTTTCTTCTCTGATTGCTGTGGTTAACACTTCCAAAACTATGTTGAATAATAGTGGTGAGAGTGGGCAACCTTGTCTTGTTCCTGATCTTAGTGGAAATGGTTTCAGTTTTTCACCATTGAGGACAATGTTGGCTGTGGGTTTGTCATATACAGCCTTTATTATGTTGAGGAAAGTTCCCTCTATGCCTACTTTCTGCAGGGCTTTTATCATAAATGGGTGTTGAATTTTGTCAAAAGCTTTCTCTGCATCTATTGAGATGATCATATGGTTTTTCTCCTTCAATTTGTTAATATGGTGTATCACGTTGATTGATTTGTGTATATTGAAGAATCCTTGCATTCCTGGAATAAACCCCACTTGATCATGGTGTATGATTCTTTAGTGTGTTGTTGGATTCTGTTTGTTAGTATTTTGTTGAGGATTTTTGCATCTATGTTCATCAGTGATATTGGCCTGTAGTTTTCTTTCTTTGTGACATCTTTGTCTGGTTTTGGTATCAGGGTGATGGTGGCCTCATAGAATGAGTTTGGGAGTGTTCCTCCCTCTGCAATATTTTGGAAGAGTTTGAGAAGGATAGGTGTTAGCTCTTCTCTAAGTGTTTGATAGAATCCGCCTGTGAAGCCGTCTGGTCCTGGGCTTTTGTTTGTTGGAAGATTTTTAATCACAGTTTCAATTTCAGTGCTTGTGATTGGTCTGTTCATATTTTCTATTTCTTCCTGGTTCAGTCTCGGCAGGTTGTGCATTTCTAAGAATCTGTCCATTTCTTCCAGGTTGTCCATTTTATTGGCATAGAGTTGCTTGTAGTAATCTCTCATGATCGTTTGTATTTCTGCAGTGTCAGTGGTTACTTCTTTTTCATTTCTAATTCTATTGATTTGAGTCTTCTCCCTTTTTCTCTTGATGAGTCTGGCTAATGGTTTATCAATTTTGTGTATCTTCTCAAAGAACCAGCTTTTAGTTTTATTGATCTTCGCTATTGTTTCCTTCATTTCTTTTTCATTTATTTCTGATCTGATCTTTATGATTTCTTTCCTTCTGCTAGCTTTGGGGTTTTTTTGTTCTTCTTTCTCTAATTGCTTTAGGTGCAAGGTTTGGTTGTTTATTCGAGATGTTTCCTGTTTCTTGATGTATGCTTGTATTGCTATAAACTTCCCTCTTAGAACTGCTTTTGCTGCATCGCATAGGTTTTGGGTCATTTTGTCTCCATTGTCATTTGTTTCTAGGTATTTTTTGATTTCCCCTTTGATTTCTTCAGTGATCACTTCGTTATTAAGTAGTGTATTGTGTAGCCTCCATTTGTTTGTATTTTTTACAGATCTTTTCCTGTAATTGATACCTAGTCTCATAGCGTTGTGGTCAGAAAAGATACTTGATACGATTTCAATTTTCTTAAATTTACCAAGGCTTGACTTGTGACCCAAGATATGATCTATCCTGGAGAATGTTCCATGAGCACTTGAGAAAAATGTGTATTCTGTTGTTTTGGGGTGGAATGTTCTATAAATATCAATTAAGGCCATCTTGTTTCATGTATCATTTAAAGCTTGTGTTTCCTTATTTATTTTCATTTTGGATGATCTGTCCATTGGTGAAAGTGGGGTGTTAAAGTCCCCTACTATGATTGTGTTACTGTCGATTTCCCCTTTTATGGCTGTTAGTATTCGCCTTATGTATTGAGGTGCTCCTATGTTGGGTGCATAAATATTTACAATTGTTATACCTTCTTCTTGGATCGATCCCTTGATCATTATATAGTGTCCTTCTTTGTCTCTTGTAATAGTCTCTATTTTAAAGTCTATTTTGTCTGATATGAGAATTGCTCCTCCAGCTTTCTTTTGATTTCCATTTGCATGGAATATCTTTTTCCATCCCCTCACTTTCAGTCTGTATGTGTCCCTAGGTCTGAAGTGGGTCTCTTGTAGACAGCCTATATATGGGTCTTGTTTTTGTATCCATTCAGCCAGCCTGTGTCTTTTGGTGGGAGCATTTAATCCATTTACATTTAAGGTAATTATCAATATGTATGTTCCTATTCCCATTTTCTTAAATGTTTTGGGTTTGTTATTGTAGGTGTTTTCCTTCTCTTGTGTTTCTTGCCTGGAGAAGTTCCTTTAGCATTTGTTGTAAAGCTGGTTTCGTGGTGCTGAATTCTCTTAGCTTTTGCTTGTCTGTAAAGGTTTTAATTTCTCCATCACATCTGAATGAGATCCTTGCTGGGTAGAGTAACCTTGGTTGTAGGTTTTTCTCCTTCATCACTTTAAGTATATCCTGCCACTCCCTTCTGGCTTGCAGAGTTTCTGCTGAAAGATCAGCTATTAACCTTATGGGGACTCCCTTGTGTGTTATTTGTTGTTGTTCCCTTGCTGCTTTTAATATATTTTCTTTGATTTAATTTTTGATAGTTTGATTAATATGTGTCTTGGCGTGTTTCTCCTTGGATTTATCTTGTATGGGACTCTCTGTGCTTCCAGGGCTTGATTAACTATTTCCTTTCCCATATTAGGGAAGTATTCAACTATAATCTCTTCAAATATTTTCTCAGTCCCTTTCTTTTTCTTTTCTTCTTCTGGGACCGCTAGAATTCAAATGTTGGTGCGTTTAATGTTGTCCCAGAGGTCTCTGAGTCTGTCCTCAGTTCTTTTCATTCTTTTTTCTTTATCCTGCTCTGCAGTAGTTATTTCCACTATTTTATCTTCCAGGTCACTTACCCATTCTTCTGCCTCAGTTATTCTGCTCTAGATCCCTTCTAGAGTATTTTAAATTTCATTTATTGTGTTTTTCATCATTGCTTGGTTCCTCTTTAGTTCTTCTATGTTCCTGTTAAATGTTTCTTGCCTTTTGTCTATTCTATTTCCAAGATTTTGGATCATCTTTACTATCATTACTCTGAATTCTTTTTCAGGTAGACTACCTATTTCCTCTTCATTTGTTAGGTCTGGTGGGTTTTGACCCTGCTCCTTCATCTGCTGTGTGTTTTTCTGTCTTCTCATTTTGCTTGTCTTACTGTGTTTGGGGTCTCCTTTTCACAAGCTGCAGGTTCATAGTTCCCGTTGTTTTTGGTATCTGTCCCCAGTGGCTAATGTTGGTTCAGTGGGTTGTGTAGGCTTCCTGGTGGAGGGGACTAGTGCCTGTGTTCTGTTGGATGAGGCTGGATCTTGTGGGCATGTCCACATCTGGTGGTGTGATTTGGGGTGTCTGTGGCCTTATTATGATTTTAGACAGCCTCTCTGCTAATGGATGGGGCTGTGTTCCTGTCTTGCTAGTTGTTTGGCATAGGGTGTCTAGCACTGTAGCTTGCTGTTCGTTGAGTGAAGCTGGGTCTTGATGCTGAGGTGGAGATCTCTGAGAGATTTTCGCTGTTTGGTATTACATGGAGCTGGGAGGTCTCTTGTGGACCAGTGTCCTGAAGTTGGCTCTCCCACCTGAGAGGCACAGCCCTGATGCCTGGCTGGAGCACCAAGAGCCCTTCATCCACACGGCTCAGAGTAAAAGGGAGAAAAAATAGAAAGAAAGAAAGAAAGAGCATAAAATAAAATGAAATGAAATAAAATAAAGCTATTATAATAAAAAATAAGAAAAAAAATATTAAGAAAAAGATTATTAAGAAAATTTTTTTTTTAATTTTTTAAAATAAAAAAATTATTAAGAAAAATTTTTTTAAATTTTTTAAAATAAAAAATAAGGGAAAAATTATTAAGAAAAAAATTTTTTAATTTTTTAAAATAAAAAATAAGGAAAAAATTATTAAGAAAAAAATTTGTTTAAGTAAAAAAAAAAAAAAAAAACAAAAAACGGACGGACCAAACCCTAGGACAAATGGTGAAAGGAAAGGTATACAGACATACTCTCACACAGAAGCATACACATATACACTTACAAAAAGAGGAAAAGGGAAAAAAAAAAAAAAAGAGGAAAAGGGGAAAAAATAGTATATCCTGCTCCCAAAGTCCACCTCCTGAATTTGGGATGATTCGTTGTCTATTCAGGTATTCCACAGATGCAGGCACATCAAGTTGTTTGTGGAGCTTTAATCCGCTGCTCCTGAGGCTGCTGGGAGAGATTTCCCTTCTCTTCTTTGTTCGCACAGCTCCCAGGGTTCAGCTTTGGATCTGGACCCGCCTCTGCGTGTAGGTCGCCTGAGGGCGTCTGTTCCCGCCCAGACAGGACGGGGTTAAAGGCGCAGCTGCTTCGGGGGCTCTGGCTCACTCAGGCGGGGGGAGGGAGCGGTACGGAGGAGGCGGGGCGAGCCTGCGGCGTCAGAGGCGTCGTGACGTTGCAGCAGCGTGAGGCGTGCCGTGCGTTCTCCCGGGGAAGTTGTACCCGGATCACGGGAGCCTGGCTGTGGCGGGCTGCACCGGCTCCTGGGAGGCGCGGTGTGGAGAGTGACCTGTGCTCGCACACAGGTTTCTTGGTGGCAGCAGCAGCAGCCTTAGCGTCTCCTGCCCGTCTCTGGGGTCCGTGCTGATGGCCGCGGCTCGTGCCCGTCTCTGGAGCTCGTTTAGGCGGCGCTCTGAATCCCCTCTCCTTGCGCGCCGCGAAACAAAGAGGCAAGAAAAAGTCTCTTGCCTCTTCCGCAGCTGCAGACTTTTCCCGGACTCCCTCCCGGCTCGCCGTGGCGCACTAGCCCCTTCAGGCTGTGTTCACGCCGCCAACCCCAGTCCTCTCCCTGCGATCCGACCGCAGCCCGAGCCTCAGCTCCCAGCCCCCGCCCGCCCCGGCGGGGGAGCAGACAAGCCCCTCGGGCTGGTGAGCGCTGCTCGGCGCCGAGCCTCCGTGCGGGAATCTCTCCGCTTTGCCCTCCGCACCCCTGTGGCTGCGCTCTCCTCCGTGGCCCCGAAGCTCCCCCCTCCGCCACCCGCAGTCTCCGCCCGCGAAGGGGCTCCTAGTGTGTGGACACCTTTCCTCCTTCACGGCTCCCTCCCGCTGGTGCAGGTCCCGTCCCTATTCTTTTGTCTCTGTTGTTTCTTTTTTCTTTTGCCCTCCCCAGGTACGTGGGGAGTTTCTTGCCTTTTGGGAGGTCTGAGGTCTTCTGCCAGCGTTCAGTGGGTGTTCTGTAGGAGTTGTTCCACGTGTAGATGTATTTCTGATGTATTTGTGGGGAGGAAGGTGATCTCCGCGTCTTACTCCTCCGTCATCTTGCCCAGACCCCTATTATCTTTTTAAGATGAGGAAACTGAGTTCCAGAGCCTTTAAGTAACTGACCTAAGACCTCACAGCTAGAGAGGGACGGACAGTCTAGCTTCAGAATTAAATTTGCCAAAGCATTTTTGCTCTCCCGGAAAGAGACCATCTTTTGAGAGGAAAACAAATTTTTGTGTTTTCAAAGATTAAAAGCATGAAGGACTCAAAACATATAGTTTATCTATAGCCTACAAATTTGAGAAGAATTCAAATCATAATATAAGAGGGAAATTTTTCCCAAAAGGAGATAAAATTTTACTGTTTGGAAGAGGAGGGGGGATAAGAGAAAAGGTAACCACCGCAGGGGTAGATGTTGGTGTGGCCTCAGAAAAAACAGTGCTACTCTGGTCAGCTCTGCCGGGTGGTAAAGGAGAGGAGATTATCTCCCAGATATTGTGGTGGGCACCCAAGGTCTCACTACTAGGTTGCAGATGGGGGTACTGGTCTCCCAAGAAGTCCCTACCAGCCCTCTTCCCAGGTGTGAGCGGGCAGAGCGTGGTAGCCTGGATGGTCTAAGGCAGGGGACCTGGGGGAGCTCCATGGGGGCTCTGGGGTCCCCGAGATCACACAAGAGGAACTCAACAGTTTCCCATCACAAACAAGAGGGCCTGAGAGGGTTGAAAGGGTCCTACCAGCCACAAGGAAGCCATGCTTTCAGCAGACGCGGGGGTTACTGAAAAGGCTCGTCTGTAGACCAGACACAATGATGGTTCCACTCGGACAATGTGATATGTAAGCCGTTCTAGATTTAAATTCAGAGTTAACTGACTTTTCACCTGGAGTTGTGGAGTAATTTCTAATTTCACCGAGTTACTTGAGGGCTGATTAAATGATGTTTCATGCAATAGAAAGAATGTGGATTTAGAGAAGATATTACATTGGATCTAAATTTAGGATTCTCTCAAACTAGAGTTAGAAACTATGAAATCTAAACTTGTATGCTCTCTTCAACCAGTACCTGCCCACTGAAATATAACAGAGAATTAACCAACGTCCTAGTGGACATGTATTCGTTATACATACATGTGTGTATGTATGTGTGCGTGTGTATGTATGTGAGCGTGTGTGTATGTATGTGAGCATGTGAATGAACGCTCACACACACACACGTAGACACACCCCTTGCCAGACTGATTCACCAATTATTTCTTTGTCTACCTGTTCCTTTGTTTTTAAGACACCACACTTTCCTGAGACGTATTGCCGTAGTGGGTAAGAGTGCAGGTCTGGGGCCAGACTCCTGGAGTTTAAATCCTGACCCTGCCTCACACTACCTGGGCCACTTGGATGCGTTATTTAACCTTTCTGCAATGCAGTGTCCTCACCTCTAAATCCCATGAGGGTTGTTGGGACAATCAAACATATTAATGTTTTTAACATAAAAGTGCATGTGCCCTGTGACCTCTCTGCCTGCTCTTCATTTTGGTGACAGAGGAAGGCAGTCACTGCCGGTGGCCTTGGCCCTTGCCCTGCGACCTCTGTGTTGTGAAGCATCACAGGTGAGGCCTGGGCTCTTCCTGGGATCATTTCCTGTGAGCGCGGCCTCGCTGTCCCAGGACACACTCCAGTCTCTCCAATCCCTTCTCTACCTTGCTTACGTTCTTGGCTTTTCATGGGAAAGGAGACTTTGCAAACAGCACAGGAGCAATTATCTCATGAATAATGGTTCCCAGGAGATCACCTGTAAAAAATTAATATTATTAGGGGAGGGATAAATTAGGAGATTGGGATTGACCTATACACACCACTGTGTATAAAGCAGATAAACAACAAGCACCTACTCTATCCTACTCTAAAGGGCAGGGAACTCTACTCAATATTCTATAATAACCTGTATGGGAAAATAATCTAAAAAAGAACATAGATACATGTATATATAACTGGTTCACCGTGCTGTACACCTGAAACTAACACAACATTGTAAATCAATTATACTTCAATATAAAATAAAAATTAAAAAATTAATATTATTAGGGGAGAGATAAATTAGGAGATTGGGATTGACCTATGCACACTACTGTGTATAAAGCAGATAAACAACAAGCACGTACTCTATAGTGCAGGGAACTCTACTCAATATTCTATAATAACCTGTATGGGAAAATAATCTAAAAAAGAACATAGATACATGTATATATAACTGGTTCTCTGTGCTGTACACCTGAAATTAACACAACATTGTAAAACAATTATATTTCAATATAAAATAAAAATTTAAAAACTAGTATTATTAAAGAAGCGAAGTGAGTGTTGAAGAAAGAAGTTAATGCAGCTTTCAGTCCTGAGAATCATGTTTCCCTCACGTCCGTTTCAGCTGTCATGGTGCATGGAGCTGTGGTTTCTGTCTTTCACCCTGTTCTCTGCCTCCCATTTCACAGATCATCGCTTCCAAAGAATGAGTTTGCTGCTAATGTTTGAAGCCATGAGTACATTTTCTGATCTACTAGTTTTAGGGGTTTGTTTGTTTGTTTTTGTTTTTTATAATTTTATGTATTTATTTATTTTTGGCTGCGTTGGGTCTTTGTTGCTGCACGCGGGCTTTCTCTAGTTGCGGCGAGCGGGGGCTGCTCTTCCTCGCGGTGCGTGGGCTTCTCATTGCAGTGGTTTCTCTTGTGGCGGAGCACGGGCTCTAGGCGTGCAGGCTTCAGTAGTTGTGGTACGTGGGCTCAGTAGTTGTGGCACACGGGCTTCAGTAGTTGTGGCTAACTGGCTGTAGAGCGCAGGCTCAGTAGTTGTGGCTCATGGGCTTAGTTGCTCCGCGGCACGTGGGATCTTCCTGGACCAGGGCTCAAACCCGTGTCCCCTGCATTGGCAGGCTGATTCTTAACCACTGCGCCACCAGGGAAGCCCTGTTTGTTTGTTTTTGGAACCAGGTTTTGTCTTTAGGATTTAGAATCCTGCGTGAATTTGTTAGCGTGTAGTGAGTATTTACTTTCACATTTAAAAATGAGTTATCAGTACTTGGATAATTGTTTCTGTTTATCAACATGTCACCGCCTAAGGCCTCTGGTTTCAGAATCACTTTTATTAGAGAAGCCAGCAAAAACACCCACTCTGACTGATGTTTTTAAGAGAATGGTCTTGCTTGGGTTCCTAATGCTTCTGGCTAAAATAGGGGCAATGAGTAGCTTGTGGTTCTCGCCCTAGGATTCTGTAGCTACTGAGTTATCAAAAGAATACTGATCAAATGTGAATCTAAAGTGGGGTCGAACTGTAAAATTAAGAAAATCAATCTCATTTTAAATCCCTTGAAGATGACAACTGGAGATTTACTTTCCCTTCTTTTGTTTGGTAGAGTTTCTATTCTTTCATTTGAAAGTATTACTGTGAATTTTTGTCGTGTAATTTACAGAATTCCAAATCTGTAGTACAGAGTACATGAAATTAGGTTAGTGGGCTCTTATACTCTTTTGTTATTGAGAAACTTTAAAAACCAGGTCAAGGACTATGTATTCTGAAATATTCCAGAAAAGTAAATTTTGAGGTAAATTGATACCAAGTATATTTTAAAAGCAAATTTCAGAACATAGGCTAATATAACACATTTTTTCTAAAAGCAAAAGGAGTTACCTTACTTTATCTTCTCTGATAATTTAAAGTTATTCACAGTTATAAGGGAATAGAATAGAAGACTGAAAGATAATGAAGCTATATATTTAGTAAAATTCTAATATTTTGTCCTTTAATATTTGATCTTATGTTTTTATCAGGGAACCATTATTTTCTAAAAATATAGTTTCTAAAATATAGGACCCCATTTTCCTCACTCTTGACTTAGAGTGAGTGCTCCTTAATTAGGCTGACATTGAATTAAATTCTGAAATTTTAAGAAAATTGTGACATGGTTTCTTGGGATGTCTGAGAAATCATTAAAAACATGGTATAGTGTAATAAAGTCATTTATCATCTTACTTGTCAGAATGTCAATTTCACATCTTTATGAGAAAGAAAACTTGAAATTGCATATCTCATTGGGAATAATGAATCTTTTGCATGAGACACATCTGATTTAAGGCAGACCTTAGGGCCCCAGATTTTTCACGTGTAAGATGAAGTTTATTAGATTATCTGCCTAGCTCTAATATTCTTCACTTTCCTAAAACTTCTGAGTGAAAAATAAGCAAATATGATTCTAAAAGAAAATATTTATCAAAGAGGCTTCTAATATTTTTTTCTACCCATATTTCCACCAGAGTAATTTGGAATTAATATAAAGCAACTCTGTAATAGAAGCGGCTTAGCTTGTTGCTACCTGATTAATTTCAGGCCCCTGCATTCCAAGATGAAACTTCAGTGTTCTGTGGCCTTCATCATACAATCCACTATAGTGCTGGTGGTGTGCAGTTGAAATTTGGGAAAACACTAGGGATTATAGCCCACCTGGAATAATCTAATAGTGGTTTCCATGGTAAAAAAAAAAATGACCTAAATGACCTCATAAGTTTCTACTTTCCGTGATACCCTAATTGCATTGCCCAAGACAAATGCCACGTTTGATTTCATCCACAGTCTGTGATGCTTGATATCATTATTGTTCTTTGCATATATGTATTCATTTCAGGACTATCTCAGCTTTCATCATAAAATCTCATTTCTTGCCTTAATGCAGATTCCACCAGGTTTTTACTAACTTTCCAGTGCACCTGAGAACTTAGAAAAGTTCGGTAGTGGGACTTCCCTGGTGGCCCAGTGGTTAAGACTTCACCTTCCAATGCAGGGGGTGTGCGTTCGACCACTGGTCAGGGAGCTAAGATCTCACATGCCTTGCAGCCAAAAAACCAAAAAAAAAAATACAAAACAAAACCAAAAAAACAAAAAAACCCAGAAGCAATGTTGTAGCAAATTCAATAAAAACTTTAGAGATGGTCCACATCAAAAAAAAAAAAAAAAAAACTTTCAGTGGGAGGAACTGATTCCCCGTGAAATTATGTAGCAGTCTCAGCAGTGGAAACATACTGCGTTTCACATAATCGAGGTTGGAAGAGGTAATGCGGCTGTGAGCTCTCAGATGCTGAGCAATATTTTTTTTCTCCAAGGGTATTATTCTGCTTCAGAGTAGAAATATCACTGGGACCAGGCTTTCTTGGACACATCTGTTAACAAATACATCCGCTGCAGAGTGGCATCAGCGTCACTGGGAAGTCCAGCGATGTCTGTCCTCGGCTGGGCCGGTAGTAGGATGTGCTGTCACGGAACCGGGCTCCTTTGCAGCGATGCTGATAACACGATTCCAGACTATTGTAAAGGCCCGGCGATGGTGCGAGGTGTGTGCACTGGTCACAGTGGTGGCGAGCTTGCAGGAACAGCCAAGGGGGCTCAAACTTCAGACGGCTCTAGGGATGGGACTTCTAGAAGCAAGAGGGAAAGACAGTCAACAAGGGTACTTCTGATTTTATACAATGAAAAAACTCAAGGATGGATATGCTACTATGTATAAGATAGATAACTAATGAGAACCTACTGCATAGGCACAGGGAACTCTACTTGATGAAAAAAATGTTCTTATTCTTAATGAAAAATGTGAGATTGAGGGCTTCCCTGGTGGCTCAGTGGTTGAGAATCTGCCTGCCAATGCAGGGGACACAGGTTCGAGCCCTGGTCTGGGAAGATCCCACATGCCGCGGAGCAACTGGGCCCGTGAGCCACAACTACTGAGCCTGCGCGTCTGGAGCCTGTGCTCCGCAACAAGAGAGGCTGCGATGGTGAGAGGCCCGCGCACCGCGATGAAGAGTGGCCCCCGCTAGCCACAACTAGAGAAAGCCCTCGCACAGAAACGAAGACCCAACACAGCCATAAATAAATAAATAAATAAACAAACCCAAAGTTAAAAAAAAAAAAAGTGAGATTGAAAGATTAAGTCTTGCAAACTGGTACAATTTGATGTCTAAACAAATAATGGGTTACTAATTTTTGTCAAATGGTTACCTTTTCTGAAAATGTAATAAACTCTATTTCAACGCCAAATAAAGGATGGCTAAGCAGGAGACTGATGGCGGTGCCCCAATAGAAAGTCACGATTCCTCACCAAGCTCCTGGACCTGAGCCGGTCCTCACACCTGGGGCCGCTCACTGAAGGAGAAGCCGGATTCCCAGGAGGATGGACCCTGCATCACTGCACGCAGGTATTCGGTGGTCCCTCCCCAGTCCTTCCCTGAAGTGAACTATGAACGTTAACTCACGTAAGGGCGCCCTGGGAAGTCAGAGATGCTCAGACGTGCAGAGACCCTCCCCCAAGGGTCTAGGTTAATATCATCAGCTAGAGACCCCCGGTGCCAGCGCGACCCCCTGGGAGCACTGAGGCAGGTGGCGGCCGGGAGATAATCGGGATCCTGGCCCAGGTCCTGCTCACAGTGGGCATCCTTGGTAGTTGACAGAAGCCTCAGCTGGTTCTTGATCTTTGACGTAAGGGCTACTGCAGTGGGAAGTAGAAGCCCTGAAACTGCCCCCTTCTTCCCAAGACAGCAAATCCATCCTGCATCTTAGGAGTGAACGGCAGGGGTGAGTGTCCTGCTCACAGAATCCAAGGGGGTCTCCATCATATTCCCATTAAGTTAACCAGTCTGGTCTTTACAGAAATATGATGGATGACAGTGGAATTCCACAAACTGAATCAAATAGGAGCTTTCATTGCAGTTGTTATGCTGGATGTGGTACCTTTGCTGGTACAGATTAACAAACATTCTGCCCTCTGCTAGGCTGCCGTTGATCTGATGAATGCCTTCCTTTCCATCCGTATTGCGAAAGAGGATAGGAATTGTTTGCACCTTACCTAGGACAGATGTTTACTGTGTTGCTCTAGGTCTATGTTACGTCTTCTACTGTCTGTGACAGTACAGTCAAAGGGGACCTGGGCTTGACATCCTGTGGTGTGTCACATTGGTCTGCTGTGTTAGAGACCACAAGCTAACAGGACCAGATGAGCCCAAAGTGTGTGCATTGTGTTGAGACACGTGAACCCCATCGGGTGGGAGACAAACCCCATGAAGGTTCAGGGACTACCACATCAACCAACTGTGTAGGGAGCTTAGTGGCCTGGGGAATTCAGGACATCCTTTCCAAAGTGAAGGACAAACTCTGGCATAGCTCACCTCCCACCACGAAGAAATACAACTCTAGGTCAATTTCTCTCAGGTTCTGGATACAACATAGTCTACCTTTGGAAATCCTTTTCTAACAACTATACCAGTTATGTGAAAAGCTGCCAGCTTTCCTCAGGGCCCCAGGCAGGAAAGAGGTCTGCAGCAGACCTAGGCAGCAGCAACGAATGACACATCATTCAGAAAGCAGCAACTGGAATGTCATTGGTCCTTTGTAGAGACCTGACCATGGGACATCCAGTGACCAGCCTCATGTGGTCAAAGACCTTCATCTTGAACAAGATTATGCTGAACCACCAAGATCGGGCAAGCCCGGCAGGGATCCAGTGGAAGAAGGAAGTGATGCCACAGGCCCCAGTCACAGGTGGGGCCAGGTGGCACAAGCGAGCTGTGCAAGCAGGTGGCGCAAGCCCCTTCCCATCCCACCTGCCACCTCGCCCCTCTGGCTTCCTGTGGCGGCTGAGGTCCCCTAGGACCGTCTGATGAGGAGGAAGAGGCCGGCGTGGTTCATTCATCCGTGTGCTCAGCATATCCGTGGCAGCCCAGAAGGAACCGCTGCTCACTGCAGCCTCATCCAGGATGGCCCTGGAAAGCATGGTGAGGGGAAACCCTCCCCCTGGGTGGGGTTCTGAGAGGCGCCCCTTAGTCATCCACTGCATGTGAACAGACAAGCTGAACAGCGTAAGACTATCCACAGACTCATGGGGGTTGGTGCTGATCAAACAGGGGCCTGAATAGGGAAGACTGGAAGATCTGGTCCACGAGGTCTGGGGAAAAGGCGTGGGGATGGATCTTCAGGGATGCTTAGGCAGCAAGAAGTTCTTGTCCTGACGCCTGTGCTGGGATCAGACTAAACGCCCACTGGAAAGCACCCACCATTGAAAAGACATTAAACACACAAGTAGACTGAATGAGCTGGCCAGTTAGCCTGTGTCAGTGACCACCCCAGGGCTGGCCTAAGGGCTGGAGAGGTGTCAGGGAGGTGGAAACGGAGCCTGAGAGCCTGGACTCCACTCGCCGAGTCTAATCTGGCCATTGCCGTGGCTCAGCCTTCAAGCTGCCGGCTGTAGGGACCAGCACTGAGCCCCTGAACAGAGCCTTCTGAGACCAACCAGCCCCTGGTGCAAACAGCATTGGACCCTCCCACCTGGAGGGGCCGTAAGCATCTTGACTGGATTGGCACCGCTTCTGAATTTGAGTCTGCTTGTTTTGCACACAGGGTCTCAGCCAATGGAAGTAATGGAGGGCTTGTAGATTCTTTGGTCTGCCAACAGAAGATCCCCCAAAACATCGCATTACACCAAGGAACTGACTTTAGGACAAAGGAAGTACAGCAGAAACAGAAACCTACCACATCCTTCACAGCCCGTAAGTTACTGCCCTGATGGAGAAACAGGACGGTCTGTTGAGGGGGCACCTGTCACCAGGTGTGAGGTGAGACTCAGAGAAGATGGACATTTAACATTTACACGATGCTGTGCCCCCAGAAGTAGAGCCCGTGGATCCAGGAAACAAGAGTGGAAGCACGAAGGGTATCATTACTTTTCGTGACCCACTATCCGCTTCCTGTAGTCCTGAGGCGCTGTGTGTATACAGATCCTGTCTACACAGGAAGAGTCTCATGCAACTTTAAGCAAAATCTGTTGCCTGGTCTCTAGGCTCCTCGTGCCGAAGGACCAGCAGGCGAGGAAATGGGTGACCCTACTGGCGTCGGCTACTGAACTGGGTTATCAGGAGGAGTTGGGCCACCGTGACACAACGGTGTGTGCAGGACGCTTGCTGCCAGGGGGTCCCCTGGGGCCTCCTGTGGTATTTCGTGTCCACTCTGGGGGTAAATGGACAACAGAGCCGCCATGGCCTGAGGAGGGGCTCAGATTCACTGCTAGTGAGGATCTGGGTCACCCCTCCAAGCAAGACAACCTGCGTTGCCAGCCCAGCATGAGGGACGTTCAGAGGGAGTGGTGGAGGAGGGCGCTGAGGGGTAGACCTGGGAATCAGCTGCTGCGCCTGGGCTGGACCCCTTTCTTCTAAGCGCCCAGGGGCTCCTCCCGCGGGGCAGACGTACTCTGACTCCCTCCAAGAAGCAGTAGTGCCAGGGCGGGTTGTAGGGGGTCCAGTTGTACAATCGTGCTCTGCCCAGATCCCTTCCTGCCTTCCTTCCCTCCTTCCTTCCCTTCTTCTCTTTCCCATCCTTCCTTCCCTCCTTCCTTCCATCCCTCCTTCCTTCCCTTCTTCTCTTTCCCATCCTTCCTTCCCTCCTTCCTTCCTTCCTTCTTTCCTTCCTCTCTTCCTTTCTCTCTCTCACACTGTGTTTCTTTCCCTGTTTCTTTCTTCAGCGTTATTGAGGTACCATTGACTCAGACCCATCTTTCGGGCTAACGTGCTCCTTGGTGGATTAGCTGCTGGTTTCTCACAACCCAGGCTTTCCACTCAGCCCCAAGGAGCTGCCTCACCTCCAGTTACACTCTCTCCTTGGGGCAGGTTGGGGGCACTACCGGCGACTGGTGGGCATACAAAGCCAGACCCCCTTGCCTCAATTCGGGACACTCAGAAGGACCACTGAAGCTACACAGCTCTGGTAGGATTGTCCAAGGTCTCAGTTAAAGCTGTGGAGTCCTCAGTGTCTCCTTGTGCCAAGTCTGCCCTCCTCCCTTTTTCTGAAAGCTTCCCTAGTAAATTTCCACATGCCCCTCTGGATCTCACAGACCGTTTCCATGGAACCCAATCTGGGACAGGTGGAGATAACATTCAGGTCATTTATAAACCAGAGTAACTTGGGGAATGTTTTCAGTATTAAATTAAGACCCACATATTTTAAAGAGTGGCAAGAGAGTCCTCTCCTACCCATCCATTAACAAGTCTGTGGATAATTCGAACAAGGCATGATCTGACTATTACCCTACAGTGAATTAATGTGATTTAAAAAAATAGTTTCTATATTAGCAATTTCAAAGACTACTTTCCCCACTTTCTAAATTCCTGTGCTCTTAGAGGTGGGCATACCATGTTATTTAGCATGTAAAATCATTTTCTCTCATCAACTCAGTTTTCATAAAATTAAAGCATGAATTTTCTTTCTCCACTAGGGCATATTTTTTCTTATTCAATCCAAATTTCAAAACTTTTTTTTTGACACAAATTCATGTTAATTCAACTTCTTCAAAATTTAGAGCATAATCCATGCACTCTTTTAATAGCCCCCCCCATACAAAACCAAAATATTATTGTCGAGTACATATCTGTGGCTTAAATTTCTGACTCAGAATTTTAGTAAATTCTTTCTGGTAATGCCATATGTGTCACCAAGTAATACAGTGCTGCAATGATAATTATGTGCTATAAATGTGCTTTTGCATGGGGATCCCTAACTGGTATGTGAGGCCCACATCCTCTCAGCTACTCACATAACAGCTAGAGTTCCTGTTTTGTCTGACTAAATTGACTTAATGTCTTACTGTTCTTTTTTTCTTTTAATTTAATGGTGAACGGGAAGTTTTAGGTTTAAATTCTGAGTATGCCCTACTCAAATTGAAATAAAAGGCATTCTTTTACATTGACTACCATTTTCTACGTTTTAAAACACCAAGATGTTTGACATCCAACTTCCAAAACACTATATATTAAAATGTTACTGGAAAAAAAATGAAAGGAAGTTTTGCTTATTTTCTAAAACAGAAAACAAAAAACCTAAAACACACATTTCTTTTCCAACTCCCGCAACACACACAAGTTATACCATCTTAGTCAATAGTTTGCACAACTGCTGTAGTTCCTCGACTTTGGATAGATTCAGAATCATTTGATTCCTCATGTTCTGGAGATCCTGACCCAGCTGGGTTGAGGTAAGGCTTGGGTATATGGATTTTTTCCCCAAACTCTGGGTGATTCTAAGGTAACACCAATTTAAAGCCCAAATGAAATAAAAACAGAGTTAGATGACATAAACTAGCTGTTAATTTTTTATATACAAATTGTACGTGAGGAATTTAATGTCCATCTCTGGTAATGTAAATACTGTTATCTATCTATCTGTACTAAAAAATTACTTTGGTGATCAAACCAATGTTCTGAGATGATGCATATTAGAATATTGTTCACTTTTGTCAAAATGAAATGCCCGATGAATAATTTAGTACAATATTTGGGGTTTCCCAGACTATGTCTGTATAACAGTTTTTTACAATAGTGAAAATATCACCAACACCTAATTTGGTGACCCAGTGCATTCCCAAATGGTGTCTCTTGTCATGTAGGTCAACTTTAAATCAGTTACTCAAGAAATACATCCTCATATTCATACTGACATTCTCATTGCAAGAATTTCTTCCTTCTAGGGATTTTTTTTAGAACAAATTTAAAAGTTTAGTTGCCACTCTCTACCACTGAGCTCAGCAATCTAAACAAAATCATTTCACTTCCTTATTTCATAATTTCCTCATTTGATGAGTAAAGAATGATCCTGAGGGCCTCTTATCGAACCACTTGTCTAAGTTATTTAGTTTGGAAAAGACAAAGGACATACCTTCCCCATCAGCAACAATGAGAAAATTATAAAAATAAAGAGCAAAGCTTTGCGGGTGGCTGTAGAGGTTGGGGAGGTGGAAGCTCAACTTTTCAGATTATTTAACATCCATTCTCTCCTATCTGGAAACTCATCACTTACTGAAGCAGAGAAAATTGAGGTGGTAAATGTATTCATTTCTTCTTTTCTAAATTTTACATAATGGATTGTTTGGAAAAAAATGAAAACTTAATCAAAAGTTTTAGAAAAAATTGAAGACTTAAATGTGTCATTTCTTCTTAATTTGTTGCAGAAGAGGGACCATTCTTTGGGCTAACGAGATATTTCTACCTTTGCCTTGGTGTTCTAGTTTTTTAATTAATTTTTTATTGAAGTATAGTTGATTTGCAATGTTGTGTTAGTGCCTTGGTGTTCTTTTCTTAGTGAGGATGAGGGAGCGCTTTCCCTAAAAAGAGGGTGAATTGGATAAAATTTACCTTTGTTTTTGCTCCTACAAAAATCTAGCATCTATAATGAAGTCTCATTCAGAAAGACTCTCATTTTATGATACGTAAGATTACTTGGCGGATTCCACTTTGATTTCCAGTACTGTATTTAAGCACTACCTTTAGGACATTTTCTGTGGGTTGTCCCCTT
The DNA here is from genome assembly GCF_965194805.1 of Balaenoptera borealis. Taxonomy (NCBI): domain Eukaryota; kingdom Metazoa; phylum Chordata; class Mammalia; order Artiodactyla; family Balaenopteridae; genus Balaenoptera; species Balaenoptera borealis. The sequence goes on along the minus strand of NC_138861.1, from coordinate 1,535,761 downwards.
TGAGATTCTCCTTTTTCCTTAGAAGTTTAATGATAATTTTTACAAGTCTGTTGGCAAATGAGAGTTTGATCATTTCAACAAGTCAATAAGGACATTTTCTTTCTCAAAATAGTATCATTCAGAAAATTTATTGTGAGTAAACTATCTGAAATAGAAAAAATTAATTTCATGATATTAAAGGATAATTAACACCAGTGAACATGAAAATATTAAAGAGATTTAGGGTTGAGGGAGAGAATAGGGGGAAATTGTCGTTCCCTTTCTTTGTGGTTCAACATTAATTATCTGTAGAAATAGAATGAAGGAAGCTTGCCTCATAATTCATGTTTTGCATTTTCTATATTATATAATTTTCATGAAATGAGTGTATATTCATCTTCATCTTATTTTATTTCTCTCATAATAGGACCTGAGATCTTTCTGTGTGCCTTGAGGTATTTGGCTTTTAAATTCATGCACACATTTTTTGGGGGGTAGAAACAATTAGCTCACTGAATGCATGCTCCCTTTTAAGATTTTATTGATGCAGTTGATTTGTTTTCTTTTTTTAAAAAAGATTTCTTGTTAATAGAAAAGTCTATAAAGACTGTTAGTATAATTCTTGCTAGCATATTACAATGTCTAAAATTGTTATATGAAAATCAGTCCTTGGTGTGTCTTCATTAACTTTGAAATGCACATTTGACATAACCAACATCAGCACAACTTGGTGATTTCTGAGGCTGCAGAAGAAGCCAGTGTCCTTGGTGGGAGAAGAGGAAGAATATGTTTCTCTGCTGGGTGAATAACACCACTGAGCCCTTGACCTACTTCCTGGCTGTCCACCAAGGCTGGGAATTACTCTGGCCATAAAGATATTTGGGGCAGGATATAAAATTGTCTTGTAGGACTTGCTAAGTGACAAAAAATTCTAAACTCCAAGTTAATAAGATATTGCTCATCTCACAATTGTAAAGCTAGGAAATTTAAAGTCAGAATTTTTATGAAAAGGAACTTCAAGTGTATATTGTCTCTACAAGGAATATACAATTCCTAGAGGAGATTTTCAGAAATATAATGAATGATGTTCCTGGAATAGAGGGCACTGTCTTTCCAACACAATGCTTTGGTTCAATTGGAAAAGAGAAGAATACGTTAGGGATTTAGGAATTAGAGTTCAGATTATTGGCTCATATAACTATTAGTTTTTGAACATAATTGATGTCAAGACTCAGTACCATCTGTTTGAGGGATTCAAAATTGGTATAAGACATGGTCTCTAGGCAAAAAACAAACAAACACAACCTAATAGATACACACGAACAAAAAAACTAGGGTCTAGAATGGACTTGTCTACTATTCAAGGCAAATGTGATAAACATCCCAAATGGTATACAAGTAGTACTCCAGGACTAAAATTGAAAGATTTTTCTCTGACAGTTGATTATAGAGAGTTCCTGGCTTTGGGCTTTAAACAATGTGAGGGATTTAGATTAAAAGCTCAGAAATGGAATTTCAGTCACATCCAAGGAGTCTGGAATCGGGAAGCTGGTGGTATTTGTGGCCAAGAGTAGAGGATGGAACCTGATTTTCGTGCCTCTTGGATGTCACAGCAAGTGTGACTGTATCAGCTCTAGAGATTGGGAGTCCGTGCTGGCAGGTTGCCTTAGGTAACATGTCAGGAGGGCTTGGAACACTATTGGGCACAGCAAGATGGAAATAAGCCCCTTCCTCCAGGCGTGTCTGTCGAGGAAAAAAGTAAGAGCAGAAACAGTGGTACTAGAGTCCTGTGGATGACAGGGCCCAACGTTGCCTTAGCGGGATTAGTGACACCCATCCATCCTTTTCTCTGTCCCACTGAGGATCGCTCGTTTGCCCAGACCCTCGCTGCAAGGCTCTTCTCGCTCTCTTTCTGTCTTAAACAGATTTCATTTACTTTTTGTTGAAAACAATCCCTCCTATTCTTATGCTATTAAGTGCCTCACATAAACAGTTTTCACTCTCATCCACCGCACGCGAGATGTGAAATTGGTGGTTTCTGGCCAAGGATGGAGGTGAAAAGTGAATTTGGTGAAAGTCACCAAGTGGGTGATTCTGGAAGACAGATTCACAAAATGCAGACCATCAGGCCAGAGGCCTGCCAAGCAGTCCAGGAGCCAGCAGAGCAGTGGCCCAGGATTAGCCAGGAAATAAGGAATCTTTTCCCTAACACCGGGCTTCTCACACTCTCCGGTGCATAGGTGGATCGTGTCAAAGATGGAGATCCTGATTTAGCCCCAAGAGCCTTCTCATCTGAGAAGCTCCCAGGTAACCTGCAACTGCTGGTCATGAAGGCTGTTTGAGATCAAGGCTGTCCAAAGGCTGAAGCGGTCTCTCTAGATGGACGAGGGCAGGAAGTATAGTCTCCTTCTGGGATTATTGGATGGAAATTCAAATCAGGACCTTAAAATCCTTCTTTGCTTTCCCCAGGTTGGCCGTAAAGTCAGTTTTAAGCTGTTTGATCTGTGTTTCGAGGGCAGTGGTACTCATTCAATGAAACGTTTTGAACAGTGGAATGGCACAAAAATCCATCTTCAATCACATGATGGGTGGATGGCAGGAAGGAAAGAAGGAAGGCAGGTAACCTGGTCAGAGGCCACTCATACAATCAGTTTGGAGGCTCTAAGTGCAGAGCAGAGGGGGTGGCCGGCGGAAGGTACGGGATGAAGTTGATGAAGTTTGACTTTGAAGGTGGAAGATGGCAGAGGGGGAAGAACAATTAGGGTGTGAAAGGGAATTTAATAGAAAGTATAGTGTAGAACCACGGACACTGGTCTTATGGAAAAGCTCCTCCTACTGTACGTGGGCACATTCATCCATTTTCTGGTTTATGGTCCTTTCTCTTTATCTCTGTGTGTCCTTTCTCTTTATCTCTATTTTAAGGTCCAGTGGGTATGGATGTGGCATGCTTGGGGCCAGGCTCACCTTTTCCCCCACTTCATGCCTCATTAGTTGTGAACAATAAACAGCTAGGAACTACAGCTACTGGGGCAGGGACAGAAGACCAGAAATATGAGGGTTGGGATTTATCAGCAGCAGTCGGTTCTCTTTACCAAAGAGAAAGAAGAATATTGTTTCTGTTGTTGTCCTAATGGAAACTGATGGTCACAGTTTTTAAGCAACTACTTTTGGTAGATTATCTTGAAACTTCAGAAACTTAGAAGTATAACCAATGGGAAATGGAGTGCAGAGAAAGCCTGATTTCAGTTGGAACAGAAAGAGAAATTCAATACCCTGATAGCATTAGCGCCGTGTTTATAGCTGTTGCTGCGCCCACAGGAATAAATGCTCCCTGTGGACCCAGATCAAAGGTGTCGGCAGGGCGGGGCAGAGCATGGGGCCACGCTGTAATAATGTTACAGTTTTAGCAGGATGTTTCCAATGAGAGGGCATGTCATATCTGTTGCTGGTGTTCGTAAACACGATGCAGGGTTCAAGCTGCTGTCCGTTGGGAGCTTAGCTGCTCTTCTTACTTCTTTCTCCTGAAGTTATGCCCCAGTGGATCAGTCATAACCACGGGGGTCCCCTTTGGGAGTAATATGTCAGTTCTGGGTGTGTGTGTGTGTGTGTGTGTGTGTGCACGCGCGCACGTGTGAGTGTGTGTAGTTGGTACTTTTAATTTACTGTGTGCATTCTGATATTAATGTTCCATCTCTAGTGGAAATTTTATCTATATAGGATTTTAAATTTTTATTTTTATTTTATTTAAAAATTTTTATTGGAGTATAGTTGATTTACAACGTTGTGTTCATTTCAGGTGTGGAGCAAAGTGAATCAGTTATACATATACATATAGGCTTTTAAATGTTTAAATTGTATCTCTTCTGGTCCCTTATTTACATTTGATTTAAATGTGGTATAATGAACATGTAATATATATATATATAAGCATATACATATATCTTGAAAAGTGCTGTCTGAAAAGCTAGAGGGAGTGCATTTTTGCAATTTTGCACACTCCCAGGCCTTTCAGTCTGAGATTTTAATGGGAGTTAAGATGTGAATGCTCCACATACCAGGGTGATTGACGGAACCCACTCGTGTGGTACTTTCCTGCTTTCCAAACACTTAACGACTCTATTTATTCGCAGTCTCCGTTATTGCTGGACAACTCGTAGTTATATGCCGTTAGATAAATAATACTTAGGGCCTGACAAATGGCTCCGGCCACATAACTTCTGGCTCCATCTCGATTCTGAAACTGTGAACCAAGAAAACGACCAGTAGCCTGTAAAGCAATTGATTTCCATTTTTTCCCCTATTGTTGTCTGGTTCCAAAAGAGTTCCATTAGGGCACGTGAACGTATTGTGGAAGACAGCTGGACAGCACTCATACAGTAACTTTGTTTAGAATTTTCTCTGGAAAGAATAGGCCAAATTGCCGATGATTGATTTAACATTTGACTTTTTATGCTAATTTCGTTTTTTAAAATTTTATAAATAAATGTAAATAATATATGAAAGTGGCATATATGATAAGCATAGGATCTCTATAAATTATGAAATTATTTTTAAAAAGAAAAAGAAGTATGAAACTATGGAATATCTTATTCTGGCCACCCATAACTTCTTTGAAATTTATCTTAACAAAATTCTCTTTGAATATTTTTTCTTTTTTAAATTTTACGTGTTTTCGAAGCAAACTTTACTTTCATAAAAATCTTGAAAGAAAGACACTGAACATTTCTACTTTGTTAATCAGACACACTCAGAATTTTACACAACTGGGAATATGAAGAAATGGCATTTTAATCTTTACTTTCTGGCCTAAGTGTATTGCAGGACTTGTAAAATGTTAATTGAATAAACTACGATATTTTTCAATAAATGTTGGCCTGAAAGCACTTTTAACAAATTCGGCGGAAATGATGGCTCTCTTTTAACAACTATTTGACCATTTATGTTTCCCTGCTGTCCACAGACTAGATGTGAGCATTTTCTTAGGATGGTCAAGGTCCTTCCTCCTAACAAACCCACCTGCCCGTCTCCATCTATTTCCTGGGTGGCAGCTGCCAGGTGCCCACTCATCCTGCTCTGTATTCAAACGCTTCCCAGCCCTCTCAGAGGAAACCCCAAATCCCTTCCCTCCCTGTTTTCAATATAATTTTGACCAAATGGCCCATTAGAAAGTCACTTGATTTTTCTTATTTATAAGGGGAAAAAAAGCTACAAGAACAGTTAACAAGTTTGTTTTGAAAGCAGTACAGGTCTGCCCTAGGGAGTCAACAGAATTGCTCGGGTGTCTGAAAGGCAGGGCTTTCGGGCTGCTGCCATTATTTCTGGATGGTGAGAAAGTGACCCCAACATTAGGGGACAACCTAGTGTGTGAAGACAGTAATTGAATACTTTTAACCGGGAGAGATTTGGAATTCGGTATAGAAACATAATGAAGCAACACTGTGATATTTATATTTTGTGTTGTTTAGCAATATTTTGAATATTATAAGTACTGTGATTCATGTTTGGGTATCCTTTATGATGCTTTAAAATACATAATTGAGAAGTTAATTTACATTCAAGTTAAAAATAAATTACAACTAATATCAAAACATTTAAGAGAACTTAAGAATTACCACATTTATAAATCCATTTACTAGATATTTAAGATCTTTTTAAGTGTGTGGAAAGGTTTCGTTGATTATGGCAGACAAGTGCAATATTTGTAAGGAAATGGAATATAGTAATTTTATAAATACATGTTGAAATAACTCAGAGGTTTTAATTGATTAAAGGTTAACAGTCCTATAAAATGTGACAATATTTACAAGCTGAACTTTCAACTTCCAGGGGAACTTCACTCTTGACTTTGTAATTTTCATAAATTAAATATTGATTCGGAGTACAAAATCATTTCTACCTATCAGTGCTATATACACAAGCTTATCCTAAAAGCACCAGAAATGCTCCCGCTGATAGTTTAAAGGTGTGACCATTTCAGGATAAGAGGTAATGATGAAAGTGATGACGGCAGGGCGGGGAGATGGTGCCGGGTGAGTGAGGGCAGAGTCGTCCCCACTCTGAAATGGGAATCCTTTGATTCCGATTCAAACACTGCATACTTATTCAATATTTAGTGGGATTGGGAAGGAACCAATTTTCCATTCAGAGAAACTGGAGGCATGAACAGGTCCTCATAGCCATGAATCCATTCCTACTGGAGAAGGCGGGCTTCATGTGATCACTCTTTTTTTCCCAAAACGTTTCCTATTTCTCTGTGTGTCCTTCAGTTTGTTTCAGTTGGTTGGTATTTTTGTGCACATGTGTGCTATTTTTGAGCCAACTTCTCGGAAGCATTGTAAAGGTTCTAAAGTTGAGATTAAACATTTAAAGCACCAGCTTCTGGGACCCTAGCGAACGGGTTATTGGATTCCAGAGTGTCCCTTGGCTATCAGGGACAGTAGCAGATGCATATTGCAAAAACACTGGGTGAAGATTGGTTGGCATTTTAATTTCCTCTCCAGGTGGCTGGCTGTTTGGGAGATTAGGATGAATTTACACTCCTTGGCAGGCCCATAAAGGATTACCTGGGGGAGCATTATTACACTTCCTGACTCTTTAAAAGGGCAGTGGTGCAAATTGATCCAATTGTTGGACGTAGAAGTTTTACAAGACGGGAGTCAGAGCATTCCCATAATTTTTTCCAACCGGGGTGAGGTGGGGAGTAATGATGTCTCTAATAGGGACAGAAAATGCTGAGGAAGTGGAGGGGAGGTCACAGGGGCCACTGAGTCTGAAATTCCAACCAGTCAGGGGTTGGAAACAAAGGATGGAAGCACGGGTCAAAAGCCAGGGTAAGAGAGGAGGATTCAAATATATCTGGGGAAAACCATGGTCCAAAAGGACACATGCACGCCAGTGTTCACTGCAGCACTGTTTACAATAGGCCAGACATGGAAGCAACTTAAATGTCCATCGATAGATGAATGGATAAAGAAGATGTGGTACCTACGTACAGTGGATTACTACTCAACCACAAAAAAGAATGAAGTAATGCCATTTGTAGCAACATGGATGGACTTAGAGATTATCGTACTAAGTGAAGTAAGTCAGACAGAGAAAGACAAATACCATATGATAACACTTACATGCGGAATCTAAAAAAAAATGATACAAATGAACTTATTTACAAAACAAACAGACGCACAGACTTAGAGAATGAATTTATGGTTACCATGGGGGAAACGGGGGCAGGGATAACTTGGGAGTTTGGGATTAACACATATACACTACTATGTATAAAATAGATAACCACCAAGGGCCTACTGTAGAGCGCAGGGAAATCTGCTCGATATTCTGTAACAACCTAAATGGGAAAAGAATTTGAAAAAGAATAGATACAGGTATATGTGTAACTGAATCTCTTTGCTGTACACCTGAAACTAACACAACTTTGTAAATCAACTATAGTCCAATATAAAACTTCTTTTAAAAAGTGAATTTTCAAGAGTTGCTATTGAAACTGTGAGATTGCCAAGAAAGAGTGTGCAGAGGGGAGAGATCCTGGGGCATCTCAGCGCAGGAGACTGAGGAGAAGCTCTGGGGTGGAGATGGGCTCATGGCCTGGAATTGCAGAGCTGTGGGCCGGACTCTGCCGACTGGTGCTCACACAGTGTGTGTGTGTGGTGTGTGTGTGGTGGTGTGTGGTGTGTGTGTGTGGTGTGTGTGTGTGTGGTGTGTGTGTGTGTGGTGTGTGTGTGTGTCTGTGTGGTGTGTGTGTGTGTGGTGTGTGTGGTGTGTGTGTGTGGTTGTGTGTGTGTGGTGTGCGTGTGTGGTGGTGTGTGTGTGTGTGGTGGTTGTGTGTGTGTGTGGTGTGTGTGTGGTGGTGTGTGTGTGTGGTGTGTGTGTGTGGTGTGTGTGGGGTGTGTGTGGGGTGTGTGTGGTGTGTGTGTGTGTGTGGTGTGTGTGGGGTGTGTGTGTGTGTCTGTGTGGTGGTGTGTGTGTGTGTGTTGTGTGTGTATGTTGTGTGTGTGTGTGTGGTTGTGTGTGTGTGGTGTGTGTGTGTGGTGGTGTGTGTGTGTGTGGTGGTTTGTGTGTGTGGTGTGTGTGTGGTGGTGTGTGTGTGTGGTGTGTGTGTGGGGTGTGTGTGGGGTGTGTGTGTGGGGTGTGTGTGTGTGGTGTGTGTGGGGTGTGTGTGTGTGTCTGTGTGGTGGTGTGTGTGTGTGTGTTGTGTGTGTATGTTGTGTGTGTGTGTGTGGTTGTGTGTGTGTGGTGTGTGTGTGTGGTGGTGTGTGTGTGTGTGTGGTGGTGTTTGTGTGTGTGTGGTGTGTGTGTGTGGTGGTGTGTGTGGGGTGTGTGTGTGTGTCTGTGTGGTGGTGTGTGTGTGTGTGTTGTGTGTGTATGTTGTGTGTGTGTGTGGTTGTGTGTGTGTGGTGTGTGTGGGGTGTGTGTGGTGTGTGTGTGTGTGGTGTGTGTGGGGTGTGTGTGTGTGTCTGTGTGGTGGTGTGTGTGTGTGTGTTGTGTGTGTATGTTGTGTGTGTGTGTGGTTGTGTGTGTGTGGTGTGTGTGTGTGGTGGTGTGTGTGTGTGTGTGGTGGTGTTTGTGTGTGTGTGGTGGTGTGTGTGTGTGGTGTGTGTGGGGTGTGTGTGTGGTGTGTGTGTGTGTGGGGTGTGTGTGTGATGTGTGTGTGGGGTGTGTGTGTGGTGTGTGTGTGTGGTGGTGTGTGTGTGTGGTGGTTGTGTGTGTGTGTGGTGTGTGTGTGGTGGTGTGTGTGTGTGGTGTGTGGGGTGTGTGTGGGGTGTGTGTGGGGTGTGTGTGGGGTGTGTGTGTGGGGTGTGTGTGTGGGGTGTGTGTGTGTGTGTGGTGGCGTGTGTGTGTGTGAGAGAGAGAGAGAGAGAGAGAGAGAGAAAGAGGGTGGGGGAAGGAGAATACAAATAGAGTTTCTTGGGATGAATACAAATCCTCCTCAATCAGGACATCTTTTCAGTAAAAATTCACCCAGTGTGGGTGGGAGAGGAACCAACCCCCCTACCCCGCATGTGGTAAGTGTTTTGTGCCACGTGCAGGCCTCGCCCACCCTCCACTGGGTCCCTTTTCTGGGTTGGCATCCCTCGGGGACAAAGACCAGGCTCTTGGTGTTGAATTTCCCAGGCTGTGTTTGTCCTCTGCGATCGATGCAGACCCACCGCGGGCCTAGTGACCCGTTGGGATGTGCGGGGGGGGCGTAGAGGGGAACCCCCCAAACTAAGCTCCCAGGTTGCTGGCTCTGCTGCTTTCTTGTCTCTGCCCCAGGGGAACGTGTGTCCTCTGCCAGTATCCGCAAAACCAGGCTAATGTCCTAGTTGATGAGTATGGAAAAACCCCAGGCCTGAGAGCGTCTCAGAGCTCACTCTGGAAACTGCAGTGAAAGAGTGCCAGTGAGGGGGGTATAGAATTTGATTGTGTGTCTAGGATACCATTCCTGACGATCTACAAACAGCCAAAATATATCTACTATTTTTTTCAAGTCAGCAGTTTTTGGTATACACATCTCCAACGGAACCAAAAGTAGTTACAAACCACATTCAACATAATTAGATGGAATGAAAACAAATCTTTTTGTATGGATGTAACTTCTGAAATGTTAGTCTCAGTTCAGAGAAAATATTTTTGAACTACTTAAACAGCAGTTTAGAAAAAAAAAAAAAACACTTGGAAAGTCTTTGAAATGAATCAAGTAGTAGCATATTTTGAGTTGTCTGAGAGCAAAATGATGAAAATGATACTTATGATTTGGTAGTTCTGAGCAGAATTTATTTGGAGTTTGCACTTTCTCGTTATTGAATATAGTGTGGAATAATGAAACACCTGTAATGTAATTTTAATAAATCCAGTTTAATAATCCAGTTTTTCTTTTCTGAACAATTGTGGAGACTGCAAACTTATCTTGAAAGCACCGGGTCTGCAGGTACTTGCTGAGTGTGGGACCTGGTGTATCTCTAAGAACTGCAATTAAAATATGTTTATGTTTGGAGATGGGAGATTTTGATTCTTTTAGGGCCTCTTAAATGAGGTGCAAAATGAGATGTTCATGTTTGAATTAAAAATAACCTGTCAGAACTGCTTAACATCTGGCAAAACAGTCTTTTAGTTTAGAACAGAGATCACTGTACATTGATTGCTGACCTCAGGATTATGCTACTACAAATGCATGCTGCTGCATGAACAGGGAGAGAAAATTAGCTTTATAAAGAAAGAAAGTATAGATCCTGTATCTTAAATAATATTTCAGTTAAAAAAATGAGAAGAATCTTGGGGTCCCTCAATTTTACATTTTGCATCTCTTCCTATTTTGGGGGTTTTATGGCTCAGAACTCTAATTTTATCATGAAAAAGTGCCTATTTGGCGTCATTCTATCCAATAATGGTGAGCTAGTGACTTCTTTTTCCATATGCATTTTCTTATTCCTCTCTTTTTAAAACATAGTTAATTTTCATTTTTAAATTTTTATTGAAATTTTATTTAATTGATTTACAATGTTGTATTTGTTTCAGGTATACAGCAAAGTGATTCAGTTATATATATATATATAAACATATACATATATATTCTTTTTCAGATTCTTTTCCCTTATAGGTTATTACAAAATATTGAGTACAGTTCCCTGTGCTATACAGTAGACCCTTGTTGGTTATTTATTTTATATGTAGTAGTGAGTATGTGTTAATTCCAAAGTCCTAATTTATCTGTCCTCCAACTTTCCCCATTGGTAACCATAAGTTTGTTTTCTATGTTTGCGAGTCTATTTCTGTTTTGTAAATAAGTTCATTTGTGTCATATTTTAGACTGCACATATAAGTGATATCATATGATAATTTGTCTTTCTCTGACTTACTTTACTCACTATGACAATCTCTAGGTCCGTCCATGTTGCTGCAAATGGCATTATTTCATTCTTCTTTATGGCTGAGTAATATTCCATTGTATATATGTACCACATCTTCTTCATCCATTCACCTCTTGATGGACATTTAGGTTGCTTCCACATCTTGGCTATTGTCAATAGTGCTGCAATGAACATTAGGGTGCATGCGTCCTTTTGAATTATGGTTTTTTCCAGGTGTATGCCCAGTAGTGGGATTGCTGGGTCGTATGGTAGCTCTATTTTTAGTTTTTTAAGGAACCTCCATGCTGTTCTCCATAGTGGCTGTATCAATTTACATTCCCACCCACAGTGCAGGAGGGTTCCCTTTTCTCCACACCCTCTCCAGCATTTATTCCTCTCTCTTTTTATCATGTAGTTTAATGCATTACTTCTTGTTAAATTTACTTATTTTCCTTCTTTTCATGTGACCTTTTAAAAATAACCTATGTATTTATCAGGAATAGGCTTAGGAGGTGGCCTACTTTTTGTGGAGGAGTAAAATAAGTAAATGTTTCTTTGTTAAAATACACTGATGACCAACATTGTGAGGATAGCACAACTTGTCCATTTATGAGGAAAGGATCTTTGGACTGTGTGCTCTCTTACGGAAGGTTCCTTGACGTTTTGCTTATGAAGTGCCCCCCGCTGCCAAGGCTGGCCTCCAGGACTTTATTGGAGTCAAGTCTGTCTTCATGTTTGCAGCTTTCCTCAACTGCATATTTTTTTCTTTCATTAAATAGGGTTTCCAAGTTTGTAGACACGGTCCATTTTAGAAAGTAAACATCACTCTAAAAATTGAAATACACGTTTCCCTTCAGTTCTTCCACGGAGACTATTGAGGTCCAAGGGAAAAACACAAGATAGAATAGCGACCTCTGTTCCTGTTTTCCAGTGAAGGGGCTGCTTCTCATATTATTTCCTTCCACTAAATTTGTTGCCACCTTAGCAGCAATTGCTAAAATATAAAATGGAGTTTCTTCTACTCTTTAAATAAAATGTGATGTCTCTAAAAATTAAATAAAAGAACCCGAATCTGTCAGTTACCATCCGTTTTGACATTGGCCTCCATGATGGTCTTGGAATAAGCAGGCAGGTTCGCTCTTGACTCCACAGCTGGCTTCCCCAGGGGTCCCTCCCTCACCAACCCCCAATGGTGAGGAAAATTGCAACCTTCACACAAGCCAGCACCTCGCATCCTCCTTTCCTGCTTTATCCTTCCTGTGAGCACTGCTCACAGTCTAAGATAATGTTTATTGTTTTTCTCCCTCCTTAGAAAATAGCCTGTTTGTCTGTGTCCTTCTATGTTATCCCCCAAACGTCTCCAGAGATGCCCAGAACACTGAAAGGAAGAACTCAAAAAATCTTGTTTGAATGAACGATTCAGCGTCGCTCTGTGGTTCTGTCACTCATCTGAGGCAAAATGAGCATCTCTGTAATTTTTTTAAAGAGTGAAAATTCTGATTTAATAGACACCAACAGAATTTTATCATTATCCATTTTGTTTTCTTGTGTTTTAAGCTTAAAGGTATGGTATTACCTGCCAGGTTTGCTTTTTCTATTTTGCTCTCTGGGAACCTCAGTTGCCCTCATTTCCTTTAAAAGATTATGTAGGTGAAGCCATTGTTATAGAGCTGTGATGGCCGCCAGGAGCCTGAGAAAGATATAAATGGGAAGGGCATTCACACAAGCTACCTGTGCCCTTGAATCCCACCATAGAGCTGCACCTCTGAAGGGCCCCCTTCTTAGAATCAATCATCACCTTGGGAAAATCAATGAAACTGCTGTTGCATCTGCTTCCACATATGTTTCTTTGCACGGGGAAACTGCTTTTTAAACAGAGTAATGTGGCTTCTGCCTTTTCTCACCAAGTGTTGCTAAAAATAAACACATATTTCTTCTCATCTTCCATGACACACATCTTCCCATGCAAAAACTCCATTAACTGAAACGCAAATAGTGATCTTTTTCTTACTAAGTTAAAGAATGGTCAGAAAGCAAGGCAGTGGATCAAGCACATAATTCACACAGTAAAGTGACGTGGAGATTTATCATCTGGAATCCATAGGAGGATAACTTCCACCAGGGCCCTCCTCAGCCGTATCTGTAAACGGTCACGGGATCTCCTCCATCCATTCTGCTGAGAGCCGCCCTGGGCTTGACGAGGAACCACTTTCACGGGATTGTGAAGGCCTTTCTAATTATTTCCTTACAGATATGTAAACGTGGCCATGCACATGCTAAAGCATATCACCTCACATACTTTTATGCATAAAATTGAACAGATCAGAGCTAAGACCACAGATTACAGGATTAAAATATGTATTTTTCTTAAAATCTGTCATGGCAGTTTTCTTTATATTTGTGGAATGACCTTAAGGAGAAACACTAAGATGAACACATGCTTGTCAAATTTCTGCGGTATAGTTAGAAAGAGCAAACCCCACCCACTTTTCATTAAATTCACCGGCATAGGAATCTCTCTTAAAGATGCATCAAATTCCTTGTTCTACAGGATGTACCATTGGTGTGCTTCTTAGTTCTTTGTAAGCATTGATATGCTGGTTTCCAATGATTAGAACTAAATTAGTGTCCATCCTGCATCCTCCAGAGCTTTTTGCATCTGGCATCTTGACACATGTCACCACTTTTACACTTGCTACATGTATCTACACATACGATTTTGTCAACCTCCATGTGGCCAGCTACAATATACACACATAATTTTTATTCTAGGGGAAATAGTGACTTTAGATGAATATTTACACTTTCTGATGCTAAAATGTGAAAACGGTGCAACCCAAAATGTTTCCCATCTTTTGACTTTGCAGTCAGAAGCCTTCCAGACAAATTTATTGCCTGAGTTTGGTAATTTACTCAACTCAGGTGTCTTAGAGCAGTTATTCAAATTTCCTTTAGGAAACTTTGTTATATTTATCCTTCAGTGGTTTATCTCATATTGTGCTTGAGTCTGTAATGTGCTTCACATTCTGTCAGGATGTCAAACAACCAAATGCAAACAATGAAAGTAAGTTTGTACTTCCCTTATGAATAAACATGTATCTACCTTTAACTCCAACAGGGAATAAAATTTGGATTTCATTGGTTAGAACAGCAGACAGACTATCCTGAATGCTTTTCTCGAAGGAACGCATTTTCATTAAACTTCTTTTGGTGACTAAGCATTCAGAATGTCTTCTCGCGTTTGAGCTCTTCATTAGAGAGTTTTTGACCCTAAGAGTTAGTCGTCCTAATGTTTCGTAGCATGTGGATGACTTCGCATGCTTTCACTGAACCCCTATTTTTTTGTAAATTCATTTCTTTAAAAAGATAACAATGGCATTTATGGGGAATAATCTGCCCAGTGGTAGACCAGCATAAGCCTGCGTCTTTCATGAGTTTAATAATATTCTTGTTTTATCTAGTCACCCTGCAGCTTTGGTTCGTCATATTATGAAATCATCAGTGCGAGGCTTTTATTTTCGTTCCCAGCCCAAATGGATTTCTTTATAAACGCTGTGATTTCCCATGAACCCATGAGTTTTGAAACTCCTTATAGCATCATAAGCAGTGCCCTACTCTGAGGATTAATGGGGAAATATTTGGGGTTTTCTAGCTCTGACTGAAGGCTGGGTGAAATCAATTATTTAAGCACCATAAAACAAGGGTTTGGGTCTCAGACAACGATTACAAAGCAGACACACTTTAACACCCAGAACAACCATGTGGCGCTTGTTGACTTTCAACCATGGCTGAAGGGTGAAGGAAATATCATTCTATCTGCTGATGCCGTGGAGATTCCTTCACTCCACGAGCAGCTGGAGCTCCCATTTACACACACACACACACGCACACACACACGCACACACTTCTTTCTAGTCGTACAGATGTTAAATATAAAGAATTCCAACAGTTTTTGTTAAAGCCATTAGAAAAGCAACTGACTTTTTTTTCAACTGTATCTGCAGTGGTCTTCTGGGTCTCAAACACTCAATTTGTACAAAGTAATAAATGTCATGCTTTAAAAAGGGAAAATATAATTCTTCTCACTGCCCTCTAGAAATAGTCAAGTGGTATGGAAAAATTTATTGAAGATGTGATGTGACTTTTATAGACACCAATTTTTAAATGTCTAGAAGAGATGTGTTTTATTAAGCATGGGCGCTTAGCGATTGTTTCTACCCCATGTTTCCCATCATAGTCGGAGGAATTGTTTCAAATGAAGGGCTTCCAAGGTGCTAAAACTTCTGATTCAAAGAAAATCAAGGCGTATTTTCGATGGTATTGGAGAAAGTGGGGAAGAGGAAACCTTAGAGGAATGAGGAAGTGTTCACAAACAATCGTGTTTAGGACTCTTATGTAGAAGATTATCACGGGCTTAGTGGCTTTGAAATCTAATCATCACATAAACCTTCCCTCAAAGCATTGCAGCTTTTGGTGTCAGTTTTTTTCTGTAGAGATCAACCTGGAGTGATATATCAAGATCAAGGTACATTTCAAAGAGAAAGTCTTTAAAAACAAATTATGGTCACTGTCGATGAATCATTCAAAATCATAAATCTTGTGTGGTGAGTTAACAGCGACAGACATGGTCACTGAACTGAAAGAAAAAATAACAGGACCTGTCCAAAAGACTCACCGCTCTTTCTTATTGTTTGTAGGGACCACTGTGAGGTTTTAGACACAGCACTCTCTCAATCAAGCATCTTTTGGGTCTCTGATTTAGACTAGAGCCCTGGACTTCAAACTTTTATTCTTTTACTCCTAAAGGAATTTTGTAAAACTATGGACAACTTCAGATATTTAGCTGACCATTTTAAAGGTTTTAACATAAATATAAACATTGCAATTAAAAAGTCTCACAGCATATTGTAAATGATCACAACTAAGTTAAAACAATTACTTCATCTTTTGAAATATATCTTACTGATTTTAAACCCTATGGTAACTTGATATGTACTGTCATGTTTTAAGAAATATATGAAATACACTTTTGTTTGAATGCCTTCTACTGATCATCCTTTCATACTTCTATTCAACAAGAAAACATACACGTAGCACAGGGAACTCTGCTCAATGTTATGTGGCAGCCTGGATGGGAGGGGAGTCTGTGGGAGAATGGATACATGTATATGTATGGCTGAGTCACTTTGCTGTGCACCTGAAACTATCACAACATTGTTAATCGGTTATACTCCAATATAAAATAAAAAGTTAAAAAAACAGAACAAAACAAGAAAAGTTGCACATACATATGTATAATTGAAATCTAATATTTTAAAACTTCCTGGGGTTGCAAATCTCAGACAAAAATTTTTTTCTAAATTGAGTTTTCTTTAAACATATAATTATATACCATTGATAAAAACAACATATATACTAAAATGCTGAAAAATAATAATTAAATATAACAGTAAGAACTTTATTGTCACATCTCTTTTAATAGATCTCTGAAAGGATGGAATTAAAAAATTAATTTATGTATTAAAATTGAGTTGTTGCTACATTTAGTGTTCAAACACAATCCTAATCATATTCTTTCTTGTTTGCTTAGATGTACATGTTCAGAAACTTGTCACATAGATAAACAGGTAGAAATAGAAGCTTTGTTATTAGAATTTGGCATAATTATTTGAAGTCCTTCCTTGTTATCATTCCAAATCACACAGATTGTTAAAAATAATCTTGATAATATATTGCTACTAGTTACATCTTTCTTCCATTTTGTTCAAAACAAAGAATTGTAAACTACCTGACTTACGAAAAGATTTGCTATCAATCATCTGTCAGCACCAACATTAATATTTTTATAGCCCTGTTTGGCTTCCCTGAAAGTTTTATACCCCAGAATCGTGGACTGTAATAACTTTGAGATGGGCATAGGATATCTTGAGAGGGTGATTGGAAAGGAGGTCTTGAACCTCAATCTAAAGTGTATTCTCAGGGAGATCAGTTTGAGACAGTGTATACTTGGGAGTTTAAGAACATGGAATTTGCACTTATGGTCAATTAATCTTTGACAAAGGAGGTGAGAATATACAATGGAGAAAAGGCATTATCTTCATCAAGCGGTGTTGGGAAAGCTGGGCAGCCTCATGTAAATTGATGAAGTCAGAACACACCCTCACAGCATACACAAAGATAAATTCAAAATGGCTTAAAGACTTAAATATAAGACATGACACCATAAAACTCCTAGAAGAGAACAAAGGCAAAACATTCTCTGACGTAAATCAGAACAATGTTTTCTTAGGTCAGTTTTCCAAGACAATACAAATAAAAGCAAAAATAAACAAATGAGACCTAGTCAAACTTATAAGTTTTTGCTCAGCAAAGGAAACCCTAAAGAAAATGAAAAGACTGCCTAAGGACTGGGAGAAAATATTTGCCAACAATGCAACCAACAAGGGCTTAATTTCCAAAATATACAAACAGCCCATACACCTCAATAACAAAAACACAAACAACCCAATCAAAACAGGGACCGAAGACCTAAATGGATACATCCTCAAAGAAGAAACACAGATGATCAATAGACACATGAAAAGATGCTCAACGTCACTAATTTTTAGAGAAATGTAAATCAAAACTACAATGAGGTATCACCCCATGCCGTGATGGCCATCATCAAAAAGTCTACAAATAATAAATGCTGGAGAGGGTGTGGAGAAAAGGGAACCCTCCTACACTGTTGGTGGGAATGTAAATTGATACAGCCACTATGGAGAACAGTATAGAGGTTCCTCAAGAAACTAAAAATAGAGCTACCATATGATCCAGCAATCCCACTACTGGGCATATACCCTGAGAAAACCATAATTTGAAAAGATAAACACACCCCAGTGTTCATTGCAGCACCATTTACAATAGCCAAAACATGGAAGCAACCTAAATGTCCATGGACAGATGAATGGATAAAGAAGATGCGATACATATATACAATGGAATATTGCTCACCCATAAAAAAGAATGAAACAATGTCATTTGCAGCAACATGGATGGACCTAGAGATTATCATACTAAATGAAGTAAGTCAGACAGAAAATGACAAATACTGTATATCATTTATATGTGGCATCTAAAAAAATGATACAAATGAATTTACTTACAAAACAGAAATAGACTCATAGACATAGAAAACAAACTTATGGCTACCAAAGGGGAAGGGGGGAGGGATAAATTAAGAATTTGGGATTAACATATACACACTGCTATGTATAAAATAGATAAACAACAAGGTCCTCCTGTATAGCACAAGGAACTAAATTCAACATCTTATTAAAAACTATAATGGAAAATAAACTGAAAAAGAATGTATATATATATATATATATATATATATATGTATAACTGAATCACTTTGCTGTACACTTGAAACTAACACATCATTTTAAATCAACTATACTTTAAAAAAAATTTTAAAAATAAAAACCATAGAAGTTGAGAATCTGAAAGTTCATGCCTAACTACTCCTTGAAAAGACTTTACATATGCCTAGGTGTATGTACACCAAACTTTGAAGACAGCTGATTTGGAGCATTTTACCACAAAGAATTTCTCTTCTTCAATTCAGATTATGTTAATGGTGTGGTCATAATCAGAGTTTGGGTGTTTTTTATTTCTGACATCCATATGCATCACCACTTTCAAGGGAGGTAAGAGGAACTAAGACAGCATCAAATACTCTAGTCAGGATATTCTGGTACAATAAAGGATTAACATTTTTATAAGTAGCCTCACAACACATGTCTAAATTCTTTGACTTTCAGAGCAGCATTATGTGTGAAATTTTTTATAATGACTTTAATTTGTAAGATTTATTCAAAGATTTGTGTTGTATTTCAAGCTAAAATACAGGAGATACTGGAATATATTTAACTTTTAATTCACCAGTAGATTTGTATAAATTCTTTACTTAGAAAATCCAAGGAAATAAAACCCATTTATCTTTACTATGCTCTTTATTTTTATTATATCTCCTTCAGTCTTCATCTATGTAGACTAAATAACTTTTTTCTTTATTTCTATTCCCATTCAGAAATCTACCCATGTTTCTGAATTTTGGTTGCTACACATGTCCCATCTCTTTGAGGTCTTTCTTGCTAGGTAAGTAAAACTCCTGAGCGTATTTGTAATGAGAAGCATGTTATTTTTGTACTATGGTTGGCTGTTTCCATTTCCATTTAAAATATACTTTCAGCGATGTTTATGTTTTGTTTTCTTTCATGTCTTTTTTTTGGAATGACATGGCACATGAAAATTTTTTTTCTTGGAAATTGTGATAATAACTAGTTTTTCAAAACAGTGCTGTGATCAAAATCAATGACCTCTTACTCTTAAAATGAATGAACTGACATATGTACTATACTTTTTATAGACATAACATCCAATACTCATAACTACTCTATCAGAAAGATATTATCCTTCATGTTAGGAATGAGGAAACTGAGATTTTGAGAAGTTGTGTATCTTGTTTAAGAGTATATTTCTAGAATACGGTTAAGCTAGGATTAAAATCCAGCCTTTTTTGTCCTCCATAGTTGTACTTGGTTGAATTTTTTTCTCCCAAATGCATTTAAGAATAATAGCTTTGAAGCTGTTCTTCCATGTTTCTGAATTTACATATGTATATTATTTCAATAGCATTGTGACTTTATTTGCAAACTGTTAGACTCACATAGTCCTGGCTGTCTAAAGCCATCTCTTCACTAAAACTAAAATTATGTTTTTATTATAATTATATATTCTGATAGATGGGTAACTGGAATAGTGTCTTATTCCCCTTTTCCCGAGTCTTTAAATTCATAACTAACCAATGGTCAAATCTCTCTAAGATTATAAACGTCATTTTCCATTTTATTTCTCCCTCAAGACTCAAACCCTACCCTGAGTTTCTGATGGGTTAAAAAGTCTTTCCTAAATGTTTTTGGATGTTTGTTATTAAAAATAAAACTTCTTAAGTGTCCAAATATTGTCTGATCCTAGGTTCTCATTGCTGCATTTCATTTACCATTGGAATATCCATCTCTTCTTTACTATTTATTTCCTGTCGCTCCCTGTGTATTTCTGGAAATGCAGCGTCCACCTGACCAGCTTCCTGCTGGCATTCTTGTTAGATTTCTCCTGTTTCTGAGGACTCGCTTACCCAGTCATCATATCTTATATCTATCTGTAGTGGTTGGATGGGTAACATGTCAGGATTTTTGAAAACAACAGGAAGTAAAATAAATGCACAGAGCTTTCAATACAAAAATGGCAGAGTACATAACTAGGTATCCTGGAAGAGGCACATTAAAGAACTGAAGAGATTCAAAGAGAGGTGGCATCTGGTTGGTGGTTTCTATAATTTTATTTTTGATACTTCAGCATTGGTGCGTAGTATAACATGTTTCTCATTTGGATTAAGTTAAAACTCAATTGATGAATTTTGAATTCTAATGGGGAATGTAAACTCCAGGTGTTGTCAGCTAATATTCTAAGGAGAAATCCCAAGTTCTGACGACTATACATTCTCTGTCGTGGTTATCACATGAGGCTTTTCCCATCACACAGTGAATGTCAGAAATGGTTCTAATTTGTGAGTTAGATGTTCTCTATTTACCATAGGAAATGTTAAAATGGGCTCTCTTGGTGAAAATAAGATATTCAAGATACATGTGTCAGCTTAGGTGTTTCCCGACATGTTCACCCTTTTGAGAATAGTGCATAAAAATCCAGCAAAGCTCATGGTCTTTATCCTTAAAAATGAGGGCCTAGCTCAATTGTGTATAATCTTTTTGGTCTCAGAATCCATGTACACTCTTACAATTGATTGAAAATCCCGTAAGAACATATATTATGAAATAGAAAATAAGGAATTATTTATTAATTTAAAAATAGTGATAATGGGTTAAACATAAATATTTATGAAAAATAACTTTATTCTTGAAAACAAAAAATGGCAAGAGTGGCATTACTTTACTTTTTTGAAAAGTTCTTTAGTGTCTGGATTATTAGAAGATGCCTGGTTCTCACATGTTCAGTTTGTTGAGATACATTGTTTTGGTTGGAGCACATGAAGAAAATCTGACGTCAAACCTCATCTAATTTATGTAGCTGGAAAAAAAGTAACTAAGTATCCTTTGCAAATAATTTTGGAGTTTTTTGATATTATATCACAACATAACAAGTGGTAGTTTATTGAAGATTAGTTACAGTGGGAAACTTGAAACTATATCCATGAACATTTTGTATTCTGTTCCATTAAGATCAAAGGGACTGCTTATCCACACATGAGTTTGTAACATCACACATTGGCCATTATGAAATATAGGTGCACCAACTTGTCCAGATCTTCCAAATGTTAATACACTTCATTTTAATAAACCCACACATACATAGAATCATTAATATAACCACCAATCTCATGAGAAAAATTTAAAAGTATTGGGAGACTGCCAATATGGTGAAGAAGACAAAGTTCTAAAATTCTAAATTTTGCATGAAATTTTCCATTTTGCACACAGAACACTAATGAGACACTTTTTCAAGGGTCTAGGTGTAATAAAATTAGTAAATTTCATTGCTTTCTCAAGGCCATTTTCAGTGGAATTTCTCCACCCCGTGAATACACTGGCAGTGGAGAACACAAGACGCCCCAGGACAGTTTGGCACCTCTGTCTTTACTTGTGCAAAGACTCCGACAGTTTTACTCGCCACTGCTTTTGCACCATCAGTGTAGATGCTGAAACACTGATAAAAGACAAATAATATCTAAGTATTACTACAGGGTCGTTTTGACCTTGCAGATTCCCTGAAAGAGACTTAGAGATCATACTAAGAACTGCTAGTCTAGCTAAATTAAAAAAAAAAAAAAGAAATTTTTGTATCCAACCAGTAACACAGCGGGTTCGGGTTGCCCTTTCCTGGAATTAAGGTAAACATAATCTTGCTCCTGGAATCTGGCTCTGGTGAAAGTGAAGCTTTCCTGCCTGGTGGTAGCCGGACCTCTAAGGGGACAGAACGCTGGGCCTTCCTGACCTTCCAGAACAGGAGTATGAATGGCTGCTGGCTCATAGGCTAAACACTGCTGGTGACCACGATTTCTAGCAAAAGCAGCCTAAGAGTTCCGCCTGACATACCTGGATAAAGTCGGTTTATAACGTTTGGGAAATCAAAAAACTCTTCTGAGAAAGAAGGTATTTGCCCTCTGAGCTCTTCTGCATATAAGGTATGAGACCTTGGACAGGTTAGAACAATATCTCAGTTTTTCGTTAACAACAGAGACTACCACCCAAGTTGTCCAGAGGAAGGGAGGACCTACTGCAGGTGTGAAGGGAGGACCTACTGCAGGTGTGAAGGAAGGACCTAGTGCAGGTGTGAAGGGAGGACCTAGTGCAGGTGTGAAGGAAGGACCTACTGCAGGTGTGAAGGGAGGACCTACTGCAGGTGTGAAGGAAGGACCTACTGCAGGTGTGAAGGAAGGACCTAGTGCAGGTGTGAAGGGCTCCACTCAGTGCTTGGCCCACGATAAGCCTGCACCAGTGCCAGCTGCTACTCATCACTGCCGTCCTCATCTCTGCCATTAAATGTAGTTGGACTGGAATTTGAATTGGTCCATGGTAGTTGGTGGATGGCATTAGAGTCACATAGAGGAAAGCAGCAGATGAATTTGAAGAAGGAGAAAATAATTCACCTTTCTAAGAATTTGTCCATTTCTTCTAGGCTGTCCATTTGAAAAAGGAACCCTCCTACACTGTTGGTGGGAATGTAAGTTTGTGCAGCCACTATGGAGAACAGTACGGCGGTTCCTCAAAAAAGTAAAAATGGAATTACCATATGACCCAGCAATCCCACTCCTGGGCATATATCCAGAGAAAACCATCATTTGAAAGACACATGCACCTCTATGTTCATTGCAGCCGTATTTACAATAGCCAAGACTTGGAAGAAACCTAAATGTCCACTGACAGATGAATGAATAAAGAAGATGTGGTACATATATACAATGGAATATTACTCAGCCATAAGAAAGAATGAAATAATGCCATTTGCAGCAACATGGATGGGCCTAGAGATTATCATACTAAGTGAAGTACACCAGACAGAGAAAGACAAACATATGACATCGTTTATATGTGAAATCTAAAAAAAAAAAAAAGATACAGATGAACTTATTTACAAAACAGAAATAAACCCATAGACATAGAAAAAAACTTACGGTTACCAAAGCGGAAATGTGGTGGGAGGGATAAATTAGGAGTTTGGGATTAACACGTACATATTACTATATATAAAATAGATAACCAATAAGGACCGACTATATAGTGCAGGGAAATATATTCAGTGGTTTGTAATAACCTATAAGGGAAAAGAATCTGAAAAAGAATATATAAATG
Organism: Balaenoptera borealis; assembly: GCF_965194805.1. Taxonomy (NCBI): domain Eukaryota; kingdom Metazoa; phylum Chordata; class Mammalia; order Artiodactyla; family Balaenopteridae; genus Balaenoptera; species Balaenoptera borealis. Next base: position 1,512,528 of record NC_138861.1, on the reverse strand, counting down.
AAAAAGAATATATAAATGAAACACTGTGCTGTACACCTGAAACTTACACAACATTGTAAATCAACTATACCTCAATTTAAAAAATACATGTATATAGAGAAAAAAAAACTTTATGAATCAGAAAAAAGAAAAGAAGAGTAATTCAGTGAGGTTGGAACTTAGGAATGTCCAAAAGAGAATAATAGAAGTATAGATGGAGATGTTGATGGAAGAGGACTTTGAAACTTACACAACATTGTAAATCAACTATACCTCAATTTAAAAAATACATGTATATACAGAAGAAAAACTTTATGAATCAGAAAAAAGAAAAAAAGAAAAGAAAAGTAATTCAGTGAGGTTGGAACTTAGGAATGTCCAAAGGAGAATAATAGAAGTATAGATGGAGATGTTGATGGAAGAGGACTTTGCATGTGAGGACAAGACTTAAGAATTTAATTTTGTAGGTAACTGGGGAGCCAATAACGGCTTTTGAATGATATGATTCCAACTCTGCTTTGTTAGGTTCACCTGGTAGCAGGACGCATATTGCATTTCACAGAGGTCCCTAGAGAGAGGCGCAGCGCCTGGGCTCATGGACTTTACCTTGCCATTTTTACACAATTGTCTATCAGATTTCAATTTTAAAAACATAGTATGAGTCAAAGTTTTACAAGAGTGAGCCTCAAATTCAGGAATGCTGCCACTGTAAAATGAATAATGTGGTTGGAATTCCAGAGTTAGTTTTGAGCCAAAAACAAATGGAAGGCAAATGCTGCCAAATATTAATTACATTTTGTGGTTACATGAGCTTTGTTGAGTTTTATTTTATTATATTGGAAGAGGTTTAGTATTTGGTCACAAAATTATTTCTTATGCCTGAGAGATAAAAAAGTTGGAAAGAAATTCCTTTCGTACCATTGTATCCATATAGTTATCTGATCTCTGAAACAAAAAGTTTGGACTTCATAAAAGTAGAATGATAAATTTGCTTTTCTTTGTCCCCATTTACTAATAGGAATTTAGTTAATGATTCCTAATCCCTTATTGTCTGGACACTGAGAATACAGTTGTAGTGAAATTCCCATACATACCTATTGAGAGGTAGTAAAATCATGACGTAAAAAGAGCCATGTGGCTTTGGTCACTATTACTGCTGAAAAACAAAAGAATTAATCTGAAACTCTTCATTCACCACTGCAATGCCCCTCGCATCCGTTTTTAGATAATGTCTCTCTTTCAGGAAGAGAGCAGTTGGAAAGGATCACGTGACACATTCATTTATTTTCTAGTCACAGGAGAACAGACCACATAATTATGGCTACGTATTGATATTTAAGTAAATTTGTGTTCCTCTTGCATGGCTGAAAACACTGCTATTTTCTAATTCAAATATGGTCAACATGATGAGAGATCCGTGGAGCAGAAATTGTACCCCAAATGCGACGGAGCAATTAGGGTTGCATTTCTGGTGTGGAGCAAAAATGTCCTCCTCGGGGGCTCCATGTGTTGGCATCACCCAGCTGTTGGAAGAATTTGCTGGATGAAAGCAAAAACCGAGGGAGAAAGAGCAAAAAACAGGTGGTGGGTCAAGAGCAGTGTGTCAGTGTGATGTGTGCGGGTGTCTCTGTGGATCCAGGTCTAACTGAGTCACTTCAGAAGAGTCTTCCTTGGGCTGCATTCAAAGTCTGCTAACACTGAATGCCAGCTGATGGCGTGAAAAGAGGCTTAAAAATAGAAGAAGAGGGAAAGAAGGCGTAGCAAGGCATCCAAAAACTTCAGAAAGGATTAGATCCTGTAGAATATATGTATTGTATATATTAATCTGTATTAATATACACTTAATATTCATGTCACTATTATTTTAGTGTCATATGAAAATTATGAAATACTGTATGTTTTATCATGTCCATAATTTAAAACACACACACACACACACACACACACACACACACACACACACACACACACACACACAACCCCCGCAAACCTTTGAGACCTTCTGTTGTCCTTTATTGTGGTCTCACACCAAACCAGTAGGGTGTGCTCATAACTCAACATTCTGCTGGTGTTCAACCACTCTGGCCCTGTGGTGTTTTCAACACAGGTAAATAAAAGCAGCACACATTTAAGAGGTGAAAATGCCCTGTTCACACATGGCTCGTACAGTCACTTTCATGCCTCATGAAAATGACATGTTAAGAGACACCTCCCCTCCTTTGGCTCCTCTGCTAAATTGTGGACCAACCTCTTCCCCAATTCTTTTCTTCGCTTCTTCTGGGGAGCAATCCCTCAATCCAGGTCCCAGTCACCAAAGGTTCCTGTCTTCTCCCCTGAGTCTTCTTTGGGGCAGCTGGCATTCTTCAGCTTCGGATACAGGGATCTTTCTGGTAGATAAACATTTTTGTGAAATGAGATAAGCTAAAGTATGTTGGCTGAATCATGGCCACACGCCACCCCATGGTACCTAAAGTACGCTTAGAAGCCATCCAATCATCTACTCCATGGCTTTCAGCTTTTTAGGAGAAGACCTCATTTCTCTTGCTGCAAAGTGAAAAAGAACCTTTTGGCAAAATGGGCTCAGAGGAGAACTGAGAGATGAAAATCCAGGATGAATACAAACAGTTCCTTCTTGGATAAAAATAGCCAGCAGAACATTGCATTGCCTCTCTTCGAGACTTTCTTTATAATTTGTGGAGGAGGAATACGCTTAGTAGCCTTCCCTGGCTGTGCATGTGAAAACTCAGCTGAAGCATCCTGACAAAATGGGCAGTGTGAGCTCATCTGCCTCCAAACACTGCTGGTGGATGTCTGTGTGGACCACTCTTGTTTAATGTTACCTGGCACAGCTGAAGAGGACTGGACCCAAACATTTCAAAGCATACACAAATTTAGATTGACCAACTGTGTGTTTACTCACATTGCTGTTCTAGGTCTAAGTTCATTCTTCTCCACTTGAGATAGGAAATACCCGGTGTTCTAAGACATCCTAGAGTTCTCATCTGTGTATCTTTATTTGAAGTATGAATATGCCTTTTCATTTTTTTATTATTATTTAAAATATTTTTTTAATTTCATTTTTATTTTATATTAGAGTTGATTTACAATGTTTTGTTAGTTTCAGGTGTACAGCAAAGTGATTCAGTTATACATATACATATATTCACTTTTTTTCAGATTCTTTTCCCATATAGGTTATTACAGAATATTGAGTAGAGTTCCCTGTGCTGTACAGTAGGGCCTGTTGTTTATCTATTTTATATATAGTAGTGTGTACATGTTAATCCCAAACTCCGAATTTATGCCTTTGAATATGCTTTTTTTAAATTGAGGTAAAATTGGTGTATAACATTATACTAGTTTCAGGTATACAGCATCATAATTTGATGTGTGTATATACTGCAAAATGCTCACCACCAGGAGTCTAGTTACCATCCATCATCACACAGTTGACCCCCTTCACCATTTTTGCTCACCCCAATGCTCTTCCCCTCCGATAACCACCAACCTGTTCTCTGTATCTAAGCTTTGTTTTGTTTGTTTGTTCATTTTTTAAAGATTCCACATATTAGCAATATCATATGGTATTTGTCTTTCTCTGTCTGACTGACTTCACTCAATATGATAATCTCCAATCCACGTTGCTGCAAATGGCATTATTTCATTCTTTCTTAATGGCTGAGTAATATTCCATTGTATATATGGACCACATCTTCTTTATCTATTCCTCTGTGGATGGACATTCAAGGTCATTTCCATGTCTTTGCTATTGTAAATAATGCTGCAAGGAATATAGGCATTCATATATCTTTTCAAATTAGTGTTTTCATATTCTTCGGATAAATACCCAGCAGTGGAACACCTGGGTCATATGGTAGTTTTAACCATTTTGTTTAAGGAAACTCCATACTGTTCTCCATAGAGGCTGCACCAATTTACATTCCCACCAACAGTGCAGGAGGGTTTCCTTTTCTCCACACTTGTTATGTGTTGCCTTTTTGATGATAGCCATTCTGACAGGTGTGAGGTGATATTTCAGTGTGGTTTTGATTTGCGTTTCCCTGGTGACGAGTGATGTTGAGCATCTTTTCATGTGCCTGTTGGCCGCCTGTATGTCTTCCGTGGTAAAATGTTTATTCAGATCCTCTGCCCATTTTTTATTAACAGGCTTTTTAATGTGGTAGAATCAAAAGTACATAAAACAGAGGTTACATAAAGTATGAGGCTTTATAATTAAGAAGCCCTTTATTTAAAAGCTGACTGACTAAGGAGTGGAGAGCGCAGCAGTGATTGCCAGGGGCCCCGTGCAAGCTCTTCCTTACGCCCCCGTCCTGCGTTCGCTCAGGGCCACGTGCCTGGCTCTGGCCCCTGGATTGTTGGCAGAAATGATGTGTGTCTGTTCTGGGCTTCTCACGCCTGTCTTTCGTTGTGACCAGTCTCGAAGGCCGCTAGTTCCAGATGTCATGAATACTAGACGTATGAGGGCCATCCAACATGTACTAGGCTCTACTGAGTGAGAAATAAACCTTGTGTGTGTTAAACTTTGAGATTTTAAGGAGTTTTCTGTGTGTGGCAAGCACCAACAACACTGATTAAAATATGAGGATATCAGTTTTTTATAAATGAAAAAGTTTAATTCAATTTTTACTTATGTATTTTTGAATAAATAACACTTTCCCAGAGTTCATAATTTAAAAGTTCAATGGCATACCGTGTGAAAAATCTCTCTTTTGTTTCTGAATCCTGGCCATTCTCCAGCACACTCCCGCCCTGGGACAACCAATAATCAATAATTTCTCATTTATATTTCCAGAGATATTTCAACTATATATAAACAAATTTCTATGTCGAATTCCCCTTTTGTATACAAATGGAAGCATACCATAATTATTCTTCATTTTGTTTTTAGTAACCTTTTATGTATTAGAGAAATTTACCTTTTGTCTGTGATATGTGTTGATAATGCTTTTTCTTACTTGGTCGTTATCTTTTGACAAATGCTCTCATAATGAAAAAAAATTATTTTGCTTTGGTTCAATTTATGTAACAAGGTTAGAAAGATCTATTTGAGATTATATATATATTTAATTCTCACCTGTTTTCTCTTCTTTTATTATTTCTTTTCATACATGAAAATCATTGCTATACCTGAGGTAAGGTTTGAAGGATGGGTCTGACTTTAATCTCTCCCAGATAGCTACCTGGTTGTCTCGGTTTTATTAAACACTTTGCTCACTGATTTGAAATGCAATCTTTATCGTCTCTACTTTTCCAGATGTTCTGGAACAGTGTTTCCAGTGTTCTAGACGCACTGTTTATTCCATTGATCTCTCTCCCTGTTTGTGAGCCAGTATCATTTATCGTTCAGCTCATGCCAAGTTGGCTTCTGTACTTATTGCTTCAGTGAAATTCCTCTGGTCCAAAGGTGTTCAGTGTAGCTGATGTTTAACACACTGTGGAGGTCTGGCCGTGGATGGCAGGTGAGAAGGATGGGGATGGGTCTACAAAGGAAGAAAGCAGTGGTTCCAGGAAGGGGAGAACTCTTAGAGTCATTGTACCTTCCATGGACTGTGGCCTGAGTTAGTCATTTCTTTCTTCTTTTTATACCTTGCGCTATGGAAGCCAGGTATACAGAGCCCCGGACAGGTAACACATTGGTGGGTGTCTACATTTTTGTACACCTTTCCCTTCCTGGCATTCATTTTGAATAATCTGCTGAAAACTCAAATTCCCTTAAATTAAGAACGGGGAGTTTCTGGTTACCCATTTTTTTTCTCATAGAATAAGCCAATTTTTTTACAAAAAATATTTGATCAAGAAAGATTTCAGGCAGATCGTAGTAATTATTTTTTTAGTTATCCAAAGTTCTTGGAGACTGACTGAGCAGGGTAAAAATATAGTCTCATAGTTTTTTGTTATGATTTATATCTTTTATCATTCAATCTCTTTGATATATAAGCATGAGAAAGTCTTTGAGAGTAATGAAAAATTCTGAATAAGAGCATAAACAAGTTAAAAAATATTTTCAAAATTTCACCTAACTTTTAAAAAGGAAACTCTGGGTACATTAAGCCTTCTTAATAATTTTCTGTCAGATTTAGAAACTTTTCATGGAATTGTAATGAAAAGCTTACTTATAATATTTGAAGTTTTTAAAAATGGAGTTATTCTGAATCAATTCTTAGATAGTTATCTTATTTTTCTTGTAAACAGGCCACTAATCATCTGTCTCATACTTAGCATTTGTCCTTGTTTTTGTCTGTGTGCTTTAATTTAACTGAAGTATTATTAATGAATAAAAGTTCACAGAATTTCTTTTTTCATCAACCTACCAAAGAGAATATTATAATTTCCAGCCCTGTTTTGCTCCTGCTAAAAAGCATATCAGTTATCTGTTGCCATGATCATGATGTATATCAAATCACCTCAAATTTCAGGAACTTAATATAATAATAAGGATTTACTTACCCACCAATGTATAATCAGAGAGTCTGGCTGGGCTTGGTGGGTCTGTTCATCTGGTCTTGGGCGGAATTGGGCACAGGTCCAGCTAGGCTGAGAGAGATATCAGGACCAAGCGTCTCTCACCCTCCAGCAGGCCAGCCTGGCCATACTCTCATGCTGTCAAAGCAGGAATGAGAGCAAATCCAGTTGGGCAAATGCTTTCTCAAACCTCTGCTTGTGTCCTGTGTCCCCAAATTTCCGTGGCCAAAGCAAATCACATGGCTGAGACCTGTGTTAAGGCAGGTGGGAGATACAGTGTTTCCTGCCAAAGAGCTTGAAAGCGGAGGGGTGAGAACTGGGGCCATTAGTGCTGTCAGCCCATCACAATGAAGAATAACAATGCATTACAGCAAAAGGTGCGAATTAACACTTAATTCATTGTAATTAATGACCAAACAGTACAACGTTGGGAAAGAGGAGGAAAGAAAGGCCAGTGGACTGGGGGCAGAGGGCGATTTTTTTCCTTTTAGATGCGGAGGAAGCAGAGAGGAGAAAGAAAGCTGTGAGGGGATTGGATGGAGACAAAGGGCCCTTGAATGGATGTTTCTAAAGACCTTTTATTACAGTCACTTTAATATCATCCAAGAGGTAGTAGAAAGAAATTCCTCTTTAGTCACTTTTGGATCCCTGACTGTAATCTGCATGTGTCCCAGCCCCGTAGCTGCATCTGTGGACTCACGGTGTGAATCTCAGACCCTCTAGCCTGGGTACCCACAGCCAGGCTCCACCTGACTTGTTTAATGAATATGTTACTTTTTTTTAAGATTAAGCATTATAGTTTACTAATGAATTCTAAAATGCAGATTATGCCCCTACATTAGGGGCAATGTAGAATATTGCCCCTCAGGTTAAAATTTCTTCTATTTCTTTTAAAAAAATTCAGATCTTCAGAAATTGCAAATTGAAGAATAAAAAGCATATGATCATCTCAATAGATATAGAAAAAGCTTTGGACAAAACTCCACACCCATTTATGATAAAAACTCTCCAGAAAGTGGGCATAGAGGGAAAATACTTCGACATAATAAAGGCCATATATGACAAACCTACAGCTAACATCATATGCAGTAGTGAAAAGCTGAAAGCATTTCCTCTAAGATCAGGAACAAGGCAAGGATGTCCACTCTTGCCACTTTTATTCAACATAGTTTTGGAAGTCCTTGCCTCAGCAAACAGAGAAGAAAAAGAAATAAAAGTAATCCAAATTGGAAAAGAAGAAGTAAAACTGTCACTGCAGATGACATAGAAAATCTTAAAGATGTTACCAGAAAAGTACTAGAGCCCATCAATGAATTTGGTAAAGATGCAGGATACAAAATTAATATACAGAAATCTGTTGCATTTCTATATACTAACAATGAAAGATCCTAAAGAGAAATTAAAGAAGCAATCCCATTTACCACTGCACCAAAAAGAATAAAATACCTAGGAATAAACCTACCTTAGGAGGCAAAAGACCTGTGCTCCGAAAACTATAAGATGTTGATGAAAGAAATCAGAGATGACACAAACAGATGGAGAGATACACCATGTTCTTGGATTGGAAGAATCAATATTGTCAAAGTGACTATACTACCCAAAGCAATCTACAGATTCAATGCAATCCCTATCAAACTACCAATGGCATTTTTCACAAAAGTAGAATGGATATGTACTTAGAACTCCAGCGGCTGCGTCCTATGGGAAGTTGAAAGCCTCCTTAAGTGTGCTGGTTGTAAGTATTGTCTTGCAGCTCCAAACCAACCCCCCTACAATTTGCTTTGTGACCCTTGGGCTGGGCTTCTGCAAGCCATAGCTGACCTTTGCCGCCTGAATCGCTGTTAGGTTCTGCCAATAGGGGGCGCTGACGGGGTTCTGGAGGAAGAGGGGCGAGCTCCTTCCTGAAGCTCTTCATCCCAGCGTGTGGCTGGAATAACTGTGGTTGGAGCCTTTCCAGTGTTTTCCCGTGTTCCGGGGACCATCACCCAGCTGACATCCCTCCGCTGGGGGCTGGGCCCAGCTCTGTAGGACAATGCTCCTCTAAGCACTTTTTTATATTTTATTTATTTTAAAATTTTATTGTATATTGGACTATAGTTGATTAAAAACGTTGTGTTAGTTTCAAGTGTACAGCAAAGTGACTCAGTTATACATATACAAGTATCAGTTCTTTTTCAAATTCTTTTCCCATTTAGGTTATTACAGAGTTTTGAGTAGAGTTCCCTGTGCTACACTGTAGGTCCTTGCTGGCTATCTGTTTTATATACAGCAGTGTGTGCATGACAATCCCAAACTCCCAATCTATCCCTCACCACCTCTTCTCTTGAGGCACCAGCAGGGGTAGGAAACTTTTGTTTAAGGCTTGAGCTGATGAGTGACCTAAAGCAATGTAACTAACCTCCAGGGACCCGAGTTAAAGAGATTCTAAGGTTACCATCCCTTCTAATTGTCCTAATATATATTTTTTCTCTGCAATGCACTCCTCTACACACACACTTGAAACAATTTCAAGTGTTTAATTTAGAAGCCGCTTCTTTGGTGCAAATTATTCTAGACAAGTGATCTAATAGATTCACTGAACCGTCTGGTGACCAGTAAGAGGAACTGTCTAATAGAAGGAAAATATAAAAGTGAGGTAACAAAGTGGAACAAAAAGCATTGTTTGGAGTGAATGAAGCTTGCCTATGTAAGAGCATATTGGAAATTAAAGATGAAATTAAAATCCTTATAATAGAAGACGAATTTGATGTACATTAAAATCATTGACTCCTTAAAATTGCAAATAAGCCTTTTCTGATTCAAGGAGATTCTAAAATTTTATGTTAAATTTGTAACTTTTTAGTTTGAATTTCCCTGGTTAACTGTGCATCTCTTCTTACTGGTTGTCTTCCATTTGTATAACCCGCTGAAGAATGTACTTACGATGGCAGGCGTTTGCAGTGATGTATCCGGGCAGAATCTGATCACGATTGAAATGGTTACTGCTAAATGTTCGTATTTAACTTAAAGCGGGAGTTGTTTTCCTGGTGCTTTTGGGAGCCCCTCCCTCAGTCATTGACATAAATTTCAGTGAACAAAAGAGCTTATGGAAACGGAAGAGGCAAAATGCAGATTTGCTGGCCTTTCTGCAGTGGCGCGGGGACACAGGGGGAAGGGAATGTGACTTTGCCTTTTCTTTGACTTCTTAGTGATTCCTTGCTACCTATGTACCTGGAGACTCTAATAGCAGACACATTTTCCTGAGTACAATAGCACGCTTCATACCGGCAGGGCCGTCATGCATCCCAGAAGCTCTCTGCTGTGTCGTCGTTAGAAGGTGCCATAGAGATTTCATTAAAAATAAGGTGTAGACGACACATCCATTTCCAAACAATTGGAAAATACTAGAAAAAGACCCCCTAATATAATATAACATAAAATATGTATAATATAATATAAACAAAAGTTTTGAGGACCCCTCCCAGACCCTTGCTTATTCTATTATTTCTAATCTCAGGAAAAATAATTTTCAAAATTAAAAGTAAATTCTCAATCATACCATGTCACTGTTTGAATAACTAATTTAAGGACTCAATGTGTGTGGGCCTGTTTCTGTTTTGTAAATAAGTTCATCTGTATCTTTTTTTAAAATTTTCTTTCTTTCTTTCTTCCTTCCTTTCTTCCTTCCTTCCTTCCTTCCTTCCTTCCTTCCTTCCTTCCTTCCTTCCTTCCCCTCTTTCTTTCTTTCTTTCTTTCTTTCTTTCTTTCTTTCTTTCTTTCTTTCTTTCTTTCTTTGTTTTCTTATTAGTTATCCATTTTATACATATCAGTGTACACATGTCAATCCCAATCTCCCAGTTCATCCCACCACCACCACCCCTAGCCGCTTTCCCCCCTTGGTGTCCATACGTTTGTTCCCTACATCTGTGTCTCAATTTCTGCCCTGCAAACCGGTTCCTCTGTACCATTTTTCTAGGTTCCACATACATGTGTTAATATAAGATATTTGTTTTTCTCTTTCTGACTTACTTCACTCTGTATGACAGTCTTTAAGTCCATCCATGTCTCTACAAATGACCCAATTTTGTTCCTTTTTATGGCTGAGTAATATCCTATTGTATATATGTACCACATCTTCTTTATTTATTCCTCTCTCAGTGGGCATTTAGGTTGCTTCCATGACCTGGCTATTGTGAATAGTGCTGCAATGAACATTGGGGTGCATGTGTCTTTTTGAATGATGGTTTTCTTTGGGTATATGCCCAGTAGTGGGATTGCTGGGTCATATGGTAATTTTATGTTTAGTTTTTTAAGAAACCTCCATACTGTTCTCCACAGTGGCTGTATCAGTTTCTATACCCACCAGCAGTGCAAGAGAGTTCCCTTTTCTCTACATCCTCTCCAGCATTTATTGTCTGTAGATTTTTTTGATGATGGCCATTCTGACTGGTGTGAGGTGATACCTCATTGTAGTTTTCATTTGCATTTCTCTAATAATTAGTCATGTTGAGAAGTTTTTCATGTGCCTCTTGGTCATCTGTATGTCTTCTTTTCAGAAATGTCTATTTAGGTCTTCCACCCATTTTTTGATTGGGTTGTTTGCTTTTTTGATATAGAGCTGCATTAGCCGTTTGTATATTTTGGAGATTAATCCTTTGTCCATTGATTTGTTTGCAAATATTTTCAGCCATTCTGAGGGTTGTCTTTTCATCTTGTTTATGGTTTCCTTTGCTGTGCAAAAGCTTTTAAGTTTCATTAGGTCCCATTTGTTTGTTTTTGTTTTTATTACCATTACTCTAGGAGGTGGGTCAAAAAAGATCTTGCTGTGATTTATGTCAAAGAGTGTTCTTCCTATGTTTTCTTCTAAGAGTTTTATAGTGTCCTGTCTTACATTTGGGTCTTTAATCCACTGTGTGTGTGTGTGTGTGTGTGTGTGTGTGTGTGTGTATGGTGTTAAGGATTGTTCTAATTTCATTCTTTTACATGTAGCTGTCCAGTTTTCCCAGCACCATTTATTGAAGAAGCTGTCTTTTCTCCATTGTATATTCCTGCCTCCTTTGTCATAGGTTAGTTGACCATAGCTGAGTGGGTTTATCTCTGGGCTTTTATTAGAGAGGTAATTTCCTTTTATTTCTAGTTTGTTAAATGTTTTTATCATGAAAGGTGTTGAATTTTGTCAAATGCTTTTTCTGTTCTATTGAGATGATCATGTGATTTTTATCCTTTTTTCTGGTAATGTGGTGCATCACATTGATTTTCAGATATTGAACAATTTTTTTTATCCCCACAATAAATCCCCATTGGTCTTGGTGTCTGATATTTTTAATGTGCTGTTGAATTCATATTGCTATTATTTTGTTGAGGATTTTTGCATCTATATTCATCAGTAATACTTCCCTGTAGTTTTATTTTTTTTTCTTGTAGTGCCCTTCACTTGCTTTGATATTAGGGTACGTGTGGCCTTATAAAGTGAGTTTGGAAATGATCTCCTCCTCAATATTTTGGAAGAGTTTTAGAAGGATTGGCATTAAATCTTTAAATGTTTAGTAGAATTCTCCAGTGAATCCAACTAGTCTGGGGCTTTTTTGTTTTTGTTTTTGGGAGGTTTTTGATAACTGATTCAATCACCATGCTAGTTATAGGTCTATTCATATTTTCTCTTTCATCATGATTCAGTCTTGGTAGGTTGCATATTTTTAGGAATTTATATTTCTTCTAGGTGAAACATTTTGTGACATGCAATCTTTTTTTATTTCTGTGGTGTAAGTTATTGTCTCTTCTTTCATTTCTCATCTTGTTTGAGTCTTTTCTCTCTTTTCCTTAGTCTAGCTAAAAGTTTGACAATCTTGTGATGTTTTCAAAAAACTAACTCAATTTTGATTTTTTTTTTATTCTTGATTTTATTTACTTCTGCTCTAATATTTATTATATTCTTTATTCTGCTTTTTCCTTATTTGTTCTTCTTTAAAACTAGGTTGTTCTCTTTTTTTGCGATAATTCTTTTTTTTTTTTTTTATAAATTTATTTATTTTTATTTTTAGCTGCACTGGATCTTCGTTGCTGCGCACGGGCTTTCTCTAGTTGCGGCGAGCGGGGGCTACTGTTCGTTGTGGTGCACAGGCTTCTCATTGCGGTGGCTTCTCTTGTTGTGGAGCACCGGCTCTAGGCACTCAGGCTTCAGTAGTTGCAGCACGCAGGCTCAGTAGTTGTGACTCACGGGCTCTAGAGTGCAGGCTCAGTAGTTGTGTCGCACAGGCTTAGTTGTTCTGCGGCATGTGGGATCTTCCCAGACCAGGGCTTGAACCCGTGTCCCCTGCACTGGCAGGTGGATTCTTAAACACTGCGCCACCAGGGAAGCCCGAGATAATTCTTTTTTAATGTACATGTTCATCAGTATAAACTTCCCTCTTAATATTATTTTGCTGTATCCCATAAATTTTGGTATTTTATTTTTTCTTTTTTGGTTGTCTCAACTTATTTTCCAATTTACTGGATGATTTATTCTTTGATCCATTTGTTGTTCAAGAGTTGTGTTTAATTTCCACCATTTGTTAATTTTCCAGTTTTCCTGTTTCTGTTGATTTCTACTTTTCTTCCATTGTGGTCAGAAAAGATACTTTGTATGATTTAAACATTCTTAAATTTGTTAAGACTTGTTTTGTGACTGACGTGTGATCTATCCTGGAGATACTTCTGTGCATGCTTGAGAAGAAAGCATCTTCTGCTGCTGTTGGGGATGTTCTGTATATATCTATTAAATGCGTATGATCTATAGTGTCATTCAAGTTCCTGTTCCCTTATTGATCATCTTTCTGGATTTTTTATCCACTATTGAAAGTGAAGTATTGAAATTTCCTTCTCTTACTGTTTTACAGTCTATTTCTCCTTTCAGTTATGTCAATGTTTGCTTCATATATTGGGACCTTGATGTTGGCTGAATATATATTTATAAAAGATAGCTCTTCTTGCTGAATTTGCCATTTTATAATTATATAATTACCATCTTTATCTCTTGTGACAGTTTTTGGCTTAACATCTATTTTGTCTGATATGATTATGGTCATCCATACTTTCTGTTGGTTACCACGTAGCATTTTCATGGAATATCTTTTTCCATCCTTTCACTTTCAGCCTATGTTTGCTCTTCAATCTAAAGTGCATTTCTTGTAGACAACATATAATTGTATCTCATTGCTGTTGTTTCTAATCCACTCAACCATGCTATGTCTTTTGATTGGGGAGTTTAACCATTTACATTTAGAATAGTTTTTGATAATGAAGGACTTAACTATTGCCATTTTGTCTCCTGAGCTGTATTGGCTTCTCTATGCTATATTGTGGGTCCTCTGGAGGAGGACCCACCCCTGCATCCAGAGTGTGTCGGGTCCCATTAGCACTCTGAGACAGGGAAGACAGGGAAGACAGAAACCAGTCCCTTGGACAGCGCTCCTCAAAATGTTGGACATATGTTTCAGCTTTCTCTTTTTCTCCCCAGAAAGAAGCTGGGGGCTGGGAGTTTTCTCTCAATTATGTCACACTGAGCTGGGGGGTGGGGCTACAGCAGGTGAGTGAATCTTCCTAGCAGCTTTGCTGTGGCTGGTTTTGCACTTACCTGGGGGTACAGGAGTCTCTTAACTAGTTCTTGGATCTCTCATGAAGGGAATAGGTCTGTGTTGTTTTTGAGCCAGTGTCTCCTGGCAGAAGGAAGTTCTAGGAGTTCCTCTTCTACCGTCTTGCTGACTTCATCTCAATTTTATCCATTTTTTTAACCTAAAATGTTAGTGTGCTATGATTCATGAAGGCCTGCAGAAGATGTGAGATTCTTCTTGAACCAGAAACAGTGGGTTTTGTTACTCACATAACAGCAAGCTGCACACACATCAGTGTATTTTGTGCCAGGTCCCTAAGCTACAATTCATACAGGATGACGGGAAAGCCAGCTAATATCTGCACGTGCCGTGAGTTGTGTTACAGGAGAAGAGAAAGGGCTTAGAAACTTGAGCTTTTTACACTGGATAGTAAACACGCCTGCCTGCTGTTCCAGAGAGAGACAGTCTTCCCAGTGTGAAGGAAAACCTGCCTTTTGTTCTGGAGGGAGATACTATCTCATCTTCCAAAGTTGATCTCTGCACAGACATTCTTCAAAGTACAGTCCAGACTACGGAGAGTCAGGACTTCTGCCCCGAGGACTTGCAGAAACACAAGAGACTCACAGAGAATTGTCTCCCACTGGTATTAGCTGAAAGAGAACATATGCTGTACCATAAAGCAAATCATCCCAAAATTCAAAATTTTGAAAATATTCATAGCATATTCTCTGGCCACAGAAGAATTAACCTTGAAATCAATTGCAAAAGTAAAAGTAGATAATCTGTAAAAATGGTTGAAAATAAAAATGTACTTTTCTAAATTATACCTTGGTCAAAGGTGAATCACAATAGCAGTAAGAAAATATGTGATTTTCATTTAGTTAAAAATATTAAAACTTGTGGTATGCAGCTAAACAAAAGCTGAGAAGAAAACCACAGAATTAAACCATACATTAATAAAGAAATAATTCTAGAAAACAATTATCCAAGCAGCCTTCTCAAGGTCCAACAGAAACCATAGCAAATTAAAGCTAAAAATCCTAAGAGAAAAGAAATATAAAAGAGCAGAAACCAATAAAACCCCTAGTGAAACAAATAGAAAAAACCAAAAAATAAAAATTTGATTATTTGGAAAGAGTTATAAAATTGATGAACACTCTAGCAATACAAGTCATAAAAACAAAGGGCAGGAAGCAAACATACAATGCTAGTATAAGGAACAAAAATATCATATTATTATAGATTCATAGACTGGAAAAGGTAATAAGCAAGTGTCATTAAGTTGAAGTGGGCAAATCTTGAAATACACAACTTTCAAAAATTGACACAAAACATAAAATCTCAATGCTCCTGTATTTTTAAAGAAACTGAATCCATGGTTAAAACTACTTATGTAACACAAAACTATACAATAACAAAAGAGCAAACTACTGTTGTGTATAACGTGGATGAATCTCACAGAGAGAATAGCAAGGAAAAAAGCTAAATACTTAACAGTACAAAATGTATGACATCATTCATATAAACTTCAAAAACAGACCGAACTAATCTGTGGTGACAGAGGTAAATATGGCAGTTACTTTGGGTATGAGACAGTGATTCCATGGTGGCATAAGAGGTACTCTGGGCCACTGGCGATGTTCTTCCTCTTGATCTGGTGGTGGGTATGTGTGTGATGACCTTGTGAAAATCCATCAAACTATACATTTAAGACTTGCATTCTTTGTATATATGCTTATTTCAGTAAGCATTAAAGTTAAAACAACAACTATAAAAATTGTAATGAGAAAATGCACTCATTTCTTGAAGTTGATATCTGAGGTTGCCAAATCATTGTTCTGCCCTCCTCTCTCTGGACTTTTTACATGAACGTTGCATTAGTCTTTTGGGAAAGATTGTAAAGAGGATAATTGTTATTAAACTCTCTGCGCGGGGTTGGATTATGTCAGTAAAGAATGAAAAACCAAGTTTATTTTTAGCATTTAGGCCATCTAAATTCACCAGCTGACTTCAAGGAAGAAAAAAAATCCAGGGTTTTGAGGAGTCTCAGTGGGGAGTGTTTATATTAGATACTTCGCATTGCAGGATGCTGTGAGTTGGAAAACATAGGCAGATCCAGTTAACGGATTCTGCACTGTGGAAACTGAACCACATTAGGCTTTTGGACAGCTTTATGTGTGAATGTGAGAACATACTTATAAAAAATGTTATCGTTTTATCCCATATAACTTCATGAGAATTTCTCTACAGGCTAGGGATTTGTGATTAAAATAGAGATAGGCTGGCTCCTCGTTTTTGGAATTCTCTAATAAAATTCCTTGAGAATCATTATTTTAGGGAATGCTTTGGGGGGATGAGCACAGCATGTCTGCCTGTCCTGAGACAAGGAAAGGGAACACCTTTCCCTGCCCTAATGATATCTACCCTAATGATCTGGTCCCTCTGTACAGTTGAGGAACTTGCATTTACATGTGTGTCAGGCTTGCAAAGGTTGTTACATGTGACCAGCTGCTTCTGACGAACCTTCCAGCCACCCATCTGACTTTCTAAATAATGCATCGTTTTGAAAAGACTCATTCATAACGGCCAACTATTGGTTACTGCAGAGGTGTATATTTAAAAAAAAAAAGAATCTACTCGTAAATCCTGGAGTTAAAATTTAACCAATGATCTCTTTAGAGATTAGTGGAATTTGGGTTGGATACCTTGTTTCTAGAAACTTATCCCGATATTTCTGACCTTATTGGCTGCGTGGAATGTTTAGGAACACTGATTCTTAAATTGATATTTGTAGGTCTCTAGAGAATCAGAGCAACTCCCTAAAAGGTTGCAAAAACCAGAGTTATGGAAACTTCAAGCACACTTTGGTGGCGGTCAGATCCATTAACCGAACCTCCTTGCATTACGTTTATTTTTTTCCTTTGGCTAACATGTATCCAACCATTCTTCCTAATGCATATTTTCAAGAGTCAGACATATATTTCTCTCATTTTTTGTTTTACATATCACTGCCTTCTCCAAAATCGTCAGTCAGGAAATCAAGGTAGGGGTGTGTGTGTGTGTGTGTGTGTGTGTGTGTGTGTGTGTGTGTACATATGCATGCTTATATTTCTTCTAAGTTGTGCTTTATATTTGGGTTGAGGAGAAAAGGAGGGTGCAAGCAAGAAGAAGATTAAAAAGTAATTGGAAAAGTTGCTGGAGATTGTGGTATAAAAAACTGAAGAACTATTTTTCCAGAATACTCATTCTTAGTAAATATATGTTGTGAAAATTCAAAATTTCAGAGCTTATGCAAATGAATAAAACCTTTGATTACTATTTCCGGATCAAACATCACATTCACAGGGAAGTGTGTCAATGGAAATTCAGTGTGTGTTGGGATAGTCACATTTTCTTTCACACTTAAATAATTCCACAGAAAATGAATTGTATTCATATTACTAATGAAATAAAACAAAAATACAAGTCAGGCATTTAATTAAAAACGATTTTAAAATGAAGTAATTGCTAGAGGGTATTCTCTGAGGATCAGGCTTCCAAGATATTTGCTTTGATGAGAGAAGGTAGCGTTTCCAGTGGAAAGTTGTTTAAATTTTATTCCTCAGAAACACGAGGCCTTTCAGTAGGAGACAAAGTAAGAGGTAAGTAATTAAACAAAAAAGAAGAAAAACAGAATAGAGCCATGCATTTTTTTTCTTCTAAAAATGTAATTGTACAGTTCTCAACATTTCTGTAGGTTCAACTGAAACACATATCCATTTTCAAAATAATACTCAGACTCTGTGACTTGTTTGTGTTCAGAATCTAATGGAGTAACTTCTATTACCTAAGGAATCCTCCTCCTCCCTCCAAAAAAGATATTTTAAAAAGTGTCGGGGCTTCCCTGGTGGCGCAGTGGTTGAGCATCTGCCTGCCAATGCAGGGGACACGGGTTCGAGCCCTGGTCTGGGAAGATCCCACATGCCGCGGAGCAACTAGGCCCGTGAGCCACAACTACTGAGCCTGCGCGTCTGGAGCTTGTGCTCCGCAACAAGAGAGGCCGCGACAGAGAGGCCCGTGCACGGCGATGAAGAGTGGCCCCCACTCACCGCAACTAGAGAAAGCCGCCGCAACTAGAGAAAGTCCTTGCGCAGAAACCCAACTCGCACAGAAGACCCAACACAGCCAAAAATAAGTAAATAAATAAATAAGTAAAAAAAAAAAAAAAAAAGTGTCAGTCTTTCTCAAGTTTGTTATTTATTCCACAACAAGGCTGTGAACCAATTAAAAGTTTAAAGAGCTATCGAATCTGCAATATCTAAAACACCTGAGATTTAACCTGCAGAAAGTAATTTTTTAGAAAGAAAATAATTGGAAAAATGTTCCATATGCTACTGTCTGTATTTTATTGGTTTAACGTGTAGACTTTCATAGACTTTTTGGAACACAGGGGGTAATTTTTTCTTTTTTGAAAGCAGAAGGGCTTTGTTTGCCAGGTGAATATCTCAGAGCTCTCACAACTCTGATAGAAAACAGCTTTAGTTTGGGAAAGGAGAAATATGTGTGAAAAGTCATGATAAGATCAGAGTGAGGCTTTCTGTGACAACATTGATCTATACATAACATTAGACATGACTGTGCAACCTGTTGTCAACAATTGATTCTGCAATTGTCACCTCAGCAATTTTTAAGGAGGGTTGTTGGCATATGGGGAGGCTTCTGATTTTGAAAAATATATGCTGCTGAGTAACTCTGACCAGTGAGTTTTTAGTTAAATGCATGCAGTTTACAAGGAAAAATAGTACAATTTTAATAATTCTTAAACTGAGAAACTCAGAAAACCAAATCTTATTTTATAGGCTCCCCCGACCACCCTACAATCAGCCCCACCAACTACTCCTAGTCACCCTTACTCCTGTTTTCTTTCATTTTCATGGTGTTATTCACCTTCTAAATCTCCATAGTTTTGTTCATGTATTATGTTCATTGTATATTTTTGGTTTCCCCCCACCAGGAAGAGCAGGGATCTTTGTCTGTTGTGTATACTGATGTATCACAGGCTTGGAATGATGTCTGGCACATAGTGATACTCAATAAATATTTGTTGAAATCAAGGCGATTTTTATATTTGTGTTGGGAGAAATAAAAATAATAGACAGCATGTATTGAGCCATTCCTATGTGCCAGGTACCTGCTACGTTCTTTCTTTGGTTCCATTTTTTCATTTAATCCCCACAAATAACCTCATGAAGTAGGGGTTGCACTTGGGACTAGCACTGCCCCATTTTAGAGATGAGAGACTGAGGCTCCGGTGGTCACTTCTAGGGCAAATGACTAGTGAATGGCCAACAAGAAGCGGAATTAGGGATTGAGGTGACATCTGCTCAACCCCAGAGATTCTGTCTGTCATGTGAGGTGTCCTTCTTTAGGTAATAGTTCATTCTTTCCAGTGCTTGAACTTAAACAGATAAATGTGAAGTCTAACTGGTCTTAAAGGACCTCCAAATTATAATGAATAATTCTAGCAGTCATTAACAAATTTGTTTATGGAAACTGGCATTCCATAGGAATAGAATTGTATTGACCCTTATTTGCTAGTTTTCAGAATATGGAATGCTGGACACTCTACCTGGTGACACACAAAGAGCCAGAAGGTGGTCACTGACCATTCTGGCTTGGCCAGGATTGACCCTTCCAGAGACTGAGGTCAAGAGAAACGCAGGATTGTGATGGCGACCATGTGAAGCCACATCAGGGTCCTGTTCCCCAGGGTAAAATGTGAGTCTGCTGGTGTGGATGACATCAAATTCTCCCCAGTTATAGGCTGAGTGGTCTTTCTAAAGCTTCATGGTTATGGTGGTTAGTTAGCAAAGAGCCAAAAATGAAAGACCCAGACCTGCTTGGCCTCTAAGGAAAGCTCTGAGGGCCAGTACTTGCTTATTTGATGTATGTGCAGAGTAGCTCTTAGGGTAAGCAAAGGTGAGTGAAAAGAATTATTAATTTTAATTTTGATTCACCCATTGAATGAAGTTGGCTCTAGATTTTGTCAATCTTTATATTTATATGTATGAAATATATATTTATATATGAATATATACATATATTCATATATTTTTATATATGAAAAGTGGGGCAAATCTGTCAATAACTTATTAATTTGTTGAGTGTCAAGATTATAAACCAGGTAAGTGAGGCATCACTATCAATTATACAAGAGAAGATCCAACTAGGATCATGAATCACCTGGTTTTAGATCTTGATTGTGAGTAACTTAAAAATATTTACTTGCAATTTTGATGTACACTCAAGTTTTTATTTTAGGAATCCAACTTATTTAATGGAGGATAATATGTCTACTACACGACATATTAAAAAAATGACCAATGCAGAATGGCAAAACTACTACATGTATGATACTAAGGCGTGATTTGCTTCCATAAATTGTATAATATATGTATGTGTATATATATATATATATATATATATATATATATATATATATATATATATATATATATATATGAATAATCTGACCTTTTTGGATAAAAAGCTACTTATACATTTGTAATATTAATAGCAATATAACAACGATTCTTCACAGGAATATTTTTGGATATACTGTGGAGTTATGATGAATGACTAATATCTCTCATCAGATGAAGAGGGACCTTTTAAAATCCTTAGTAACATGGGTAGCACTTAAGACAGAATTGGCTTCTGCCTATGGAAAGGATACATAACATTTATTCTGAAGAAAGGCAATGATTAACCTTAGATTGCATCTTGATTATTTCGTTCCATAGTGTTTGAATAAGTTCTAACAATGAAAGACTACTCAGGTGGACTTTATTTGCTGTGGTCTGGTCTATCAGGACTGAGTACTGCCACACGAGTCATATATTACCTTTCACTTCTGGATTTTTCTTTCTATGTACGTGTGTGTGCTCTGAAACCGACAAATCTCTAGTTGATTTTTAAGTCATTTAAAATCTTTTAATGTTTGATTTTTCATTTATAATGATTGATTGTTAAAATACCAAATGTTTTCTATAACAATATCAATTTCATTTATGTTTAGATTTGCTTTTCTAAGTGTAAAAGATAAAGGTTTTTAGCAAGGGCCCAGGAAATGACCTAAAATCCTTAGACTGTCCAGGGAATTTACTACTCATGAATGTTAAATAATGGTCAGAAGCCATGGTCTGAAGGGTGCAAACTGTATGTAATGACCCTTTCTGTGACCCTCTTCTTTGTTTCTCAGATGCGTATAACTCTCTGGCTCAAACACAGCCAAGATTGTTCCAGAAGTTTTGGGACATTCTTAGAATATGCAGTGAGATGCCTGTAAAGTGCTACCTTGTCCCACATCCACTGAAGCAAGTGAAGAACTTTAATACATTGGTGGTGGATTTAGGGCAGTAAAACAGTGAGGGCATGGGACTCAGTCAGACTTGGGTTTACATTCTAACTCGGCCACTTAGTAGCAAAGTGACTGCAAGCAAGAAGCCCACCCTCTCCAAGCCTTGGTTTCCTTGTGTGTGAGAAGAAGGATTTCAGCACTTACTCTTTTTGTGTTGTAAAGATTAATGAAATGATGTATTTGTGCATTCATTCAGTACTATTTATTGAGAGCCTACCTTGTGTCAGTTGATGTTCTTCCTAGTTTCCTGTGATGGATGTAGTGTTGAACTTTAAGCTTAGGGTATTAAAGTACTTATTAGAGAAAATAGTATATCATGAGTGTCCAGTCAATGTCACCCATGGTGACAGATGAATAGTTTTGTCACATCTGAGAGCCCAATGCAGTTATAAGATAGCTTCTCTCAGAACGCAAACAAATGTGTAAAGGTTACAGGGTAAAGGAAAATTTAATTTCAGTAGATACAAAAGAGAACCACAACCACTTAGGTTATACCATATTGTTAATTGTTAGCAGTGGGGGAAATCCTAGGAAGAGTGAAAACTGTAAATTAGTTAGATGTAGGTTCTTGATATATTTGAATGAACCCTCTTCTGCTCTCTCCCCCTTCCCCCTCCATCCTCCACAGGCATGCTGACAGGGAATTCTGCTATTTGTTTGTTTTATTTCATGGCTATTGTGATAGCCTGTGATTAGTTGGAATAATAATTTTGAAAAAAATATGATGAATAGATTTACTTATAGGGCCTATTACAGTCAAATTATAACCAGCTGGTATTTCAAAATCTGACCAGTTTGATACATTGGCAGCAGGAGTGGGGTAAAATTTATATGAATACTGGAGCCATGGCTAAAGATTTAGAGTGTCACCCTCACTAAAAAAGAGATATCAAGTGATATGAAAACCTACAGAGAAATTTCAAGGAAAGCGTGAGACATAGAAGTTTTGGAAGAAAGACGCACAGATGCTCACTTTGGCCATTTTCCATAAAACAATATAAAAAGAAGCCACAAACCTGAAGTATGAGTTGGAGGGAGACTTTGGTGTTGGAAACCAGCCCCAGAAGAAAAGACAGTGCATGACTTGTTACTTGGGAAAAGAGACATATTTTAAGAAACAGGAAGAGAAGAAAGAATTCCAAGACAAGACACTGAATGAATGAAATATTGAACTAAATTCTTTGGTTTGTATATCTCCCCTTAGCTCTGGTGTTTGAACTAATAGGGACATACAGCAGGTGAAGGGACAAAAGCGGCATCAGGCAGAGGGTCGATCTGCAATATAATTATGATGCTTTGAGGTTTTGCTTACTTTTATATTTTACTAGCCTTTTACATACTCATGCCTGTGTGCAGATTAGCATGTGGGAGAAGCAAGGAATTCTGATGCTTAGAGAGACCCCAACGGTGACCACTTTCCAAGTTCTCAATTAATGGTGGAGAAGAGGAGGACAATGGCATGAGTTGACCTGGCCAAGGTCACTGTGTGGAAAGTGGCCGAGCAAGGGGGCAGCTTTCTTGACATGTTACTCTTGTGTTCTCTCTGCATAACTAGTTTACTTTTTCTTATTAACCCGAGGTTCAACTACCGGAAAGCATAACCATTTGGTAATTTATCTGTTCTTTGTAAAACATACATTTCATCAAGAACTTCAAGTGAATTAACACAGAATTGCACATACTATTATTTTTTAAATGTTTAGCCATATCTATTTGTTAATTATTTCATTCAAAATTTTGTGTGTACCTCTCATCATTTGATTTGCTTGGCCCTTAGGTTTTATGGGTTTTTAAAATCAGCTTTTAAAAAAATCTGTTCTAACATCTCAATTTCTTGTTTTTTCTTTCTTCATTGGTACCACCTTAGTCTACTTTTGTTTTCTTTCTTACTTTGAATGTTAATTTCATTTGTTACTTATTTTCATCTTTCTGTTAATATTAAGAAAGCATTTAAAGGTATACAGTTGCCACTGACTACAACTTTTGTTACATCCCATATGTTTAATAAGTACATTTGCATTGTTACTTTCTAAATAACCTACATTTGAAGTTTTGGTAGCTTCTTTGACTCAATTACACTACGTTAATAGTAGGAAGTGCGGGCTGTACAAGTTGTGCTATAAAAAAATGTCTTGATATGTTCTTTATGGACTAACATTTACTCAGATGCTTATATTTATAAAGTATTTTCAAAAGTTATGATTACAAAATTTGTATCTTTATTAATTATTTATCCTTTTATTAATCATTATTAAATTATCCTTTTATTGGTAATTATGTTGTACCACATCATGTTATTCTATTTTTATTTTTTTTAAATTTTATTTTATTTTTTCATTTTTTATACAGCAGGTTCTTATTAGTTATGTATTTTATACATACTGGTGTATACATGTCAATCCCAATCTCCCAATTCATCCCACTCCCCCACCCCCTTGGTGTCTATATGTTTGTTCTCTACTTCTGTGTCTCTATTTCTACTTTGCAAATCGGTTATTCTATTTTTAAAGTTAACTAAATCATATTTCAAAATAAAGTAACTTACTTGGATTTACCTACTGCATTTTATCTTGCCACTCTGCTTATTACAGTTTCTGAACTGTTGTCCTCTCCTGCCTTCTTTTTATAGTATTTGTATAAAAAGAATTAACCACTATTTTATTTTTAAATTTTAGTGTCCTTTTGAATTCTGCAATCAGCACAGCTGGACATTGCTGCCTAGCCATGGTTTGTTTGCTTTATCTTACTCAATTATTTAAATGTTACAAATTTTGTTGGTATATTTTTCTCCAAACATTTAGACTGTATATAATACTAATTTTCCAATCACATATTTGTTTTGGACCCCCTTTAACCCAGAAAGCAAGACATTTCTACCCTCCAAACCTCCCACCTACCATCTCTGGTCTTTATTTACCTTTGTAATTCTAAGACGTTCCAGTATTTTTGAATGTCTAGGTTAAGACCTGGTTAGCCCTGGCTCAGATCTCAAACACACTTTGTTTAGCACCCTCCAGTGCTTTTTTTCAATAGTTGGATTGTCTTTGTATATTAAGAAATTGCAATGTTGCATATAGATATCTGGCTTCCCTTGAAATGTGTTGACCTGCCTGTATTGCGGGGTAATGGTGTGAGTGGTTCTAGCAGCATCTGCTGCCTTTGGCTGGCAGACACGTCCCCAGCTCAGCATGGCTTCCCCCACTCTCTGTCCATCAAGACGGGACCTCTTTCCTTATCTGCCTTCTATCCCAGGCCCCATGGTCACGTGAAATTGTGATCATTGATCTAGAGATTCCTACCTAGATTATTATTAAAATATTATTTATGTCATATATCTTCTTTTTAGAAAAAGTTTAAATATTTCAAATTTGAACATATGCCATTGAAACATTTAATATTTACTGTCAATCTTTTTATATGATGACACATCTGTTTAAAAATTATGTTTGATCATCTCTAGATGTTAAGATACTGTGTTTTTAATTAAGATACAGTTTTCTTTAATTAAGATACTGTTTTCTATTATTTTTTTCAAACTATACATGTTAGCGTTATGTCTTCTGAGTTTTTTCATATTTGCAACTATTCTTTTTCTTGTGGTCTGCACCCATAGAGGACAACTTGACAGGAAATGCAGTTTGGGGGATAACTTTTTTTGCCTCAAACTCTAGAAATTTACTTTTATTTTTCTGCCATTTACCATTTGGAAGAAATAAGGGTTAACCTGACTTTTAGTAAATAAAAAAAAAATGTTCAAGTGCTTTTAGTATTTTTTTATCATTCTAACACCATTTTTCTAAACATACTTTAACTCTCCATAATTCTTATGCTCGAAGATTACTAAGCTTTTCTGATCTATACGTTGGCCATTTATTAGCATAGGAACATTTTATTTCACTACATCTTTCCTTATTGCTTCTGCTTTAGGTATTGTGCTTTCTTCCACAGTAACTTCTATTAATTTCTGGTTGTCATTTTCTGTCTTTCAGTTATGAATTTTTACTTACTGCTTTCCTTTCCTTGGGCCATTTTCCCTCTGTGTTATTCAGAGATGTATCTAGCTTGCTCTTCACATTAGGATTTTATTTTTATTCTTTGTCAATGTTACCATTTATTACCTTCAATATGCACTTTTTTAATGCTACTGTGATCTTTTCTCATCTAACCCATGTCACTTTTAAAATATATTTTAGGAGCTTTCACTGATAAACGATTTCTTTCTTTTTTTTTAAATTTTTATTTATTTATTTATTTATTTTTGGCTGTGTTGGGTCTTTGTTTCTGTGTGAGGGCTTTCTCTAGTTGTGGCAAGCGGGGGCCACTCTTCATCGCGGTGCGCGGGCCTCTCACTATCGCGGCCTCTCTTGTTGTGGAGCACAGGCTCCAGACGCGCAGGCTCAGTAGTTGTGGCTCACGGGCCCAGTTGCTTTGCGGCATGTGGGATCTTCCCAGACCAGGGCTCGAACCCGTGTCCCCTGCATTAGCAGGCAGATTCTCAAAAATATGGAATGCTTCACGAATTTGCATGTCATCCTTGCGCAGGGGCCATGCTAATGTTCTCTGTATCGTTCCAATTTTAGTATATGTGCTGCCGAAGCGAGCACCCATGTCACTTTTAATAGGTCGAGGATCTTTCAAAATATAAGATCTTTTTAAAACAAAAGGATTTAAAAATTTTTTTACACCTGTTTCACGTGGGCCTTAAGTTCATCTTTTTTGTGTTTTTCTGAGAATGTCATATTTTCCTAGAAATTTTCCTGGCTTCTCAGCTGCTTAGCCTTCAGAAAGTGGTTCTCTTTTTCTTGCCCTGCAGTGTTTTGCAAGTGTTTTCTCACTCTTACTTGACTGAGCAGAGATCTCTCTAGAACTCGTGTTTTCCACGGACAAGCTTTGTCGACTGCCTGTGCCCTTGTTTCACTGATGTCACATGCATTTTTTCCAGTGCTGTCCTGTGTCATTGTGCACAGCTCCTAGCCCAGGTCTCAGGGCACTAAAATCTATCTTTCATAGAGCCATTAGGTTGCAAAGCAATGGAATATATAAAAATTATAATCGCCAGACTTTTGGATTTATTAAGCCTTTTCCTGCTGTTTACAATCCTTAACTGAGGGGTTATGTTTTCCAAAGTGACATCAAACACCCAATCCCTTTTCCTCCAAAGCATTTTACTCTCTCCTTGCCTAGATGTTTCCTTTAAGCTTTAATTTCTAAAAGAATGAAGAAGGTATTAATGAGTGTGTGTGCATATGTGTGTGTTGGGGTATTGGGGTGGAGGGTAGGATTAAGTTTAATTTGAGCACGAAGGGAACTCTGAACTAAGCAAACTGTGACATCCATTCAATAGGAGGGCAACTGCTTTGTTTTCTTCTTGGTATGTATCTTGTGTAACTGATCCAGTGAGCAGGGCTGTGAACGTAGCTAAAGGGTCTTCCCTCCTTCCTTTAGGTAGGTGTGTGTTCAGTTCCGTCCAGTCTGCCTCAGGGTACCTGGAATCTCTTTCATTCTGGGTTTCATACGTTTTGGAGTTTTCATAGGCAATGTGCTGGGAAGTTGGGAGAAGCTGCTTTGGGGATGACTAGCCCGTTTTTTGATTTTTGTTTGTTTTTTGATTTGAAAGTCTCCTTAAGTGACACTTTGAAATAGCTAGATGACCTTGTTTATCATCGCACACACTACTAGGAGGGCTGAAAGGAAGGAGGCAGTGACCTTGGGCAGAAGTAGGCAGAGTGATCATAGTGACGATGTTGATTTTACAGCAAGCTAATTAATTATGAATGCAGTGGAGAACATAAAGTATGTGGAAAAATAGTTGTAGGCATCTAAATGGATTTTAAGACCAATCTGTCATTAAGAAAAGGTTAAATTATATTAAAATTTCTTTTGAATGTGGTGATGTACATAACACTTTGCTTATAAAAAGGAAAACATTTCAAAAATTCTTCATACGTGAAGAGGCTCAATTTTATTATCTAAAATATTCACTTAAATAGACTAACCAGTTCCTCGATATTTTTCACTGAATTAGATATTATTGTGCACACATGCATTCTCTACATATCTACACGCATATTTGCCTTAGACTATTTGTTCTTGCCCTTTAGTTTTGGAGGAAATATGACTGAAAATTAAGATCCATAAATATACTTAAAAACATGACACCGTCACCTCATGATAAAATGTGAGAACAAATAAAACACTCTTTACTTAGCATCCCCTCCACCATCTGAAGAGCACACGCACACTTTCCTTTTCAGGAATTCCAGACAGCCCGAAGCCTTTGCTCAAAAAGATGAAGTTCCCTTAAAGCTAAATGAAGAGGTCCTGCAACTGCTGTGGTTTCCAACCACCCACTTTTAAGCCTCATTTTTCGAGGCTGTGTCCCAGTGACTCTTTAAAAGTTATGATCTGCCTCACTTCAACTTGCTTTACAATAGCTGCCAGCGTTTCTTGCTTTCATCTGTGCTCTGCACATGGTCAAATATTTTTATGGACAATCCAGAGCTGAAAGCTGCCATGGCATTCTTTCACCTGGGCTCTTTGACAACTATGCAGAGAATGGATTACTAAAGAACCACACAGCCTAGGGAAGTTTTGCAGTGTTGAACCTACGTGACACCAAGATCCAGGTCTAATGCAAAGCCGCTCAAGGGATTGTGTCTGAAGCCCTATGTGGTGTGAGAAGGTTTTACATTAAATACAATGGAAACCCATTTTTGCATATGCAAGCCTCCGTGTGTGTGTGTGTGTGTGTGTGTGTGTGTGTGTGTGTGTTTGTGTGTGTGTGTGTGCACAGACAATGAAAAACAGAGAGGGAGAAAGAAAGGATGAAAGAGAGAGGTGGAGGGTGAGGGGTGGTTACAGAAAAGTTGGCAGAGAAGGTGACTGTCCAGAGGATTGGGGATGTTTTAACACTACTCTGACATTTCAAAAAATTAATTTTTTAAAATATAAACATACAGTTTATCAGCGTATAGAATTTGAAGAGTACTGAAAAGTTTTAGCTTTCTATTATATTAATTCAAATTACAAATGTAATAATCTAATTTTTTAAATGTTTTTACTGCTTTATCTTATAATGAATTCCTAATACTACTTACTATGTCATGGTAGTATATCATCCCCAGAATCTTTCTATGATTCTCCAGGTGCAAACTAATTTTTTTTTTTATTGAAGTATAGTTGACATATAACATTATATTAGTTTCTGGCCTGCAACATAGTGACTTGATATTTATATACATTATGAATTGATAACCATAGGTCTAGTAACCATCTGTCACGATACAAAGTTATTGAGATATTGACTATATTCCCTAGCTGTACATCACATCCCTGTGATTATTTTATTACTGGAAGTTTGTACTTCTTAATCCCCTTCACCTATTTCTCCCAACCCACCATGCCCCTCCCCTCTGGTAACAACCACTTTGTTCTTTGTATCTATGGGTCTGATTATGTTTTGTTTTATTTATTTGTTTGTTTTGTTTTTTAGATTCCACATATAAATGAAATCATATGGTATTTACCTTTCTCTACCTGAATTATTTCACTAAACATTAATACCCTCTACGTCCATCCATATTGTCGCAAATGGCAAGATTTCATTCTTTTTTATGGCTGAGTAGTATTCCTACAAATATGTATACATATATACATGAACCACATCTTCCTTATTCATTCATCTATCAATGAGCATGTAGGCTGCTTCTATATTTTGGCTATTGTAAATAATGTTGCAATGAACATAGGGGTGCATGTATCTTTTCAAATTAGTGTTTTCATTTTCTTTGGATAAATACCCAGAGTGGGATTGGTGGATTGTGTGTTAGTTCTATTTTTAATTTTTTTGAGGAATCTCCATATTGTATTCCATAGTGGCTGTAACAATTTACATTCCCATCAATAGTGCACAAATGTACCCTTTTCTCCACAACCTCACCAGCATTTGTTGTTTGTGTTCTTTTTGATGATGCCCATTCTGACAGGTGTGAGGTGGTCTCTCATTGTGGTTTGGATTTGCATTTCCCTGATGATTAGTGATGTTGAGCATTTTTTCATGGGTCTGTTGGCCATCCATATGTCTTCCTTGGAAAAATGTCTATTCTGGTTATTTGTCCATTTTAAATTGGATTGTTTGGTGTTTTAAATTTTTTTTTGGTATTGAGTTATGTAAGTTTTTAAAATATATTTTGGATATTAGCTCCTTATTGGACGTATCATTTGCAGATACGTTCTCCCATTTAGTAAGTTACCTTTTTGTTTTGTTGATGGTTTCTTTCGCTGTGCAAAAGCTTTTTTTGTTGTCCCATATTTTAAATTTGGCTTTTGTTGCCATTGCCTGAAGAGACAGAGACACTAAAATACTTTTAGGACTGATGCCAAACCATACTGCCTATGTTTTCTTCCAGGACTTTTATGCTTTTAGGTCTTATATTTAAGTCTTCAATCTATTCTGAGTTTATTTTTGTATATGGTGCAAGAAAGTGGTCTCCTTTCATTCTTTTGTATGTAGGTGTCCAGTTTTCCCAACACCATTTATTGAAGAGACTTTTTTTTCCACCATTATATATTCTTGACTCTTTTGTGGTAAATTAATTGACCACATAAGTATGGGTTTATATCTGAACTCTACAGTGTCCTGTCCCAATGATCTATGTGTCTGTTTTTGTGCCAGTACCATACTGTTTTGATTACTATTTCTATGTAGTGTAATTTGAAATCAGGGAGCGTGTTACCTCCAGCTTTGTTCAGGGCAAGAGCAGCTGTAGACTTTTCAGCTACCATAGCACCTTCCAACTCAAGCTCAACACACATGCTCAATGAGAAAATTTATTGACAACAGTATTTTTTTGTAATCTAAGATTCTAAATAGTGAAATGTCAGACTTCATGGTCTTTTAGGAAAAAAAAAACTGGACAAGATACTACCTCATACTACCTGATGTCATATGTCTGCAAGATATGATTCCTTGTCAGGAAATCATAAATATATATATATATATATATATATATATATATATATATATATATATATATATATATATATATAGTATAGACTATGTATAGACTATGTTAGGTTCAAAGAGACCTTGAGGGTAATTTTGTATGAGGTAATTCCGAGATTCTGTCTCATTTTAACAAGTTAAGATGATCTTTCATCAGGGGTATCAGAGTTGAGGTTGAAGAATTATATTTTGAGAAAAAAATCTATTCTTTCCATTTCTTTTCCTTTTTACCTGATTATTTCAACAATAATGTGATTTTACATTTACTGAGAATGGTTTTGTTTATAACAATGCTTCAGAAACGAACTGGAGACAAACTTCTCAGTAAATTTGTCTGTATGGATTACAATTTGTATTAGAAGTACATGCATATTTTGGTTTTCTGACCTTCGATTCACCTCTCATGTTTCTTTTGGAAAGGAATAAGTGCACATATATTTTCAGGGAGCAGCAAACCTTGGAAATTAGGACATCTTGGACATACACTAAAAAGCGAATTAAGACGAGCCATCCTCAAGTGGATTCTGGAAGGATCCTTTAGTAAAATAATTTTTTTCAACACCCCAATCACACTACCATCAATGCCACTATTAGAATACAGTTTTACTATTAAGAATCCTTAAAGAATAAAAACACTTCTTATATGGTGGATTCAATCCTTGGTGGACACAGAAAAATGGCCTTTCTTTCCTTTTGTGAACTGCCGTTCACTCAGATGGTATGTTATCAATCATGACATCTTCTCTGCCATGGGAGTGGGAAACCAGTCATTGCTGACTAATCATAGTCGTGTCCCACTAACTCTGGGGACTGTCTAGCTTGGTCACATGATCCAAGCAGAACCAGTCAAGGCCCTTTTGGGGAAAATTATATGTATGCTGAAAGAGAAAGGGTCTTTCTCCTTCTGTGATTGTAGATAATAAGTGCCATATAAAGTTACAGCTTTCCAGACCCATTTTTGCTCTTCATGGGCAGAACCTGCCTAAAAATAAATAATAAATGATAAAATAATTGATGCATGCAAGAGGGAGATTCCTAACAACGTCATTCAGAATTCTGGATCCATTTGTGCATAAAGGTTATACAGTCACTTGGATTTCCCAATTAAAACAGCCAGTAAATTCTCTTTTGGCTTAAACTCCTTGATCAGGGCATTTGTCACGAGGAGAGGTGGAGGGAGAGGGTGATGGGGCATACGTGATTGTCCAGGGAGGGTATTTCTGGAGAGTCCATTGGATTGGGGATCTTGAAGAGACTGAGTGGAGTATGGAGACACCCCGTGGATTTGGGAACCAGAGGTGGAGGAAAGGAATAAGGGAGACATGAAAATCAAAATTCGTTATAACCAGCAAGTTGCTAGAAAGAGCCCCAGAGAAATCCTGTGTATTTTTCTTGCACTGCATTTCAGATACTTATCAAATAGTAAATAATGATCCCTTGTAGCCTGTGCATTTAGAGTTCTATAATTCTCTGAATTTGGCAATGAGAAAATAAGGAATAAAAAGAATGTGGGTTGTAACAGTGTACTCCAGAATTTTTGTTGTTTTAACTTTTTGAAAGTTAAGCAATTTTGACAACGTAATTGGGTAAATTCTATCAGCTTTCCTGTTTAATAAAGTGGAATCTTTAGTATTGCAAATAAGCCTGACATTTTATTTTTACATGTGAGGACATATTAGGATGATGAAATTCTTCAACAGAATGTATATGAAACGTCTCCATAGTTCAGAAATAACCTAATCTCAGTAATAAAGAGATTTAAGTGTTACAGTCACATAAATTGTCACCTTTATCATATAAATAAACATTTTGAAGCCAATTGTAAATTGTTGGCATCTGGTAAGAAAAAGCTACCTTTTAGTCCCACCCCCCAGTAATTTTGTGAAAAGCGTAAAAGTTAATTTTTTCTCTAATTATAATACATTTCAAAAATATGTGTAACTATTCAAAAGCTACCTCTTGTAACTATGTGCCATGTATGGTGTTTCTAATTGGCTAGATGTGAAGCAGAATACATTACTTCTTAGAGTGTTGATGGAAGCAAAGGCTGAGATTTCATGGGGAGGATTAGCATTTGGGGGAAAATTTAAGGGAGTGGAAGATAATTATACCAGAGCTAATAGCAACAGACTCGAATTTCAGAGGGCCACCTGGGTCTCTTGTTCTCTGTCACTTTCTCTCATGCTTCGTTTTCTCATCGAGCAGGTCATCAGTCATGAGGACTTTTCCTAACATGTAGGCAAATCTTTGCATTAACTTATTTGTAAGTGTTTAGAAACCACATATTTTGTTTTTAGCATTCAAAATATTCAGCTTCCACCATTTTTTCTTTCTTCTCCTTCTTCTCTCTTTTTTTTTTTTAAGTTGAAATACTCTGGGAATCAATAAGTGCCAAACACTTTCATCAGGCCCATAAACAATGCAAGATTCCACAGTAAATGAAGTTATTTCTTGGGAAGTTTCAACAAAGCACATTTTCACTCATTCAGAGCTAGGATGATTAAATCTTGAGGTCTTTCAAGAAAGGCACACTTTAGACCCTAGGAGGCTGACGCAGTACTGGATTTCACACAAAAAGATCACAAAAGCCATCCTGCAGGCTCAGTAAATGCTGGAGGTTCTTGGAAGATTTGACGTGCATCTCAGTGTTGGAGCCATTTCTCTTAGCCTCACGGTTTATCTCTTGACCCAGCAACTTGGATAAAATAAGAGAGCAGAGAATCAGCTTTCAAGAAGCTGTCTCGTTTTAATCAAAGAGAATAAAATTGAGGTCAGGTTATCATATGAGGGAAAGGTCAAATTGTTGCATCATTGTTTCTCAATGTCTTATGATTTTACACTTATTTTCCTTCCTGACTAATATATATCTACTATGTATTTTCATTTGTGGCTTGTTCTATATTGTGATAATTCTGCCAGCCTTATAAAATTAAAAATTTTATCTGCTAGGATATGACTTAATTAGGAGCATGATTATGCAGTAATTATAAACTGAGGAAGTAAATATCAGTAAACAATTTATTGCCAGTACATGTGCTGATAGGACGCTAGAGAACTGTACCCTGAAAATGTATTCTCCTTGACATTCCTTTCCAGCGACTTGAGAAAGAAAGCTCCACTGAGCCTCTCCCGATAGATCCTCTATTGATCGCCCTAATTCATAGAATAATAGTGTCAAACTAAGAAAAACATGATGACATGAATTACAGGTGGAAGGCCAGTAGTTTTCACAGTATTGTAATCCAAAGACTACCTGTCTCAAAAAATACGTGGTACTTTTAAACAGTTTAGATCTCTTATCATTTCAAATCCTTTGATTCGATGTTTTCTAGTGGCTGGTACCAGGAATCTGCATTTAACAGGCTTCCCTATGTGATTCTGGTTTTCCTTATGGTTTAAAAGCTACTGGTGTGTGTTGGGGATATTGTTATCAAATTTGGTTGGGATTGCCATGTCTTTGAGCTGAGGGAGGGGTGGATTGGAGAACAGCTGGCCTCAGAGAGCCATGGTCAGCAATTCGTTTACACGTGTCCTTAAGTGGTAGTTCTGGATTTCCTCTGTGATAGCAAGGTGAACCCATGAGGCACTAGGCCAGAAAAGAACATCAGTGACTATGCCCATAGGCCCTTCTCAGCAGTGCTTTTGAATCCTCTTTCTTCCAGGGCTGAGTTGGTGGCAAGAGAGCACAGTCTGATCTACGTAGGCTGGAATCCTGACTACAGAGAAACTGAGTCTAGAAAAATAGATGCTCAGGACTATTCCCCAAATAGTCCTCCCAGAAGACCAAAACAGGCACATCTGACTGAAGAGTATATGATTGAGAGGAATCGCCCTGGGATGTAGCCAAAAGCTCAGAGATTAGCTGAGGACCCGATGAAATTCATCGTTCAACGTGTCATTATCAGACACATAAAACAAGATGTCCTCATAGAAGTGGTAGCACATTGAACTAATGCTTACATTTAATCCAGGCTGTAACTGTTTGTAGAAAACGTCTCGCCTATTTCAGGCAAAGATTTAGTGTTGAGGGCAATGCAACTGCAAGTCAATTAATTAAACACAGGAGAAGAAATTTCACGGAGTATGTGTGGACATGTGAGGTAGCAGGAGGGCAGGAGAGATGCAACAGGGAGCTTGTTCTTGTGGAGGAAGAGGAGGCTGGAGATGAGGGTCCATAACTTGTGAGATATATTCCTTCTAAGAATTTGCCAGAACTTGAAACTCTGCATTTGAAAAACCTTCATACCTGAGAATCCATGGCAGTTAATCTGGTTATTGCTTGACTTTATCATTACCATTACTATGTTTTACAGTATATATCTACTTCCCTGGTTATTCTTGGCTAGAAAAAGTTCTGCTTTTCTAATGTGTCTACCTGAGGAGGACCACTTGCCAAATATTTAATAATGGTCATTTGCATGACAGGTTATTACTATCACACCTTAGGATAGTGACATTCAATGGAGCACAGATGACTAAACTGTCCCAATGCAGTGCCAGACTTGAATGATTTATGAGCAGGACATAATTTATGGGCAGGACAGAGACCACATTGCAAAGCACTATTAGATGAAAATACTGTCCACTTAAGAGCTGACATAGACTTTGCAGTATCAGTAAGAAGGAGCATTTCCTCTAAATGGAATTAATAACAACCTGCGTCTCGAGCTTGTGGTAAGTTTTAAGAGAAGATAATAAACTCTCCCTTCCTTTCTTCCTTTCTGTGTCTGCATTTTCTTGCATGTGACTCTGTTTCGTGAGACTAAACGTGGTGTGTGATACGGAGTCCTTGACCAGTAGTCAGAGGACAGACAGATTCCCTGCTGCAAATTACCTGTATGATAATGGTCTAGCCACTTAGTCTCTTCAGGTTTGAGTGGACTCCCCCCTGAGAGTAGGAAGACTTGAATGAGTCTCTTTCATTAAGTCAAAGAAGAACTTGCTCAGTAGCAGGTCATAAAATGGAAAGGAAGAGCGCAACCTACAGAAAACGTGAACTCTGAGAAGAGATAAACAGGAAAATAAACGTAGCGCCTGGGTCTCCTGAAGAACGTCCAAGCCCTAGGAAATGAAATTAAATGGATTCAGGCCCCTCCTGTCACATCCCATGGGAAAGGTCCTGCCTCTCCTATTTCTGGATACTCCTGGGAGATACACGTCAACATGGTCAGTTTTGGCTTCAGGTTTGGGGTCTGAGCTCCTATTCCTTCTGAACATTTGATTTAGCTTAAATTTAATCTCCTGCATCTATTCTGTCTGCTCAAGGGCGGGGCACAAAACTCAAGCCCTTTCATTTCAGAAAGACGGCAGTGCACACAGCTTGGTAGGTGACAGTCTCTCCACTCAAGACCTGAGGTCTCGGCTGTGGCCCTGACAACATGTGTGAATTGGCCAAGGATCTTTACCTCAATTCTCTCATTTGTAAAATAAATAGGATAACAATTGTTTTAATTATTAGTGTTTTATGAAAAGTAAATGTGATCGTTTAGGTACTTAACTTAGAATGTGACACATAAATACTCAATATATTGTTTGCTCTCACCTTTAAAAGTCACTTATACTGGCATTTGTGTACATAGCACATACTCTGGAGGCCAGGGTGTGTTGGGAGAGTTTATTACTTTGTAGAAACACAAACCCTTGGCTATTAGATATCTTTGTTTGCTAAGAGCACATCTGTTGAAATTTTTTTTACTACACTACAAAAGTCAATTGTAAGACATGGTAATAAATGCAATAGTACAAGATACAAAAACAGAGGGGTGATAGTAATTAACTCTGCTTTCAGAAGTGGCAGATGAAAGATTCAGGTGATATCTGCATTAGGTTTTGATGGGTGAATAGGAATTTATCCAGCCAGCAAGTTACCACAGAGCATTACACGTAGAAATAAAATGTACAAATGCTGTAGTTTTTCCTTCTCTTAATAATTTCATAGAATATCATTTGGCATCTAGTACAGGAAAGGCATTACCTTAACAGCTGGGGTTACAAGAGAAGATACACAGATACAAAGACAAACACTGAAAGGGTGCATCCTGTACAAGGACAGGGGTCAGGCCCCTGGGAGTGTGTACCGGGAGGTCCTAACCTGGTCTGACGTCAGATTTCCTAAGGACATCACACAATTTGACGCTCGTATCCAATCCCTCAGTCAGTCCTGTCCGGCTCTGCTTTCAAAATACGC
This sequence comes from Balaenoptera borealis, assembly GCF_965194805.1. Taxonomy (NCBI): domain Eukaryota; kingdom Metazoa; phylum Chordata; class Mammalia; order Artiodactyla; family Balaenopteridae; genus Balaenoptera; species Balaenoptera borealis. Next base: position 1,475,908 of record NC_138861.1, on the reverse strand, counting down.
AGAGTCCTGCACCGTCTCGTCAACACCAGCAGTAGCCCCCCGCTCCCGGCCACACTGTCTTCCACGTGAGTGCTCCCCAGGCGCCCCCCCACCTGCAGCACGGCAGCCGGGGGATCCTGGTAAACCCTGGAGTCGGAGGACGGCACTTGTTAGTACAAAGCCCTCTGACGCCTCCTGCTTTACTCAGAGTCGAGTCCGATGTCCACGGTGCCCATCCGGTTCCTCCGTGGGCCACTTGGTCCAGTTTCTTCTCTGAGTGGCCCCCGATGCCCCCTCCCTTGTCTTTGCTCCACGCATTCTGTCAGCCTTGGGAACCCTCAAACCTGACACGCGTGCTCCCCCACAGGGTCTCTGAGACTGCTTGTCTCTCTGTCTGGAATAGACAGGCGACTCACCCCTCGCCTCCTGCGGGTGTTTTCCCAAATGCCATTAGACTGCACTCTTTCTAAGAGTCATCACACTGTCCCAGTACGTTATCCCCAGCTCCTGCCCCGAATCGTTGCTGCCCTTGGTACTTACAACATCTGACATCTTCCCCTTGGGTGCCTATCTCTTGCCTCTGTCCCTTTCCTAGAATGTGAGCCCCACGAGCTCTCCGGTGTCACACCCCGTCTCTGCAGTGCTGGGACACTGCACTTTCACTCACCCAAATGCTTGAGTGAAAGGATGAAGGCATGGGACGTGCTTGGTGAGTCGGCTCTGGACACACGAGATGGAGGGGTCAACAAGTCCACTGGCTCAGAGATGGGAAAGGTCTAAGGATGCTGGATGTGGACGGAGCATGGAAGGCAGAGGGAACTGGAACTAGGTGACTTTTCCTTTTTTCCTCTACGATTCTACTGCCATGATGAAAAATGAGATTCTTTTATCATATTTTAGACTTGGTGATGGGAGGTGGAAGGGGCCTCAGGATTATAAAATGATGAGATTATAGCTATACAGCAGAATATTTTGTTTGTAAAGAAATTCTGCCTTATTGTGCTGAAATTGTAGATCTGATAAACTTTCCTGGAATGATTTGATGTTCTTATTAGATGGAGAATACTCTTTTGAGGATGAATCTTTTAGGTCACCAAAATGGAAAATGTGGCTTTCTTAATCTGCATTTCTCTCTGTCCAATTTTAGAGACTGTCCTTCCTTCGTATTTTGTACTCAACATCTGCAAGCATTTTTGGAATGGTTTAGAATATTACATTCTCTTTGCTTGGCTGTGAGGTTCTTTCTTTGTCTGTTTCTTTCAAGCAGCCGGAGGAGTCTCCTTCTGGTGGACGGCCCCCTCGGCTGAGTGGTGAGTGCATCCTTTCTGGTTTGGGGACAAGAATTCAGAGCCCTGCCAGGGAATCATGGCACTTGGGCTGGCCACTATCATCCACCATATGGAATGGAAAGTTCACTCTTGAAAAACACACGTGGTGAAAGAAAAAGTTCTGCTGAAATTGCTGAATTAAGGGAAAAATAAATGTATAAATTTGCTCATGAAGCCAGGGATTGTTGCTAAGAGAAAGTATACTGAGAACTTTTGAATTCCATCATATTATTATAAAAATGTTTATTGGCTCCTTTATTTCAGCTTAAATAATTTCTTCATGAAGCAAAAAATGCTCTTTGACCTGGAGCTCAGTACAGTCTAGCCAAGAAGAGCTGGAGGGATCGAAGAAATTGAAGATTAAGTCCTAGTTTTTGTCACTTTGTCCCTGAGGCTGCTGGGACCTCAGCTGCCTGCTGCTGCTGGCGGGCAGGTGTGTGTGGGGGGAAATGCGGTGGGCAGTGGCAAAACCAGGGTAAAGTGAACAGAAATCTGGCTTTAGGGAGGGGGTTGAACTTCCGTTCAATGTGCCTTAACTCGAGGATGTGGCAAACCTGACCTTCTTTCTGACAAATTTCTATGATAAAAAATCAAGAATTGCATATGCGACCCAGCACCATAATTTTCCAGATAAGTCATTTGTGGATGGTTAGAGTCTGCAGCTGTGAGATTCACATACCTGGTAAGTGAAGCCCATCCACAGTGTGAGGGCATCGTTCTCGGCAAGTCGGCCAGTACCTGGGCAGAGCACTAAGATTAGTATGGAAAGACATTGTAAAGCAGGAAACAAATTAGGTGCTGAGATTTGGGGGCATGCGGGTGGGAAGAGAGGTTTGTACAAATTACAGCATAACAGGAGGACTGAAAAGCTAATCTTTTTGAGAAAACAGTCATCGTGAGTGGATGTCATAATCAAATCTCCATTTTATTTTATTTATTTCACAAGCAACTCAAGGACAGTTTGTTCAGACAGTACAGAGAGGTATAGAATGAAAAGCAGAAGTTTTGTAGCTGGTTCTACTCTCCAGGAGTAATAATTTCATATTCCTCTTCTTACATAATAAGAGTTTAAGAAACACTCTAATGTTGCTTAATAGATGCAGATTCAAGTTTTGTACCTAAACTTAAAAAAATAACCAAGAGAAAAATCATAAATCACCATCACCACCACCATCACCATCATCACCATCACCACCATCATCACCATCACCATCACCACCATCATCACCATCATCATCACCACCATCACCATCACCCTCACCACCATCATCACCATCACCATCATCATCACCATCACCATCACGATCACCACCACCACCATCAACACCACCATCACCATCACCACCATCATCATCATCATCATCACCACCATCATCACCATCATCATCATCACCATCATCATCACCACCATCATCATCACCATCATCATCATCACCATCATCACCATCATGATCATCACTATCATCACCATCATCACCATCATGATCATCACCATCATCACCATCACCATCATCATCACCATCACCATCATCATCACCATCACCATCATCATCATCACCATCATCACCACCACCATCATCATCACCACCACCATCACCATCATGATCATCACCATCATCACCATCACCATCATCATCACCACCATCATCATCACCATCATCACCATCACCATCATCATCACCACCATCATCATCACCACCACCATCACCATCATCATCATGATCATCATGATCATCACCATCATAATCACCACCATCATCATTATAATAATAATAATAATAATAGTATTAGTAACAAAGAGGAGTGGCCTGGGGGATAAAAATGTCTGATTGTTATTTTTCATAGCAGTAAATCAGTAGATAAAATTTGGAATTTATAGACCGAGATTTAGAGGTGAGATCTAATTATGTAGTTACATGATGTCATAACCTAGAAAACTATACGTTAAGGAGCTGTAGATAAAGTTGCATTTAGAAACCAAGGTGGAGCACGGAGTGGAGACAGGAGGTGGAAACCTGAATCGAGGCAAGAAGGCTGGTGAAAAGTAGGAGATCTTGGTCCATGACAGTGTAATGGGGGCAAAGGTGGGAGTAGGTCACGGTGAAATCGTGGAAGTAAAGTCTGATGGAGGTGTTGGAACAGGAAGACCAGGGTATCGAGATGGTCATCTACGCAAACGGTGGTGTGGCTCAAGGTGTTAGGAAAACTGAGTGGAGAAAAGAAAAACAGACTTTGAGTCTCATTTCAAATATGTTACGAGACATAAAGAAGTGACCTATAGTCAAGGATGCAAAAGGATGCAGGAGAGAAGTGACAAATTCAAAGCCAGTGTCACATTGCTAAAAATAGGGACTGGGGAGGGACACTCTCACTCATATCTCAGAGGGCAGACAACTGCAGGTGGTGATGCTTCCCTTTGAAAGTTACGGGACAACTGCTATTTCCTGAGTCATCTAGAGTAATAAAGTAGACGATGCTGATAAACCGTGGTACATAGGGTTTCTTGACATCATAGCTTTGGATGGAAGGAGAGCTGGTTAAGTGCCTGGATGAGAGGCCAGGGATGAGAGAGGGAGGAGCAGGGCTGGATTGATCTGAAGTGAGAGTGGAGAACAGGACAACATGTAACGTGCATAAATTAAGACACAGAAAACTTGATCTGTACTCCAAGCATAATTCTAGTGCTTTGCTAAAGATGTCTTACACATATACACAACATTCACTTATATTTAATTTTACTCATGGATTATTCATTTAATAATTTCCTGATGTGTAAGTTCTTAATAATCTTCCCTTTAATATTGCAATTTTTTAACTTAATTTCCCTAGAATTTAGGGGAGAGAAAGGGCTCATGCATGCAGACGTGCATGGCAACTACCCTACGAAAATAATTCCGTGACCTTTTAGACAGGTAGACAGATATATCTTACTAGTTATTTTCAAATCACTTTTCTTGATGTTCTGTAAGTTAAAGAATAAAAATACTTAGACGTTCATTGATTTCAGCTAGGTTTTCTTTTCTCGTTGTGATTCAAATCTTTCCAAGTCTGAAGTTTATAGCTTTGGTGCCGTTTAATTTACATGAGTGAAAAGAAAAATCTTAACAGTATTTTTTAAAACTGGAGAAGCATATTTCTTCTATGTTCCTATAACTCACAAACAGCCAGACACATTTTGCTTAAACTTTCAAAAGAAATTCCATTTTAGACTAGACACTAATGTGGAAAATTTGAGGCCAAATGATTCAGCTTCTTCAAGTCTTAATAACTAGGAGAGAGAGAGACAGAGAGAGAGGCAGAGAGAGGTAAAGTAATTTGTGAATTAATTGGAATACTTTTCTGAGTCATTCCTCTAAAGTTTACATACGTATGTATATTTTGACATTTCCTTGCCAGTTCTATGAGGCACTTATCGTGCATATATGAGCACCATTTGCTTAAGGCATAATGCATGTTTTCCATTTTAGTTGAATAAGTATTTTTGTTTCTGGAAAGTATACAGATTAACTCTTCCTCTGGATTTGGATTGTACTATTTGGATGCAACTTTGTATAATAGTGCGAAGAAAAGCAGAAGATAAAGCAGGAATATATGTTAGTTCCACACTAAACATTTACAAAACATGGGGGGAAAGTGAAAAAGCAAAGACCGGCCTCACCAGACACAATTCTTTCTGCATGTTGAGCTCCCGTGGACTGCAAAGGGTTCACTACTCAAAACCCAGACTCACAACTCAGGGAGGGAGTGAAAACCAGCCGACGATTGCAAGTCGCAGAGTCTTGGCCAACGTTACAATCTTGGAAGCTGTACTCTTTGATTTTTTATCAGTGAAAAATGTCTGGAATGAGGGGAGACACTTCTAAAGTTTTTCACTTCTTTACGTTTGTACAGACTAAAATAGGTTGGAAAAACTGGATTTTCACTAAACATGTCCTAATTATAATGTAAAGTGTTCATCTCTGTATTTCCTTCAGGGACAACTAAATTAAAAAAAAACAATTTCTAGGTATTTATTAAAATTATAGTATTTTAGGCTTCGAAAGCTTTTGGAGATTATAGTGCAAAGTTAAAGTGTTTTATAGGAGAAGATATTTGAGGTTGCATTTTCACTTGTGTTTTCACACTTTGTACCATCTTCCTGCCCAGCGTGTGATGTGCTTCCTGACTGTGGCCTGCTTTCCACCAGTGAAACAGGATCTTCAAATATCCTCACCAACTGCCTTCTTTGCTTTTGAGCCAGTTACTTGACCACAGTAGGAAAATAAATGTGACGTTGGGCTACAGGTCCCAGAGGAGGTTAGTCTTGACGGAGACCATCACCACGGAAGTCCAGCACAACCAAGCCTGTGTTTTGTTTTTTTTGTTCTTTGGAACATAAATACCTATAAAAGGACCAAAGAAATCTAAATGATAAACCCGAGAAATCCTAAATAGACAACAAGAATAAACATTGTTATTGTCAAGTGGTTGTCTTATTGACCATCACGTTTGCTGGACGAAACAGGCTTGAGAGAATTTTTTTGGAGTAATTTGTCAAAACCACATTTAAACGTAAACATGTCCCACTGTCTTTTATTGTAAAATGCTGCTGCCTGTGTGTTTGCAGGTGTGTGTTTGTAAGTTTCAGAAAGACTTAAGATGGGTCTGAGGTGATGGCTTTTACAGAAACAACTGTTCTCTCTTGCCTGTGAGCCTAATAGAATCATGCAAAGCCAATGAGTTGACATGAAGAGATACGTGTCTCTATTTTTTAAGATGCCAAAACAATTTTTTGGAGGATAGCGGACTAATAACTAGTTTAGCCCATGCATTGCAAGACAACCAGCTTACTTCATTTTGTCCCTTGAATGTAGGGTTTCCTTCTCTAACCTGCAAACAAGGAAACTATTTTTGTTTTTGTGTAGAAAGAGGTTTAGTAGGTTTCCTGCCCCTTCTACTGTGTGCTGACAGCTGCGACGAGTACACACATCTGCCCTGTTGACGTCAGGTGGTCCTTGGGCATCCATCATAACAGCTGTTGTTGGCAGGTCATTTCAAGTATCTGGGGATGGCTGGAATATCAGTGATCGTTGCACAAAGCGTAGAAAGCTGGGTTTGTGGCTTGTGACACTGGTTTATTATCAACATATTCTATGTCTTCTTCCCAGTACTTCTGTGATGGTAAAAATTTGGTTCCAAAATTAAAAAAAAAAAAAAGATTTTTTAATCTAATTACCCAAATATTCAAGAATGCTGAAATGTTGCTGGTATGACAGATTAGTGCCAGAAAAATGTTTTGTTATAAAACAGTTTTGTGTTTGGTGCCTACTTGAAATATATCACAATGTGTACTTAAAAATATATACACAACTACAGCATATATATGCTATATATCATATATAACATAATGTATAAAAATATACAAAATAATATATTGGATTTAGTACATCGGTAAAATTCTAGTGTTATATAATAGGCCTCACAGTTATTTATAAAGCCTGTCTCTCTCTCTCTCTCGCTCTCTCTCTTTCCCTTTCTGTCTCTGATCAGATACCACTTCTGCTAAAGAACCATCCTATTAGGTCTCCTATGTGCTATGTGTGTTTGGCCACAGTTTTGTTTCTGCAAAATCAATGCTGTTGAACAAGGTGAAAAGAGTGTTTCAGGAGTTCACATTAAAATGAAAATGTGTTAAACCCACACCCACACACCCACACCTGCCTACAGGGTTTGTAAGTAGATTTGTTCAATCTGTTTAGAAATAAAGAAGGCATTTGGATGAAAGGAAATTATTGGTTATGTGGATGAATCACAAAGATGAAGACATAATTGGGGATAATTATCAACAAAGGGAGGATTATTGGAGGTAATTATATGGTTTGGTACATACTATTTTTTTTCACCATTTACCATTCTTTGTCTGACATTATCACAGTCAACCATTAATTTGTGAAAAAAATCTTTCATAAATAGATATCTCCAGAACTTAGGAATTTTAGCAACACAAGGGGAAGAGAGGACCTTTATGAAAGGATGATGCCAGGTTTAATTTGTTTGGTACCCATTCTGCAAAAATAGAGTATTTGAATCCATAGGAAATGCCTATCTTTGGAGCTTCTGCTTGGGAACATGTTCATGTACAAAGTCCATGCACTGCCGAGTTCCCTTTTGTTTTCTCTATCTTCCACACTCCTTTCTGTGGTCTCATCCAATCCCCTGGCTTTAAATCTATCTCTGTGTGCTGATGACTCAGATGCCTACTTCCAGCCCTGACTTTCCTTTAAACTTTGGACGCCCTCATCCGACCACTTAGGAGACATTTTCCTTTGGGTATCTAGACATAGCTTGTCAAACTATTCATTTCTTCACCTAGCCCACTATTTCTATGGATTTCCCTTTCCTCAAAGGGAGAAAAGCCTGTTCTACTGATCACTGGGGCCAAACAACTTGGGTTTTTCTTTATTCCTTTTAATCTCATTCTTCCCATCCAATCCACCAGGAAGCCACACTGGCTTTTCCATCAAAATATACCCAGCGTCAAATCACTTCTCAGCCCTGGCCTCCTACTCCTCTTATCTCTCCTCAGAACTATTTCAATAGCTTCCTAATGAGTTGTTTTTTTTTTCTTTTTTCCTTTCATAGTAGTCAGATTTTTAGAAAAGTTTGAATTTTAAAACTTGAGTCAGACTGTGTCACTCCTCAGCTTCCAACCTTGTAACTTCCTGTTTCATTCTGAGTAAAAGCCAGAGTTTTCACCATAGACCATGGACCCCTAGGTGCTACATGATCCCCTTCTCCATTCCTTGTTTTTCCTCAGAGATGCTGGACGTGTTTCTGCCTCAGAGCCTTTTCACTTGCTTTCCTTCTGCCTGCAATATTCTTTCTTCCAGTCATGAATAGACTGACTTACCCCTTCCTTTGGGTTTCCACTCAGCAAGGTTTCCTCTGACTCTTGTACCCACCTGCACTATCGATATTACTTGACTTTAACCTCTTTTGAACAACTTTTTACCACCATCTGACATAATAGTCTGTATTTCTTCACTAAAATAAACTTCCGTGAGGCTGGATTTGCTTTGTTCTCCAGTATAACTTCAGAGTCTAGAGGGGTGTATGGCATATAGTAGGCAGTCAATAAATACTTGTTGACTTAAATTAACTATGTTGTTTTAATCTCACTGTAAAGTCTTATTGAATGCTAAGTGTATTCAAAAGATTGCTATGAGAACAAGAAAAAATAAATAGCTTTTTCTAGTTCTGTTTTACAACATGACAGATGTGGACTTTTTTCCCAATAAAGACAATAGTGGTCTTAATTCAATCAACACTGTTCTTGTTGGCAAAGGAAAGCTTTCTGTGCAGAATGAAGAGGCAACATGACCTCTAAAAATTCCTTCCCCTATCCCTCATAAACCAAAAAAGAAATGTATCTAAATCAACTATACTTCAATTTAAAAAAAAATGTATCAAAAAAACACATTTTAGAATATGCCCAATTGAATTAAAATCTCCAATGGAAAATTGAGATAAAATGTTTTAAAATACTGAGAAGAGTCAATATATTCCTATATGTTTTTGTTTTTGTTTCCTATCAATATAAGGTAATTAATGATTATTTTATCAAATGCATTACTTGAAATTAGGACCATAAATAAACACCTTCATATAAGGAATGAGAAAGAGGAATAAACATACCAGAATATTATAAGGGCCAAGATAAATGTATTTTAATTTTTAAATATTTTATAGTCAAAATATATGGATTTTGTCTCTCACTTCTCCTCAATGGGCAACTTCTGAGAAAAATCCAGGAATAAAATAACTGTGAGGTGTGAGGTCACAATAACCTGATTTAGTGCAGAAGGTGAGCAATCCAACAGAAGACATTTTTTGATGCTCCAAATTCTGTCTTTCAAATCAGAAAGATACTTTCCCTTTCAGGCACCTTCCTATGCATCCTGTGGTTTTGTTCCAGATGATATAACCATGGCAAGTGACTCATGGCTGCATCCAGAGTACAAATGACAGGGGGAGATTTACTTTTCAAATGTAATGATTTGCACACATGCATGGAATTGAAGTTCCCAGACTGCTCAGATGTCCCATGTAAGATCTGTTGTTCTGAACATAGAAAGTAGCAGAGTTAAGAGATTTTAAGAACATGTAGAAACGATGCTGATGACTTCCAGGGCCTGAGGACTTAGTCTCAGAAGTGAAATTGCCTGAGGACCTGGATCCCGGGCTCAGCAGTGTAATTTCCCAACGACTGCCTGGGTGGCCTCCCCTCCAAGCCCACGCAGCCTCATGTCAAAATGGGGACAATAATCGTTGTCTTGCTTAACTACAGGTTGTAGGGGATATTAAAAAGCATCATAAAATAGTTGGTACATGTTAAGAAGGGTTTGTACATTTTTACATGGATGTGTTCACAGCAGACAGTAGGGGAGCAGGATGCAGGAGACACCAAAATTCCAAGTTCAATGATAAAGCCAACACATAACTGATCAGATGAGACGTATGCAAAAGGCACCATAGACACAAACTATTTCTAGTGCTGGAAGCAAGGCGATCCTGGCCAACTGAGGTCCTTTCAAGCCGGTCAAGAGCAGTTCATTTCAGAATGTGTTCTGTATAGAAAGGCTGCTGTCTTGGGCTGGGTTTCCCAAAAGCAGACCTTGAGATGAGGCTTCATGTACCAGTTACCCATCTGGAAAAATTCCCTGACAGCTGTTGAGGGCGTGGGTAAGCAAGATGCAAGGGAAGGAGAGGGGCAAAGGTGTGTTGCCATCTCAAGAGCCACAAGGGTAACTGTGCTGAAGCCCTCAGCAGAGGTTTGAGACCTTTCGAGTGTGGCTCAACGATACATATTCCGCAGATGTACGGAGGGCTCAATGGAGGAATATTCTAAAGTGTCCATTCTCTCTAAGTCTGATCAACTGAGTTCAGACGCTATTGGCGGTTCTGTAGCGTGGTTGTAGAGATGAATGGACACTTTAGAATATTCCTCCATTGAGCCCTCCGTACATTCTGCGGAATATGTATCGGTATGAGCCACACTCTGGGGGAGGCTCAAAGGGTGCCTGGGAGAAATCAGCTTATGGTGGGGAGGACAGAATTAGAGGAGGATTTGTAACAAAGAAGGCTGGATGTTATGGTGCCCCCAGAGCTTTACCTGGATCCTGGCATGTATTGCTGAGGAGATAGCGAAGCAGGGAACAACCTTTAAGTGCTCTCCTGGTTTCCAATTCTGGCTCCATCATCCATCCCTGTGTGACCTTGGGCAAATTCCCCAAACTCTATGGGCATACGTGTTCTCATTGTGCCATGGAGATGACTCTCCCTAACTGCTGTTTGTTTTGTGAAGACTGAGTGAGGCAATGCATTACAAAAGAAAAAGAAGACTTAGAAGACTGTTACGAACTTTATATCTATTTCTATTGAATATTCAACACATACAAATTATCTTCATTTTTCTGCTTCTGCTTCTACCAAGAATCCTGAATATACATAGGTTTTTCATTAGCATCTGCAAAGAGGAGGAAAAAGGGCTGGTGAAAGATGCAAAAGGCTTTGTCTCCTGGCAGTTATATTTCCTGCTGTAACTCAAACTTCGGTTTTATAGACCTACAGCAAAATAATAATAAAAAAATGTTGTTTAACATCTTCACTGCAGTCTACATCAAGGTAGGGTCTGGGGTCTGGAGGACCCTTTTCTTCTTGTTGTTTGCACTAGAATGCACATCCCCGGAGAGAGTATTAAGTGGTGTCCAGGTGGGGTGCACGCTTGGGAAGCAGAGGGAGACAAGCTCTAGTTTAGATGCTTCCACAAGTCTGGGGGTCAGAATCCTCATGGTGGGAGGGAAGGGAAGGTGCTTTATTCCCGTCCCATTCACCTCATCGGTGTGTGTGTGGGACTCCTGCCCTGGACTTTCAGGGATGGCTGAACACACACCCCTGACGTTGGACGCAGGAGACCAAAAGCAGTTTGTGAGTCACTGGTACACTCAGACCAGGGGGCAGGGCCCCTCTCATCACGCAGAGCCCGTGGGACGCAGGCGTGCGGCATCTAGAAGTGGAGCCCCTGGTTCCGGGTAGAATGTGGACAGCGGGTTGAGGAATTCTGTGGGCTGGCGGGAGCTGAAGCCTGTTGCCCAGGGAGAAGCAGGAAGGCATCTGGTCCCTCTGATAAGGAGGATGTTTGGCGGGGCCTTATCAGCTGGCTCACAGCGGGAAGGGGAAGTGCTATTACGCCCCACCAGGCCCTCGGGATTCCAGCAGTTGTCAGGGCAGCTCGCAATCTTTTTTTTTTTTTTCTTCTTTAAGGTTTGAAATTTTTATTTATTGAACTTAATGGATTCTGTATAACCAGTGTCACTGTTAGATGCTAGACAGGAGGGTTGCTGGTGAGGAAGGAGCAACTTTGAGGGAGTGTGTAATTAATGAGATAATTCTTATTCCGAAAACGACATGCATGAGTGTTGTCTTAGTCTGGGCTGCCGTAAGGGACCCGGTGGCCTAGACAGTAGAGATTTCCCATATATATATATATATATATATATATATATATATATATATATAACTGGAGTAGAGTCGATTTACAACGTCGTGTTAGTTTCAGGGTACAGCACAGTGATTCAGTTATATGTACACATACATGTCTATTCTTTTCCAGATTCTTTTCCATCATAGGTTATCACAAGATATTGAGTCTAGTTCCCTGTGCTCTACAGTAGGTCCTTGCTGGTTATCTATTTTATTTTATTTTTGTTGTCATTTTTTAACTTTTTATTTTATATTGGAGTATAGTTGATTTACAATGTGGTGTTAGTTTCAGGGGTAAAGCAAAGTGATTCAGTTATAAATACACATATATCTATTATTTTTCAGATTCTTTTCCATTATAGGCTCTTACAAGATATTGAATATAGTTTCCTGTGCTATACAGTAGGTCCTTGTTGTTTATCTATTTTATATATATGCATATGTTAATCCCAAATTCCTAATTTACCCCTCCCCCTACCTCTCCCCTTTGGCAACCATAAGTTTGATTTCTATGTCTGTGAGTCTGTTTCTGTTTTGTAGATAAGTTCATTTGTGTCATATTTTAGATTTCACATATAAGTGATATCATGTGGTATTTGTCTTTCTCTGTCTGACTTGCATCACTTAGTATGATAATCTCTAGGTCCATCCACGTTGCTGCAAATGGCATTATTTCATTCTTTTTTATGGCTGAATAATATTCCATTTTGTGTGTGTGTGTGTGTGTGTGTGTGTGTGTGTGTGTGTGTGTGTGTGTATGCCATTCGTTCTTTATCCATTCATCTAACATATGATCATTCTAAGTTAAGTTTGCTCATCTTGAAATACACTCACCACCTTTCCTCTCTGATATTTTTTGCTGGGTCAGATTTTTTCATTTCTTTTTTTGTAACTTCTTTACAGATTACACAGCAGGGAGCAAATCTTTTAGAAAATGAATTACCTGGTTTTTCTGTTAAGTATTTTCACAGAATTTACTTTGAGTAAGATTTTATTCTTAAACAGATTTTTATCTTTCAAATATGTAGCTTTGACCTTGTGTTGGAAAATTATCTTTAAAAGAGATATAGAGAACAAATGTATAGACACCAAGGGGGGAAAGCGGGGGGTTGAGGGTGGGATGAACTGGGAGATTGGGAATGACATATATACACTAATATGTATAAAATAGATAACTAATAAGAGCCTGCTGTATAGCACAGGGAACTCTTCTCAGTACTCTGTAATGGCCTATATGGGAAAAGAATCTAAAAGAGAGTGGATATATGTATATGTATAACTGATTCACTTTGCTGTACAGTAGAAATTAACACAATATTGTAAAACAACTATACCACAATTAAAAAAAAAAAATGTTCTCCTTCCACAGAGTAATTGTGCTAGAAATCAATGATAAAAGAATACTTTGAAAATCCCCATATATTTGGACAGAAAAGTAAGAAATGTACTTCCAAATAGCCCATGGGCCAAAGAGAAACCTTCTTACAGTAATTAGAAAATATTCTAACTGAAACTGAAGACAATGGATAATTATGTATTAAAACATATTAAACCAACTAGAGCTGTGCTTGGAGTGAAATCTACAGCTCTAAGTGCATATTTTAGAGAAGAAGAAAGCTGCAAATTATTAATCTAAGTATACATCTCAAAAACTTCGAAAGATAAGGCAAATTAAGCCCAAGAAAATAGAAGAAAATAATAAACAGCAGAAGTTATGAAATAGAACAAATATGCACAATAGGGAGGATGAATAAAACTAAAAGTTAATTCTTAGAAAAGACTAACAGAATTGATAAGTTTCTACTGAGACTGACAAGAGAAAAATGAGACATCAGAAGTAACCAACATCAGGAATGATGAGAGATCTAACACTATAGATCCTACAGACATTCTAAATATCATAAAATGATACTATGAATAACTTTATGCCAATAAATTTGAAAATGTAGATAAAATGGATAAATTCCCAGGAAAATACAAATTCTTAAAATGTACACAAAAGGAAGTACAAAAATCTGAATAGTTCTCCATCTATCTAGAATCAGAAATCAAACCTATAATTATGTCTTCACAGAGAATTTTATAAATCATTTGAGGAATTATTCTAATCTCACACAAACTTTTCCAGAAAACAGAAGAATTTTAAAACTGTCCCGTTCATTTTATGAAGCCAAAAACATGACGAGGGCAGTACAAAAAAGGAATATCACAGGTCAACTCACTCATGATGAAAAAGTTTTAAACTAATTTTTAGCAAATCCAGTGATTTATAAAAAAGATAATGCCTATATTAAAGTTGGAATTATTCTAGGAAAGATGGTTGATTTAACAGTAAAAAAAATCATCCAATATAATTCAACATACTATAAAATAAAGAAAAATGTTATGGATATTTCAACAGGTGCAAGAAAATCATCTTATATACTCAATATTCATTCATGATTGAAAAATGAACAAAAACTTTTTTCTGTTCTTTTTTTTAATTTTTGAATTTTACTTAGTTTATTTTTTTATACAGCAGGTTCTTATTAGTCATCAATTTTATACACATCAGTGTATACATGTCAATCCCAATCTCCCAATTCATCACACCACCACCACCCTCCCAAAAACGTTTGGTAAACTAAAAATACAAAGTACTAGCATTAATTTTATTAAGAGTTTCTGAAAAAAGAAACAAAATCAAAACAAAACAAAACAAAACAAAAACAGCCTAAGCAAACATCATACAAAATGGTGAAATCTCGAAAGCTTTCCCATTGGGATCAGAAACAAGATAAGAATGACTGCTCTCAATGTTTTAAATTTAACATCTCAGACTTCTATTCAATACATTACAGGAGGACATAGCCAGTACAATAAGGAAATAAAATAAATAAAAGGTATAAGGAAAGGAAAAGCAGAAACAAAATAGACTTCATTTAGAAATCATCATTTTTTTAAAACCAGGATTTATTTATTTATTTTTAAAAATAAATTTATTTATTTATTTATTTATTTATTTTAAATTTATTTTTGGCTGTGTTGGGTCTTCGCTGCTGTACGTGGGCTTTCTCTAGTTGAAGCTAACAGGGGCTATTCTTCGTTGCAGTGTGTGGGCTTCTATTGCACTGGCTTCTCTTGTTGCAGAGCACGGGCTCTAGGCACATGGGCTTCAGTAGTTGTGGCTCGTGGGCTCAGTAGTTGTGGCTCACGGGCTCTAGAGCGCAGGCTCGGTAGTTGTGGCGCATGGACTTAATTGCTCCGTGGCATCTGGGATCTTCCCTGACCAGGGCTCGAGCCCATGTTCCCTGCATTAGCAGGCAGATTCTTAACCACTGGGCCACTGGGGAAGTAAAAAAATCCAAAAGAATCTACAGAAAATTCGAATTGAGGTAAATTAGAAAGTTGCTAGATATAAAGTCAAGAAAAGAAATCAATTTTATTTCAATTTACCAAAACAAAATCCTTTTTAAAAAAGTATCATCTATAACAGCAATAAAAAATATCAATTTCCTGGAAATAAATCTACAAAAGATGTACAAGATGTCTCCCTCGAAAACTATAAAACGTCATTGAAAGAATGACGAATGGGAGATTGGGACTGACATATATACACTAATATGTATAAAATAGATAACGAATAAGAATCTGCTGTATAAAAATAAATAAATAAACAAATTAAATTTAAAAAAAGAGCATCACTACGATTTCCAAGAAATGCATCTGTGATTGCTCTGAAGTAAGCAAGAAAGAGAATGCAGGACAGAATAGGACTCTGATTCTTAATGTCTTCAAAAATATTCAGAGAGAGGTGAGAGGGAGTGCACAGATCTAAGGTCAGAATAATGATTTTATGCATATTTATATAATTATTTCAAAAACCCTCTTGTAGAGCCTGCCGTGTCTCTAGGCTCTAGGTAGTGCCTTCAAAACATATTGAATAGCAGTTGGAAGAGTAGGAAGAGATGGAAAAAGAGAGTAGAAATTCTAAAGCACAGATGCTAGAGAAAGTTCAGGGTAGAGCCTTAGGAAAATGTGGGTTTCCTGGTGGTCTCTTTGTATTCTTTTACCTTTTAAGGTAAAAGCATTCTTTACCTTTTCTGCCTAATTGCCAAGAGGCCTTTTCATATTTATTTGCGTCATCAACATTTGTTTAAACTTCTCAGAAATCCACTAAGTGGTGAACTCTGTGGTGTATAGCTGACCCACAGTATAATTAAAAAACCCATTGGCCTTAACCTTGATCTATTTTGGCCTGTCCTCCACTTCTTGTCTGAGGATGCGGTATTTGCTGTTTTGAGATCCCAACCTCCGTCTCTTTGTGGCGATGGTGCCCCATCTTGCCTTGGATGAATGATTTCATTCTCATCCTGCACATGCTGCACCCTCTCCTGCGCTTATGCTGTGAGTCACTTACATTTGTGTAATACCCTTGAATGTCTGTTTTATCTGTACTACACTAGGTTATAAATTATACCCTAGAGGTAAGCCAACTCTTTTCGTCCCATTTGTACATTAAGCATTAAATGCCTGGGAGGAAAGAGTTAAAGCAGATGGTCTGAGATCTTCTTACTCTCTTTTACAGGTGATGAAAGTGCTCCCAGGAGAAAGAAAAGGAGGTAGGTGACTGCTCTCTGATCTCCTGGTCATCCTGACCGCTGGGTCATAGGCTAATGTCATTTGCTAGGAAGAAAAGCCCTTGACTCTGAGCTGCTGTTAGTAGGAAACCCCTAGCTAAGGATTTCCTAGAAACGTAGAACCCAGGATCCGCAAGATGTGGCCTCCTGAGTAATGTAGGCAATGCCACTCCCTGGAGTTATTTCATATTTAAAACGTTCCAGCCGTATGAGGAACCCGGAGAAACTCCCGTGGAGAATTCATCTGTTCTGAGCCAGCGTCTGGGGAGCTGCCATGGAGGGCTCAGATGTCTCTGTTTTCTCTGAGCCTCTCGCTTGCCTGCATCTTTGGAATGATTTCGTAAAGCTTGATATCAGATAAAATCTCTGGTTCCTGTGAGTCTGATTTGACAAGCAATTCTGTGAGTCAGGTCAATGACCTAAATTGTTCAAGAAAGGTTTGACTGTATCATCAGAGATGCCCGCAGACTCGGCCTACAAGGGCGTTCAGTCCAGGTCTCCCTTAGAGTCTCTAGAGGGTTTGACTGTATCATCAGAGATGCCCGCAGACTCGGCCTACAAGGGCGTTCAGTCCAGGTCTCCCTTAGAGTCTCTAGAGGGTTTGACTGTATCATCAGAGATGCCAGCAGACTCGGCCTACAAGGGCGTTCAGTCCAGGTCTCCCTTAGAGTCTCTAGAGGATTTGACTGTATCATCAGAGATGCCCGCAGACTCGGCCTACAAGGGCGTTCAGTCCAGGTCTCCCTTAGAGTCTCTAAAGGGTGAGCGTTGGGCTGTGCTTCATTTGTGTGTCATAAGAGCCTGGCTGATCAGTACGTACGGCTCTGTTTCTACCTTGTGAATGTATAATGTTGTAGAGCAGCTTGTGAAAACTGAGCACTCTTAGGGCCTCGTCGTTGAATGAGGCGTAAAGATCACCAACAAAAGCATCATGGCGAGTATCGTTATTTCCCAAAATGATACGCTGGACCATCCATGCAAGACTTGAGAAAGAGGTGAAGAAACCTGGCTCGGGACCTCTGACCCTTCACTGCTTCAGAGGACAGGACGTCAAGTCGGACCTCAAGGGCTGAAGATGTTGGAAGCCAAGTCTTTCTCTGGAGAATGCTGGGTGCTGTGAATTCCCACAGGGAAGGAAACACGTCTCCCTCAAGACTAGTGGGAAGGTTCACAGACACCAGTCAGAGTCTGGGGATCGACTGCACATGCCTGAGGCTGCAGAGGACTGGGAGGGAGCTTGGCTTAGCGGTCAGAAGCCACACTTGCGTCCACACCAGAGAGTTTCTCTGGACCCGATGTAGCCCGTGTGTAGAGAGAGAGTGTGCTCGCCGCCATTTCCACCTTCCAAAGGGTCGACTGGAGTGACGGGGTCAATACCTTTGGCTTTGGGTAGAGAAGCATATCTGGGAACTCAGAGGAAACCATGCTACTTGTGTCCTAGGAATCGTCTTCAGAGTTTGGACGGGAGCGGACTTGGGAAGAGCACACCGCATCACACACAGAAGCTGCTCTCCGGGTTCAAACACCTGCGATGCTGAGAAGAAATCAAGACCAGCTCAGTGCCGGGCAGGTCCAAGTTCCTGTTCCTTTAACTTTGCTCCTTCCTAACCAAACTGCTCCCCGATTCTCACATCTCCCCGCCCCTTCCACCCAAAACAGGAGGAATCAGAAGCAACAGACACACTGGGGCCGTGGGTGGGGAGAAGCCAACCTAGAGGGAAAAGAAAAGAAGGTCACTCAAGCGTCCTTGCCTGCAGGCAGCTAGCGTGAAGGAGATAAATCCTGGGAAGGGGAGAATTCTAAGCCTAAATTAAATTCTGAGTTTAAAAAAAACGGTATGGATCTTACTCTAGTAATTAGTGACGTGCAGCTGAAGTGCCACAGTTGCTAGAAGTGGCCAGAGGATGCTTACACTTGGTGAGCCTGCCGAGTGTGCACCCAGGATCACGGCCCTGACGGTGGATCCAGAGGGGCTGCCTGACCCTAACGGGGCTTTTTTCTTAACGTCACCAGCCAGACACGTCCTCGTCATATCCCTCTTTCCATGAGTTTCGGCAGCATCGCTGTGATAAAAGGAATGAAATGTTGGGCTTCCTTGGTGGCGCAGTGGTTGAGAATCCGCCTGCCAATGCAGGGGACACGGGTTCGAGCCCTGGTCTGGGAAGATCCCACGTGCCGCGGAGCAACTAGGCCCGTGAGCCACAACTACTGAGCCTGCGCGTCTGGAGCCTGTGCTCCGCAACAAGAGAGGCCGCGATGGTGAGAGGCCCGCGCACCGCGATGAAGAGTGGCCCCCGCTCGCCGCAACTAGAGAAAGCCCTCGCACAGAAACGAAGACCCAACACAGCCGTTAATAAATAAATAAAGCACACCTAGTATAGTGTAATTTAAAAAAAAAAAAAAAAGGAATGAAATGTAAATGTAGCCACAGGGGTAGGGAGGGAGGCATAGCTGGTACCTGCTGTGTCTGAAGGGCTCAAGGTCATGTCCCCATCCTGGGGGGGGCTATGCAATGACGCACAGACGTGGGCTCTAGACCTCTGGGTCCCGCGCCCCGTCGGGAGAGCTTGGAGGGTCGTCTGGGCCTCACAGCCCTGCCGGGGCCCACGCAGGCCTTTGCTGGGACTGCAGGGTGCCCACCACAGGTGGGCTTTCACAGGTGTCGGTCACAAGGGCTCGTCCTCATGTGCCTCCTGCATCCTAACCTCTGTTCTCCACCCCAGGGCCACACTCCCAGGAGCCCAGACCATGACCGTGACCATCCTGGTATTTAAATCAAGCTCAGGAAACTCACAAAGAAGCAGCAGGCGAGTACTATTACTTGATTCTTAGATGTCTTAAGTAACAATTTGATTTATTTTAAGGATAGCATTTATTTTCTTTAATGTTTTCAAATACAATTCTTTAAGTCATGGAAGAAGCACTTTTTATTATGTTGTCATAAATTAGTTTATGAGGAAGTATTTCAGAGGAAAACGAATACTGTGTCATGTGAAATGAAAACATTTTTACTTTCATTGCCTTAAAAATACATAATCATACATAATCTCTTTCTGGGTATATACATTGTTTTGTTTCTTTTAGCCAGGATCTTGTCCTCAACTCTGTCTGAAGTAAAGAAAACTGGGGAAAAAACTGGTTTACCCAAAGCCACTAATAGAAAAATTAATAGAAAAATTGTCCAGGTAATTTTCTGAGGGTATATCAGTTAGAAATACTATTTGGTTGTTAGTAATAAAAAGCTGAAAATAGTGGCTTGTAAAAAAAAAAGCATACATAAATCTAATTAGATAGTTTTAATCATTTATAATTTATTAGTTCACCAGCTACAATTTGTTCTAATTTGCATTCCTTACATATATTTGTTCATTTTGGAGGATAAATTTTCTTGTGATGATAATACATAGGTATCTTCCCAGAAGGACACAAAACTAATACACATCCACTCTTGCTTTCAAGATACAATAAGGCATTTCTCCTCATGTCTGTTGAACTTATTTTTTGGTTAAGTATTTTTCTATAAAGTTAAACCATTTGATTTAACTTTTCATGAAGATGACAGAAAATTTCAAACTGATTGCATGTTTATAAATGTTTACCATTTCCAAGACATTTCCTGAAGCCTGTGAATCAGAGGCAAGGTAATATTTTTCTGTGTTTTCCAGACTTGTGGCAAATAGGGCAGGGGAGGTTGGACAGAGGGAGGAAAATAAAGAAGCACTCGAATAATCCTGAAGGAGAAAGACATTTAAAAATTCTTTATTTTGTGTCCAGAGTTCACAATATACAAAAACATGGAGCTTTTAATAAGTAAGTTCTGATGCTTAGGAAAAGTAACATTTTATTTTCTAGTTAATTACATTAATGACACATTTACTTTGTAACCGGGAAGAATCACATCAATATCAGAGGAAATAGGGTTCTTTGAAAAACAGCAGCAACAGCAGAACAGCTGAGAGTAACTCAGAGTTTCCCTGACAGAGGCCGAGAAGAGCCTTCGTGTTGAGTTTTATTGATCTCTGGAACAGTAGCTCCCCCGAACTGAGGACCATGACGGAATTAAGGGAAGAGGTTTCCATCCTGGAGACCAGACGTTTGGAGGGCAGCCATCGTGAGTACAAAACGCGAGCCTGGCCGAGTGCTTTACTCCTCCCTGGATTCCTGGCTCTTTCTGACTCTCAGCAGTTCGTGAGTCATGACTGACCGTGTATATGCACATCTGCAGGCCCTGCTTCTGAGAGAAATCTCTCCAGGGATCCCCGCTGCTTTCTTTCAAACGCATCAAGGGGGAGCACATGTCAGACCCAGGAGCTGCAGAAGCAGGGCCAGAGCAGCCCAGACTGCAGGGCTCTGCTTTCTCCTGCACAGCTAAGGGTCAGGGTCACTGGGGGCCTCCAGTCACTCCAGAACTGCTTCACGAGCCCCCCGTGATCCTGAGAGCTTCCTGGGCAACAGAATGGA